>NC_086317.1:363839645-364526145 GCF_036172605.1 Pelobates fuscus
TTTAGTCCATTGGGTAGAGGCCAATGTAGGACAGCTTCATGTTTCCGATGGTCTATCTGAAATCCAGAGGCAGAAATGTTATACCCTAAAAACTGTACTTCTGTTTGATTAAAGATGATTGATTAAAGATGCTTTTTCCAGTTTACAATAAAGTTGTTTTTTAGTAAGGTTTGTAATACATGTTTGACATGTTTGTGGTGAGTCTGAAGGTCAGGGGAATAAATAAGGATATCATCTCGGATCAGTGATGGCTCTCTCTGTGGGCACGCGGCTGTAGGTTCTGCATCACTGCAGAGTAGGCACCTGCCTGCCCGAAACGGCAGGCGCCTACTCTGCTTCCTTGTCCGCAGGACCGGAAGCAGGGGGGAGGCATCTAGGAAACAGCTCTCCTGTCCTCCCGCGAGCTGTGAGGAGCGTTGCGGCGCGTTACCTTGGCAACGCTCAACACAGCATCATGCGGGAGGACAGGAGAGCTGCAGGCTCCTGTCCTACATACTTACCACCACCGGACCACCAGGGATGGCTGTGTTCCCCCCCTCCCCTTCACCAAAGGTAAGAAGAAGGGGGGGGGGAATACTGATTCAGTATGCTTAAAAAAAAAGTTTTTAATGTATCTTAACCCCCCCAACAGAGCATCCTTAACCCCCAACAGAGCCCCCCTACCCCCAACAGAGCCTCACCCCCCAACAGAACAACCCTACCCCCCCAGCACCCCTACCCTCACACACAGCACCCCTACCCCCCACACACAGCACCCCTACCCCCCACACACAGCACCCCTATGCCCCACACACAGCACCCCTATGCCCCCCCACACACACACAGCACCCCTACACCCACACACACACAGCACCCCTACACCCCACATACACACAGCACCCCTACCCCCACACATACATACACACTGCACCCCTTCTCCCCCCACACACACACACTGCACCCCTACCCCCACACACACCGCATCCCTACCCCCACACACACACACATCACCCCTACACCCCCCCACACACAGCACCCCTACGCCCCCCCCACACACACAGCACCCCTACGCCCCCCCACACACATAGCACCCCTACCACCACACACAGCACCTCTACACCCCCACACACACACAGCACACCTACCCCCACACACACACACTGCACCCCTACCCCCACACACACCGCACCCCTACCCCCACGCAGACACACTGCACCCCTACCCCCACACACACCGCATCCCTACCCCATCACACACAAACAGCAGCCCTACCCCCACACACACACACCACCCCCACACCCCCCACACACAGCACACCTATGCCCCCCCCCACACACACACTCACAGCACCCCTACCCCCACACACACTCACAGCACCCCTACCCCCACACACACACACCGCACCCCTACCCCCACACACACCGCACCCCTACCCCCCCCCCCCACACACACAGCACCCCTACCCCCACACACAGCACTCATACCCCCCCACACAGCACCCCTACCCCCACACACAGCACCCCTACCCCCCACCACACACAGCACCGCTAACCCCTTCACACACAGCACCCCTCACACACAAACACATACACTGCACCCCTCAATGCAGTATATGTGTGTGTATTCAGTAGTGTGTGTGTGTGTATTCAGCTGACTGCATGTGTATTCAGCTGACTGTGTGTATGTATTCAGCAGTGTGTGTGTATTCAGCGGACTGTGTGTATGTTTGTGTGTGTGTTTGTATTTAACGGACTGTGTGTGTATTTAGCAGTCTGTGTGTCTGTGTGTGGATGTATTAAGCAGTTGGTGTGTTAATGTGTTCAGCTGTGTGTATGCATTGCATTTGTTGATACTAATAAATATATGCTTAATTTTATCTATTAATTTCATTATTTAAAATTTGTATAATTGAACTCTCTGTTGTGTCTTCTAAAACAAAAGATGTTAACTAGTTCGGACAACTGTACGAGTTGCTTTTTCTGAACTTAAATCTCAGGATTCAGGTTTAATTGCCGTGTTGGCACTTTGAGGGAAAAAAAGTTGACATGTATTGCGGTTTGGGCACTCGGGCTCAAAAAGGTTCGCAATCACTGATTTAGATAGACTAAGATAATTGAATAAATATAATCCCTAAGTACATCATTAATAAAATCTTGGAAGACAGACGGAGCATTAAACAACCCGAAGGGCATCACAAGGTACTCATAGTGACCATTTCTGGTATAAAATGCCATTTTCCACTAATGGTTTTCCTTAATCCTTACCAAATTGTACACACTCCTAGGGTCAAGTTTAGTAAAGACTTTAGCACCCTGGAGTCTGACAAACAATTCGGAAATGAGGGGAATGGGGTAGGCATTTTTAATGGTGATTTTGTTCAATGCTCTGTAGTCAATGCATGGACGTAACTCACCATCTTTTTTAGATGCAAAAAAAGAATCCTGCCCAAGCGGGGAAGGATGATTTACGTATATGGCCCTTACTAAGAGAGTCTTTGATATACTCCTCCATTATTCTACTCTCCTGTGGAGATAACACATATATTGCTCCCTTGGGTGGCAAGGCACCGGGTAGCAGGTTTATGGAACAGTCATATGTTCTGTGAGGAGGTAGAATATTGGTCTGAGTTTTGTTAAATACCTTCTTAACTTCCCAGTATTTTTTAGGAACTTCGTAGGTTTGAGGCGTAGTAGTGGGTAATGTAATGATGCCCACTCTCTTGGTAATGTGTAACATACACCTCTCAGTACAATCCTTGCCCCATTTCAGTATTTCCCCATTAGCCCAGTCAATGTGAGGATTGTGCTTATTAAGCCAAGGAAAGCCTAATATGATGGGGCAAGAAGGAGAAGCAATAACTTAAAAAGTTATATCTTGGCGGAGCTTGACCATCAGCCTGCACGGACGCCATGCTTGAGAGCTCCTCCACACAAAATCACAAAAACGCAATTGACCCCAAATTGAGAACCCATCCCGACCCCAAAAGTTACCAGCTACAACGGGCACCGACTCCCGCGGCGATAGATGCCCTTCTTTCAGCAAAAGACCCAGCCAAGACGGAAGCGGAAAACCGGGGCCTACCCCACGTTGTCCCTCTCAGACCTGGAGACGCTACTCACGAGGCAAGTGAACGACGATTACCCTCAAACCTTGCCAGATAACCTGGTCCACATGCCAGCCATGGGCCGCCGGTCGCAGAAGACGTCGGCGATGGACAACAGGGATATCGGGACTATGTTCCAAAGGCCAGCACAACCCCAACCCGCTCTTACTGAGGCTCCGCGGCCGGTCACTACCCAGCGGCCTAATACCCTCGCCCATCAAAACGAGCACATAGGGGCAGACCAACTGGTAGCCACTCACCAGATGGCACCCGCAGTTCCCAACGACTGCACGCCAACGACCAGACATGACCTGAAGGTCCTACTGTCAGACTTCCACAAAATACTAGCAAACGAACTCGCTCCTATAAAAACTGACATGAAGGCCATCACAGACCGGGTACAAGCCTCGGAGAGAGACATTGCAGATGTCCAAACGCAGATGACAGAGCTCCAGAACACGGTGCAACAGGTCTGGTCCCACCAGAGAGCAATCACTGCACAACTCACGGCCATGGAAGACCGCCAACGCCGCGCCAACATCAAAGTAAGGGGCATCCCGACGACAGTCTCAGCAGATGAACTACCCCATTATGTCAGACGACTGCTGACCTCCATCTTATCCCATGCGGTGGCCAAAAAATTAAACATAGAAGGAATCTACCGATTACCAGGGCCCAAGGGGACATCAACCACGGCGACGAGAGACGTCATTCTCCGTTGCGCTACGACCCATGACAAAATACTAATAATGGCGGCAATAAAGGGAAAAACACCCATGCAATTTGAAGAAGCCTACCTGTCATTCTATCAAGACCTTACGAAGGCAACCCTCCTGTGGCGTAAAACGCTCACTCCTGTGACCAGCATACTACGCTCAGCCAACATGAGCTACAGGTGGGGAATGAATGGATCCCTGACAGTGACCCGTAATGGCAGCCTGCACACACTCACCTCGGTGGAAGACGCAACTCCGTTCCTGACGGCCCTCGGCCTAGAGCACCTGCCGGACAACGCACAAGCGGGAACCTCCACCTCCACCTTGGACCCGGCACACGCACAACCATTCGTCCCGAGGTCCGCAAATGCGGGTGCGGCAGCAACAGGACTGAACTCAAAAGACAACCCGACATGAAGCACCAGTTTCCAGACCGGGGACCCATTTGCCCGGCTTTCCGGCACTGACCCCACGGGACTGTCTGTCCGAGACTTTAAATATGGCTCTCATTTGACAATGTTTACCCTAATGTTATCCCAATCTTCCCCTTCCCCCTGTTTATGATTTACTTTTGTGTTTTTATATTCTACGCACACAACCACTGGGGCGACACTAGCCACCAGGCACAACAGCACAGGACGGGGTCCCAGTAAAGACGACTCTCCTCAAAATGGGGAACGTTAACATACCACCATGCACAGACCCTGGGGCAACCCTGAACCACCACTCACGCCTCCCCCCCCCGCCACTCCCTCGGTCAGGAGTAACCAAACCTAACACATAGTGTGACTGGATGCCCCACGACCACCAAACCCTAGATTATCCCTGAGCGGGATACACAGCACCTGGACCAGCACATGTACTCGCCAGAACCACCTCACACATCAGTACATATACACATGCTGATTACACCAACCACAAGACCCTCTAACTGCAACCCACAGCATAGCGAAAACCCACACACTTGACAGTAAGGCACAACACACCCGACCTCCCAACACCATAAGGGCGACTCATCAACTGTTAGGACTTACACAAATTCGTAATTAAAAATGAAAAATGGTGCACGAATCTAAAAGTGATCCTAATTGTTAAATATCTACATACCACTCATCTATGAAACGATACAATGTTTATGCCTTGCACTGAAAAAATAAAGAATTTAAAAAAAAAAAAAAAAAAGTTATATCTTCCTTGTGTAAGGCACCAATGGAAATGTTAATGGGCAAGGTTTCACGGGTAATTAAGGGTTGAGAGAGTGGTCTCCCATCAATAGCCTCAGCGGCCAAGGGTGATAGTCCCTTCCTAATAGGTTTTTGTATTTTTTTTTTACAAAATGTATGTGGCGAAAGAGGCCTCGCCACTGTTTTTTGAAGGTGACTGATTGCCAGCCTTGTGCCTTGAGACTATGGCCCCTGGGAGATTGAGCACTTTAAAAACAGTCTTGGGGCTTATTGACTTCTATTGGACTGTGTATGACCCTTGCTAAACTTTAACCCCATGGCGATTTTATTCTGTTCGTGGGATCTGAGCGCTGTTCGGATATATTGAGCGCTCAGATCCAAGCTATCTGGCGATAGGTTGAATGTGGGGGTTCTGTTCAGTATAATAGGAATGATCTATTTTTATGTGTTTTTACTGTTGTTGTGAATAGAGATATGTTCTGTATGCTGGAGATAATTGGCTTACCACACCCAAGCCATGCTTGCAGTTGGTCAAAAAAGGGACTTCCAACTAACTTTTGAACCACTGGACCAATTTATATGATTTTGACATATGTTTGTATTTGGAGTATGCTGATTCTGAAAATGTAAGTGGGAATGTGATGTATACTCTTAAAGTTATGAATATTGTGCAAAACTGTGTATTTTCCTGTCTGTGATAATTACGTTAGCCCATTGTGTTCAGTAATTATATCACAGGCAGAGGGGAGGATTTTACTGTAATGATTGGGTGTGTCAGACATTGTTGTATTGTTTTGATTGGTTTGTGTGCCAGTGTTCTATCAGGTCTAGGGGGTGTGCCTCTGGCCTGAGGAATTGTATAAATTGTGAGTGCTTGCTTCCATTAAACAGTTCTACTTCACCCTCAATTTGGAGTGCCGTCTCTTATTGGGGGAATCTGCTACAAGGGATTGCTATGCTCTTCATATTCTCTTGCTATAATCACTCCTAAGCTCTTTTAAGAGCTTGTCCATGCTTCGCTCTGAAGGAAGAGAGGTAAGGCCTGCGGTGTTTGTGGTGTCGGCTAGAGTGCTCGGAGTCCTCAAGAAGCGCTAGGAACATCCTTCAAAGGAGGTACCCAGTCGGGGTGCCTGGTTATCCATTACAATGTACATCAATGAAGTTTCATGCCGCACCTAAATCCATCAGGGCCTTGCATGAAAAGTTCTTCTTGTTACATTTAATCGTAATATCAAGGAGGAATCTATTTTTGTTATTACCAGAGGACGCATCCATTACATTACATCCATGACCTGTCCCTTAAAGTTCTTAGGTGTGGAAGTTTTCCAGAAGTATGGGTCAAGCACTCCTCGTATGTCCTCTTCTGCCGCAGTATGGACGTAGGCCCTCCTTTCTCCTATATTGTCTTTCTGCCTCTAACAGTCTAGTGACCCCTAACTGCATTGGTTCGGGTTCAGACTGAACAGGAGGATCAGGAACAATAGGTCTGGAAAAACGAGCTGTTATTGACATAGCATACGTCTAGTTCTATTTCTGGTAGTTTCTCTGGTTCTTAATCTATTATCAATCTGCATGACAAATGTTAGAAAGTCATGTTAATTTTTTTAGGTAGATCTTTGGCAGCAATCTCGTCCAGAATTGCTTTGGACGATCTTTTTTTAAAAGCTGAGATCAACCAGCTATAAGTCCAGTCTACCTCAGACGCCAAGGTGCAAAATTCTATGGCATAATCTGAGATAGACCGGTTCCCTTGTTTTATATGCATTAGGGCAGTGTAGGTGTCATCCTCCATGCCTAAGAATTCAAATGTTTATTTGAATTCCGCAAGGAATTCCCGGTAGTTGTGTGCAATACTCCTATTACTCTCCCATAACGGATTGGCCAAAGCTAAGGCTTTACCTTTAAGTTGATTCATTAGGTAACCAATCTTAGCTCTATCCAAGGGAAACGATCCCAGTGAGGCCTCAAAATGATACTCAATTTGATTCAGGAATCCCTGGCATTCTTGAATATTTCCATCAAAATGTGGGGGAGGAGATAGGGAGATAGTAGGTGCCTTATGAACTATAGGTGGAAGTACCATAGGCGGATGTGACACAGTTGGAGAAGCCGCAGGTTGCAGTTGCGCTGTGCGAGTAAGAAGAGTACTGAAAGCCTGGGTAAATTGATCCATACGGTGATCATTCTCCTCTAGCTTTCTCTTGCAAGCTGCTATGTGCTGACACAGTTCTACAGGATCTATGGCCATGTTTTAATGTCAGGATTACTAATTGATCCAGCACGTAGAATTGTGTCACACCTAGGACTAAAAGGTAACATATTAACGGGCCTTAGAATGGCCGGACTTAACGCACCAAAGAATAGTCAGGATACTTGCCGAGGTCGGGGGTTACAGAATAAGACACAACGATAAGGGATAGCCAGAAGTCAGGGATACCAGAATACAGGGAAGTCAAACAAAGCCAAAGTCAAATACCAGAAGTAAACGCTCTGGAACACACTCTCAGACAACCACTAGGGAAACCACAACAGGGCAATGAGGAAAAGTAAATTTGAGCTTAAAATAAGTGCTTTACATTTCTGATTGTCCGAAAACGGCCATTGACCCTAAAAGGCGCGAGCGCATCTCCCGCATGATGTCACGCGCAAGCCGACGTCGTCATTAACGTGGGGGTATAATTTGGCATGGATCCGCAGCGGCCAGCATCCATTAACATGTTTCAAGAGTCAGTCACACAGACGCACGGCCGCTGGGCGCAAATACCGCAAGGTGAGGAGGAATATGTTACAGAAACTATCCACTCCATAAGGGAACTAACAATTCTAAGTACTCTCCCATAACAGATTGGCGCAAGCTTAGGCTTTACCTTTAAGTTGATTCATTAGGTAACCAATCTTAGCTCTATCCGAGGGAAACGATTCCAGTGAGGCCTCAAAATGATACTCAATTTGATTGAGGAATCCCTGGCATTCTTGAATATTTCCATCAAAATGCGGGGAAGGAGATATGGAGATAGTAGGTGCCTTATGTACTATAGGTGGAGGTACTCTAGGAGGTGACACAGACACTAGTGAAACTATCCACTCCAGAATGAGACACAATGATAAGGGATAGCCAGAAGTCAGGGATACCAGAATACAGGGAAGTCAAACAAAGCCAAAGTGGGAGCTTAAATGTACAACTACTTTACCATTGAGGCAGTGGGTCTCATTTAAGAGACAACAGATACTCTTCTTTTGTCACACCGACCCTCCTGCAGGAGCCCTGAAGGCCGATGGAAAGATGGATGGCTGACACAGAGTCATTAACAGCCAACAAAAGTTGCCTTTCTGAATCCCAATATCCAACTGAGGCTGAACTGCAATTTTTTGGGCTGAACTGCTGGTTTTATTTGAACCAGCATTGGCCCCCATACACTTTACAAGTCTTAAGTCTAAAAAAGTGAACAGTGACGTGACTCATTCCGGAAGCCTACTAGACAATATACAAGCAAAGCTAGCGAACCCTTGTAAATGTACAGCAACCCTTTACCTTTTTATAGCATGCTTGTTCAGCTGTCTAAGTTGTTAATTACCCTATACATTAACAGTAGCTGCAAATTTCCTTTAATTTTCTCTGGAAATCACTTCACCACTTTGAATTCCTAACATTTCTAAAATTAGTAGATTACTAATTAAAGTACAATTTAAAAAAATCCAGAGTGAAACCAACATTTTATTTGAGCACATTTGAGTTTATTTTTTTAAAACAAAATATGAATACTACATATAATATTACGAATAATCATGGATTTCAAAACAACATTGTATACTTTAAAATGTGTGCTAGTTTGAAAATGTAATCCTCTTCATTATATGATCCCAAAACATAAATTATCCATCTGTTACGCCTGATAATTACCCAACAGATTCTAAAATATGAATAAACAAATGAAATTGGACAACTTTATAGCCCACCTTTGATACGTATTTAATGTCTGGCTTTCCAGACTTGTTAATATAATCTCTATCACTGAGCAAAGCTTTCTGGAAACTATCTTATCTGAAATTACTTTGAATTATTAATTGGGTAGACAGCATGTAGCTAAGAACTTCTCTAGAGATCACATTTCCTGATTGATTTTATTGTTCTTTCTCCAAAGAACAGAAACAATTACAAGGCCTATAAAGAAATAGGTTGCATTACCTGAGAGTTAAATCATGTTCGTGCCATGACCCGGTTATGATAGAAATTAACTTGCTGCTTTGCATTTTTCTATTAATAATGCATGATTGTCTCATCTGTTATTTCAGAAATATTAAAAACTAGATGTTGTGTTAACTCAAGTATGTTACAATTCAATTTACATTTTGCTACTTGCCTTATTTTACATTGACTAGCACAATAAGATATATTATTCAGTTTATGAATCAATTTCATAAAATAATATTTCCCAATTTCTGACATAATTGACTTCTTTATCTTTGTGAAAAGTCAAGATAAATATAAGTGTTGAGTAAGTCTTAAAGTGAAAGTACCAAAACATGAATACTCAGTTTAAAAATAGCATTCAGCTTAAACGCAATCAGAGGATAGTGGGAGGAGCTTATGACATAATGGCATGACCACACTAGAAAGGGAGGCGGGACTAATGGACTAGTAGGTGGAGCTAACTGGCAGCAGGGACAGAGCCCCTCTGCCTGAATACTGCAGCATACTGAGGTAAATAATGGGATAAGACATTGTAATTTCCCTAAGTGTGATTATCATTTTGCTTATCTTTTCTGAAATGCTGATGGAGCTATTCTTCCATAGTTATCTAAATAATGCAAGTTTAAACCATCATAATCTCTTACAGAGATAATGGGTAGTAAGGTGTGTGAAACAATCTAGAGATTATTCTATATATCTTATTTTAAAATATTTAGACAGGGTCTGACATGTTTACATAGTAACAGAAATACAATTTTATCATATACAGTAAGTTTGACAAAAACATGCATAAAGTTGCCAAACAGTTATACTACACTGTCCATAGCATGTTGCTTTTTTCAGCTTGCAAGCAATCCCTGCAACAGTGTGCTCATGGTTCACCTTTTACCCTCCCTCTACTAGGCTAGAATACAGGCCACAGTGGACTCCAGGGATTACAGTGCCTCCACTCCTCCCCTAGTGCTCATAATGTAAAGAGAGATGTGTGTGTGTGTCTGTCTGTAACTGAGTTTGACTGACTGCTTTTTAACAGTGTGTGTGTGACTTTCTGCCTGTAACTGTGTGTAATTGTATGGCTTTGACTGTCTGTGATACGCTAATAAGAACGTTACTTGCAGTCTTATTGTTGTGGAGCTCTGTGGCATACTCATACACTGCATCTTACTGTGTTTTATTGTTGTGGTACACAAACTGGTACACACCACATTTTTTTTTTTTGCTGTGGAGCTCAGTTTTAAATGGTTAAACACAGTGCATTGCTGTGAGGTTTTATACCTAGGAGGTCAAGATCAATGCAAAATCGAGAGCAAAACGACTCACAGTATTATGTGACAGCGGCACACCATACTTAGTCTGCCCCTCTGTAATGCCTCAGACCATTAGGCGCCCTGTGCGAAAAGTCTTCACAGCGCCCCCCCCCCCCCCCCACCACCACCAAGTTGCCTGTATGCAGTCACACACACAGGCAGTCACACTAACAGTTACAAGCAGACAATCAGACATGCTCAGTTACAGGCAGACAGTCACACATGTTCAGTTACAGGCAGACAGCCACAGAGCCAAACACACAGTTAAAGGCATACAGTCACACACACAGTCACAAGCAGACAGTCACACATACTCCATTACAAGCAGTCATACATACTCGGTTACAGGCATGCAGACACTCACACATGCTGATAGGCACACACTAACACTCAGTTAAAGGCAGATAGTCACATGCACAGGTACACACACTGGCAAACTATCACACACAGGCAGGCAGTCACACACACACACGGAGGCAGTCACACAGACAGACAGTCACACACACACACAGGCGGGCAATCAAACAAACACACACACACAGGTAAGCAGTCACACAGACAGTCACACACAGGCAGGCAGTCACACAGACAGTCACACACACACACAGGCAGGCAGTCACAAACACAGGCAGTCAGACAGACAGTCACACACACAGGCAGGGAGTCACACAGACAGCCAGTCACACACACACACAGGAAGGCAGACACACACAAGCAGACAGTCACACACAGGCAGGCAGTCACACAGACAGTCACACACACAGGCAGGCAGTCACACACACAGGCAGTCAGACAGACAGTCACACACACAGGCAGGCAGTCACACAGACACACACATGCAGGCAGTCACAAACACAGGCAGGCAGGCAGACAGACACACACACACACACAGGCAGACACACAGGCAGGCAGACACACACACACAGGCAAACAGTCACAAATAGCCAGGCAGTCACACACACAGACTCTCTTTCCATTTTGGCTGGAAGGGGGAGTGGATGCAGTTCCTGTGCAGTCGTTACCAGGGGCTTTGGGTAGGTAATGGCCCCGCCCCCACGGCTAATTAAGCCCCACCCCACTGCGTGTTAAGCCCCACCCCCATTGACGCGATTTTTATTATTATTTTTATAGACCTGTTTTAGCTCCCCTGACACAGGCAATGTGTGAGCCGCACAGCTCGCACACCCCTAAGGCCGGCCCTGCCTCTGTTGGCTGCAGATCATGAGTAGCTGTCTCCTAAGCTCTGGCCATTCAGAGTGTTGCTGCTTATTACCACAACAAAGCTCTGACAGTGTAAGTGTCTGAGCTCGCAAGACTGTTACTCATGGTCTGCATTCAGCAGAGCTGCAGACCAGATTCCCAGCACACTCGACCTCCAGAGATCAGCATGCCCCCTTCCCTACAAAGGTAACAACATAAACAGACACTATAGCCACCAAAACAACTTTAGCTTAATGAAACAGTTTTGGTGTACAAATCATGCCCTTGAAGTCAAACTGCTCAATTCTCTCTCATTTAGGAGTTAAATCGCTTTGTTTATGCAGCTCGAGGCACTCCTCTCTGCATGTGACTTACACAGCCTTCCTAAACACTTCCTGTAAAGAGTCATCTCATGTTTACACTTCTTTTATTGCACATTCTGTTTAAATTCATATTTCTTATCTCCTGCTCTGTTAGTAGCTTACTAGACCCTGCAAGAGCCTCCTGTATGTAATTAAAGTTACATTTACAGAGCAGGAGACAAAAACTTTGAATGTAAGTTACATCTGATTGAAAATTAAACCTTTTTGTTTTCATGCAGGCTGTGTCAATGACAGCCAGGGGAGGTGTGACTAGGGCTGCATAAACAGATACGAGAGTGATTTAACAGTAAAACTTCAGAGGCATTATCTATACACAAAAGTAAGCTAAAGTTGTTATGGTGACTATAGTGTCCCTTTAATCTTTTTAAAATAATTATTCATTTTTATTCATTATTAATAATTATTAATTTGATAAAGCCAGTTACTATACATGCATGAGAAGGTGTGACCAGAGGGGGGCGCCGTGAACCTTTTTCACACAAGGCACCTAAAGGACTAAGACTGGCCCTGTCACCATGCACACAACTAAACGTAACCAATACATAAACATTACATATTTGGAGAAATCCTTGAAGGGCACTGACTGTATACATTTACTAGAGCGGGGATTCAAAGTAAATTTCAAATTTATGTCAAGAGTAGCTGAACAGAAAGCATAGCTAAAAAAAATGGCGTCAGGTTATTCTAACCTTAAATTTGAAATTCACTTTGAATTCACCATGTGATCTCTCTATGAATTAACATTTCAGTGATGGCATGGTAATGGCTCACACAAAGCTGAAATTTCATCTTTTGCTGTGTTTGTTGTTCGGCCAGTAAAAATGGGGATGTAAATACTAAGTGGAAAAGTGCTGGACTGCCTGTGTTAAAGGCCCAAACTACAACTACAAAGACCTGTTTTTTTTTTACACGTTCCTGATCGTCTTACTAGTGCTCACTTTATTTAATGCTCAATTAAATAAATGATTAATATATAATACAAAACACACTGCACAATTTAACTTTTACACATTTCAGAGACAAACATCATAATGCATGAAATTATAATAATGATTTTTACATTGATGAATTCTGTTTGCAGAAATTACCTCAGAACGCTAATGCATTTCATACAGTCACAAAATATTAAAATGTACAATAGTCCAAGCTTTTTACTTCTTGGCATTATTTTTTGCATGTTTCTAATGTCATATTCAATATTTTGTTTTTAATTGTGTTTCAATTGTTTTCATAAAAATAAAAGCATGGCCTAGTTATTTGCAATTTAGTAAGAGAAAGGCATTTTTTTTTTGATTGGTTCAATAAGTACTAGTCAATTTAAGATTGTCAATAAATAATGTAGATTGATTATGTCATACTAAATAATAGCGTCTGAGTTTTGAGTATTTCAACAATCAATTTGTTGGCTTAATCTAATGAATTTGTTTACCAGAGAGTTGTTCTGGATTGGACTGTAGCATTTTGAGAACAAAGGCACAGTTCAATAAAGTCTACATATTAGTAATATTAGTAAGTATGGAGTCAGATAATTCAAATCATTACTGAGCTTCTTGTTGTGTGCAGAAAAAACAACCCACAAAGCCAAATATGTTTCTTTGCATATTTCATACATTCTGAATGACAAACGAATCCACTTAACTGTTAGCTAACAATATACATATATAATTTGTATATTTGTACTATATTGGGTGTTTTTAGATTCCTACTGTTTTTTTGGCGGGAGTGGGGGGCTTTGTGGTGTTCATTAAGAGGAACTATATATTTTGCAAAGAATTCACAGCATGTATTAAAGGACCCAATGTACTTTAAATAAGAAATGATTGGCTTAAAATGTCTGAATGTTTGTAAGCTTTTGCTACATATCCGAGATTGTGAATTCTGTAGAGAGGTGTGATATCTCTATACATAGAAAGGGTTGGAACACTCCTGATGATGAATTGCAGCCAAATTAGCTACAAAAGAGTGAAAGGAGATTAGCTGCTGTGCACTGAGAAAGAGTAGAAGAGAGAAATGGAAATAATTATTCATGTGTTAGACCCTGTGACTTTACAAGCGGTATCCTGTTTCTATGTACAATGTGCTGCAATCATGAGGACATGCTAGAACTTACTGTGCTAAACTGAAATTATTATACCTGAACAGTACACCATCAGTTATGTTATGTGCAAAAAAAGTTATATTAGTTTCAATGTTCAATGTTCCATTTAAGAAACAACTCACTATGGAGACAGCTCAGACCTCTGGAACAGAAGCCTGTCTTCCATTATGATTGATACCGTCCTTTTTATCATTCCAAAGACAAATTAGTCTTCCGTTTACTTGCATTATAGTAACACATATTAATCATGTGGATATTTGGTTACAATCTGAACATTATTTTGTTTCAATTTAATATATAGAATAAATTATCCTTTTATGCAACAACCTAGCACAGAAAAAAACATCCTTCTTTCTATGTTGACCACCTGGGTTTGGACCATTGCTCCTATTCTATGGAAAGGAACTAGAAAGGGGACTGGAAGCAGAGAGCACAACCTTTATTCTATATTTAGAGTCAGCATTAGAGGTCAGCTCAGCATGAGAGAAACATTATCAGGACAGAACAACTGGATTCTGGTTTGGTTTAGGGAAGGATAAAAGGAAAGAGTGCAAAGTGAACAAAGTCAGAAAACTGGATAAAGTATGCCAAACTGTGGCAAAATGTAGTTTGAGATGAGGAACTCATATGCATGAATACATAGTACTGTCTACCTAAAAAGAGGATAAAATAATGAAACAGTATGGCCTAGAACCAGAAAATATAATGGTATATGGAGATACAAGATGTAAGACCATGAGGTTAACATATCCAATTAGCCCCAGTCCTCCTCATCTCCCCTTCTTTACAGATACGCATACACTAGCTAACAGAAACACACATACACTAACAGACACACTCACTAACAGACACTCACTAGCAGATACACACACACTCTCACTAACAGACACACACACAGTCAGACACACACACACACTAAAACATACAGACACACAGACACACACACACACACACACACACACACTAACAGACATACAGACACACACACACACACACACTAACAGACACACAGACACACAGACACACACTAACAGACATACACACACTAACAGACATACACAGACACAATAACAGACATACACAGACACACTAACAGACATACACACACACTAACAGACACACACACACACACACACACACTAACAGACATCCACTAACATACATCCACTAACAGACATACACACACTAACAGACATACACACACACTAACATACATACACACACACACACACACACACACACACAATAACAGACACACACTGACATACACACACACACACTAACAGACAGACAGATACACACACACACACACACTCACTTTTTTATTTAACTCCCCCCCCCAGCCTCCTTACCTTTTGGAATGCAGGGGGGAGGTCCCTCTCTCCCTGGTGGTCCAGTGGCTGCTGGGCGACGCTGGCGGGCGGCTGGCGAGGGAGCACTTCCTCTGAGCTGTCTGCTCAGCTCCCTTGCGCGCCGCACAGTGAGGCTGGGAGGCGGAGCCGGAATATGACGTCATATTCCGGCTCCCAGCCTCACTCTGCGGCGCGCGAGGGAGCTGAGCAGACAGCTCAGAGGAAGTGCTCCCTCGCCAGCCGCCCGCCAGCGCCGCCCAGCAGATCGCCCGCCCAGAGGGCTTGTCAGTTAGCCACAAGGCCTTGGGCATTTGGGGGCGGCGTTTTTTGCCGACCCCTGGAAAATGCCGCCCAAGGCAAATGCCTTGTTTGCCTCGCGGCTAATACGCCCCTGACTACACTCCCTAAACATGTACTAAACTCATTTACACACACCATACCCCTACACTGTATGCCCCACATTCACAGATACATACCTTATACCCTCTATACACACTCACACTACACGCCTATACACATAATATACCCACTAGACACACACTACACCACCTGTATTATTATTATTATTTTATTATTTATATAGCACAATCAGATTCCGTAGCGCTGTACACTGTACACACAATATAACCATATATACATGCACTCCAACTCATATATATGTATACTGCAGTCCCTATGGATACACACAGCCTTTAAAAATGTGCACACACATACTACAACTCCTAGCTATCACAAACAGAAACCTTTACACACACATAACACCACAAACAGTCCACACATATGCAATCCCACAAGTAGCCACCAAACACTTACAATACCACGGGCAGCTTCCCTACACATGCACAACACAATTTGCAATCTCTGTCCAATTTTGGTTCTCCACTTATGAGAACACCAAAGACAAGTCTCCAGCAAATGCAGGGAAAGTGTGTCATTAAATTTGCTAGCCCTAAAAAAAAAGTGTCAATTTCACATCGGCAGGGCTCTGCACGTGAGTTTCCTTGGAGGGGGATCAAATTAACATACTAATTTTTGGGGGTGCGCTTGCCATTGGTGATGACATGTGGCACACCCACTCTGGTCCCACCCCATTTATCAAGCTGCTCTACCTTCAAATGACCTGGTTGTATATTGTTTGCCAGTAATAACTACTGCTGCATATGCATTATCGGTGATATCAAGTGGATAATTACATTATTTAAAACATATTGCACAATTTGTATATATTAAAAAAATCTTGCTTGCAATGCTTTCATCTTGTCACATATTTTTGTACATAATTCTTAAATTTATATCCTTGGCATTTACTTTAAATGGCTTTGCTAATTGCTACTTTCAAAAATATATGTATGGCCTACTTATTGTACGATTTGATGAGATAAAACACTAAATAAAAAGCAGAAGCTGTGACATTTCATATTGTAGAAGACAGCGATAGGTCTATTTATTCATTTTCATTTTGCATATTTTAGAAATGTATAAATATTCTACCTCAAACAGCCTTTTTAGCTCTTTGATTCCTTTTTAACCCACACAACATTAATAATATTGATTAGGTATATTCCATAGTTCTAAAATACGCAGCTACAAATTAAACTATTTGACCAACATTACAAAAGAAATAAATATTACATATAATTTCCGGCCAACATAGGTTGATATATTTAACTTTATCCAGAAATAATATCAAAAGAAAACTAGAAACCCATGCTCTTGAAATAACTTACACGTACACAATATATAATTAAGTGAACTTTACTAACCTTTAATTTTGAAAACTATGTATTATAAAATTATAGTTCTAAGTAAGTTTGTGCTAATACTCAGCTTAATATATTGCATGTATTCAGAGAAAGCTGTTTATGCTATATAGCCAAAAGTATATGGACGCCCCTACTAATTAGTGAATTAGTGAGTTAAGATATTTCATTGCTAATAGGTGCTAATTAGTGAATTCAGATATTCCATTCAAAAGATAGATCGTAGTCCTTTGTGACCAAATGAAGCATGGCTTTTCTGCCTAAAACCAGTTCCACCGAGTCTTCTATTCTGGAGATAATTGGGAAGTAATCCAAGTATCTCCAAGAACAGAGGCAAAACTCCATTGAACACATGGCAGCAAAAGACAATAAAATACATAAAAATATATAACTGTGCAGCCATTGCATAAAACAGGTACATTCAACATATCCCCAGATAGCTCAGATCTGAGTGCACATTATTACTGAATGGCGCTCAGATCACACACATACAGTTCAATTGCCATGGAGCCAAAGTCTTTCCCTTAGTCTTTCATTATACGAATGGGCTCCATGGCATAGGATAGAGTGACTAGTACTTCAGCAAGGGCAATTATGTTTTTGAATGTGTTAAATGACACCTTCATGTCACAACTGGTACAAGCACCAACTAGAAAGGATGCTTGTCTGGATCTCGTTATAACAAACAATGTTGCTCTTTTGACCAACATTCACGAAGTGGAGCATTTGGGTAATAGTGATCACAATATGGTAATTTTTAAAATAAACTCAAAAAAGCAAAAGCACGTGAGGTATACTAAAACGTATAATTTAAAAAAAACCAATTTCAATAGGATTAGGGCAGCTCTACAACTTATCGAATGGCATAAACTCCTTAGTGAAAACACCACTAAGAATAAATGGAAACTATTCAAACAAATATTAGAAAGGTACATTTCTCAGTACTTACCATTGGGTAATACATACAAAAGAAACAAATTGAAACCAATGTGGCTTAGTAGAGAAGTAAAACAAGAGATTAAAAATAAGAAAATGGCATTTAAAGCATTTAAATCAGACAAATCAGAGGCATCCTGTATAAGATATAAGGAAGCCAATAATGCTTGCAAAAAGGCAATTAAAGTGACTATGAGAAATTGATAGCCAAAGATCGCAAAACCAACCCCCAATTTTTTTTCAAGTACATAAATTATAAAAAAACAAAAAATAAAGTGTAGGTACACTGGAAACAGAGATGGGTCTGTTAGTTAATGAAGACCAGGAAAAGGCAGAAATTTTAAATAACTATTTTTGTTCAGTATATATTAATGAGGATCCTATGGCAAGAGAGGGTTCAAAATCCTTACCTGGAAATTATAGACCAGTGAGCTTAACTTCTGTGACTGGGAAAATATTTGAAGGGCTATTAAGGGACACTATTCAGGAATTTATTGGGAAGAACTGTGTTATTAGCAATAATCAGCATGGTTTTATGAAACATAGGTCATGTCAAAATAACCTAATTGAATTCTATGAAGAAGTAAGTAGAAGTATAGTCAAAGTGTTGCAGTGTATGTGATCTACTTAGATTTTGCCAAGGCATTTGATACGGTTCCTAACAATAGGTTAGTCTTCAAACTAAAAGAAATTGATCTAGATGAATATTCCTGTTCTTGGATAGAACATTGGCTTAAGCATAGAGTACAATGAGTTGTCATTAATGGTAAATTTTCAGGCTGGACAAAAGTGGTAAGAGGTGACCCTCAGGGTTCTGTTTTGGGACCGCTTCTATTTAACATATTTATAAATGATCTTGAAATAGGCATTGAAAGCCATGTTTCAGTGTTTGCAGATGGCACAAAACTGTGTAAATTAATAAAATGTGAGCAGGATATTGCTTTGCTGAAGAGGGATTTAGATAGATTCAGGAACTGGGCACTAAAATGGCAGATGAAATTTAATGTAGAGAAATGCAAAGTTATGCACTTTGGGGTCAAGAATGCATAAGCAACTTACACCCTAAATGGTAGTGAATTAGGGATAACCAGACACGGGAAGGATTTGGGAATTGTTATAGAAAACAAATTAGGCAGCAATATGCAATGTCAATCTGCAGTTGCTAAGGCTAGTAAGGTTTTGTCATGTATAAATAGGGGCATAAGTTCTCGAGATGAAAATATAATTTTGCCTCTTTATAAATCGCTGGTAAGACCACACCTTGAATATGCTGTGCAATTTTGGGCACCTGTTCTAAAGAAGGTTATCATTCCACTAGAAAAAGTGCAGAGACAAGCTACAAAATTGATACAAGGAATGAAGCATTTTAGTTACAAAAAAGGTTACAAAATTTAAATCTCTTTAGTTTGGAAAAGCAGGGGATATGATAACATTATACAAATATATCCGGGGCCAGTGCAAACCTTTATCTGGAAATCTATTCATAAACAGGGCTATACATAGAACACAAGGTCACACATTTAGGCTGAAAGAAAGGAGATTTCATCTAAGGCAAAGAAAGAGCAATAAGAATTCTCTGCCTCAAGAGGTGGTTTTATCAGCGTCCTTGCAGATGTTTATACAGCAATTGGATAAGTACTCGCAAAAACATAACATACAGGGATATAATTTCAAATTAGTGGGGTAATAGCTGCTTGACCCAATAAGATATCTAGCTGCTATTTTGGGGTGAAGAAGGATTTTTTTTCCTAGTTTGTTGCCAAAGTGGAAGCGTTTCAGACTGGGTTTTTTTGCCTTCTTTTGAAACAACAGCAAAAACATAGGTGAGGAAGGCTGAACTTGGACGCAAGTTTCTTTTCAGCTATGTAACTATGTAACTATGTACCGTATATACTCGAGTATAAGCCGACCCGAATATAAGACGAGGCCCCTAATTTTACCCCAAAAAACTGGGAAAACTTATTGACTCGAGTATAAGACTAGGGTGGAAAATGCAGCAGCTACTGGTAAATTTCTAAATAAAATTAGATCCTAAAAAAATTATATTAATTTAATATTTATTTACAGTGTGTGTATATAATGAATGCAGTGTGTGTGTATGAATGCAGTGTGTGTGTATGAGTGCAGCGTGTGTGTATGAATGCAGCGTGTGTGTATGAGTGCAGCGTGTGTGTATGAGTGCAGCGTGTGTGTATGAGTGCAGTGTGTGTGTGTGTGATCAGTGTGTGTGTATGTGTGCAGTGTGTATGAGTATGTGTGCAGTGTGTGCAGTGTGTGTGTGTGTGTGTGTGTGTGTTGCAGAGCCTTTGTGGGGGGTGGGCAATTTTATTATTATTATTTTTAATTATTTTAATATTTTTTTTATTATTTTATTGTATTATTATTTTTTATTTTAATATTTTTTATTGTTATTTTTTATTATTTTATTTTATTTGTAATATTATTTTTTTGTACTTATTAATATTTTATTATTTCGATTTTTTTTTCGTCCCCCCTCCCTGCTTGATACATGGCAGGGAGGGGGGCTCTCCTTCCCTGGTGGTCTAGTGACATTGGCAGTTCAGTGGGGGGGGGGCTGTGGGGGCTGCAGAGAGTTTACTTACCTCTAATGCAGCTCCTGTCAGCTCTCTCCTCCTCCGCGCCGTCCGTTCAGCACCTCGGTCAGCTCCCAGTGTAAGTCTCGCGAGAGCCACGGCTCTCGCGAGACTTACAGTGTGAGCTGACAGAAGAGCTGACCGGACGGCGCAGAGGAGGAGAGAGCTGACAGGAGCTGCAGGAGAGGTAAGTAAACTCTCTGCAGCCCCCACAGCCCCCCTGTCTGTATTATGGCAATGCAAATTGCCATAATACAGACTATTGACTCGAGTATAAGCCGAGTTGGGGTTTTTCAGCACAAAAAATGTGCTGAAAAACTCGGCTTATACTCGAGTATATACGGTAATTACTTTCTCCACTACTGAAGTAAGGCTTACTGGCCTCTAGTTACCCAACTCCTCCCTACTACTACTATTTTTCTTGTGAATGGGCACACCATTCGCTAATTTTCAATCTCCTGGGAGTACTCCTGTTAACAATGATTGGTTAAATAAATCCGTTAATGGTTTTGCTAATACACAACTAAGCTCTTTTAATAACTTTGGGTGTATTCCATCAGGTCCAATTGACTAATTTGTCTTTTGACAGTTTAAATAATAAAACCTCTTCCTCTGTAAACTCACATGTAACAAATGACTCACTTGTCTTTTTTCCTAACTGAGGCCCCTTTCCTTCATTTTCATCTGTAAACACTGAACAAAAATTTTAACTGAGGCAGTCAGCTAGACCTTTATCCTATTCTACATACCTTATTTCTGTTGTTTTTATAATTACTAAATGCTAACTTTTTGTTTTTTACTCTTTTGGCCACATCTACGGAGTACCACAGTGGTTTCTTGAGTTTTTTGCATTTACTGACAAGCCTAATGTAGTTTTCTGTTGCCTTCAGCAGTGCAACTTTTTAAATAATCCCATTTCTCTTGGACTCCATTTAAACTGCTTCAGCCTGATAATGACTCCTTTACACATATTCTAATTTTAGAAAAATCTATTTTTCTAAAGTCTAAAACTTTTGTTTTTGTGTGGTGTGAACCAGTCACTGTTCTTATATTAAACCACACTGACTGATGATCACACTGAATCCTAAACTTTCACCTACAGTAATATCTGATACCAAATCTCCATTTGTTAACACTAAATCTAGTATAGCCTCTTTACGAGTTGACTCCTCAATGACTTGTTTTAGAGACAATCCCAGTAGGGAGAATATGTGTGCTTCTGGCACTAGCAGCTATTTTGGTTTTCCAGTTCACATCAGGAAGATTAAAGTCACCCATGCTGATAACTTCCCCCTTCATCGTAATTTTAGCTATTTCCTCAACTAGTAGATTATCTAACTCTTCTATTTGTCCCGGGGGCCTATAAATCACACCTACACGAGTTACTGTGTTATTACTAAATTCTAACGTAACCCAAATGGACTCTGTATTAGTCTCACTAACTTTTATTAGGCTATATTTAATGCTATCCTTCACATACAGGGCCCTCCCCCTTTCTTGCCTTCCCTGTCTTTTCTATATAAAAAGTACCATGGTATTGCAATGTCCCAGTCATTTTTCTCATTATACCATGTCTCAGTAACAGCGACTAAATCTACATTATCAGTTGCCACTATTGCCACAAGTTCATGGATCTTATTCCCTAAACGATGAGCATTTGCAGACATATTAGACAGTTGGGTGCTCCAACTTTGTGACAACAGTTTGATCAAGGCCATTTGCTTTTGTATGTCTGTGACTGTGTGCCGAAAATAAGGTCGTTGAAGACATGGTGTGAACTCAAGTTACCTGCACACAGAACTCTAACCTCAACTCAACTGAACACCTTTAAAATGAAGTTGGGATGCATTGGAATGTTGATTGCAAAAGATACCTTCTCCCTATTTTATTATATATTTTCACACAAATTTTTATTTGTTAATTGAAATAAATCTTTAATTCACAGTTAAGTAATTTATATTTTTATATAGAACAAAGTTGTTTTTTTCTGGCTTATGAGCATAACTCTATCTATGAGTTATACTAGTTTATACATCAGCTAGTAAATGGAGTGCTAACACTCGGAGATTGATTTTGTCTTGTGAGATCTTTGATGGTTTGTGACTTTGAAATAATTCAATTACTAATTGCTAAGCCTGTCATACTGTGAAAGAAGACATTTTAAAATACTAATCTGAAAACCAACTTTTTATATCGCTGATTCATTGTATACCACGAAACATTAACACTTTAAACTAACATTTTCTTTTAAAAATAAATGCATATTACTGGATTTACAAATAAAATTAAAAGGCTGAAATGGTTGGTTCTTACTTATCCCAGGATAAATATGAATATAAATAACAAGATTCAGCCTTTAACCTAAGGATAAAATAAATTACAAATATTTAAAGAAATTCTACATAATAGGTGTTGGAAGGAGTAAAATTGTATCATCTCAAAAAAGGATATATAAAGCTAAATCTTTAACTATTAGTATTCTATGCCATGTGACTGTTTGTAACTAATATTGTCATATTATGCATTAATACATGTTAATACTTTTCAGGGAGATATAATAGTATTTCAATATATTTCAGTTTCTTACCATCACACACCACCTTCCTTGCCTCAATTTAAACCTTCTTTCTCAAAATCCAGACCTACACCCTGTTTTCCCTCAGCAGAATCAAACATTTAAAATATTTTGCTACCACCAACCCTATTAGGGTTAACTTAATTCAAAACTTATCACAATAGAAATGAGCAATCTTAAATAATCTATTGACACCAGCCACAGTCTTACAGTGCTATTAACTGCCATTTAGGTTAAAGCACTTTGTTTATGCTGCCCTAGCCACATTTCCCCTGTCTTTGACTCGCACAGCCTCCATAAAAAGATTACATTCTTGGAGGGCAGAGCCTGACCGCAGAACTTAATGGCTGACTAGTAGTGATGTACCGAACTGTCCGCCGGCGAACAGTTCCTGGCGAAATTAGCGTGTTCGCGTTCGCCACGGCGGGCGGACACATGCGCAGTTCGATCCGCCCCCTATTCGTCATCATTGGGCAAACTTTGACCCTGTGCCTCTCGGTCAGCAGACACATTCCAGCCAATCAGCAGCACTCCCTCCCTTCCACACCCTCCAACCTCCCTCCCAGCATCCATTTTCGATTCATTCGGAAGATGCATGCTTAGTGAGAGGAGGGAAAGTTTAACTGCTGCTGATTAGATAGGGAAATTGATAGCTAGGCTAGGGTATTCAGTGCCCACTACAATCCTGAAGGACTCATCTGATCTCTGCTGTAAGGACAGCACCCCAAAAAGCCCTTTTTAGGGCTATAACATCAGGCTGCTTTTTTTTTTTTTTTCCTGTGTAATGTAATTGCAGGTGCCTGCCTGCCAGCTTCTGTGTGAGGTTCACATTGGATACTGTGCCTATTTGCCCAGTGCCACCACTCATATCTGTTTTAACAATAGGTTAAGCTTAACATTTTAAATAAATATTTTTTTTTCACTGTAATAGAAGAGCAGTTGCCTGCCTGCCAGCTTCTGTGTGAGGTTCACATTGGATACTGTGCCTATTTGCCCAGTGCCACCACTCATATCTGTTTTAACAATAGGTTAAGCTTTACATTTAAAATAAATATTTTTTTTTCACTGTAATAGAAGAGCAGTTGCCTGCCTGCCAGCTTCTGTGTGAGGTTCACATTGGATACTGTGCCTATTTGCCCAGTGCCACCACTCATATCTGTTTTAACAATAGGTTAAACTTTACATTTAAAATATTTTTTTTTCACTGTAATAGAAGAGCAGTTGCCTGCCTGCCAGCTTCTGTGTGAGGTTCACATTGGATACTGTGCCTATTTGCCCAGTGCCACCACTCATATCTGTTTTAACAATAGGTTAAGCTTTACATTTAAAATAAATATTTTTTTTTCACTGTAATAGAAGAGCAGTTAGTTGTCTGCAAGCGTCTGTGTTTCAGGCCTACTTCAGCGTGTGCTCTGCAGACCTGTGCCAGCGTGCTTTGACAGTTGCCAATCATATTTGGTGTCTCTTTAGCGTGCTTTTACAACCAAAATTTTGTTTCCACTGTAATAGAAGAGCAGTTGCCTGCCTGCCAGCTTCTGTGTGAGGTTCACATTGGATACTGTGCCTATTTGCCCAGTGCCACCACTCATATCTGTTTTAACAATAGGTTAAGCTTTACATTTAAAATAAATATTTTTTTTTTCACTGTAATAGAAGAGCAGTTGCCTGCCTGCCAGCTTCTGTGTGAGGTTCACATTGGATACTGTGCCTATTTGCCCAGTGCCACCATTCATATCTGTTTTAACAATAGGTTAAGCTTTACATTTAAAATAAATATTTTTTTTCACTGTAATAGAAGAGCAGTTAGTTGTCTGCAAGCGTCTGTGTTTCAGGCCTACTTCAGCGTGTGCTCTGCAGACCTGTGCCAGCGTGCTTTGACAGTTGGCACTCATATCTTGTGTCTCTATAGCGTGCTTTTACAACCAAAATTTTGTTTCCACTGTAATAGAAGAGCAGTTGCCTGCCTGCCTGCCAGCTTCTGTGTGAGGTTCACATTGGATACTGTGCCTATTTGCCCAGTGCCACCACTCATATCTGTTTTAACAATAGGTTAAGCTTTACATTTAAAATAAATATTTTTTTTTCACTGTAATAGAAGAGCAGTTGCCTGCCTGCCAGCTTCTGTGTGAGGTTCACATTGGATACTGTGCCTATTTGCCCAGTGCCACCACTCATATCTGTTTTAACAATAGGTTAAGCTTTACATTTAAAATAAATATTTTTTTTTCACTGTAATAGAAGAGCAGTTGCCTGCCTGCCAGCTTCTGTGTGAGGTTCACATTGGATACTGTGCCTATTTGCCCAGTGCCACCACTCATATCTGTTTTAACAATAGGTTAAGCTTTACATTTAAAATAAATATATTTTTTTCACTGTAATAGAAGAGCAGTTGCCTGCCTGCCAGCTTCTGTGTGAGGTTCACATTGGATACTGTGCCTATTTGCCCAGTGCCACCACTCATATCTGTTTTAACAATAGGTTATGCTTTACATTTAAAATAAATATTTTTTTTTCACTGTAATAGAAGAGCAGTTGCCTGCCTGCCAGCTTCTGTGTGAGGTTCACATTGGATACTGTGCCTATTTGCCCAGTGCCACCACTCATATCTGTTTTAACAATAGGTTAAGCTTTACATTTAAAATAAATATTTTTTTTTCACTGTAATAGAAGAGCAGTTAGTTGTCTGCAAGCGTCTGTGTTTCAGGCCTACTTCAGCGTGTGCTCTGCAGACCTGTGCCAGCGTGCTTTGACAGTTGCCACTCATATCTTGTGTCTCTATAGCGTGCTTTTACAACCAAAATTTTGTTTCCACTGTAATAGAAGAGCAGTTGCCTGCCTGCCAGCTTCTGTGTGAGGTTCACATTGGATACTGTGCCTATTTGCCCAGTGCCACCACTCATATCTGTTTTAACAATAGGTTAAGCTTTACATTTAAAATAAATATTTTTTTTTCACTGTAATAGAAGAGCAGTTGCCTGCCTGCCAGCTTCTGTGTGAGGTTCACATTGGATACTGTGCCTATTTGCCCAGTGCCACCACTCATATCTGTTTTAACAATAGGTTAAGCTTTACATTTAAAATAAATATTTTTTTTTTCACTGTAATAGAAGAGCAGTTAGTTGTCTGCAAGCGTCTGTGTTTCAGGCCTACTTCAGCGTGTGCTCTGCAGACCTGTGCCAGCGTGCTTTGACAGTTGCCACTCATATCTTGTGTCTCTATAGCGTGCTTTTACAACCAAAATTTTGTTTCCACTGTAATAGAAGAGCAGTTGCCTGCCTGCCAGCTTCTGTGTGAGGTTCACATTGGATACTGTGCCTATTTGCCCAGTGCCACCACTCATATCTGTTTTAACAATAGGTTAAGCTTTACATTTAAAATAAATATTTTTTTTTCACTGTAATAGAAGAGCAGTTGCCTGCCTGCCAGCTTCTGTGTGAGGTTCACATTGGATACTGTGCCTATTTGCCCAGTGCCACCACTCATATCTGTTTTAACAATAGGTTATGCTTTACATTTAAAATAAATATTTTTTTTTCACTGTAATAGAAGAGCAGTTGCCTGCCTGCCAGCTTCTGTGTGAGGTTCACATTGGATACTGTGCCTATTTGCCCAGTGCCACCACTCATATCTGTTTTAACAATAGGTTAAGCTTTACATTTAAAATAAATATTTTTTTTTCACTGTAATAGAAGAGCAGTTGCCTGCCTGCCAGCTTCTGTGTGAGGTTCACATTGGATACTGTGCCTATTTGCCCAGTGCCACCACTCATATCTGTTTTAACAATAGGTTATGCTTTACATTTAAAATAAATATTTTTTTTCACTGTAATAGAAGAGCAGTTGCCTGCCTGCCAGCTTCTGTGTGAGGTTCACATTGGATACGGTGCCTATTTGCCCAGTGCCACCACTCATATCTGTTTTAACAATAGGTTAAGCTTTACATTTAAAATAAATATTTTTTTTCACTGTAATAGAAGAGCAGTTAGTTGTCTGCAAGCGTCTGTGTTTCAGGCCTACTTCAATGTGTGCTCTGCAGACCTGTGCCAGCGTGCTTTGACAGTTGACACTCATATCTTGTGTCTCTATAGCGTGCTTTTACAACCAAAGTTTTGTTTCCACTGTAATAGAAGAGCAGTTGCCTGCCTGCCAGCTTCTGTGTGAGGTTCACATTGGATACTGTGCCTATTTGCCCAGTGCCACCACTCATATCTGTTTTAACAATAGGTTAAGCTTTACATTTAAAATAAATATTTTTTTTTTCACTGTAATAGAAGAGCAGTTAGTTGTCTGCAAGCGTCTGTGTTTCAGGCCTACTTCAGCGTGTGCTCTGCAGACCTGTGCCAGCGTGCTTTGACAGTTGCCACTCATATCTTGTGTCTCTATAGCGTGCTTTTACAACCAAAATTTTGTTTCCACTGTAATAGAAGAGCAGTTGCCTGCCTGCCAGCTTCTGTGTGAGGTTCACATTGGATACTGTGCCTATTTGCCCAGTGCCACCACTCATATCTGTTTTAACAATAGGTTAAGCTTTACATTTAAAATAAATATTTTTTTTTCACTGTAATAGAAGAGCAGTTGCCTGCCTGCCAGCTTCTGTGTGAGGTTCACATTGGATACTGTGCCTATTTGCCCAGTGCCACCACTCATATCTGTTTTAACAATAGGTTAAGCTTTACATTTAAAATAAATATTTTTTTTTCACTGTAATAGAAGAGCAGTTGCCTGCCTGCCAGCTTCTGTGTGAGGTTCACATTGGATACTGTGCCTATTTGCCCAGTGCCACCACTCATATCTGTTTTAACAATAGGTTAAGCTTTACATTTAAAATAAATATTTTTTTTTCACTGTAATAGAAGAGCAGTTAGTTGTCTGCAAGCGTCTGTGTTTCAGGCCTACTTCAACGTGTGCTCTGCAGACCTGTGCCAGCGTGCTTTGACAGTTGACACTCATATCTTGTGTCTCTATAGCGTGCTTTTACAACCAAAGTTTTGTTTCCACTGTAATAGAAGAGCAGTTGCCTGCCTGCCAGCTTCTGTGTGAGGTTCACATTGGATACTGTGCCTATTTGCCCAGTGCCACCACTCATATCTGTTTTAACAATAGGTTAAGCTTTACATTTAAAATAAATATTTTTTTTTTCACTGTAATAGAAGAGCAGTTAGTTGTCTGCAAGCGTCTGTGTTTCAGGCCTACTTCAGCGTGTGCTCTGCAGACCTGTGCCAGCGTGCTTTGACAGTTGCCACTCATATCTTGTGTCTCTATAGCGTGCTTTTACAACCAAAATTTTGTTTCCACTGTAATAGAAGAGCAGTTGCCTGCCTGCCAGCTTCTGTGTGAGGTTCACATTGGATACTGTGCCTATTTGCCCAGTGCCACCACTCATATCTGTTTTAACAATAGGTTAAGCTTTACATTTAAAATAAATATTTTTTTTTCACTGTAATAGAAGAGCAGTTGCCTGCCTGCCAGCTTCTGTGTGAGGTTCACATTGGATACTGTGCCTATTTGCCCAGTGCCACCACTCATATCTGTTTTAACAATAGGTTAAGCTTTACATTTAAAATAAATATTTTTTTTTCACTGTAATAGAAGAGCAGTTGCCTGCCTGCCAGCTTCTGTGTGAGGTTCACATTGGATACTGTGCCTATTTGCCCAGTGCCACCACTCATATCTGTTTTAACAATAGGTTAAGCTTTACATTTAAAATAAATATTTTTTTTTCACTGTAATAGAAGAGCAGTTAGTTGTCTGCAAGCGTCTGTGTTTCAGGCCTACTTCAGCGTGTGCTCTGCAGACCTGTGCCAGCGCGCTTTGACAGTTGCCACTCATATCTTGTGTCTCTATAGCGTGCTTTTACAACCAAAATTTTGTTTCCACTGTAATAGAAGAGCAGTTGCCTGCCTGCCAGCTTCTGTGTGAGGTTCACATTGGATACTGTGCCTATTTGCCCAGTGCCACCACTCATATCTGTTTTAACAATAGGTTAAGCTTTACATTTAAAATAAATATTTTTTTTTCACTGTAATAGAAGAGCAGTTGCCTGCCTGCCAGCTTCTGTGTGAGGTTCACATTGGATACTGTGCCTATTTGCCCAGTGCCACCACTCATATCTGTTTTAACAATAGGTTAAGCTTTACATTTAAAATAAATATTTTTTTTTCACTGTAATAGAAGAGCAGTTGCCTGCCTGCCAGCTTCTGTGTGAGGTTCACATTGGATACTGTGCCTATTTGCCCAGTGCCACCACTCATATCTGTTTTAACAATAGGTTATGCTTTACATTTAAAATAAATATTTTTTTTTCACTGTAATAGAAGAGCAGTTGCCTGCCTGCCAGCTTCTGTGTGAGGTTCACATTGGATACTGTGCCTATTTGCCCAGTGCCACCACTCATATCTGTTTTAACAATAGGTTAAGCTTTACATTTAAAATAAATATTTTTTTTTCACTGTAATAGAAGAGCAGTTAGTTGTCTGCAAGCGTCTGTGTTTCAGGCCTACTTCAGCGTGTGCTCTGCAGACCTGTGCCAGCGTGCTTTGACAGTTGCCACTCATATCTTGTTTCTCTATATCGTGCTTTTACAACCAAAATTTTGTTTCCACTGTAATAGAAGAGCAGTTGCCTGCCTGCCAGCTTCTGTGTGAGGTTCACATTGGATACTGTGCCTATTTGCCCAGTGCCACCACTCATATCTGTTTTAACAATAGGTTAAGCTTTACATTTAAAATAAATATTTTTTTTCACTGTAATAGAAGAGCAGTTGCCTGCCTGCCAGCTTCTGTGTGAGGTTCACATTGGATACTGTGCCTATTTGCCCAGTGCCACCACTCATATCTGTTTTAACAATAGGTTATGCTTTACATTTAAAATAAATATTTTTTTTTCACTGTAATAGAAGAGCAGTTGCCTGCCTGCCAGCTTCTGTGTGAGGTTCACATTGAATACTGTGCCTATTTGCCCAGTGCCACCACTCATATCTGTTTTAACAAAAGGTTAAGCTTTACATTTAAAATAAATATTTTTTTTTCACTGTAATAGAAGAGCAGTTAGTTGTCTGCAAGCGTCTGTGTTTCAGGCCTACTTCAGCGTGTGCTCTGCAGACCTGTGCCAGCGTGCTTTGACAGTTGCCACTCATATCTTGTGTCTCTATAGCGTGCTTTTACAACCAAAGTTTTGTTTCCACTGTAATAGAAGAGCAGGTGCCTGCCTGCCAGCTTCTGTGTGAGGTTCACATTGGATACTGTGCCTATTTGCCCAGTGCCACCACTCATATCTGTTTTAACAATAGGTTAAGCTTAAAATTTTAAATAAATATTTTTTTTTCACTGTAATAGAAGAGCAGTTGCCTGCCTGCCAGCTTCTGTGTGAGGTTCACATTGGATACTGTGCCTATTTGCCCAGTGCCACCACTCATATCTGTTTTAACAATAGGTTAAGCTTTACATTTAAAATAAATATTTTTTTTTCACTGTAATAGAAGAGCAGTTGCCTGCCTGCCAGCTTCTGTGTGAGGTTCACATTGGATACTGTGCCTATTTGCCCAGTGCCACCACTCATATCTGTTTTAACAATAGGTTAAGCTTTACATTTAAAATATTTTTTTTTCACTGTAATAGAAGAGCAGTTGCCTGCCTGCCAGCTTCTGTGTGAGGTTCACATTGGATACTGTGCCTATTTGCCCAGTGCCACCACTCATATCTGTTTTAACAATAGGTTAAGCTTTACATTTAAAATAAATATTTTTTTTTCACTGTAATAGAAGAGCAGTTAGTTGTCTGCAAGCGTCTGTGTTTCAGGCCTACTTCAGCGTGTGCTCTGCAGACCTGTGCCAGCGTGCTTTGACAGTTGCCAATCATATTTGGTGTCTCTTTAGCGTGCTTTTACAACCAATATTTTGTTTCCACTGTAATAGAAGAGCAGTTGCCTGCCTGCCAGCTTCTGTGTGAGGTTCACATTGGATACTGTGCCTATTTGCCCAGTGCCACCACTCATATCTGTTTTAACAATAGGTTAAGCTTTACATTTAAAATAAATATTTTTTTTCCACTGTAATAGAAGAGCAGTTGCCTGCCTGCCAGCTTCTGTGTGAGGTTCACATTGGATACTGTGCCTATTTGCCCAGTGCCACCATTCATATCTGTTTTAACAATAGGTTAAGCTTTACATTTAAAATAAATATTTTTTTTCACTGTAATAGAAGAGCAGTTAGTTGTCTGCAAGCGTCTGTGTTTCAGGCCTACTTCAGCGTGTGCTCTGCAGACCTGTGCCAGCGTGCTTTGACAGTTGGCACTCATATCTTGTGTCTCTATAGCGTGCTTTTACAACCAAAATTTTGTTTCCACTGTAATAGAAGAGCAGTTGCCTGCCTGCCTGCCAGCTTCTGTGTGAGGTTCACATTGGATACTGTGCCTATTTGCCCAGTGCCACCACTCATATCTGTTTTAACAATAGGTTAAGCTTTACATTTAAAATAAATATTTTTTTTTCACTGTAATAGAAGAGCAGTTGCCTGCCTGCCAGCTTCTGTGTGAGGTTCACATTGGATACTGTGCCTATTTGCCCAGTGCCACCACTCATATCTGTTTTAACAATAGGTTAAGCTTTACATTTAAAATAAATATTTTTTTTTCACTGTAATAGAAGAGCAGTTAGTTGTCTGCAAGCGTCTGTGTTTCAGGCCTACTTCAGCGTGTGCTCTGCAGACCTGTGCTAGCGTGCTTTGGCAGTTGCCACTCATATCTTGTGTCTCTATAGCGTGCTTTTACAACAGAAAATTTTGTTTCCACTGTAATAGAAGAGCAGTTGCCTGCCTGCCAGCTTCTGTGTGAGGTTTACATTGGATACTGTGCCTATTTGCCCAGTGCCACCACGCATATCTGTTTTAACAATAGGTTAAGCTTTACATTTAAAATAAATATATTTTTTTCACTGTAATAGAAGAGCAGTTAGTTGTCTGCAAGCGTCTGTGTTTCAGGCCTACTTCAGCGTGTGCTCTGCAGACCTGTGCCAGCGTGCTTTGACAGTTGCCACTCATATCTTGTGTCTCTATAGCGTGCTTTTACAACCAAAATTTTGTTTCCACTGTAATAGAAGAGCAGTTGCCTGCCTGCCAGCTTCTGTGTGAGGTTCACATTGGACACTGTGCCTATTTGCCCAGTGCCACCACTCATATCTGTTTTAACAATAGGTTAAGCTTTACATTTAAAATAAATATATTTTTTTCACTGTAATAGAAGAGCAGTTGCCTGCCTGCCAGCTTCTGTGTGAGGTTCACATTGGATACTGTGCTTATTTGCCCAGTGCCACCACTCATATCTGTTTTAACAATAGGTTAAGCTTTACATTTAAAATAAATATTTTTTTTTCACTGTAATAGAAGAGCAGTTAGTTGTCTGCAAGCGTCTGTGTTTCAGGCCTACTTCAGCGTGTGCTCTGCAGACCTGTGCCAGCGTGCTTTGACAGTTGCCACTCATATCTTGTGTCTCTATAGCGTGCTATTACAACCAAAGTTTTGTTTCCACTGTAATAGAAGAGCAGTTGCCTGCCTGCCAGCTTCTGTGTGAGGTTCACATTGGATACTGTGCCTATTTGCCCAGTGCCACCACTCATATCTGTTTTAACAATAGGTTAAGCTTTACATTTAAAATAAATATTTTTTTTTCACTGTAATAGAAGAGCAGTTGCCTGCCTGCCAGCTTCTGTGTGAGGTTCACATTGGATACTGTGCCTATTTGCCCAGTGCCACCACTCATATCTGTTTTAACAATAGGTTAAGCTTTACATTTAAAATAAATATTTTTTTTTCACTGTAATAGAAGAGCAGTTAGTTGTCTGCAAGCATCTGTGTTTCAGGCCTACTTCAGCGTGTGCTCTGCAGACCTGTGCCAGCGTGCTTTGACAGTTGCCACTCATATCTTGTGTCTCTATAGCGTGCTTTTACAACCAAAATTTTGTTTCCACTGTAATAGAAGAGCAGTTGCCTGCCTGCCAGCTTCTGTGTGAGGTTCACATTGGATACTGTGCCTATTTGCACAGTGCCACCACTCATATCTGTTTTGACAATAGGTTAAGCTTTACATTTAAAATAAATATTTTTTTTTCACTGTAATAGAAGAGCAGTTAGTTGTCTGCAAGCGTCTGTGTTTCAGGCCTACTTCAGCGTGTGCTCTGCAGACCTGTGCCAGCGTGCTTTGACAGTTGCCACTCATATCTTGTGTCTCTATAGCGTGCTTTTACAACCAAAATTTTGTTTCCACTGTAATAGAAGAGCAGTTGCCTGCCTGCCAGCTTCTGTGTGAGGTTCACATTGGATACTGTGCCTATTTGCCCAGTGCCACCACTCATATCTGTTTTAACAATAGGTTAAGCTTTACATTTAAAATAAATATTTTTTTTTCACTGTAATAGAAGAGCAGTTGCCTGCCTGCCAGCTTCTGTGTGAGGTTCACATTGGATACTGTGCCTATTTGCCCAGTGCCACCACTCATATCTGTTTTAACAATAGGTTAAGCTTTACATTTAAAATAAATATTTTTTTTCACTGTAATAGAAGAGCAGTTAGTTGTCTGCAAGCGTCTGTGTTTCAGGCCTACTTCAACGTGTGCTCTGCAGACCTGTGCCAGCGTGCTTTGACAGTTGACACTCATATCTTGTGTCTCTATAGCGTGCTTTTACAAACAAAGTTTTGTTTCCACTGTAATAGAAGAGCAGTTGCCTGCCTGCCAGCTTCTGTGTGAGGTTCACATTGGATACTGTGCCTATTTGCCCAGTGCCACCACTCATATCTGTTTTAACAATAGGTTAAGCTTTACATTTAAAATAAATATTTTTTTTTTCACTGTAATAGAAGAGCAGTTAGTTGTCTGCAAGCGTCTGTGTTTCAGGCCTACTTCAGCGTGTGCTCTGCAGACCTGTGCCAGCGTGCTTTGACAGTTGCCACTCATATCTTGTGTCTCTATAGCGTGCTTTTACAACCAAAATTTTGTTTCCACTGTAATAGAAGAGCAGTTGCCTGCCTGCCAGCTTCTGTGTGAGGTTCACATTGGATACTGTGCCTATTTGCCCAGTGCCACCACTCATATCTGTTTTAACAATAGGTTAAGCTTTACATTTAAAATAAATATTTTTTTTTCACTGTAATAGAAGAGCAGTTGCCTGCCTGCCAGCTTCTGTGTGAGGTTCACATTGGATACTGTGCCTATTTGCCCAGTGCCACCACTCATATCTGTTTTAACAATAGGTTAAGCTTTACATTTAAAATAAATATTTTTTTTTCACTGTAATAGAAGAGCAGTTAGTTGTCTGCAAGCATCTGTGTTTCAGGCCTACTTCAGCGTGTGCTCTGCAGACCTGTGCCAGCGTGCTTTGACAGTTGCCACTCATATCTTGTGTCTCTATAGCGTGCTTTTACAACCAAAATTTTGTTTCCACTGTAATAGAAGAGCAGTTGCCTGCCTGCCAGCTTCTGTGTGAGGTTCACATTGGATACTGTGCCTATTTGCACAGTGCCACCACTCATATCTGTTTTGACAATAGGTTAAGCTTTACATTTAAAATAAATATTTTTTTTTCACTGTAATAGAAGAGCAGTTAGTTGTCTGCAAGCGTCTGTGTTTCAGGCCTACTTCAGCGTGTGCTCTGCAGACCTGTGCCAGCGTGCTTTGACAGTTGCCACTCATATCTTGTGTCTCTATAGCGTGCTTTTACAACCAAAATTTTGTTTCCACTGTAATAGAAGAGCAGTTGCCTGCCTGCCAGCTTCTGTGTGAGGTTCACATTGGATACTGTGCCTATTTGCCCAGTGCCACCACTCATATCTGTTTTAACAATAGGTTAAGCTTTACATTTAAAATAAATATTTTTTTTTCACTGTAATAGAAGAGCAGTTGCCTGCCTGCCAGCTTCTGTGTGAGGTTCACATTGGATACTGTGCCTATTTGCCCAGTGCCACCACTCATATCTGTTTTAACAATAGGTTAAGCTTTACATTTAAAATAAATATTTTTTTTCACTGTAATAGAAGAGCAGTTAGTTGTCTGCAAGCGTCTGTGTTTCAGGCCTACTTCAACGTGTGCTCTGCAGACCTGTGCCAGCGTGCTTTGACAGTTGACACTCATATCTTGTGTCTCTATAGCGTGCTTTTACAAACAAAGTTTTGTTTCCACTGTAATAGAAGAGCAGTTGCCTGCCTGCCAGCTTCTGTGTGAGGTTCACATTGGATACTGTGCCTATTTGCCCAGTGCCACCACTCATATCTGTTTTAACAATAGGTTAAGCTTTACATTTAAAATAAATATTTTTTTTTCACTGTAATAGAAGAGCAGTTAGTTGTCTGCAAGCGTCTGTGTTTCAGGCCTACTTCAGCGTGTGCTCTGCAGACCTGTGCCAGCGTGCTTTGACAGTTGCCACTCATATCTTGTGTCTCTATAGCGTGCTTTTACAACCAAAATTTTGTTTCCACTGTAATAGAAGAGCAGTTGCCTGCCTGCCAGCTTCTGTGTGAGGTTCACATTGGATACTGTGCCTATTTGCCCAGTGCCACCACTCATATCTGTTTTAACAATAGGTTAAGCTTTACATTTAAAATAAATATTTTTTTTTCACTGTAATAGAAGAGCAGTTGCCTGCCTGCCAGCTTCTGTGTGAGGTTCACATTGGATACTGTGCCTATTTGCCCAGTGCCACCACTCATATCTGTTTTAACAATAGGTTATGCTTTACATTTAAAATAAATATTTTTTTTCACTGTAATAGAAGAGCAGTTGCCTGCCTGCCAGCTTCTGTGTGAGGTTCACATTGGATACTGTGCCTATTTGCCCAGTGCCACCACTCATATCTGTTTTAACAATAGGTTAAGCTTTACATTTAAAATAAATATTTTTTTTTCACTGTAATAGAAGAGCAGTTAGTTGTCTGCAAGCGTCTGTGTTTCAGGCCTACTTCAGCGTGTGCTCTGCAGACCTGTGCCAGCGTGCTTTGACAGTTGCCACTCATATCTTGTGTCTCTATAGCGTGCTTTTACAACCAAAATTTTGTTTCCACTGTAATAGAAGAGCAGTTGCCTGCCTGCCAGCTTCTGTGTGAGGTTCACATTGGATACTGTGCCTATTTGCCCAGTGCCACCACTCATATCTGTTTTAACAATAGGTTAAGCTTTACATTTAAAATAAATATTTTTTTTTTCACTGTAATAGAAGAGCAGTTAGTTGTCTGCAAGCGTCTGTGTTTCAGGCCTACTTCAGCGTGTGCTCTGCAGACCTGTGCCAGCGTGCTTTGACAGTTGCCACTCATATCTTGTGTCTCTATAGCGTGCTTTTACAACCAAAATTTTGTTTCCACTGTAATAGAAGAGCAGTTGCCTGCCTGCCAGCTTCTGTGTGAGGTTCACATTGGATACTGTGCCTATTTGCCCAGTGCCACCACTCATATCTGTTTTAACAATAGGTTAAGCTTTACATTTAAAATACATATTTTTTTTTCACTGTAATAGAAGAGCAGTTGCCTGCCTGCCAGCTTCTGTGTGAGGTTCACATTGGATACTGTGCCTATTTGCCCAGTGCCACCACTCATATCTGTTTTAACAATAGGTTATGCTTTACATTTAAAATAAATATTTTTTTTTCACTGTAATAGAAGAGCAGTTGCCTGCCTGCCAGCTTCTGTGTGAGGTTCACATTGGATACTGTGCCTATTTGCCCAGTGCCACCACTCATATCTGTTTTAACAATAGGTTAAGCTTTACATTTAAAATAAATATTTTTTTTTCACTGTAATAGAAGAGCAGTTGCCTGCCTGCCAGCTTCTGTGTGAGGTTCACATTGGATACTGTGCCTATTTGCCCAGTGCCACCACTCATATCTGTTTTAACAATAGGTTATGCTTTACATTTAAAATAAATATTTTTTTTCACTGTAATAGAAGAGCAGTTGCCTGCCTGCCAGCTTCTGTGTGAGGTTCACATTGGATACTGTGCCTATTTGCCCAGTGCCACCACTCATATCTGTTTTAACAATAGGTTAAGCTTTACATTTAAAATAAATATTTTTTTTCACTGTAATAGAAGAGCAGTTAGTTGTCTGCAAGCGTCTGTGTTTCAGGCCTACTTCAATGTGTGCTCTGCAGACCTGTGCCAGCGTGCTTTGACAGTTGACACTCATATCTTGTGTCTCTATAGCGTGCTTTTACAACCAAAGTTTTGTTTCCACTGTAATAGAAGAGCAGTTGCCTGCCTGCCAGCTTCTGTGTGAGGTTCACATTGGATACTGTGCCTATTTGCCCAGTGCCACCACTCATATCTGTTTTAACAATAGGTTAAGCTTTACATTTAAAATAAATATTTTTTTTTCACTGTAATAGAAGAGCAGTTGCCTGCCTGCCAGCTTCTGTGTGAGGTTCACATTGGATACTGTGCCTATTTGCCCAGTGCCACCACTCATATCTGTTTTAACAATAGGTTAAGCTTTACATTTAAAATAAATATTTTTTTTTCACTGTAATAGAAGAGCAGTTGCCTGCCTGCCAGCTTCTGTGTGAGGTTCACATTGGATACTGTGCCTATTTGCCCAGTGCCACCACTCATATCTGTTTTAACAATAGGTTAAGCTTTACATTTAAAATAAATATTTTTTTTTCACTGTAATAGAAGAGCAGTTGCCTGCCTGCCAGCTTCTGTGTGAGGTTCACATTGGATACTGTGCCTATTTGCCCAGTGCCACCACTCATATCTGTTTTAACAATAGGTTAAGCTTTACATTTAAAATAAATATTATTTTTTTCACTGTAATAGAAGAGCAGTTAGTTGTCTGCAAGCGTCTGTGATTCAGGCCTACTTCAGCGTGTGCTCTGCAGACCTGTGCCAGCGTGCTTTGACAGTTGCCACTCATATCTTGTGTCTCTATAGCGTGCTTTTACAACCAAAATTTTGTTTCCACTGTAATAGAAGAGCAGTTGCCTGCCTGCCAGCTTCTGTGTGAGGTTCACATTGGATACTGTGCTTATTTGCCCAGTGCCACCACTCATATCTGTTTTAACAATAGGTTAAGCTTTACATTTAAAATAAATATTTTTTTTTCACTGTAATAGAAGAGCAGTTGCCTGCCTGCCAGCTTCTGTGTGAGGTTCACATTGGATACTGTGCCTATTTGCCCAGTGCCACCACTCATATCTGTTTTAACAATAGATTATGCTTTACATTTAAAATAAATATTTTTTTTTCACTGTAATAGAAGAGCAGTTGCCTGCCTGCCAGCTTCTGTGTGAGGTTCACATTGGATACTGTGCCTATTTGCCCAGTGCCACCACTCATATCTGTTTTAACAATAGGTTAAGCTTTACATTTAAAATAAATATTTTTTTTTCACTGTAATAGAAGAGCAGTTGCCTGCCTGCCAGCTTCTGTGTGAGGTTCACATTGGATACTGTGCCTATTTGCCCAGTGCCACCACTCATATCTGTTTTAACAATAGGTTAAGCTTTACATTTAAAATAAATATTATTTTTTTCACTGTAATAGAAGAGCAGTTAGTTGTCTGCAAGCGTCTGTGTTTCAGGCCTACTTCAGCGTGTGCTCTGCAGACCTGTGCCAGCGTGCTTTGACAGTTGCCACTCATATCTTGTGTCTCTATAGCGTGCTTTTACAACCAAAATTTTGTTTCCACTGTAATAGAAGAGCAGTTGCCTGCCTGCCAGCTTCTGTGTGAGGTTCACATTGGATACTGTGCTTATTTGCCCAGTGCCACCACTCATATCTGTTTTAACAATAGGTTAAGCTTTACATTTAAAATAAATATTTTTTTTTCACTGTAATAGAAGAGCAGTTGCCTGCCTGCCAGCTTCTGTGTGAGGTTCACATTGGATACTGTGCCTATTTGCCCAGTGCCACCACTCATATCTGTTTTAACAATAGATTATGCTTTACATTTAAAATAAATATTTTTTTTTCACTGTAATAGAAGAGCAGTTGCCTGCCTGCCAGCTTCTGTGTGAGGTTCACATTGGATACTGTGCCTATTTGCCCAGTGCCACCACTCATATCTGTTTTAACAATAGGTTAAGCTTTACATTTAAAATAAATATTTTTTTTTCACTGTAATAGAAGAGCAGTTAGTTGTCTGCAAGCGTCTGTGTTTCAGGCCTACTTCAGCGTGTGCTCTGCAGACCTGTGCCAGCGTGCTTTGACAGTTGCCACACATATCTTGTTTCTCTATATCGTGCTTTTACAACCAACATTTTGTTTCCACTGTAATAGAAGAGCAGTTGCCTGCCTGCCAGCTTCTGTGTGAGGTTCACATTGGATACTGTGCCTATTTGCCCAGTGCCACCACTCATATCTGTTTTAACAATAGGTTAAGCTTTACATTTAAAATAAATATTTTTTTTCACTGTAATAGAAGAGCAGTTGCCTGCCTGCCAGCTTCTGTGTGAGGTTCACATTGGATACTGTGCCTATTTGCCCAGTGCCACCACTCATATCTGTTTTAACAATAGGTTATGCTTTACATTTAAAATAAATATGTTTTTTTCACTGTAATAGAAGAGCAGTTGCCTGCCTGCCAGCTTCTGTGTGAGGTTCACATTGAATACTGTGCCTATTTGCCCAGTGCCACCACTCATATCTGTTTTAACAATAGGTTAAGCTTTACATTTAAAATAAATATTTTTTTTCACTGTAATAGAAGAGCAGTTGCCTGCCTGCCAGCTTCTGTGTGAGGTTCACATTGAATACTGTGCCTATTTGCCCAGTGCCACCACTCATATCTGTTTTAACAATAGGTTAAGCTTTACATTTAAAATAAATATTTTTTTTTCACTGTAATAGAAGAGCAGTTAGTTGTCTGCAAGCGTCTGTGTTTCAGGCCTACTTCAGCGTGTGCTCTGCAGACCTGTGCCAGCGTGCTTTGACAGTTGCCACTCATATCTTGTGTCTCTATAGCGTGCTTTTACAACCAAAATTTTGTTTCCACTGTAATAGAAGAGCAGTTGCCTGCCTGCCAGCTTCTGTGTGAGGTTCACATTGGATACTGTGCTTATTTGCCCAGTGCCACCACTCATATCTGTTTTAACAATAGGTTAAGCTTTACATTTAAAATAAATATTTTTTTTTCACTGTAATAGAAGAGCAGTTGCCTGCCTGCCAGCTTCTGTGTGAGGTTCACATTGGATACTGTGCCTATTTGCCCAGTGCCACCACTCATATCTGTTTTAACAATAGATTATGCTTTACATTTAAAATAAATATTTTTTTTTCACTGTAATAGAAGAGCAGTTGCCTGCCTGCCAGCTTCTGTGTGAGGTTCACATTGGATACTGTGCCTATTTGCCCAGTGCCACCACTCATATCTGTTTTAACAATAGGTTAAGCTTTACATTTAAAATAAATATTTTTTTTTTCACTGTAATAGAAGAGCAGTTAGTTGTCTGCAAGCGTCTGTGTTTCAGGCCTACTTCAGCGTGTGCTCTGCAGACCTGTGCCAGCGTGCTTTGACAGTTGCCACACATATCTTGTTTCTCTATATCGTGCTTTTACAACCAAAATTTTGTTTCCACTGTAATAGAAGAGCAGTTGCCTGCCTGCCAGCTTCTGTGTGAGGTTCACATTGGATACTGTGCCTATTTGCCCAGTGCCACCACTCATATCTGTTTTAACAATAGGTTAAGCTTTACATTTAAAATAAATATTTTTTTTCACTGTAATAGAAGAGCAGTTGCCTGCCTGCCAGCTTCTGTGTGAGGTTCACATTGGATACTGTGCCTATTTGCCCAGTGCCACCACTCATATCTGTTTTAACAATAGGTTAAGCTTTACATTTAAAATAAATATTTTTTTTTTCACTGTAATAGAAGAGCAGTTAGTTGTCTGCAAGCGTCTGTGTTTCAGGCCTACTTCAGCGTGTGCTCTGCAGACCTGTGCCAGCGTGCTTTGACAGTTGCCACTCATATCTTGTGTCTCTATAGCGTGCTTTTACAACCAAAATTTTGTTTCCACTGTAATAGAAGAGCAGTTGCCTGCCTGCCAGCTTCTGTGTGAGGTTCACATTGGATACTGTGCCTATTTGCCCAGTGCCACCACTCATATCTGTTTTAACAATAGGTTAAGCTTTACATTTAAAATAAATATTTTTTTTTCACTGTAATAGAAGAGCAGTTGCCTGCCTGCCAGCTTCTGTGTGAGGTTCACATTGGATACTGTGCCTATTTGCCCAGTGCCACCACTCATATCTGTTTTAACAATAGGTTAAGCTTTACATTTAAAATAAATATTTTTTTTTCACTGTAATAGAAGAGCAGTTAGTTGTCTGCAAGCATCTGTGTTTCAGGCCTACTTCAGCGTGTGCTCTGCAGACCTGTGCCAGCGTGCTTTGACAGTTGCCACTCATATCTTGTGTCTCTATAGCGTGCTTTTACAACCAAAATTTTGTTTCCACTGTAATAGAAGAGCAGTTGCCTGCCTGCCAGCTTCTGTGTGAGGTTCACATTGGATACTGTGCCTATTTGCACAGTGCCACCACTCATATCTGTTTTGACAATAGGTTAAGCTTTACATTTAAAATAAATATTTTTTTTTCACTGTAATAGAAGAGCAGTTAGTTGTCTGCAAGCGTCTGTGTTTCAGGCCTACTTCAGCGTGTGCTCTGCAGACCTGTGCCAGCGTGCTTTGACAGTTGCCACTCATATCTTGTGTCTCTATAGCGTGCTTTTACAACCAAAATTTTGTTTCCACTGTAATAGAAGAGCAGTTGCCTGCCTGCCAGCTTCTGTGTGAGGTTCACATTGGATACTGTGCCTATTTGCCCAGTGCCACCACTCATATCTGTTTTAACAATAGGTTAAGCTTTACATTTAAAATAAATATTTTTTTTTCACTGTAATAGAAGAGCAGTTGCCTGCCTGCCAGCTTCTGTGTGAGGTTCACATTGGATACTGTGCCTATTTGCCCAGTGCCACCACTCATATCTGTTTTAACAATAGGTTAAGCTTTACATTTAAAATAAATATTTTTTTTCACTGTAATAGAAGAGCAGTTAGTTGTCTGCAAGCGTCTGTGTTTCAGGCCTACTTCAACGTGTGCTCTGCAGACCTGTGCCAGCGTGCTTTGACAGTTGACACTCATATCTTGTGTCTCTATAGCGTGCTTTTACAAACAAAGTTTTGTTTCCACTGTAATAGAAGAGCAGTTGCCTGCCTGCCAGCTTCTGTGTGAGGTTCACATTGGATACTGTGCCTATTTGCCCAGTGCCACCACTCATATCTGTTTTAACAATAGGTTAAGCTTTACATTTAAAATAAATATTTTTTTTTTCACTGTAATAGAAGAGCAGTTAGTTGTCTGCAAGCGTCTGTGTTTCAGGCCTACTTCAGCGTGTGCTCTGCAGACCTGTGCCAGCGTGCTTTGACAGTTGCCACTCATATCTTGTGTCTCTATAGCGTGCTTTTACAACCAAAATTTTGTTTCCACTGTAATAGAAGAGCAGTTGCCTGCCTGCCAGCTTCTGTGTGAGGTTCACATTGGATACTGTGCCTATTTGCCCAGTGCCACCACTCATATCTGTTTTAACAATAGGTTAAGCTTTACATTTAAAATAAATATTTTTTTTTCACTGTAATAGAAGAGCAGTTGCCTGCCTGCCAGCTTCTGTGTGAGGTTCACATTGGATACTGTGCCTATTTGCCCAGTGCCACCACTCATATCTGTTTTAACAATAGGTTATGCTTTACATTTAAAATAAATATTTTTTTTCACTGTAATAGAAGAGCAGTTGCCTGCCTGCCAGCTTCTGTGTGAGGTTCACATTGGATACTGTGCCTATTTGCCCAGTGCCACCACTCATATCTGTTTTAACAATAGGTTAAGCTTTACATTTAAAATAAATATTTTTTTTTCACTGTAATAGAAGAGCAGTTAGTTGTCTGCAAGCGTCTGTGTTTCAGGCCTACTTCAGCGTGTGCTCTGCAGACCTGTGCCAGCGTGCTTTGACAGTTGCCACTCATATCTTGTGTCTCTATAGCGTGCTTTTACAACCAAAATTTTGTTTCCACTGTAATAGAAGAGCAGTTGCCTGCCTGCCAGCTTCTGTGTGAGGTTCACATTGGATACTGTGCCTATTTGCCCAGTGCCACCACTCATATCTGTTTTAACAATAGGTTAAGCTTTACATTTAAAATAAATATTTTTTTTTTCACTGTAATAGAAGAGCAGTTAGTTGTCTGCAAGCGTCTGTGTTTCAGGCCTACTTCAGCGTGTGCTCTGCAGACCTGTGCCAGCGTGCTTTGACAGTTGCCACTCATATCTTGTGTCTCTATAGCGTGCTTTTACAACCAAAATTTTGTTTCCACTGTAATAGAAGAGCAGTTGCCTGCCTGCCAGCTTCTGTGTGAGGTTCACATTGGATACTGTGCCTATTTGCCCAGTGCCACCACTCATATCTGTTTTAACAATAGGTTAAGCTTTACATTTAAAATACATATTTTTTTTTCACTGTAATAGAAGAGCAGTTGCCTGCCTGCCAGCTTCTGTGTGAGGTTCACATTGGATACTGTGCCTATTTGCCCAGTGCCACCACTCATATCTGTTTTAACAATAGGTTATGCTTTACATTTAAAATAAATATTTTTTTTTCCACTGTAATAGAAGAGCAGTTGCCTGCCTGCCAGCTTCTGTGTGAGGTTCACATTGGATACTGTGCCTATTTGCCCAGTGCCACCACTCATATCTGTTTTAACAATAGGTTAAGCTTTACATTTAAAATAAATATTTTTTTTTCACTGTAATAGAAGAGCAGTTGCCTGCCTGCCAGCTTCTGTGTGAGGTTCACATTGGATACTGTGCCTATTTGCCCAGTGCCACCACTCATATCTGTTTTAACAATAGGTTATGCTTTACATTTAAAATAAATATTTTTTTTCACTGTAATAGAAGAGCAGTTGCCTGCCTGCCAGCTTCTGTGTGAGGTTCACATTGGATACTGTGCCTATTTGCCCAGTGCCACCACTCATATCTGTTTTAACAATAGGTTAAGCTTTACATTTAAAATAAATATTTTTTTTCACTGTAATAGAAGAGCAGTTAGTTGTCTGCAAGCGTCTGTGTTTCAGGCCTACTTCAATGTGTGCTCTGCAGACCTGTGCCAGCGTGCTTTGACAGTTGACACTCATATCTTGTGTCTCTATAGCGTGCTTTTACAACCAAAGTTTTGTTTCCACTGTAATAGAAGAGCAGTTGCCTGCCTGCCAGCTTCTGTGTGAGGTTCACATTGGATACTGTGCCTATTTGCCCAGTGCCACCACTCATATCTGTTTTAACAATAGGTTAAGCTTTACATTTAAAATAAATATTTTTTTTTCACTGTAATAGAAGAGCAGTTAGTTGTCTGCAAGCGTCTGTGTTTCAGGCCTACTTCAGCGTGTGCTCTGCAGACCTGTGCCAGCGTGCTTTGACAGTTGCCACTCATATCTTGTGTCTCTATAGCGTGCTTTTACAACCAAAATTTTGTTTCCACTGTAATAGAAGAGCAGTTGCCTGCCTGCCAGCTTCTGTGTGAGGTTCACATTGGATACTGTGCCTATTTGCCCAGTGCCACCACTCATATCTGTTTTAACAATAGGTTAAGCTTTACATTTAAAATAAATATTTTTTTTTCACTGTAATAGAAGAGCAGTTGCCTGCCTGCCAGCTTCTGTGTGAGGTTCACATTGGATACTGTGCCTATTTGCCCAGTGCCACCACTCATATCTGTTTTAACAATAGGTTAAGCTTTACATTTAAAATAAATATTTTTTTTTCACTGTAATAGAAGAGCAGTTGCCTGCCTGCCAGCTTCTGTGTGAGGTTCACATTGGATACTGTGCCTATTTGCCCAGTGCCACCACTCATATCTGTTTTAACAATAGGTTAAGCTTTACATTTAAAATAAATATTTTTTTTCACTGTAATAGAAGAGCAGTTAGTTGTCTGCAAGCGTCTGTGTTTCAGGCCTACTTCAGCGTGTGCTCTGCAGACCTGTGCCAGCGTGCTTTGACAGTTGCCACTCATATCTTGTGTCTCTATAGCGTGCTTTTACAACCAAAATTTTGTTTCCACTGTAATAGAAGAGCAGTTGCCTGCCTGCCAGCTTCTGTGTGAGGTTCACATTGGATACTGTGCCTATTTGCCCAGTGCCACCACTCATATCTGTTTTAACAATAGGTTAAGCTTTACATTTAAAATAAATATTTTTTTTTCACTGTAATAGAAGAGCAGTTGCCTGCCTGCCAGCTTCTGTGTGAGGTTCACATTGGATACTGTGCCTATTTGCCCAGTGCCACCACTCATATCTGTTTTAACAATAGGTTAAGCTTTACATTTAAAATAAATATTATTTTTTTCACTGTAATAGAAGAGCAGTTAGTTGTCTGCAAGCGTCTGTGTTTCAGGCCTACTTCAGCGTGTGCTCTGCAGACCTGTGCCAGCGTGCTTTGACAGTTGCCACTCATATCTTGTGTCTCTATAGCGTGCTTTTACAACCAAAATTTTGTTTCCACTGTAATAGAAGAGCAGTTGCCTGCCTGCCAGCTTCTGTGTGAGGTTCACATTGGATACTGTGCTTATTTGCCCAGTGCCACCACTCATATCTGTTTTAACAATAGGTTAAGCTTTACATTTAAAATAAATATTTTTTTTTCACTGTAATAGAAGAGCAGTTGCCTGCCTGCCAGCTTCTGTGTGAGGTTCACATTGGATACTGTGCCTATTTGCCCAGTGCCACCACTCATATCTGTTTTAACAATAGATTATGCTTTACATTTAAAATAAATATTTTTTTTTCACTGTAATAGAAGAGCAGTTGCCTGCCTGCCAGCTTCTGTGTGAGGTTCACATTGGATACTGTGCCTATTTGCCCAGTGCCACCACTCATATCTGTTTTAACAATAGGTTAAGCTTTACATTTAAAATAAATATTTTTTTTTCACTGTAATAGAAGAGCAGTTGCCTGCCTGCCAGCTTCTGTGTGAGGTTCACATTGGATACTGTGCCTATTTGCCCAGTGCCACCACTCATATCTGTTTTAACAATAGGTTAAGCTTTACATTTAAAATAAATATTATTTTTTTCACTGTAATAGAAGAGCAGTTAGTTGTCTGCAAGCGTCTGTGTTTCAGGCCTACTTCAGCGTGTGCTCTGCAGACCTGTGCCAGCGTGCTTTGACAGTTGCCACTCATATCTTGTGTCTCTATAGCGTGCTTTTACAACCAAAATTTTGTTTCCACTGTAATAGAAGAGCAGTTGCCTGCCTGCCAGCTTCTGTGTGAGGTTCACATTGGATACTGTGCTTATTTGCCCAGTGCCACCACTCATATCTGTTTTAACAATAGGTTAAGCTTTACATTTAAAATAAATATTTTTTTTTCACTGTAATAGAAGAGCAGTTGCCTGCCTGCCAGCTTCTGTGTGAGGTTCACATTGGATACTGTGCCTATTTGCCCAGTGCCACCACTCATATCTGTTTTAACAATAGATTATGCTTTACATTTAAAATAAATATTTTTTTTTCACTGTAATAGAAGAGCAGTTGCCTGCCTGCCAGCTTCTGTGTGAGGTTCACATTGGATACTGTGCCTATTTGCCCAGTGCCACCACTCATATCTGTTTTAACAATAGGTTAAGCTTTACATTTAAAATAAATATTTTTTTTTCACTGTAATAGAAGAGCAGTTAGTTGTCTGCAAGCGTCTGTGTTTCAGGCCTACTTCAGCGTGTGCTCTGCAGACCTGTGCCAGCGTGCTTTGACAGTTGCCACACATATCTTGTTTCTCTATATCGTGCTTTTACAACCAACATTTTGTTTCCACTGTAATAGAAGAGCAGTTGCCTGCCTGCCAGCTTCTGTGTGAGGTTCACATTGGATACTGTGCCTATTTGCCCAGTGCCACCACTCATATCTGTTTTAACAATAGGTTAAGCTTTACATTTAAAATAAATATTTTTTTTCATTGTAATAGAAGAGCAGTTGCCTGCCTGCCAGCTTCTGTGTGAGGTTCACATTGGATACTGTGCCTATTTGCCCAGTGCCACCACTCATATCTGTTTTAACAATAGGTTATGCTTTACATTTAAAATAAATATGTTTTTTTCACTGTAATAGAAGAGCAGTTGCCTGCCTGCCAGCTTCTGTGTGAGGTTCACATTGAATACTGTGCCTATTTGCCCAGTGCCACCACTCATATCTGTTTTAACAATAGGTTAAGCTTTACATTTAAAATAAATATTTTTTTTCACTGTAATAGAAGAGCAGTTGCCTGCCTGCCAGCTTCTGTGTGAGGTTCACATTGAATACTGTGCCTATTTGCCCAGTGCCACCACTCATATCTGTTTTAACAATAGGTTAAGCTTTACATTTAAAATAAATATTTTTTTTTCACTGTAATAGAAGAGCAGTTAGTTGTCTGCAAGCGTCTGTGTTTCAGGCCTACTTCAGCGTGTGCTCTGCAGACCTGTGCCAGCGTGCTTTGACAGTTGCCACTCATATCTTGTGTCTCTATAGCGTGCTTTTACAACCAAAATTTTGTTTCCACTGTAATAGAAGAGCAGTTGCCTGCCTGCCAGCTTCTGTGTGAGGTTCACATTGGATACTGTGCTTATTTGCCCAGTGCCACCACTCATATCTGTTTTAACAATAGGTTAAGCTTTACATTTAAAATAAATATTTTTTTTTCACTGTAATAGAAGAGCAGTTGCCTGCCTGCCAGCTTCTGTGTGAGGTTCACATTGGATACTGTGCCTATTTGCCCAGTGCCACCACTCATATCTGTTTTAACAATAGATTATGCTTTACATTTAAAATAAATATTTTTTTTTCACTGTAATAGAAGAGCAGTTGCCTGCCTGCCAGCTTCTGTGTGAGGTTCACATTGGATACTGTGCCTATTTGCCCAGTGCCACCACTCATATCTGTTTTAACAATAGGTTAAGCTTTACATTTAAAATAAATATTTTTTTTTCACTGTAATAGAAGAGCAGTTAGTTGTCTGCAAGCGTCTGTGTTTCAGGCCTACTTCAGCGTGTGCTCTGCAGACCTGTGCCAGCGTGCTTTGACAGTTGCCACACATATCTTGTTTCTCTATATCGTGCTTTTACAACCAAAATTTTGTTTCCACTGTAATAGAAGAGCAGTTGCCTGCCTGCCAGCTTCTGTGTGAGGTTCACATTGGATACTGTGCCTATTTGCCCAGTGCCACCACTCATATCTGTTTTAACAATAGGTTAAGCTTTACATTTAAAATAAATATTTTTTTTCACTGTAATAGAAGAGCAGTTGCCTGCCTGCCAGCTTCTGTGTGAGGTTCACATTGGATACTGTGCCTATTTGCCCAGTGCCACCACTCATATCTGTTTTAACAATAGGTTATGCTTTACATTTAAAATAAATATGTTTTTTTCACTGTAATAGAAGAGCAGTTGCCTGCCTGCCAGCTTCTGTGTGAGGTTCACATTGAATACTGTGCCTATTTGCCCAGTGCCACCACTCATATCTGTTTTAACAATAGGTTAAGCTTTACATTTAAAATAAATATTTTTTTTCACTGTAATAGAAGAGCAGTTGCCTGCCTGCCAGCTTCTGTGTGAGGTTCACATTGAATACTGTGCCTATTTGCCCAGTGCCACCACTCATATCTGTTTTAACAATAGGTTAAGCTTTACATTTAAAATAAATATTTTTTTTTCACTGTAATAGAAGAGCAGTTAGTTGTCTGCAAGCGTCTGTGTTTCAGGCCTACTTCAGCGTGTGCTCTGCAGACCTGTGCCAGCGTGCTTTGACAGTTGCCACTCATATCTTGTGTCTCTATAGCGTGCTTTTACAACCAAAATTTTGTTTCCACTGTAATAGAAGAGCAGTTGCCTGCCTGCCAGCTTCTGTGTGAGGTTCACATTGGATACTGTGCCTATTTGCCCAGTGCCACCACTCATATCTGTTTTAACAATAGGTTAAGCTTTACATTTAAAATAAATATTTATTTTTCACTGTAATAGAAGAGCAGTTAGTTGTCTGCAAGCGTCTGTGTTTCAGGCCTACTTCAGCGTGTGCTCTGCAGACCTGTGCCAGCGTGCTTTGACAGTTGCCACTCATATCTTGTGTCTCTATAGCGTGCTTTTACAACCAAAATTTTGTTTCCACTGTAATAGAAGAGCAGTTGCCTGCCTGCCAGCTTCTGTGTGAGGTTCACATTGGATACTGTGCCTATTTGCCCAGTGCCACCACTCATATCTGTTTTAACAATAGGTTAAGCTTTACATTTAAAATAAATATTTTTTTTTCACTGTAATAGAAGAGCAGTTAGTTGTCTGCAAGCGTCTGTGTTTCAGGCCTACTTCAACGTGTGCTCTGCAGACCTGTGCCAGCGTGCTTTGACAGTTGCCACTCATATCTTGTGTCTCTATAGCGTGCTTTTACAACCAAAGTTTTGTTTCCACTGTAATAGAAGAGCAGTTGCCTGCCTGCCAGCTTCTGTGTGAGGTTCACATTGGATACTGTGCCTATTTGCCCAGTGCCACCACTCATATCTGTTTTAACAATAGGTTAAGCTTTACATTTAAAATAAATATTTTTTTTTCACTGTAATAGAAGAGCAGTTGCCTGCCTGCCAGCTTCTGTGTGAGGTTCACATTGGATACTGTGCCTATTTGCCCAGTGCCACCACTCATATCTGTTTTAACAATAGGTTATGCTTTACATTTAAAATAAATATTTTTTTTTCACTGTAATAGAAGAGCAGTTGCCTGCCTGCCAGCTTCTGTGTGAGGTTCACATTGGATACTGTGCCTATTTGCCCAGTGCCACCACTCATATCTGTTTTAACAATAGGTTAAGCTTTACATTTAAAATAAATATTTTTTTTTCACTGTAATAGAAGAGCAGTTAGTTGTCTGCAAGCGTCTGTGTTTCAGGCCTACTTCAGCGTGTGCTCTGCAGACCTGTGCCAGCGTGCTTTGACAGTTGCCACTCATATCTTGTGTCTCTATAGCGTGCTTTTACAACCAAAATTTTGTTTCCACTGTAATAGAAGAGCAGTTGCCTGCCTGCCAGCTTCTGTGTGAGGTTCACATTGGATACTGTGCCTATTTGCCCAGTGCCACCACTCATATCTGTTTTAACAATAGGTTAAGCTTTACATTTAAAATAAATATTTTTTTTTTCACTGTAATAGAAGAGCAGTTAGTTGTCTGCAAGCGTCTGTGTTTCAGGCCTACTTCAGCGTGTGCTCTGCAGACCTGTGCCAGCGTGCTTTGACAGTTGCCACTCATATCTTGTGTCTCTATAGCGTGCTTTTACAACCAAAATTTTGTTTCCACTGTAATAGAAGAGCAGTTGCCTGCCTGCCAGCTTCTGTGTGAGGTTCACATTGGATACTGTGCCTATTTGCCCAGTGCCACCACTCATATCTGTTTTAACAATAGGTTAAGCTTTACATTTAAAATAAATATTTTTTTTTCACTGTAATAGAAGAGCAGTTGCCTGCCTGCCAGCTTCTGTGTGAGGTTCACATTGGATACTGTGCCTATTTGCCCAGTGCCACCACTCATATCTGTTTTAACAATAGGTTATGCTTTACATTTAAAATAAATATTTTTTTTTCACTGTAATAGAAGAGCAGTTGCCTGCCTGCCAGCTTCTGTGTGAGGTTCACATTGGATACTGTGCCTATTTGCCCAGTGCCACCACTCATATCTGTTTTAACAATAGGTTAAGCTTTACATTTAAAATAAATATTTTTTTTTCACTGTAATAGAAGAGCAGTTGCCTGCCTGCCAGCTTCTGTGTGAGGTTCACATTGGATACTGTGCCTATTTGCCCAGTGCCACCACTCATATCTGTTTTAACAATAGGTTATGCTTTACATTTAAAATAAATATTTTTTTTCACTGTAATAGAAGAGCAGTTGCCTGCCTGCCAGCTTCTGTGTGAGGTTCACATTGGATACTGTGCCTATTTGCCCAGTGCCACCACTCATATCTGTTTTAACAATAGGTTAAGCTTTACATTTAAAATAAATATTTTTTTTCACTGTAATAGAAGAGCAGTTAGTTGTCTGCAAGCGTCTGTGTTTCAGGCCTACTTCAATGTGTGCTCTGCAGACCTGTGCCAGCGTGCTTTGACAGTTGACACTCATATCTTGTGTCTCTATAGCGTGCTTTTACAACCAAAGTTTTGTTTCCACTGTAATAGAAGAGCAGTTGCCTGCCTGCCAGCTTCTGTGTGAGGTTCACATTGGATACTGTGCCTATTTGCCCAGTGCCACCACTCATATCTGTTTTAACAATAGGTTAAGCTTTACATTTAAAATAAATATTTTTTTTTTCACTGTAATAGAAGAGCAGTTAGTTGTCTGCAAGCGTCTGTGTTTCAGGCCTACTTCAGCGTGTGCTCTGCAGACCTGTGCCAGCGTGCTTTGACAGTTGCCACTCATATCTTGTGTCTCTATAGCGTGCTTTTACAACCAAAATTTTGTTTCCACTGTAATAGAAGAGCAGTTGCCTGCCTGCCAGCTTCTGTGTGAGGTTCACATTGGATACTGTGCCTATTTGCCCAGTGCCACCACTCATATCTGTTTTAACAATAGGTTAAGCTTTACATTTAAAATAAATATTTTTTTTTCACTGTAATAGAAGAGCAGTTGCCTGCCTGCCAGCTTCTGTGTGAGGTTCACATTGGATACTGTGCCTATTTGCCCAGTGCCACCACTCATATCTGTTTTAACAATAGGTTAAGCTTTACATTTAAAATAAATATTTTTTTTTCACTGTAATAGAAGAGCAGTTGCCTGCCTGCCAGCTTCTGTGTGAGGTTCACATTGGATACTGTGCCTATTTGCCCAGTGCCACCACTCATATCTGTTTTAACAATAGGTTAAGCTTTACATTTAAAATAAATATTTTTTTTTCACTGTAATAGAAGAGCAGTTAGTTGTCTGCAAGCGTCTGTGTTTCAGGCCTACTTCAGCGTGTGCTCTGCAGACCTGTGCCAGCGTGCTTTGACAGTTGCCACTCATATCTTGTGTCTCTATAGCGTGCTTTTACAACCAAAATTTTGTTTCCACTGTAATAGAAGAGCAGTTGCCTGCCTGCCAGCTTCTGTGTGAGGTTCACATTGGATACTGTGCCTATTTGCCCAGTGCCACCACTCATATCTGTTTTAACAATAGGTTAAGCTTTACATTTAAAATAAATATTTTTTTTTCACTGTAATAGAAGAGCAGTTGCCTGCCTGCCTGCCAGCTTCTGTGTGAGGTTCACATTGGATACTGTGCCTATTTGCCCAGTGCCACCACTCATATCTGTTTTAACAATAGGTTAAGCTTTACATTTAAAATAAATATTATTTTTTTCACTGTAATAGAAGAGCAGTTAGTTGTCTGCAAGCGTCTGTGTTTCAGGCCTACTTCAGCGTGTGCTCTGCAGACCTGTGCCAGCGTGCTTTGACAGTTGCCACTCATATCTTGTGTCTCTATAGCGTGCTTTTACAACCAAAATTTTGTTTCCACTGTAATAGAAGAGCAGTTGCCTGCCTGCCAGCTTCTGTGTGAGGTTCACATTGGATACTGTGCTTATTTGCCCAGTGCCACCACTCATATCTGTTTTAACAATAGGTTAAGCTTTACATTTAAAATAAATATTTTTTTTTCACTGTAATAGAAGAGCAGTTGCCTGCCTGCCAGCTTCTGTGTGAGGTTCACATTGGATACTGTGCCTATTTGCCCAGTGCCACCACTCATATCTGTTTTAACAATAGATTATGCTTTACATTTAAAATAAATATTTTTTTTTCACTGTAATAGAAGAGCAGTTGCCTGCCTGCCAGCTTCTGTGTGAGGTTCACATTGGATACTGTGCCTATTTGCCCAGTGCCACCACTCATATCTGTTTTAACAATAGGTTAAGCTTTACATTTAAAATAAATATTTTTTTTTCACTGTAATAGAAGAGCAGTTAGTTGTCTGCAAGCGTCTGTGTTTCAGGCCTACTTCAGCGTGTGCTCTGCAGACCTGTGCCAGCGTGCTTTGACAGTTGCCACTCATATCTTGTTTCTCTATATCGTGCTTTTACAACCAAAATTTTGTTTCCACTGTAATAGAAGAGCAGTTGCCTGCCTGCCAGCTTCTGTGTGAGGTTCACATTGGATACTGTGCCTATTTGCCCAGTGCCACCACTCATATCTGTTTTAACAATAGGTTAAGCTTTACATTTAAAATAAATATTTTTTTTCACTGTAATAGAAGAGCAGTTGCCTGCCTGCCAGCTTCTGTGTGAGGTTCACATTGGATACTGTGCCTATTTGCCCAGTGCCACCACTCATATCTGTTTTAACAATAGGTTATGCTTTACATTTAAAATAAATATTTTTTTTTCACTGTAATAGAAGAGCAGTTGCCTGCCTGCCAGCTTCTGTGTGAGGTTCACATTGAATACTGTGCCTATTTGCCCAGTGCCACCACTCATATCTGTTTTAACAATAGGTTAAGCTTTACATTTAAAATAAATATTTTTTTTTCACTGTAATAGAAGAGCAGTTAGTTGTCTGCAAGCGTCTGTGTTTCAGGCCTACTTCAGCGTGTGCTCTGCAGACCTGTGCCAGCGTGCTTTGACAGTTGCCACTCATATCTTGTGTCTCTATAGCGTGCTTTTACAACCAAAATTTTGTTTCCACTGTAATAGAAGAGCAGTTGCCTGCCTGCCAGCTTCTGTGTGAGGTTCACATTGGATACTGTGCCTATTTGCCCAGTGCCACCACTCATATCTGTTTTAACAATAGGTTAAGCTTTACATTTAAAATAAATATTTATTTTTCACTGTAATAGAAGAGCAGTTAGTTGTCTGCAAGCGTCTGTGTTTCAGGCCTACTTCAGCGTGTGCTCTGCAGACCTGTGCCAGCGTGCTTTGACAGTTGCCACTCATATCTTGTGTCTCTATAGCGTGCTTTTACAACCAAAATTTTGTTTCCACTGTAATAGAAGAGCAGTTGCCTGCCTGCCAGCTTCTGTGTGAGGTTCACATTGGATACTGTGCCTATTTGCCCAGTGCCACCACTCATATCTGTTTTAACAATAGGTTAAGCTTTACATTTAAAATAAATATTTTTTTTTCACTGTAATAGAAGAGCAGTTAGTTGTCTGCAAGCGTCTGTGTTTCAGGCCTACTTCAACGTGTGCTCTGCAGACCTGTGCCAGCGTGCTTTGACAGTTGCCACTCATATCTTGTGTCTCTATAGCGTGCTTTTACAACCAAAGTTTTGTTTCCACTGTAATAGAAGAGCAGTTGCCTGCCTGCCAGCTTCTGTGTGAGGTTCACATTGGATACTGTGCCTATTTGCCCAGTGCCACCACTCATATCTGTTTTAACAATAGGTTAAGCTTTACATTTAAAATAAATATTTTTTTTCACTGTAATAGAAGAGCAGTTAGTTGTCTGCAAGCGTCTGTGTTTCAGGCCTACTTCAACGTGTGCTCTGCAGACCTGTGCCAGCGTGCTTTGACAGTTGCCACTCATATCTTGTGTCTCTATAGCGTGCTTTTACAACCAAAGTTTTGTTTCCACTGTAATAGAAGAGCAGTTGCCTGCCTGCCAGCTTCTGTGTGAGGTTCACATTGGATACTGTGCCTATTTGCCCAGTGCCACCACTCATATCTGTTTTAACAATAGGTTAAGCTTTACATTTAAAATAAATATATTTTTTTTCACTGTAATAGAAGAGCAGTTAGTTGTCTGCAAGCGTCTGTGTTTCAGGCCTACTTCAGCGTGTGCTCTGCAGACCTGTGCCAGCGTGCTTTGACAGTTGCCACTCATATCTTGTGTCTCTATAGCGTGCTTTTACAACCAAAATTTTGTTTCCACTGTAATAGAAGAGCAGTTGCCTGCCTGCCAGCTTCTGTGTGAGGTTCACATTGGATACTGTGCCTATTTGCCCAGTGCCACCACTCATATCTGTTTTAACAATAGGTTAAGCTTTACATTTAAAATAAATATTTTTTTTTCACTGTAATAGAAGAGCAGTTGCCTGCCTGCCAGCTTCTGTGTGAGGTTCACATTGGATACTGTGCCTATTTGCCCAGTGCCACCACTCATATCTGTTTTAACAATAGGTTATGCTTTACATTTAAAATAAATATTTTTTTTTCACTGTAATAGAAGAGCAGTTGCCTGCCTGCCAGCTTCTGTGTGAGGTTCACATTGGATACTGTGCCTATTTGCCCAGTGCCACCACTCATATCTGTTTTAACAATAGGTTAAGCTTTACATTTAAAATAAATATTTTTTTTCACTGTAATAGAAGAGCAGTTAGTTGTCTGCAAGCGTCTGTGTTTCAGGCCTACTTCAGCGTGTGCTCTGCAGACCTGTGCCAGCGTGCTTTGACAGTTGCCACTCATATCTTGTGTCTCTATAGCGTGCTTTTACAACCAAAATTTTGTTTCCACTGTAATAGAAGAGCAGTTGCCTGCCTGCCAGCTTCTGTGTGAGGTTCACATTGGATACTGTGCCTATTTGCCCAGTGCCACCACTCATATCTGTTTTAACAATAGGTTAAGCTTTACATTTAAAATAAATATTTTTTTTCACTGTAATAGAAGAGCAGTTGCCTGCCTGCCAGCTTCTGTGTGAGGTTCACATTGGATACTGTGCCTATTTGCCCAGTGCCACCACTCATATCTGTTTTAACAATAGGTTAAGCTTTACATTTAAAATAAATATTTTTTTTCACTGTAATAGAAGAGCAGTTAGTTGTCTGCAAGCGTCTGTGTTTCAGGCCTACTTCAGCGTGTGCTCTGCAGACCTGTGCCAGCGTGCTTTGACAGTTGCCACTCATATCTTGTTTCTCTATATCGTGCTTTTACAACCAAAATTTTGTTTCCACTGTAATAGAAGAGCAGTTGCCTGCCTGCCAGCTTCTGTGTGAGGTTCACATTGGATACTGTGCCTATTTGCCCAGTGCCACCACTCATATCTGTTTTAACAATAGGTTAAGCTTTACATTTAAAATAAATATTTTTTTTCACTGTAATAGAAGAGCAGTTGCCTGCCTGCCAGCTTCTGTGTGAGGTTCACATTGGATACTGTGCCTATTTGCCCAGTGCCACCACTCATATCTGTTTTAACAATAGGTTATGCTTTACATTTAAAATAAATATGTTTTTTTCACTGTAATAGAAGAGCAGTTGCCTGCCTGCCAGCTTCTGTGTGAGGTTCACATTGAATACTGTGCCTATTTGCCCAGTGCCACCACTCATATCTGTTTTAACAATAGGTTAAGCTTTACATTTAAAATAAATATTTTTTTTTCACTGTAATAGAAGAGCAGTTAGTTGTCTGCAAGCGTCTGTGTTTCAGGCCTACTTCAGCGTGTGCTCTGCAGACCTGTGCCAGCGTGCTTTGACAGTTGCCACTCATATCTTGTGTCTCTATAGCGTGCTTTTACAACCAAAATTTTGTTTCCACTGTAATAGAAGAGCAGTTGCCTGCCTGCCAGCTTCTGTGTGAGGTTCACATTGGATACTGTGCCTATTTGCCCAGTGCCACCACTCATATCTGTTTTAACAATAGGTTAAGCTTTACATTTAAAATAAATATTTTTTTTTCACTGTAATAGAAGAGCAGTTAGTTGTCTGCAAGCGTCTGTGTTTCAGGCCTACTTCAGCGTGTGCTCTGCAGACCTGTGCCAGCGTGCTTTGACAGTTGCCACTCATATCTTGTGTCTCTATAGCGTGCTTTTACAACCAAAATTTTGTTTCCACTGTAAAAGAAGAGCAGTTGCCTGCCTGCCAGCTTCTGTGTGAGGTTCACATTGGATACTGTGCCTATTTGCCCAGTGCCACCACTCATATCTGTTTTAACAATAGGTTATGCTTTACATTTAAAATAAATATTTTTTTTTCACTGTAATAGAAGAGCAGTTGCCTGCCTGCCAGCTTCTGTGTGAGGTTCACATTGAATACTGTGCCTATTTGCCCAGTGCCACCACTCATATCTGTTTTAACAATAGGTTAAGCTTTACATTTAAAATAAATATTTTTTTTTCACTGTAATAGAAGAGCAGTTAGTTGTCTGCAAGCGTCTGTGTTTCAGGCCTACTTCAGCGTGTGCTCTGCAGACCTGTGCCAGCGTGCTTTGACAGTTGCCACTCATATCTTGTGTCTCTATAGCGTGCTTTTACAACCAAAATTTTGTTTCCACTGTAATAGAAGAGCAGTTGCCTGCCTGCCAGCTTCTGTGTGAGGTTCACATTGGATACTGTGCCTATTTGCCCAGTGCCACCACTCATATCTGTTTTAACAATAGGTTAAGCTTTACATTTAAAATAAATATTTATTTTTCACTGTAATAGAAGAGCAGTTAGTTGTCTGCAAGCGTCTGTGTTTCAGGCCTACTTCAGCGTGTGCTCTGCAGACCTGTGCCAGCGTGCTTTGACAGTTGCCACTCATATCTTGTGTCTCTATAGCGTGCTTTTACAACCAAAATTTTGTTTCCACTGTAATAGAAGAGCAGTTGCCTGCCTGCCAGCTTCTGTGTGAGGTTCACATTGGATACTGTGCCTATTTGCCCAGTGCCACCACTCATATCTGTTTTAACAATAGGTTAAGCTTTACATTTAAAATAAATATTTTTTTTTCACTGTAATAGAAGAGCAGTTAGTTGTCTGCAAGCGTCTGTGTTTCAGGCCTACTTCAACGTGTGCTCTGCAGACCTGTGCCAGCGTGCTTTGACAGTTGCCACTCATATCTTGTGTCTCTATAGCGTGCTTTTACAACCAAAGTTTTGTTTCCACTGTAATAGAAGAGCAGTTGCCTGCCTGCCAGCTTCTGTGTGAGGTTCACATTGGATACTGTGCCTATTTGCCCAGTGCCACCACTCATATCTGTTTTAACAATAGGTTAAGCTTTACATTTAAAATAAATATTTTTTTTCACTGTAATAGAAGAGCAGTTAGTTGTCTGCAAGCGTCTGTGTTTCAGGCCTACTTCAACGTGTGCTCTGCAGACCTGTGCCAGCGTGCTTTGACAGTTGCCACTCATATCTTGTGTCTCTATAGCGTGCTTTTACAACCAAAGTTTTGTTTCCACTGTAATAGAAGAGCAGTTGCCTGCCTGCCAGCTTCTGTGTGAGGTTCACATTGGATACTGTGCCTATTTGCCCAGTGCCACCACTCATATCTGTTTTAACAATAGGTTAAGCTTTACATTTAAAATAAATATATTTTTTTTCACTGTAATAGAAGAGCAGTTAGTTGTCTGCAAGCGTCTGTGTTTCAGGCCTACTTCAGCGTGTGCTCTGCAGACCTGTGCCAGCGTGCTTTGACAGTTGCCACTCATATCTTGTGTCTCTATAGCGTGCTTTTACAACCAAAATTTTGTTTCCACTGTAATAGAAGAGCAGTTGCCTGCCTGCCAGCTTCTGTGTGAGGTTCACATTGGATACTGTGCCTATTTGCCCAGTGCCACCACTCATATCTGTTTTAACAATAGGTTAAGCTTTACATTTAAAATAAATATTTTTTTTTCACTGTAATAGAAGAGCAGTTGCCTGCCTGCCAGCTTCTGTGTGAGGTTCACATTGGATACTGTGCCTATTTGCCCAGTGCCACCACTCATATCTGTTTTAACAATAGGTTATGCTTTACATTTAAAATAAATATTTTTTTTTCACTGTAATAGAAGAGCAGTTGCCTGCCTGCCAGCTTCTGTGTGAGGTTCACATTGGATACTGTGCCTATTTGCCCAGTGCCACCACTCATATCTGTTTTAACAATAGGTTAAGCTTTACATTTAAAATAAATATTTTTTTTCACTGTAATAGAAGAGCAGTTAGTTGTCTGCAAGCGTCTGTGTTTCAGGCCTACTTCAGCGTGTGCTCTGCAGACCTGTGCCAGCGTGCTTTGACAGTTGCCACTCATATCTTGTGTCTCTATAGCGTGCTTTTACAACCAAAATTTTGTTTCCACTGTAATAGAAGAGCAGTTGCCTGCCTGCCAGCTTCTGTGTGAGGTTCACATTGGATACTGTGCCTATTTGCCCAGTGCCACCACTCATATCTGTTTTAACAATAGGTTAAGCTTTACATTTAAAATAAATATTTTTTTTCACTGTAATAGAAGAGCAGTTGCCTGCCTGCCAGCTTCTGTGTGAGGTTCACATTGGATACTGTGCCTATTTGCCCAGTGCCACCACTCATATCTGTTTTAACAATAGGTTAAGCTTTACATTTAAAATAAATATTTTTTTTCACTGTAATAGAAGAGCAGTTAGTTGTCTGCAAGCGTCTGTGTTTCAGGCCTACTTCAGCGTGTGCTCTGCAGACCTGTGCCAGCGTGCTTTGACAGTTGCCACTCATATCTTGTTTCTCTATATCGTGCTTTTACAACCAAAATTTTGTTTCCACTGTAATAGAAGAGCAGTTGCCTGCCTGCCAGCTTCTGTGTGAGGTTCACATTGGATACTGTGCCTATTTGCCCAGTGCCACCACTCATATCTGTTTTAACAATAGGTTAAGCTTTACATTTAAAATAAATATTTTTTTTCACTGTAATAGAAGAGCAGTTGCCTGCCTGCCAGCTTCTGTGTGAGGTTCACATTGGATACTGTGCCTATTTGCCCAGTGCCACCACTCATATCTGTTTTAACAATAGGTTATGCTTTACATTTAAAATAAATATGTTTTTTTCACTGTAATAGAAGAGCAGTTGCCTGCCTGCCAGCTTCTGTGTGAGGTTCACATTGAATACTGTGCCTATTTGCCCAGTGCCACCACTCATATCTGTTTTAACAATAGGTTAAGCTTTACATTTAAAATAAATATTTTTTTTTCACTGTAATAGAAGAGCAGTTAGTTGTCTGCAAGCGTCTGTGTTTCAGGCCTACTTCAGCGTGTGCTCTGCAGACCTGTGCCAGCGTGCTTTGACAGTTGCCACTCATATCTTGTGTCTCTATAGCGTGCTTTTACAACCAAAATTTTGTTTCCACTGTAATAGAAGAGCAGTTGCCTGCCTGCCAGCTTCTGTGTGAGGTTCACATTGGATACTGTGCCTATTTGCCCAGTGCCACCACTCATATCTGTTTTAACAATAGGTTAAGCTTTACATTTAAAATAAATATTTTTTTTTCACTGTAATAGAAGAGCAGTTAGTTGTCTGCAAGCGTCTGTGTTTCAGGCCTACTTCAGCGTGTGCTCTGCAGACCTGTGCCAGCGTGCTTTGACAGTTGCCACTCATATCTTGTGTCTCTATAGCGTGCTTTTACAACCAAAATTTTGTTTCCACTGTAAAAGAAGAGCAGTTGCCTGCCTGCCAGCTTCTGTGTGAGGTTCACATTGGATACTGTGCCTATTTGCCCAGTGCCACCACTCATATCTGTTTTAACAATAGGTTAAGCTTTACATTTAAAATAAATATTTTTTTTCACTGTAATAGAAGAGCAGTTGCCTGCCTGCCAGCTTCTGTGTGAGGTTCACATTGGATACTGTGCCTATTTGCCCAGTGCCACCACTCATATCTGTTTTAACAATAGGTTAAGCTTTACATTTAAAATAAATATTTTTTTTCACTGTAATAGAAGAGCAGTTAGTTGTCTGCAAGCGTCTGTGTTTCAGGCCTACTTCAGCGTGTGCTCTGCAGACCTGTGCCAGCGTGCTTTGACAGTTGCCACTCATATCTTGTGTCTCTATAGCGTGCTTTTACAACCAAAATTTTGTTTCCACTGTAATAGAAGAGCAGTTGCCTGCCTGCCAGCTTCTGTGTGAGGTTCACATTGGATACTGTGCCTATTTGCCCAGTGCCACCACTCATATCTGTTTTAACAATAGGTTAAGCTTTACATTTAAAATAAATATTTTTTTTCACTGTAATAGAAGAGCAGTTGCCTGCCTGCCAGCTTCTGTGTGAGGTTCACATTGGATACTGTGCCTATTTGCCCAGTGCCACCACTCATATCTGTTTTAACAATAGGTTAAGCTTTACATTTAAAATAAATATTTTTTTTCACTGTAATAGAAGAGCAGTTAGTTGTCTGCAAGCGTCTGTGTTTCAGGCCTACTTCAGCGTGTGCTCTGCAGACCTGTGCCAGCGTGCTTTGACAGTTGCCACTCATATCTTGTTTCTCTATATCGTGCTTTTACAACCAAAATTTTGTTTCCACTGTAATAGAAGAGCAGTTGCCTGCCTGCCAGCTTCTGTGTGAGGTTCACATTGGATACTGTGCCTATTTGCCCAGTGCCACCACTCATATCTGTTTTAACAATAGGTTAAGCTTTACATTTAAAATAAATATTTTTTTTCACTGTAATAGAAGAGCAGTTGCCTGCCTGCCAGCTTCTGTGTGAGGTTCACATTGGATACTGTGCCTATTTGCCCAGTGCCACCACTCATATCTGTTTTAACAATAGGTTATGCTTTACATTTAAAATAAATATGTTTTTTTCACTGTAATAGAAGAGCAGTTGCCTGCCTGCCAGCTTCTGTGTGAGGTTCACATTGAATACTGTGCCTATTTGCCCAGTGCCACCACTCATATCTGTTTTAACAATAGGTTAAGCTTTACATTTAAAATAAATATTTTTTTTTCACTGTAATAGAAGAGCAGTTAGTTGTCTGCAAGCGTCTGTGTTTCAGGCCTACTTCAGCGTGTGCTCTGCAGACCTGTGCCAGCGTGCTTTGACAGTTGCCACTCATATCTTGTGTCTCTATAGCGTGCTTTTACAACCAAAATTTTGTTTCCACTGTAATAGAAGAGCAGTTGCCTGCCTGCCAGCTTCTGTGTGAGGTTCACATTGGATACTGTGCCTATTTGCCCAGTGCCACCACTCATATCTGTTTTAACAATAGGTTAAGCTTTACATTTAAAATAAATATTTTTTTTTCACTGTAATAGAAGAGCAGTTAGTTGTCTGCAAGCGTCTGTGTTTCAGGCCTTCTTCAGCGTGTGCTCTGCAGACCTGTGCCAGCGTGCTTTGACAGTTGCCACTCATATCTTGTGTCTCTATAGCGTGCTTTTACAACCAAAATTTTGTTTCCACTGTAATAGAAGAACAGTTGCCTGCCTGCCAGCTTCTGTGTGAGGTTCACATTGAATACTGTGCCTATTTGCCCAGTGCCACCACTCATATCTGTTTTAACAATAGGTTAAGCTTTACATTTAAAATAAATATTTTTTTTTCACTGTAATAGAAGAGCAGTTGCCTGCCTGCCAGCTTCTGTGCGAGGTTCACATTGGATACTGTGCCTATTTGCCCAGTGCCACCACTCATATCTGTTTTAACAATTGGTTAAGCTTTAGATTTAAAATAAATATTTTTTTTTCACTGTAATAGAAGAGCAGTTAGTTGTCTGCAAGCGTCTGGGTGTCAGGCCTACTTCAGCGTGTGCTCTGTAGACCTGTTCCAGCGTGCTTTGACAGTTGCCAATCATATTTGGTGTCTCTATAGCGTGCTTTTAAAACCAAAATTTGTTTTTCACTGTTATAGATTGAATAGCAGTTACTTGTCTTCAAGCGGGTGTCTCAGGCCTACCGTGTGTGCTCTGCAGAACTGTTCCAGTGCACATTGCCAATCATATCTGGTGTCTCTATAGCGTGCTTTTAAAACCAAAATTTGTTTTTCACTGTTATAGATTGAATAGCAGTTACTTGTCTTCAAGCGGCTCTGTCAGTCCTTCCTTCAGCGTGTGCTCTGCAGAACTGTTCCAGTGCACATTGCCAATCATATCTGGTCTCACAGTAGCTTGCACGCATAGTACCACTAATCCCCCAAAAAATGACAGGCAGAGGCAGGCCACCCCGCAGGGGCCGTCGTGGTCGTGGTGCTGTGATTCCCTTTTGCCCTAGAATAATGCCCAGTTTTCAGAAGCCACGTACCCTGAACTTGAAAAGTTCTGAGGACTTAGTTGACTGGCTAACACAGGACACCCAATCTTGTACAGCCTCCGCTCGGAACCTTGACGCACCATCCTCCTCCAGCTTAGCTTCAGGCACCTCTCAAGATAGCACTCACCCGCCTGCCGCCACCACCAAAACTAGCACCACAGCCGCTTTACTTGGTATGTCAGAGGAGTTATTCACACACCCGTTTGAAGAAATGAGTGATGCGCAACCATTATTGCTAGAGGATGTAGATAACAGGGATATGTCTCAGGCAGGCAGCATTAAACACATGGAGGTACGGTGTGATGATGATGATGTTGTACCCGCTGCTGCTTCCTTTTCTGAGTTGTCAGATACAAGCGAAGCGGTTGATGATGACGATGCGTCCATGGATGTCACGTGGGTGCCCGCTAGAAGAGAAGAAGAACAGGGCGAAAGTTCAGATGGGGAGACAGAGAGGAGGAGACCAGTTGGAAGCAGGGGGGGGTCGTCGCAAGGAGCTAGTGGCACAGTCAGACAGCACGCCAATCAACGCATGCTGTGTCCACCACCAGAATGCCGTCATTTCAGAGCTCAGCAGTGTGGCATTTTTTTTGGAAGTCATGGCATGTCTGGCACACAGTGTTGGGGCAAGGGTCCATCTGACCACTGATACCTGGTCTGCAAAGCATGGTCAGGGCAGGTATATCACCTACACTGCGCATTGGGTAAACCTGCTGACGGCTGACAAGCAAGGAATGCGTGGCATTGCAGAGGAGTTGGTGACACCGCCACGAATTGCAGGCAGTCCTGCTGCCACCTCCTCTACTCCTCCTACTCCATCCTCTTCCATAACCTCCTCGGCTGAGTCCTCTTGTGCGGCTGCTTCTTGCTCCACATCAACGGCACCCCCCCAGCTCCCCAGGTACTATTCCACATCCCGGATACGGCAGTGTCACGCCGTCTTGGGTTTGACTTGCTTGAAAGCAGAGAGTCACACCGGACAAGCACTCCTGTCCGCCCTGAACGCACAGGTGGAAAAGTGGCTGACTCCGCAGCAACTGGATATCGGCAAAGTGGTGTGTGACAACGGAAAAAATTTGATAGCGGCATTGAAGTTGGGCAAGTTGATCCAACTTGAAGAGGATTGTAGCTTTGAGGAGGAGGAGGAGGAGCAAGACCAAACACAACAGGCATCCCAGGGTGCTCGTTGTCACCTATCTGGTACCCGTGGTGTTGTACGTGGCTGGGGGGAAGAACATACCTTCAATGACATCAGTGAGGAGGAGGAACGGGAAATGAGTAGCTCGGCATCCAACCTTGTGCAAATGGGGTCTTTCATGCTGTCCTGCCTGTTGAGGGACCCTCGTATAAAAAGGCTGAAGGAGAACGACCTGTACTGGGTGTCCACGCTACTAGACCCCCGGTATAAGCAGAAAGTGGCGGAAATGTTACCCAATTACAACAAGTCGGAAAGGATGCAGCATTTGCAAAATAAATTAAAAAGTATGCTTTACACAGCGTATAAGGGTGATGTCACAGCACAACGGGAATCTAACAGGGGGAGAGGTAGAAGTCATCCTCCTCCTCCTCCTCCCACGACCACGCCGGCAAGGACAGGACGCTTTAAAGACGTGTTGTTGATGGAGGACATGCGGACCTTTTTAAGTCCTATGCATCGCCACAGCCCTGGGGGATCCACCCTCAGAGAGCGACTCGACCGACAGGTAGCAGACTACCTCGCCTTAACTGCAGATATCGACACTCTGAGGAGCGATGAACCCCTTGACTACTGGGTGTGCAGGCTTGACCTGTGGCCTGAGCTATCCCAATTTGCGATAGAACTTCTGGCCTGACCCGCTTCAAGTGTCCTGTCAGAAAGGACCTTCAGTGCAGCAGGAGGTATTGTCACTGAGAAGAGAAGTCGCCTAGGTCAAAAAAGTCTAGATTACCTCACCTTTATTAAGATGAATGAGGGATGGATCCCGAAGGGACTGACACTGGGCGATACATTCGCTTAAAAAAGGCCTGATGAGATGAGCTGCCTTGGGCTAAAAATGGTCCACACGCTGCTGTATTTTAGCTCTGAATGACGTTTGACTTGCGTGACTTATCCGCCACCAACTAGGGTTCAAGCCGCCATGTTTTAGGGCACTTTCTGCCTGTGAAACAAACATCAATTTTTCTGGCCGCTGCTACAGCAGCGGCTGCAACAATACCAAATTTTTCAGGCATGTGTACATGCCTAATTTTTAGGCCCACTGGTGCAGCACTGTGGCTTCAAAAACCAAACCAAAAATTAAAATCCTTCAAGATGGCACCAATATACCAGTGGTCTAAGCATCTTCCCACCTTGGCCTAAAAAGGGGAGGTGATTCAACAATTAAAAATCTCTGCCATTTACACGTCCACTGATAGGAGACGCGGAAGGTATTAAACTGATATGAACAATACTCCACTCCTATCAGTAGGTCCGTCCCATTGTGATTTATGCCCCCCACCCACCGCGCAGGGATGGGGGCCGGGGGGGAGGAAAGTAGCCCCCCCCATTGTGATTTATGCCCCCCACCCACCGCGCAGGGGTGGGGGCTGAGGGGGGGGGGACAGTAGGTCACCCCATTGTGATTTATGGCCCCCACCCACCGCGCTGAGGACAGGTGTCAATCCATACCTGCCAAGTGACCATATGTAGGGGGAACAGTCTCTATTCTGCTCTGTGTCAGTGTGTATCATGGTCTCTGTGGACGGTGAACAGTCTCTATTCTGCTCTGTGTCAGTGTGTATCATGGTCTCTGTGGACAGGGAACAGTCTCTATTCTGCTCTGTGTCAGTGTGTATCAGGGGTTTTGAGGACAGGTGTCAATCCATATCTGCCAAGTGACCCTATGTAGGGGGAACAGTCTCTATTCTGCTCTGTGTCAGTGTGTATCAGGGTTGGGCTTTGAGGACAGGTGTCAATGTTAGGTGATTTCTGCCCTTTATGGATTAAAAGCAGACTCTGCATCAACTGTGCAATTTTCCATGGGAGTTTTGCCATGGATCCCCCTCTGGCATGCCACAGTCCAGGTGTTAGTCCCCTTGAAACAACTTTTCCATCACTATTGTGGCCAGAAAGAGTCCCTGTTGTTTTTAAAATTCGCCTGCCCATTGAAGTCAATGGCGGTTCGCGCGGTTCGCCGGTTCGCGAACATTTGCGGAAGTTCGCGTTCGCCATTCGCGAACCGAAAATTTCGGGTTCGCGACAACACTACTGACTAGTACCTCAGGAGCTCCTGCACTGAACTGCAAAAAATCATGCCCCAAAGGCATGCAATCGAATGAGGACATTGCACAGAGCAAAATGAGACCCCTTACACTACAAAACGGGCAGTTTTCATGAGACAAGCACCTGACGCCTACTAAAAAGGCGGATGTGGGAGAGATGGCCGCTCTCCCCCCGCCACCACTAGACGTCTCTGTGACGAAAGGCCACTGTTCCCCCCCCTCTGGACCGGCGGGGGTTATCCCGGTCCACCAGCCCAAGGAGACCACTCACCTCTGGGACATCTTTCAGCACACCTCCGACGAGCCGATCACACGAGGCCCAACCAAAGTAGCCGACTGGGAGGCTGACAACGCAAAGCTACAGACCGCTGATGAGTGGGAAGCAGCCTTCGAAACTAAATTCAATGCGATCTGCCAGAAATTAGAGGCGGGAAATGTACCTCATGTTCCGCTGCCAGCCGCAGGGTTACCGCGCCAACATGTACCCCAGCGTTGGCAGCCAGAGCGCCTGAGCAAGGCAATGACGCCACATTTGCGGGTAAGCGGCATCACAACCAAACGGAGGAAGCGACGAGGGGGGCACTGCATGCCCGAAGCGGACACACAGAGTCCGAATAACAGCGCCAAAGCCGCACATGAGAGCCACACACGGACCCCCCTCACCTGCCCAATACACCAGAAGTTACGCCACAAAAGGCCAGAAGAGCAGTAGCCTACAAACATACACTGCACATCAAGCTAAAAATAGCTTCCCACAGCAGCCTAGGCTGGAGACAAAGCGGAGGACTGACACTCACCTACACGAGACCCAGCATCGAACACTGACCTTCCAGAAGGTGCAAAGAGACACAGCTACATCTCTCAACCACAAGAGGTACACACTGAAGGTCGGAGTCGGATAAATCCCCACAACCCTGAGGCACCAGAGTTGGAAACCTCCTACTATTGAGGACACGGTCATGTTTTCAGATATATGATTTGACTCTAAAGTACCTCTATTTTCCTTGTCGCCTACTCTTAGAACACTAGTCTAACTTAAGCTACACTGTGAAAATAAGCATGCTCTTAACTACTATCCACTAAGCAAACAATGTCTATGCCTAGAATAGCCAACTAATAATCCGGTTTTAAATACACCTACCGGCATCAGACACAAGTGTCTAATTAACATGTTTCAACCTGCTTAACCTGTTTAATATGTGGAACCTATATCTCTTGTTGGCAATTATTAACTCTTAGAAACAAACTAGTAATGTTAAGCGATCCATAATACAAAAATTGTGCATTTTTATTATGCCACTGTATACCATGATTATATGAGACTATATATGAATACGCTGTTGTGGCGTCTGAAAACGTTATGTTACCACCAGCAAAAAAAAAAAAAAGCAGTGTCAAACAAAATTTGTGCGCTTTAAAAAACGGCAAGCGAATTGTACATTACTGTTTTCTCATAAATATCCTAGCCTGTCGATCTCACCATGATGCCTCAAGCTAGTCTCACTAATTTAGCTCAAACCGTATTGCTTATAGCTCGTTTGCTGTATCGTTACCCTTTTCACTTTAAAAAAAAATGGATGTGATGTAGAATTATTAAAAATCTTTATTGAACTTGTATTGAATTATTGCACTAACTCCATTTTAACCTGATGCCGTGACAAATCCTCCATTTTGTCCTCATAACCTGACTTCTCCATTTGACTTCTCCAAACTACATTACATGACAGAATTTCTCAGCACATCTAACACAATAGACAAAGACTGTATTCTCCATAAGGACATGACTAACCCAGGAACTGTTGAATTTCCCCTAACTCGCAACATAGTATAATTTAAAGGCCATGAGAACACAGTAGTAATGAAATGTTCTATTCATAAGAGACCTTGCACCTAACCACAAGACCTGACATCACTGACCTGTAAAATGACGCTCAAGCCCCCCCTTGTCCCCACCCGTGTCCAAAACAATACCACTTCTTGGTGGGTGGACACGAAGCTAACCACTTAATTTTTGAGCCAATTAATTATATTGATAGGTGGACACTAATCCAGACACTTAACAATTAATCCAATTAATGATGTTTATTCACTGATATCTTGATAATCAATGATGACGAAAAATGCCTCTTAAAAGGGCCTGCGCGCCCGCTCTTCTTGCACTTGCCAATAAATTTCCTCGAAGTTATTTTAACCTGAACTCCGTGTGTCAGACTGAATTACTTCAGCGTATATACGCAATTCAATTCTCTTTAATTCGGACAGGAACAGATAGACATTTAAACATTTTGGTTTACTGAAAAAGTACCATAACAACTTTGGCGCCCGAACAGGGACCCTGGGCTATGTCTGGCCGGTGAGCCGTCCTAAGGAAGACGCGAGTGGACGGAGGAATCCAGGGGGAAGGAAAGGAGATTGATCACCTCCAGGTACACGGTAGAGACTTCTGCAGAGCCACCGGTATGTTCCGGCCCCTTTGATTGACCCGTCCACGTGTCTGTGACTGCTTCCCGGGAGGACATCAAAGACAGGTAATATCTTGCCCGGGGTCTCATTACCCATTTGTTACCTGCATTCAGTCTATCTGTTACCTGGGTGTGTCTGTATTGGCATGGTCTAGTTTGGTTGCCCGGGCTGAATGTTTATTTGTTTCCCCTTTTTGGGATAAAAGGGGGGTGGACCCGTGGTAGTTTGCCTGGGGGTCCTGTGTTTGTCTGTTTCCCCTTTTGGGATAAAGGGGGGTGGACCCGGGGGATTTGCCTGGAGTCCTGTTGCCTGTTTTACTCCTTTTAGGAGCCACGTGTCTGTGGCTGTAGGGAAAAAGGGGGGTTGACCTGTGGAAGTTTTCCTGGGGGTCTTCTTTGCCTGTTTACTTCTTTTAGGAGCCGCGTGGCTGTGGCTGTATGGAAAAAGAGGTTTGTGGTATTGTGGGAACTGTGTAGAATCATAGTTTCCCGTCATCCATTTCGTGTCACTTTGATAGCCTAGCTAGCTTCACTGTGCGCTTCCGGACCCTCCAGCTCTAAGTGTTGAGTTGGGGGCTTCCTGACCCGGACCCTCCGGCTCTAAGTGTTGAGTTGGGGGCTTCCTGACCCGGACCCTCCGGCTCTAAGTGTTGAGTTGGGGGGCTTCCTGATTATTTAATTGTGGTAGGGGACTCAGTCTTGTGGCAGGGGACTCAGTTTCCTGGGGGGATTCAAGTAGGCATTGCTTGTTTTCCGCATTACGTGGTAGTGAGACTTATAAAGTGGGTTTTATAGGGGCACTACGGGAGTGAGGATAGAGGTGGCCACACTTTGTGGACTGCTGTAACGAGGGAGGCTAGACAGGATTCGGGTCGGAGATGATTGCTGTTTCCTGTGGCCGCTGGTAGTGAGACTTGAGGAAGTCGTTCTCCGAGCTGGGACACTACGAGGTTGAGGGAGGTGACTTTGGAGTAAGCACATGAGTAAAAGAAAGGGATTATTGTTGATTTCATTTGAACTGTGATGCATGCACTGTATTTCAACTGTATTGTTGTCTTGTTTGTTTAATTAGGAGTCATTCAAACTCCTGTGTCTGTCTCTAAGGATTTTCTTTCCTTACCTTTTTACCTTTTCTACACTTCCTGTACTATTATACTATCCACTTCCATTCCTCTTAATAGAGAAGTGATTGGTCACACACTTCTCACCTCGCTCCAATCCGTGTCTACCACCCCGGGTAGGCGGATTCAGTGACTAGTCTACGTTTTGGGAAGACGCACTTGAGTAGGACCCACCTTCCTCAAAGTGGCAGTCGAGCATTGTAGACGTTCCTGTTCAATTTTCCTTATCTTTCCCTATATCTAGGACGCTGGTGTAGGGGAAAGGGGAATATGGGGCAGGAGTTGATTAAGCCCAGTAAGGGCTGGCTAGCATGTGATTTAGTTGAAGACAGAGAGGGTGAGGAGATGGTTAAAGGTGTTGCAAAGATTGCAAAAGTATGTAAAATTGCTGTGCCTACATGTGGTAGATTGCAACCAGAAAGTTGGCGTAGATTATTGATGGAGAAGAAAGGCAAGCTTGCAAATAATGATTTATTAAAGACAGCTGAAGCATGGTACAGAGTAGCGAAGGCTATTCAGCAAGAAGGTTGGGTTGAGGAAGAAATAATTCACAAGGGTGTGAAATTGTTTGTGTATCATAATAACTGTGTTGCTGGGGCTTTTCCTCAGCCAGCGCCCCAATATGGCGCCCAGGGGATGTCCATCCCCAAGGTTCAGTCAGCAATGGGTGATTGCCAGCTGACTATGTACCCCACTCCCACTCCTCCCAACTCCCATCCCACCACATCCCCCGTTTGCCTGGTCCTGAATTCTGATGGATCTTACTTTTCCCCTTCTCCTTCCCTTACACTCCCATCATCCTCATCCATCCCTAAGCCCCCTTCTGTGTCTAACTCTAACATTTCATCTGCCATTCCTTCCCCGCACTTTCTCTCCGTTGATAATCCTACCCTCCCATCTGCATCTGCCCAGTTAGCTAACCCCTCCTCCCCTGCCACTGTCAATCTTGCTGATCCCACTCCGGCTCCTCCTTCTTCACCCGCCTCTACTGATTCTTCTCCATCCTCTCCCTTGCCCGTCCCTACCACGGCCCAGGTTCCCACCCCTTTTGCTAATCCCTACCCAGCTTTCCTGCCCACTCCAGGTTCCGCCCCAGCCCCCGCCCAGATGGCTTGGCCATACCCCTTCCCATACCCCATGTCCATGCCCTATCCAAATTATCCATACCCCTTTCCCCAAGCCACTCCCCAGGTTCCGGTCATGCCCAGTCCGGTACAGTCTGCCCCGGATGTGCCCACATCCAATATGGCCGCCACTTCTTCCCTTAACCCCAATGCAACTTCCTTCCCCGCCTCCAATATGGCGGCCCCCAGTCATTCAGCACCCCTGATGCCGGTGCTTCCCGGTGATTACCGATCCGAAGATTATGACCCAATGGCGACTCCCGCCTCCGGGACCCCCTCTCATCCCCCGGCTCTGTCACCTCAGGTGATCCCCTCACGCAGAAGGGCCCAGATCATAGAATTAGACGAGGAAGAGGATGACAGGCTGTCTCAGGATTCATTGGAGGCTGCGGGAGTCTCGGCCCACCGCTCTATTGAAGATCCCTTCGGCCATAAGGGTCGGGGAGAACGGGCCCCTCCTAAATATGTTGCCTTTAACCCCACACAAGCTAGTGCTTTGATGAAATCTCTCCCCGACTCAGAAAAACAGCCTATGCCTTTTTACCGAGGGATAGTTCAGATTCAAAAGACTTATTCCGCCGCATGGCGTGATTTACTGAGCATTTGTGCCATATTGGCCTAGCATGGCCCGCCACCTCAGTACAGATCTGCTTACAAGTGATGTTGATTACCCCTCCGGAGTAACTTTTTGCAATCAATTGAAAGATTGGGCTAAGGACAAACTTGCAGATCAGGCTGCTGGTCTTACTGATGTTGTGCAAGACAAAGGAGAATCAGTGGAAAGGTTTCATGCAAGACTGTATCAAATGTTTACAGATTTGGGATTTGATCTTACTGACAAAATTCATTCACAAATGCTGTCAGGTGCGTTTGTCCAAGGTGTTAAAGACTCCATACACAAGGGAATCATTGCTGCACGCCCTGAATATAAGGTTGTTCCTCTGGATACTTTACTCCTAGTTGCTAGAGGTTTGGAATCTGCCCAGACCACCAGAAGACCCAATCCAGCTCCCCTCATGGTGGCCCGCGCCACCCCCATCACCCCTGCCACCAAGGGTGTTAAACTAGAGGATGTAACTTGTTTTAATTGCAAGGCTACAGGGCATTATAGAAGTGAATGTCCAGAACCTAGAAGGGAACCAGGGGAGCCCAGAAAGCAATCCAAGCCTGCCCCGGCCCCTAAGGCCGAGAAAACAGTTCCAATTGTTGAGGAACCAGATGATTAGGAAATTGGCAAACCTGTGTCATTAACCCCTGTCATGGCAGTGTCTACAGGGGATAAAGGAGGGGGGCCACTTGCCACAGTGACTTTACCCATTGAAGGCCAACCTACCACATTTCTTGTTGACACAGGTGCAGCCCGAAGTGTTCTAAGAGAACAAGACCTGCCAGATCCATCTTTCTTGTCAAGTATTGATGTCTCCTGTGTTGGAGTGGATGGCCAACCAAGACACAGTCCTCTAACAACCCCTCTGCGAGTTGGCACAAGCCTACTTGCTCGTTTTGTAGTATCACATGCCCAATTAACCTGTTAGGCGCTGATGTCCTCTCACACCTGCAGGCATCTATAACCTTCACTCCAGATGGACAGGTAGAAATGTCTACACCTCTATCTGTTCCAGACACCTCAGCCTTGTGCTCCCTACCCCTGATGCTGCTATTAGAGGATTCCCATAGGGAAGCAGCAGAACCAAGGTCCAATTTCCCAGATATGTTGAAAACAGAGGTGCCTGCTAAGTTATGGTCCTCAGGTCCAGAGGACATAGGTCACCTAAATGTTCCACCTGTGGTGGTAAAGCTGATCCCAGGAGCTAAATTACCAAGAAAACCACAATATCCTCTCAAACCAGCACAGGCTGCAGCCATTTCTATCCAAATCAAAGCACTCTTGGAAAAGGGTGCTCTAGTGAAATGCAAATCAGAATGTAATACTCCATTGTTTCCTGTGAAGAAGAAAACTCCAAAAGGTGAGCCAGAGAAGTACAGGATGGTTCAGGATCTCCGTGCTGTCAATGAAGCAACTGTTCTGGACACCCCTCTTGTGCCAAACCCTCACACTCTGCTCTCAGGAGTCCCTCCATCTGCAAAGTACTTCACAGTCATTGACCTGGCTAATGCCTTTTTCAGTGTTCCACTGGATCCATCCTGTCAATACCTGTTTGCTTTCACCCATGAAATGCAACAGTATACATGGACTGTCATGCCCCAGGGAGCACAAAATTCTCCAAGTCAATTTGCAAAGGCCATGTGTACCATCCTTGACCCATGGCAAGCTGAACACCCAGAAGTTGTTTTGCTCCAGTATGTGGATGATTTACTGCTCTGTGGAGATGATATACCCACTACTGAAAAGTGTTCAATTAGTCTACTTTGTTATTTGGCAGAACAAGGATGCAAGGCTTCACTTCTCAAGCTGAAATTCTGCCAACCTTCAGTAATTTTCCTTGGACATTGCCTATCTCAAGGTACCAGACATCTCACTCGGGACCGAGTCAGAGCAGTTCTGGACATTCCTCCCCCAAGGACTTCAAAATCTCTTCATGCCTTCTTAGGCCTCATTTCCTATTGCAGAGCATGGATCCCAGAAGCCTCTCTGCTTATGCAACCTCTCTATGATGCACTCAAGTCAGACCCATTCGGCCTGACCAATGAAGCTCTGGACAATTTCAAATCTCTTAAACGTGCCATTGCTTCTGCTCCTGCCTTGGGCCTACCAGACTATACCAAACCTTTCAAATTATTTGTCTCTGAAAGACAAGGCCATGCTACAGGAGTTCTTACCCAAACTAATGACTTAAGAGGCCGCCAGAGGCCTATTGGATACTTCTCGTGCCAGCTGGACCTTGTGGCCAGAGGTGCCCCTTCCTGCCTTAGGGCTGTTTTTGCTGCAAGAGAACTCATTGAAAGAACTTCTGATCTGGTCCTTGGCCACCCTCTGGTTGTTTTGGCCCCTCATGACATCTCTGCCATTATCAACCAAGTACAGCTCAAGCACGTGTCTCCTGCTAGACACTTGCGTCTACAATGTCATCTTCTTCTGCCTGACAACATTTCTATACAAAGATGTCAAGTTCTTAACCCATCCACTCTTCTTCCACTCCCTGAGGGGGGTATCTACTATGGGTTTGTCACGGATGAAACCTACATATACCTTCTCTGTGGATGTATCAAAAAAATAATGCATCCACATTTAACATTTTACAAAGGCAAAACACCTCTCTGTGAAGGCCCGGATTATGCCTTCTGTACCATGTGGTACAAGCCAAACATTACTCCTGAACCCTGCTACGAAGATGAGCTTTACCACTGGATTGAAGTGAAGCTCACTGCTCAGGATTTCTATTGTGACTCCGAAGGCAATAGCATGGTCCTGATCCAACTGCCCTCAGAACTTAATTACCTGTACCGCCATTGGGATACTGCTATTCCACATATCCCTGTTACCAAGTTGAAAACAAGATCATGGAATGATCTTGGGCCTATGGCAAAATTATGGGCCACCATGGATGAATCACAGCTACAGGAAAATGGCATTGCCAAATACACAACAACTGATCTTCTTGAAGCATGGCCACGCCATTTCCTGGAAAAAGAATTTAAAGACCTGGTCATAGTGAATGACTATGACCCAGAAACCCCTCATGACTGTTTTGAACAGATGAAAATGGAAACAGTGCACTTACCAACTGTGCATGAGAATCCATTACCAAATCCGGATTTCACCCTGTTTGTGGACGGCTCAAGGTATGCTGATGAAGAAGGAAAATACCACACAGGATATGCCGTAACCACAACAGAGGAAGTTCTCAAGTCATCATCTTTACCGCCAGCGATGTCTGCGCAAGAAGCTGAATTACAAGCCCTGACTTCAGCATGCAAAATTGCAGAAGGAAAGCGTGCCAACATCTATACAGATTCGAGATATGCTCTGGGTGTGGCACATGACTTCGGCTTCATTTGGAAGACAAGGGGATTTCTTACCACTGCCGGTACACCACTCAAACACAGCTCTGCAATCAAGGAACTAATGGATGCCCTCCTACTCCCTGAAGAAGTGGCCGTTTTGAAAGTCAAGGCACATGGGAAGTTGGATACAGATGAAGCAAAGGGCAACCATTTGGCTGATCAGGCTGCTAAGCAAGCAGACAGAGATTTGCAGGAAGTGGATGAAGAAGTGTCCGGACAAGAAGAAGAAGTTCCTATCTTTACCTTGCAAACTCTTCCTACTGATCTGAGAATTTTGCGAGAACAGCAAGCTGCAATTACCCCTGAAGAAATCCAGAAATGGAAGAAGAAAGGAGCTGTCCTAAAGGACGGAATTTACTACAACAACTCTAAATTTTGCCTTCCAAGAAATTTATATCCAGCAGTTGTCCAATGGGCACATGGACCTGCACATCTGTCAAAAGACCTAATGGCCACCCTCATTCAAAAGTATTATGAAGCACCTGGAATCACAACCCTGATTAACAGTTTCTGCAAGGCCTGTGTCATTTGTGCAAAATGCAATCCAGGAAAACCAATCAAGGTGCCTGCAAAGCACCTAGCAAAACCCATGTACCCATTCCAGAGAATTCAAATTGATCACATCCAAATGCCCAAGAGTGGGCCTCATGAATATGCACTAGTAATAGTGGACATGTTCTCAGGCTGGCCAGAAGCCTACCCTGTGACCAATATCACTGCAAAAACAGCCGCAAGACGCCTACTTACAGACATTGTATGTAGATTTGGACTTCCAGAAGTCATTGAAAGTGATCAGGGCCCAGCCTTTACAGCAACAGTGACTAAAGAAATTTGGACTGCTCTGGGGGTGACCCTAGCCTTTCACACCCCTTACCACCCACAAAGTAGTGGTAAAGTAGAGTGCATGAACGGCACTCTAAAAGCCAGAATGTTAAAAATGTCACAAGAAACAAAGATGCCCTGGCCAGAAAGCCTGCCAATAGCTTTATTCAGCGTTAGGCACACACCTAGAGGGAAGCATTCGTTATCCCCATATGAAATTCTATTTGGGACAGCACCCAGACTAGGTTGTTATTATCCGCAGCAGTTACAGCTTCAATCAGATGTTTTAGTAGACTATGTAACTGAACTTGCAAGTGCCTTGAACAAAATACATGCCCAAGTTTTCTCTTCAATTCCAGATCCTGATTTGGACACAGGTACCCACAACCTGCTTCCCGGAGATTGGGTTCTGGTTAAGAAGTTCGTGCGGAAAAGTACCCTGGAACCAAGATTTGACGGGCCATTCCAAGTTCTCCTGATCACCGCAACCTCCGTCAAATTGGCCGGCAGGCCACATTGGATCCACGCTTCCCACTGCAAGAAGTCTCCTGCCCCAGAGGAAGCAGATACCGCACAACCATGTACCTCTGGTACATTGTCTCCTTAATTAGTTTAATTAAGGCCCAGCAGGTAGCCATCACTAAAGATGTTAGTGGGTACACCTTCTGGTATAATTCATCATGTACCCGTGTGGCTACCTATACCTTTGATTATTGTGACATCGTAGAATGCCCATTCTCTACAGCACAAATCCAGAATATCTATAGAGATATCCCTCATGCAAAAGACCCATATGTTTGTGTAGTTGACAGACAATGGGGGCACAATTGTGGCCATTGGGGGGCGGCGGGATGGAATGCCGGGCCTTCCTGGGGTTACAAGCCAAAAAGTGCCTTATCTAAAGTAGATGATCATGGTAGGTCCCTCCTTCAAAGAATGACTCTGAGAAAGCCTGGAGGAGGCACACCAATGAAATTAATTCTTAATATTGAGCATCCAAGCCCAACAGATGCAGACCGATATGTATTGGGAATGTATTGGAAAAAGGGTTCCTATACTAAATTAGGGCATTTCTACCTTAAAGATATGTGTGGCGAGGAGCTACTCACATGGTCACAAACCCATTAAAACCACACATCCAGTCCTTTAACCCCTTAAGGACACATGACGTGTGTGACACGTCATGATTCCCTTTTATTCCAGAAGTTTGGTCCTTAAGGGGTTAAGGACATGATGGCCATTGCTAACCCCACCTTCGAAGATACCATGGCCGCTGAAACAGGTTTTAATGATGTTAACCTATGGTTAGAATGGATGAAATACAATGTCAACAAACATAACAAAACCGCATGCTATGTGTGTGGTGGTGCCCGGCCCCATCTGGGTACTGTGCCTTTGACCCTGCCAGTAGATGTAGAAAATTGTGTTTTAAGTCTTTTTGCCTACCAATACAATGTTAACAGGTCCATATGTCAAGCATGGACAGCAGAGTATCCTCTTCTAGCCAAAGGTGTCAAACCCCCTAATGGTATTACCGTATATAAAGGTAATTATACTTGCTATGCCATGCACGATGGGATTGGTAAATTTGTGGGTAACTTTCCCGAAGGTTATTGTGCTACATACAGAACTGTTCCTGTACGTTTGCTGCAGCATCACACTAGGTCACTGGGAGACATTTACTGGTTGTGTGGGGATTTACAGCTAAGATCCAGAATGGACACGGAGTGGTGGGGGGAGTGTACTTTGGCCAAGGCCATTATGCCTATACACATTATCTCTGACACACACCTCAACACCCATGAGTCCAGCCACACTAAGGTTAAGCGTGAAGCCCCAGTAAAAGGAAGTTTTGACCCTCACATTTACATTGATGCCATTGGGGTGCCTAGGGGGGTACCCAATGAGTTTAAAGCAAGAGATGAAGTTGCTGCAGGGTTTGAATCAATTTTTACCATAGTTACCGCAAACAAGAATTTAAACTGGATAAATTACATTTATTACTGTCAGGGTACCTGAAGCCTCTACCTCTAAGAGAGGTAGAGACTTAGAAGTTTATCCGTCCGGACGGCATGTCTCCTCGGTTCCTCGCGGTTCACCCGGTCTTGCAAACGCCGGCCGCGAGGGAGCCACTTCCTTTTATAGCAGGAAGCCCAGAGGCCGACGTCATGACGCCAACCCGGAACGCCCTGTCACTCAAATCTGTGGAGACGAATCAGGACTCGCCGGAGGCGTGTCTTCTCTCCCTAACCAGCATACTTAACAGTGGCTCTCTCATTTACTCATTGCCCTGTCGTGGTTCTAGTCTGCCTAGTCATACAGTGCTCTGATATTCTCTTGCCTTTTGGTTCTGACCCGGTTTTGGTATTTACTCTCCTGTCCTTCTGTTATCCTTGACCCGGCTTGTCTCTCGCTTACCTGTCTTCTCGTTCCCTCGACCTCGGCTTGTCTCTGACCATTCTATTGTAGTTTTACGTTAAGTCCGGCCATTCTAAGGACCGGTATACGTATCTGCTACTCTTTGTACTCTGCGTGTTGGATCCCTGACCCGATCCTGACATTACGACAGGGCCATGGATCCTGCAGGTACAAATTGTCAGCTTGGTTCTCCTGATCCTAGGTTTGACGCCATGGATCATAGGATGGATCAGATGGCTCTAGCACTACAGGCGCTACTATCACGTCCTATTAATCCACCTGAGGAGATGCGTAATACGTCTGCTTCTTCTGTGGGTTCAGGACTAGAGGTAGCTAATGTAGGTGCTTCTTCCCGAGTTACCCCACCTGTACGTTATGCTGGTTCTCCTGAGAGGTGTCGGGGGGTTTTGAACCAGATCAGTATCCATTTCGAGCTACAGCCCCGCTCCTACCCTACTGATAGGGCAAAAGTGGGATTTATTATTACCTTACTCATTGAGAAAGCTCTGAGATGGGCTAATCCGTTGTGGGAGAATGATAATCCATTAGTCTATAACTATAATGCCTTTGTACCTGCTTTTAAAAGAACTTTTGATCCCCCTGGCAGGAGGGTCAATGCAGCCAGATTACTGTTGCGCCTTAGACAAGACAACCAAACACTTGTGGATTACGCACTAGAGTTCAGGTCTTTGGCGGCAGAGGTAAAATGGAATGAACAGGCTTATATAGACGTATTTTTAAATGGATTATCCGATGTAATACTTGATGAGGTAGCGACAAGAGAGCTTCCCGAGAACCTGGAAGACTTAATTTCCTTTATCTCTCGTATTGACGAACGTCTAAGGGAGAGGCAGAATACTCGAGATAGAACCGGTAAATCTTCCTTTAGACTAGCACCATCATTTCAAATTTCTGAAACCCAGACTCCACAGGTTTCAGAACCTATGCAGTTAGGCCTTACTCGTCTGTCAGAGGAGGAGAGACAGTACAGGAGAAGGGAGGGACTATGTATGTATTGTGGAGTCAGAGGTCATGTACGTTTGAGCTGTCCCAGTCGTCCGGGAAACGCTCGCACCTAAGTTTCTCTAGAGGACAGACCTTGGGTGTTTCGATTTTGTCCTCTACTCATAACTACAAAGAACATAGACTCCTATTACCGGTCTCTTTAACTTGGGAGAAGGGAACCTTAGAGACTATGGCATTGATAGATTCCGGCGCTGCTGAGAATTTTATCGACCAAAAGTTTCTCACCAAACACGCTATCCCATCCCAGTTAAGGAAGACACCCTTGGCTGTTGAGGCCATTGATGGTAGACCTTTAGTTGAGCCTGTGATCTTCCGGGAGACCACACCTCTTAACTTAACTACTGGTATTCTACACAAGGAGGAAATATCCCTACTACTCATTTCATCTCCTTCTGTTCCCATAGTCCTGGGATACTCCTGGCTTAAGAGACATAACCCCTTTATAGATTGGAGATCAGGGGAAATAGTTTCGTGGGGTCAGGATTGTCAAGAGAATTGTTTAAAGAAAGTGTCACCTCTCTGTAGTGTCAACGCACTTAATAATGCTACCGACTCTACCAAAGTACAGATACCGTCCTTGTATCAAGATTTAAAGGCAGTATTTGACAAAGGAAAGGCTGATACCTTACCGCCACATAGGCCTTTTGATTGCAAAATTAATTTACTTTCTGGTACTATGCCCCCCAGGGGTCATGTATACCCTTTGTCTACGAATGAGAACTTAGTTCTAGAGGAGTATATTCGTGAAAACCTAGACAAGGGCTTCATTAGAAGATCCTCCTCTCCTGCTGGGGCTGGATTTTTTTTTGTTAAAAAGAAGGATGGTTCTTTAAGACCTTGCATTGACTACCGAGGGCTTAACAAGATAACCATTAGAAACGTATATCCCATTCCCTTGATCACCGAGCTTTTTGATCGATTAAAAAATTCTAAGATTTTCACTAAGTTAGACCTTAGAGGTGCTTATAATTTGGTGAGAATTCACGACGGAGACGAGTGGAAAACTGCATTCAATACTCGATATGGGCACTATGAGTATACTGTAATGCCTTTTGGTCTCTGCAATGCCCCGGCGGTATTTCAGGACCTTATTAATGAGGTTCTTAGGGAGTTTCAAGATGACTGTGTGATTGTATACCTTGATGATATACTTATACATTCCAGGGATATTGAAACTCACCACGGACAAGTCAGAAGGGTTTTACACAAACTTCTTCAGCATGGCTTGTACTGCAAATTAGAGAAATGCAGCTTTGACCAATCCCAAACTACCTTTCTTGGTTACGTGATTTCTGGAGAGGGGTTTGAAATGGATCCGGAGAAGCTCCAATCCATATTAGATTGGCCTTTACCCAAGGGTCTCAAGGCTATCCAGAGATTTATTGGTTTCTCCAATTACTACAGACGTTTTATTAAGGGATACTCCTCTATCATTGCTCCCATCACCAATATGACCAAACAAGGGGCTGATACTAAGAATTGGTCTACTGAAGCACTTCTGGCTTTTAAGACGCTCAAGGAGCTGTTTGCTTCCGCACCAATTTTAGTTCACCCTGATACTACACTACCTTTCCTACTCGAAGTTGACGCTTCTGAGACAGGTATAGGTGCCGTCCTGTCCCAAAGGTTGGGTGTAGATAAACCATTACACCCTTGTGGATACTTTTCCAAAAAATTGTCGGGTACTGAAAGCAGATATGACATTGGTGACAGGGAACTACTAGCGGTTATAATGGCCTTAAAGGAGTGGAGACATTTATTGGAGGGTACTTTGCATCCTGTTACTATTTTGACAGATCATAAAAACTTATCCTATATTGGAGAGGCTAAACGACTATCATCTAGACAGGCGCGTTGGTCCATATTCCTCACTCACTTCAACTACGTACTCACATATAGGCCAGGTTCTAAGAATTCTAAAGCCGATGCCTTGTCTCGCAAATATGAACCTGCTGCCGTGTCTGAGCCGGTTTTGTCCTCTATAGTACCTAAGTGTAACATTATCGCTAACACTACTCTCAAAGTCCATTCTCCGCTACTTGATCAGATAAGGAGCTTGCAGCATCTGGCACCTAGACTGACTCCGGCTTCCAAACATTTCGTTCCTCCTGAACTCCAATTGGAGCTCTTACAGTGTCTTCACGAGAGTAAGGTGGCTGGTCATCCGGGGGTTCGCAAGACGTATTCTTTGATCTCCAAGGATTTCTGGTGGCCTTTGTTACGGAAGGATATTAAGGATTTTATCGGAGTTTGTGAGGTCTGTACTAGAACTAAACTACCGCATTCGCTTCCTTGTGGTCTTCTACAACCTCTGGAAATTCCTGACAAACCTTGGTCCTGTGTGGCAATGGACTTTATTGTGGATTTGCCTGTTTCTAAAAGGCACACTGTTATCCTCACCGTAGTCGATAGGTTTACCAAGATGGCACATTTCGTACCTTTGCCTAAACTCCCGACTTCTCCTGAATTGGCGGAGATCTTTGCTAAGGAGATTTTTCGTTTGCATGGGATTCCTTCGGAGATCACTTCTGATAGAGGCTCCCAATTTGTTTCACGTTTTTGGAGATCATTCTGTTCTCAATTAGGCATCAAATTGAATTTTTCGTCCGCCTATCATCCTCAGTCTAACGGAGCTGCCGAGCGTACCAACCAGAAGATTGAGCAATACCTACGTTGTTTTGTTTCCGAACACCAGGACGATTGGGTCGGTTTGATTCCTTGGGCGGAGTTTGCGCACAACAATCTCGTTTGTGACTCTACGCATTCAAGCCCCTTCTTCATGAACTATGGCTTTCATCCATCTATTCTTCCCTCGGTTTCTCCTTCCCAAGGAGTGCCGTCGGTTGATGTCCATGTGGCCAATTTGAGGAAGTTGTGGGATCAGACTCGACAGATTCTTCTACACAATTCTATGCTGGTTAAGAAACATGCTGACAAACGTAGAAGGGCGGCTCCGAATTTTGTTCCAGGCGATAGAGTTTGGTTGAGTACTAGGAATATTCGCCTTAAAGTTCCTTCCATGAAATTCGCTCCTCGTTATATTGGTCCCTACAGGATCTTGACTCGAATTAATCCAGTGGCGTATCGTCTAGCTCTCCCAGCCGCTTTACGCATCCCGAACTCCTTTCACGTGTCATTGCTGAAACCTCTAATCTGTAACAGATTCTCCTCCACAATCGCCCCTCCGCGCCCTGTTCAGGTGGAGGGTCAGGAGGAGTATGAGGTTAACTCCATTATTGATTCTCGTGTCTCCCGGGGGAGAGTACAATATTTGGTTAACTGGAAGGGTTATGGTCCTGAGGAGAGGAGTTGGGTACCACAAGAGGATGTTCATGCTCCTCACCTTCGCAGGGCATTTCACTCCCGCTTTCCATCTCGCCCCGGCTCCTTCCGCCCGGTGGGCGTATCTGAGAGGGGGGGTACTGTCAGGGTACCTGAAGCCTCTACCTCTAAGAGAGGTAGAGACTTAGAAGTTTATCCGTCCGGACGGCATGTCTCCTCGGTTCCTCGCGGTTCACCCGGTCTTGCAAACGCCGGCCGCGAGGGAGCCACTTCCTTTTATAGCAGGAAGCCCAGAGGCCGACGTCATGACGCCAACCCGGAACGCCCTGTCACTCAAATCTGTGGAGACGAATCAGGACTCGCCGGAGGCGTGTCTTCTCTCCCTAACCAGCATACTTAACAGTGGCTATCTCATTTACTCATTGCCCTGTCGTGGTTCTAGTCTGCCTAGTCATACAGTGCTCTGATATTCTCTTGCCTTTTGGTTCTGACCCGGTTTTGGTATTTACTCTCCTGTCCTTCTGTTATCCTTGACCCGGCTTGTCTCTCGCTTACCTGTCTTCTCGTTCCCTCGACCTCGGCTTGTCTCTGACCATTCTATTGTAGTTTTACGTTAAGTCCGGCCATTCTAAGGACCGGTATACGTATCTGCTACTCTTTGTACTCTGCGTGTTGGATCCCTGACCCGATCCTGACAATTACAACCAACAGCGTTTTGTTAATTACACCAGAGATGCCCTCCAGGGATTAGCCGAACAGTTGCAGGCCACATCCCAAATGGCCTTCCAGAATAGAATGGCCCTAGATATGATCCTAGCCGAAAAAGGAGGGGTATGTAAAATTTTGCCCGACACCATGACATGTTGTACCTACATCCCAGAAAACACAGGCCCTAATGGTAAAGTTACATTAGCCATAGCAAAATTAAATGACCTCTCAGAAGAGAGATCCCTGGGACAGATGGTTTGGTTGGATGACGGGTTGGCAAAAGGCTCTAATGCATATTGGTATGGCAATACTAATTTTTCTTTTTATCTTTGCTCTTCTCTTTTGTTGTGTCTTCCCTTGTCTGAGGAAAGCCCTCACGAAGACTGTTGACCAAGCGGCACCCACTTTCACACATCTTGAAGTTGATGACCAAGATTTCCAGGATCTCAACTCACCCTGTTTGCCGCTGCAATCTATCCGTTTTGATGATAAAGTGCGAGAGTTCTAGGAAGGGACCACCTTAGGGACAGCATCTGTCAGTGAATGGTAAAGGCCCCGTGTGGAGAAGTGGTGGGTTAGCCGCCATGGGCCACCCATGGGTGTGAAGTGTTCGAGAGCCATACTGACGATGAGTTAGCCTATTAGGGTCAGAATTAGGGACAGACTTGCACTTTGCATTAACACCTAGCTAGCGGCCACGGGGTTTCTGTGCCTTTGGGCTAACACGTCTTCTGGTATTAACAAATAAAGTTTTATCTCTTAGAATCTAACATTTCATAGGGGGGACTGATGTAGAATTATTAAAAATCTTTATTGAACTTGTATTGAATTATTGCACTAACTCCATTTTAACCTGATGCCGTGACAAATCCTCCATTTTGTCCTCATAACCTGACTTATCCATTTGAAAACTACATTACATGACAGAATTTCTCAGCACATCTAACACAATAGACAAAGACTGTATTCTCCATAAGGACATGACTAACCCAGGAACTGTTGAATTTCCCCTAACTCGCAACATAGTATAATTTAAAGGCCATGAGAACACAGTAGTAATGAAATGTTCTATTCATAAGAGACCTTGCACCTAACCACAAGACCTGACATCACTGACCTGTAAAATGACGCTCAAGCCCCCCCTTGTCCCCACCCGTGTCCAAAACAATACCACCTCTTGGTGGGTGGACACGAAGCTAACCACTTAATTTTTGAGCCAATTAATTATATTGATAGGTGGACACTAATCCAGACACTTAACAATTAATCCAATTAATGATGTTTATTCACTGATATCTTGATAATCAATGATGACGAAAAATGCCTCTTAAAAGGGCCTGCGCGCCCGCTCTTCTTGCACTTGCCAATAAATTTCCTCTAAGTTATTTTAACCTGAACTCCGTGTGTCAGACTGAATTACTTCAGCGTATATACGCAATTCAATTCTCTTTAATTCGGACAGGAACAGATAGACATTTAAACATTTTGGTTTACTGAAAAAGTACCATAACAGATGCATATCCAACTTGCCACAATACTGCTATCATATGTCTATGAAAATTGAGCCTGCTAATGCTGTTGTGGCAACACAGGCACTGTTGTAACTACCTGCATACCAAAAATAAAGGATTACAAAAAAAAAAGACTACATTCTTTAATCACACACAAATGGCTGCTGTATGTTCTAGTAGGCAATTCACAGAGTAGGAGAAAATAAATTCTAAATTAAACACACTGTCGAAAAAAAGGGAGTCTAAAATAAGAAGTGTTTTTTTGTGTGTGTCTGTGGGAGTCTGTGAAAGACACATCTAGAATAAGTGTGGCTAGAGCTGAATGGACTAAATGATTAAACTCCTAAATGGCAGAAAACTGAGAAGTGAGATTTCATTGGCATGATCTATACAACAAAATCACTTTATTACACTAAACTTGTTTTGCTTTTCAGTGTGTCTCTTTTAAGAATAGTATGTTGACAATAGAACCACCATTTCATCAGCAAGCTAGAATATTCAACTAACAATATGTCAAAAATTGTAAGTATTTTGTCCACTAGTTTGATTTTATTATATCCCATCAACTGTTCACCATTTATTATTTACTCCTGAAAATTACTTTCCTTTACATCTCCATATTTCTCAATCCCTTCATTTCACTTTACCTCCTTTTCTAGCTGAAAACCCAATCTACTCCGTATACCAGTCAAACAAAGCAGATATATCATGAGAGATAATTTTCATCACCTATAACGAAGCCTTCTTATAAGTCGTCATAACCACCTAAGCAACTACACACCTATCCAATGAATCTCCATAATAAACTAACTGCTACAATGTGTTTCTTATAAATAGGTATTGTACATTAAAAATTGTCTTTGGTCAGTGTCTTTTTCTTTAAGAGAGACACTGACAGCCATCACACAACAGAATAAATGTGTGTGCTACCTGTGCCTCAGCAAGCTGTTATCTGTGCTATTTGTAAAAAACACACCTTTCTTGGTTTACATGTTTACTCATCTCGGGCCCTAACAGCTAACCCACTGGTGCTCCATTATTTCGTCCATAAGAACGCTACTTCTTCTTTGATTTCCTGGCTTCAGACTTGCATCGGATAAACAGACTTCTCTTATAATTATTACTAATTCCTTTAAATATGTGTAGTAGACTTTGGGATCTTATTTTTTTTAGTACCGCTCCTAGATAACACTGGTTTAGACAGCCTGATGGTGAATAAGGACCTAGATGCTCCTATTTTGCTCTTCTGGAATATCATAGACAGGCATATATGTTTATTTGATCAAACATTTGATTTAAAAGAAAACAAATATACAAGTAAGGTACAATTATATGCGGGTATTTTAGGTGAGACCAATCTGCCATGCATTTTATATAAATGTTTATTCTAAGCATTTAAATAAAATTTAGCAGTTTTGCAATGGTTTGCCTCTTACCTTGGTCCTGTTGGTGCCGAGTCTCAGTCAGTACTGAGGGAACCATATCTGTGTTCTACAGAGCTGCAGAAGCTGAATGTAGATCCTGACAGTCCGTAATTGGCTAAAAGCATCAACTGAGTGATCTCAGATGATGAATGTGGGCCTTTGTGCATAATATGCACAGAATTGACATTAGCAAGCCCAGAATGCTCATTATTAGAAGATAGAAGTCCACAGAGTATAACTTTCAAAATATAAATTAATCAACAACTTCAGTCTTTTTTGTTTTTCTACCAAAAAAAACCACAAAAACGGTAATAAACGACCTGGTAGACCAATAATGTAGTGAGCAATGCCCTAACATTAAATCTCTGTCTGAAAGTCGGCAAAAATGGCAAGTTGGGTGATCTATTTCTGATGTGCTTATTGAATGTATAATATTCACTAAAAATTAGACTTGAAAGGGAAGTTCAAATTTAAGGTCAAAATAGCCAAATGGGATACATTCTTTGTCAGTTATGCTTTTAGGTTGCTACTCCTGCCTTAAATATAAAATATACTTTGAATTTTCCCTTTAGTAAATAACCTTGATAATGTTAGAGGCTAATTTTTAAGATAAACAAGTGTGATTTTGCTAAGTATATCACTCTATGCACATTTGTTCTCTCCTTCTCTCCCACATTTTTTTTTCTCATACAGAGGAGACGATAAAATAAAGAACATGATTAATACTATTAAATAGTTCATTTGATGGAGGACTTTGAGTAATGTTATGTCTGCCAGTGTATTTGGGCTACATGAGATTGTCTTATTGTTGTGTGTTCCCTTACTTTTATTTTAATTTTATTATGGAACACAATAAGTATTTTATAAGCTCTTGGGTGAAAAAGGGGTGTTTAGACCTATCTGATGTATATGCTGCCAGTGCCACATGTAAATTATTTTAAGGTTTTGAGCTTTTTTGGGGGTGGTGGTATTTTTTAATTTTACTTTTTGATTTAGCATTTAAAACATTGATTATTGAAGCATATTGGTTCAGGGGGAAACAAAAGATTGGCTGCTCCTTTTTGTGTAAAGCAAATGTGCAAATTCTTTCATTTCAATTCTAAAGTCTTCATTCTAAATGTTACAAAGCTTATCTTTCCAATGATAAATTGAATCTCAGTTTTAATGTGTGTGTTTTAATACTTTTTCCTCCAAGAATAAGCATTCAAACATTTCCCATAACTGCACAGTGTTCGTACATAGTAATATATCTGGTATAGCTAGAAATAATTATTCTAATAACATGATACTTTGGAATACGTCTACATAATATACTGGTATAACTTAATACTGGAAATAGTAGTACATAATGGAAATTGTGTAGTAATTAACGATTTGTTAGAACTGATGGCTTTGTTATTTATTTAATATGATTATATTTATATTGGTTGACATTTAAATGTAATTACGTATAACACACATTTATTTCATTGTTCTGTCTTCCAAGAGATTTGTAGGCATTAATTTTTCTTTTCATCATAAAGGTTTTTGATGATGTTGATTATCCTAATGTAATTCATTGCTCAGATAAAGTTATGTGCCATTCAGTTTGCAAATGTTCTTTACAATAACAAGACAAGATTACATTATATTATTATAAATTAGTAAGAACGAATGAACCAATAATCAACATAATATTTCACTTGGCTAAGAAATCTTAGAAATAAAGAAAATTTATAAAAGCATGATATTGAAAATGTGAGATCAGCACTAACAAAACAATATCCATAACTGTAACAATAAAATATTTTTATAACAACCTACACCAAATGTACCTGATAGGGCAATATTAAAGGGGCAGTCTAAATGGTAAAAACATCAGGTTAATAATCATACTCGTGCAGTCTTTCTGGAAAGTTTGTGAGTTAATTTATTTAATTTTATTATTTTTATGGAGCCCTAGTCACACAACCCAGTTACCCCTAGTCTACTGACTTTTTCATAGAATGAATACAAGTTAATTTGACATGATTGTTCTGTCATAAAACCTTGTTAATTACTACTAGTGACATTGTTGATAATAGTGAATTCCTGAACATGATCCCTTAATAACCCTTCAAATAGTTTCCCAATCACAGATGTTGAGCTCATAGGTCGGTCATTTCTCAACAGAGATTTTGATCCAATCTTAATTATGTGCAATTTTCTTCAATCCTTTAGTATGATTCATGTAAGAAAAGAATCCTTAAACAGTGGGTTTGGATATCATCACACTTAAAGCAACAGTTTAGGCACCATAACAACTTAATCTTGAAGTTGTTATGGTGCCAGCAGCCCTCCACGCACACTCTTTCCTTAAGGCTATAAGTCGTTCTCCAACGGTTTAACCCCAAATGAGCCTCCGGCGCTGATCTCAACTCCCTCAAGTGGCAAATGGCTTCTGAAATCTCAGTTTCAGGAAACGCAGCGTGCCACCAGAGAGGAGCACCGCTTATTGGCTGAGAGCAGCCAGCTGATGTTCTCAGGCAATTTGTGACTACCCATTCAGAAAACTGGCTTGAAAAAGGGATTGGGCTTTGTATAAATAGGGCGTTACTGATTGGCTTAGATCGTCAGCTGAACGTTCTCATCATAAGTCACTATCAAGAGCCCTGGTTAGTGGTCCCCAAATTTCCCTCGCCCGTGTGCATCTGTCCTCCATACAAGGACAGTTTTTACTATTTATTTAAAATATATGACCTCTATTAGCAGTGTTTTTTTGTATTTACTTTTATTTTGCTCATCATCACATTCGATTTTCGTTGCCTTTTCTGTGGTTACAAAACTTTTCTAGGCAGATGAAGTATTTACAACAATACAATTTAGATAGATGAGGTATTGCTTAACCAATAAAACCACATATTATGGGTGGTTCAAGGTGCCTTAAGATTACTATTTTTAAGTCAATTTAATACAGCAAAATGTTCCCATATTTAAATAAAACTGACCTAAATAGACCTTTTTAATATGTCAGTAGAAAAGTCAGTCTGCAACATGTTTCCCTACAGCAATTGCTGGCCTAAAGCTCCTGTTATTATAAGACTGATAAGGTCATCAGAAAAGAAAAAATTGTTATTACACTAAACTGACTGATGTCTGTTTCCTGTAAATAAGACATGTTTTCCTAATTAAAAGATTTCTAGGAGTTGCAGTTCTTTGAGTCCAAACAGTAGTAAGCAGGCTTCCTAAGGTATCTACTACAATGCATTTTGAATCAATAAAGGTTAAGAGAACAAGGGCAATCAAGAAACAGCACACTAATTACATTGGTTCTGCTCCTTACACAGCAGATTATTTTTAGACGATCATGCAAATACAATGTGGCATTTGCCATTCACAATATGAGCATCTATTAAGAGATTGATGGCGAAAATAAAGTAATTGACGGTGACATTTGACTTCTCTATTATCTTCTTTATGGAATGGTGTTGGTGAATTTGTTTTTGCCATATTAAAACATTTTCAGTATATGTGAGAGTTCTGTTTGATGGCTTATTTATTCAGTTTTTAACTTTATTTTTTCTGCCTTTGGAAAAGACTGCGCAAGAATCATAAAATATAAATTCCGACAGAAAAAAGTGGCATGAGCATGTAGATTGCTGGCAGCTAATCTTTGTGATTAAGCGCAAATGGAATTAAAACAGGAATTACTGACAGCCTGGTGGGCTAAGATTTCCAGTTCAAAGGCACTGGATTGTTTCTTTTATGATGTGCGACAAATGACCTAACTATCTGTTAGACCATATAGGGGAATGAGAAAAGAAGCTGACAGGCCAGTTATCTGAGGTAAAAGCTAAGGCTCTTTAAAAAAAAAAAAAACTAAACGGAAAAACAAAGCCACACAATACTAATACATTACTGTAAAGATTTATTTGTGAAATATATATATTTTAACTTGGGCAGGACAAACTGACTGAAGATGTATCCATTTGTTAGTGCCCTGCAGGTGTTCTATAGGCAGACATACAAAAAAAACAAACCTCAGAATAATGGCTAAAATAAAAAAGATAGCTAATTTGTCTAAAGGATTGCATAACTATTTTATAGACCACCACGGTATTATGCAGTTTTACTGCTTTAGGAAGCATTTAAATTTTTTTCTATATTTTTTTTCCCCACATAAATATTCCAAAACAGTTAAACAATGCAAAAGGTGCACATTACATTTTAATAAAATATATTCCACTCATGGCTTTTTCATTATTTATTTATGGCCAGAGGTTAGAATAATGAAGTATTTTAATATGAAGTGCCTCATAGGATCTGGGTCTCTGTCTAGCATGGGAGATTTTAACCTGCAGACCAACCTTTCAAGCTGCAGATATGAAAAGCTGCACAATTCGACACATGATCTAACATGATGAAACCTATTAAAAAAAAATTTAAATAGGAAGAAATTAAACACACAAAATCAAACAATTACCAAAAACACAATAACATATACATACATTGAGTAAGGAAAAACAAATGTTAAGTCCACTGTAAGTCCTGTTGATCCCAACAGAGCACTTTAACTGAAGTACATGTTGTTTCCCATAAAGTCTAGGGACTGTAGAAACAAAGGGTTGCAAAGTAGAATCAACAAATTTGGAATATTCTCACCCAATGACCCACACCTGGTTTACAAATCCTAAAAGAATGGAACTAATGTGTAACCAAATACTCAACAAACAAACTCAGCAACTGACTTACTTAAAATTGCCCATTCCAAGACTTCATCAATAAAATTAGAGGTTTCTAATTTAAACGTAAATACTGGATTGAAATACAATCTAATGCAGAAATTTACATCCTCTGTCAGAAGGCCTCACATTTTGTTTACTTGAATGCATAATAACAACTCCACCCTTATCTGAGCCCCTTATGGCAATTAACTAGGACTAGATATCAACTAGGAGATGTATAACAGGTTGTGTCTAAGATTTAGATACCTTTATATGTCCTTTCTGATTTTTTTTACTAGAAACAATATTTCACAAAGTATCAAGTTTAGCGTCCACTGTTTTTTGAAAGATCTCCAGGCTATGCTCTCTAAAATTAATTTTACCAAACCTGGATTTCTTTTTGGTTGCAGTTTGGTATTTCTATTTGAGACTTACCTGTGAGTCTCAAAAATTACCTGTCAGAACACTCTGATCGGTTGGCTTAAGCCAACCAATAAGAGCTCTCTGAGTCAAATTGCATGGCTTGAGAGAGCTTTATAAGGCTTTCTCTGGCTTGCAAGTTCAGTCTGAGTTGAGGCCCTCGTTGGGTGAAGATGTATTATTTTTTCATCTTTTTTTGGGGGGGCGTGTTTTTTTTTCACTCAAGCTTTACCTGGGAATAACAACATTTCACACCAGCCTCTAATAAATCAAGAGGTTATGTGAAAGGGTTTACAACTGGCTAAACTTGATAACTTGCTTAGGAACCTATTTTATTTGAATTCATCACTGTTAGGATATATTGATCCAGCACACAGAATAGTATCACACCCTAGAACTAAGGGTAACGTCTTACCGGGATTTAATGTACCCAAGAAGAGTCAGAAAACTAGCTGAGGTCAGGGGCACAGAATGATACACAGAGATTAGGAAGAGCCAAAAGTCAAGGGTACCAGAAATCACAGACGTCAAAACGAAGCCAAAGCCAAAAAACAGAAAAACACGATCAGGTAACCATCAAGAGGAAACCACGACAGGGCAATGAGCTAAGGGAATATGAGAGTTTAAATAACCCTTTTCCAGATCCGATTGTTTGTACCTAGCCCATGACCCCAAAACGTGCGTGTTCGTATTTTGCACGTACGTCGACATTGTCTTTACCGCGGATAGACGTGAGGCTATATAATTGCGTGGGGCTATATAATTGCAAAAGCCAGGCATGATAGCAGAAGACCGCCAAGCGCACTCCCCTCTATCTTCGGAAGGTAATTATCTCAGTTTTTGTCACATGGTGACAAAGAATGCGTGACATTACCCCCCACTTAAAGACCGCCCACCGGGCAGGCAGGACCAGGTTTCAGAGGAAATTTGGCGTGGAAAGAATGGATTTTGCGGCTAGAGTGTATATCAGAAGCAGGAACCCAAGAACGATTGGCAGGCCCATAACCCTTCCAATCAACCAAGTACTGCAAAGAACCATGAGAAAATCTAGAATCAATTATGGAGGAGACTTTGTACTCCTCCCATCCAGCAATAACCAAAGGAAGAGGAGGGACAAAAGGGACAGTATATTTATTGCAGATAAGAGGCTTAAGCAAAGATACATGAAATGAATTAGGTATATGCAAGGAGGCAGGAAGTGCAAGAGAATATGAAACAGGATTGTTTTTCCGAACAATACAAAAAGGACCAATAAACCTGGGTGCAAACTTCATACTAGGAACCTTGTGTCTGATATTTCGCGAGGAGAGCCATACCCGATCACCCACTTGGTAAACAGAGCTGGCACCACGCCGCTTATCAGCATGAAATTTGAAACGAGCAGCAGCAGTTTCAAGAGCCGTGTGAACCAAGTCCAAGTCGGAGAACACCGCAGGAACAACAGTAGGATGACAACCGTTGTTGACAAAAAAATGGACTATGTCCAGATGAGTCATGGGTAGCATTATTCCTGGCAAATTCAGCCCAAGGTAGTAAGTCAGACCAGTTTTCCTGAGTGCCATTAATAAAACATCGCAAATATAGTTCCAGCGACTGGTTGGCCCTCTCACCCGCACCATTAGTTTGAGGATGGTATGAAGACGAAAATGATAATTCAATACCCAACTGTTTGTTAAATGCTCTCCAAAATCATGACACAAATTGGGAACCCCTGTCTGACACAATATTGTGTGGAATGCCATGTAATCTGACAATTTCGTGTATAAATATATGAACATCTAGCTAGTCTGGAAGACAGCCTTTTAGCATCTCCAATGTATGCCAAGTTTTTGTGATCCGTTATGATCAGGAAAGGATCCTTGGAGCTAGTATAATGGCCAACAATTCTCTGTTGCGAATATCATAGTTACGCTTTGCTGTTGACAACTTTCTAGAAAAGAACCTACAAGGATGCAAAGGGGTATCCTGACTTTCCTCTGAGAAAGAACAGCTCCTACCCCTGTCTCAGAGGCGTCTGCCTCTAGTATAAAGGGTTTGCTAGTGTCAGGGTGTACCAATATGTTGGCAGAGAAGCTCAAAAGCCTCTCTAGCTTCTTTAGACCATATAGTACAGTTAACTCCTTACGTGTCATATTGGTGATGGGGGCTATCACAGTAGAGAAACCTTTGATGAATCTCCTATAGTAATTAGCAAACCAAATAAACCTTTGAATGTCTTTTAACCCATTAGGTAATGACTAGTGTAGAATGGGTTTTAGTTTGCGAGGGTTCACCTAAAAAAACCAGAGGCTGAAATATTATATCCCAAGAACTGTACCTCCGTCTGGTCAAATATGCATTTCTCAAGTTGGCAAAATAGCCAATTTTTAAGCAAAGTTTGCAATACTTGCTTCACATGCCTATGATGAGTCTGGAGATCGGGGGAATAAATGAGAATATCATCCAGATATACTAATACAGAAGTATAAATGTAGTGTCTGAGAACATCATTAATGAAATCCTGAAATATGGCTGGAAGAGCATGACAAGATATTCATAGTGACCACTTCTCGTGTTAAATGCAGTTCTCCATTCATGACCCTTCTTAATCCTTACCAAATTGTAAGCACTCCTAAGGTTGAGTTTGGTAAACACCTTAGAGCTCTGAAGTCTGTCAAACAATTGACAGAGATAAGGGGAATGGGATAAGCATTTTAGATGGTGATCTTGTTCAATGCCCTATAATCAATACATGGTCATAACTCTCCATCTTTCTTGGATACAAAAGAGAACCCCACACCTGCAGGTGAAGAAGATTTACATACGTGATATTTTTGTAGAGACTCTTCAATGTATTCCTCCTTAATCCTACTTTCCTGTCATAACAAGGCATATACTGCCCCCTGGGGGGGCATAGTGCTGGATAACAAATATATGGAGCAATCATAAGATCTGTGAGGAGGTAGCGTATCAGTGTGACTTTTACTAAACACTTCTTTAACCTCCCAGTACTGCACAGGAATTTCGGTAGGCTGAGGCGTTGGAGTAGGTAGAGCAACGATGGCCACTCTTTTAGTAATGGGTAACACACATCTCTTGCTACATTCTTTACCCCATTCCAATATTCCCCCCTTAGCCCAGTCAATATGAGGATTATGCTTAACAAGCCATGGGAATCCTAGTATAATGGGACAAGAAGGGGAAGCAATTATCTGATATGTAATGATTTCTTTATGTAACACTCCTATAGTAACAGTGATAGGCAGTGTTTCGTGGGTAATTAGAGGTTGAGAGAGAGGTCTCCCATCAATGGCCTCGACGGTCAAGGGTGATGATCTCTCCTTGATGGGTAGGAGGTGTTTGCTGGCAAATTGCATGTCGATAAAGTTTCCTGCAGCACCTGAGTCCATCAGGGCTTTACATGAAAAACTTATCTTGTTGCATCGAGCAGTAAGATAAAGGAGAAATCTACTTTGGGTAGTACCAGGGGACATATCCATCACACCTAAGACCAGTCCCTGTATGGTTCTTAGGTGCTCATGTTTTCCGGACGTATGGAACAAGCATTTCTCATATGTCCTTTCTTGCCACAGTATAAGCATATTTTTCTGCCTCTAACAGTCTCATAACCCTAACTGCATAGGTTCGGTTTTAGACTGCATAGGAGGGTCAGAAACAACAGGACTAGAGAAGCGAGGTGCCAGTGACATATTCATACGTCTGGTTCTATTTCTAGTTATCTCCCTGTTCCTAAGTCGATTAACTATATGCATCACGTAAGTGATGTATTCATTTAATCTCCCTGGTAGTTCTTTGGCTGCAATCTCATCAAGTATAGCTTCGGATAATCCCTCTGAGAATGCGGTGATTAATCCATTATTAGTCCAGTCTACCTCAGAAGCCAAGGTGCGGAATTCTATGGCATACTCTGAGACAGACCAGTTCCCTTGCTTGATACGCATTAGGGCAGTGGAGGCGTTGCTCTCCCTTCCCAATGGTTCAAACGTTAATTTGAATTCCGCAAGGAATTGCTGATAATTATAGGCTACAGTCTTATTACTCTTCCATAATGGATTGGCCCATGCTAAGGCTTTACCTTGTAGTTGGTTCATTAAGTACCCAATTTTAGCTCTATCTGTGGGGAAGGACCCAAGTGAAGCTTCAAAATGGTACTCAATCTGATTAAGGAATCCCTGACATTCTTACCTTCAAAATGCAGTGGTGGAGATAGGGTAATAATAGGAGCCCTATATATGATAGGTGTAGGTACAGTAGGTGGTGGTGTACCTGCCAAAGGGGCCTCATATTAGTAGCGTATTAAAAGCTTGGGCAAATGTATCCATACAGTGATCATTCTCCTCTAGCTTTCTCTCACAAGCTACTATGTGCTGACACATATCTGCAGGATCCATCTCCCTGTCGTAATTTCAGGATATATTGATCCAGCACGCAGAATAGTATCACACCCTAGAACTAAGGGTAACGTCTTAGTGGGCCTTAGAATGACCGGACTTAACATACCCAAGAATAGTCAGAAAACTAGCCGAGGTTAGGTACACAGAATGATACACAGAGACAAGGAAGAGTCAAAAGTCAAGGGTACCAGAAATAAGGGAAGTCAAAACGAAGCCAAGGTCAAAAACCAGAAAAATACAATCAGGAAAACACTCTCGGATAACTATTTAGGGGAAACCACGACAGTGCAAAGAGCTAAGGGAATATGAGAGTTTAAATAACCCTTCTTCAGATCCGATTGACTGTACCTAGCCCTTGACCTCAAAATGTGCGTGTTCGTCTTCTGTGTGACGTCACCCGCACGTTGATGTCAGCTTTACCGTGGATGGACGTGGGGCTAAATAATTGCGTGGGTCCGCAGCGGCCAGCGGCCACGACATGCCGCAAAAGCCAGGCATGAAAGCAGAAGACTGCCGAGCAGCACTCCCCTCTATCTTCAGAAGGTAATTATCTCTGTTTTTGTCACATAGAGACGAAGAATACAGAACAATCTCTGCTAGTATTTATATGATGCTTCTTCTGTTCCTGATGTTCTAAAAGTAAAACCATTTTCTCTCTTCCACTGCATTCCTAGAAATGCTCTATACAGTATCTCACAAAACTGAGTACTCCCCTCACATTTTTCTAAATATTTTATTATATCTTTTAATGTGACAACACTAAAGAAATGGCACTCTGCTACAATGTAAAGTAGTAAGTGTACAGCCCGTATAACAGTGCAAATTTGCTGTCCCCTCAAAATAACTCAACACACAGCTATTCATTTCTAAACTGTTGGCAACAGAAGTGAGTACACCCCTAAAGTGTAAATGTCCAAAGTGGGCCCAAAGTGTCAATATTTTGTATTTTTTATGTCCATCATTATTTTCCAGCACTGCCTTAACCCTCATGAGCATGGAATTCACCAGAGCTTCACAGGTTGCCACTGGAGTCCTCTTTCACTCATCCATGATGACATCACGGAGCTGGTGGATGTTAAAGACTCCCCCACTTTCCGTTTGAGGATGCCCCACAGATGTTCAATATGGTTTAGGTCAGGAGAAATGCTTGGCCAGTCCACCACCTTTACCTTCAGCTTCTTTAGCAAGGCAGTGGCTGTCTTGGAGGTGTGTTTGGGGTCATTATCATGTTGGAATACTGCCCTGCGGCCCAGTCTCCGAAGAGAGGGGATCATGTTCTGATTCTGTATGTCACAGTACATGTTGGCATTCAAGGTTCCCTCAATGAACTGTAGCTCCCCAGTGCCGGCAGCACTCATGCAGGCCCAGACTATGACACTCCACCACCATGCTTGATTGTAGGCAAGACACACTTGTCTTTATACTCCTCACCTGGTTGCCGCCACACACGCTTGACACCATCTGAACCAAATAATTTTATCTTGGTCTCATCAGACCTCAGGACATGGTTCCAGTAATCCATGTCCTTAGTCTGCTTGTCTTCAGCAAACTGTTTGCGGGCTTTCTTGTGCATAATCTTTAGAAGAGGCTTCCGTCTGGGACAATATCCATGCAGACTAATTTGATTCAGTGTGCTTCGTATGGTCTGAGCACTGACAGGCTAACCCCCCACCCCTTCAACCTCTGCAGCAATGCTGGCGGCACTCATACGTCTATTTCCCAAAGACAACCTCTGGATATGACATTGAGCATGTGAACTTAACTTCTTTGGTCAACCATGGTGAGGCCTGTTCTGAGTGGAACCTGTCCTGTAAAACCGCTGTATGGTTATGCCTACCGTGCTGCAGCTCAGTTTCAGGGTCTTGGCAATCTTGTTATAGTCTAAGCCATCTTTATGTAGAGCAACAATTCTTTTTTTCCAGATCTTTAGAGGGTTCCTTGCCATGAGGTGCCATGTTGAACTTCCAGTGACCAGTATGAGAGAGTGTTAGAGCGATAACACCTAATTAAACACCTGCTCTCCATTCAGACCTAAGACCTTGTAACACTAACGAGTCACATGACACCGAGTAGGGAAAATGGCTAATTGGGCCCAATTTGGACATTTCCACTTAGAGGTGTACTCACTTTTGTTGATCAAAACAAAACGTAAACAAAAACTGGAATTTGCGCTATATGTCTGTTCACCCGTAGTTCCCCTCTTTCAAATTATATGCACCCACACTTATTATATATCATTTTGTTCAGGAGAAACAGGGCTTTAATCTATCATTAACTATTCATATATGGAACATAATTTATTATGAATAAAATTAAAAAAAATGTGAGAAAATTAGATTTTTTTAAAATGTGCATTTCCGTCTGACATTTTAACTGTGAATGTCATAACACTGTTAGGTTTTACTGCAAAAAAAATTCACATATTTGTAATCAGCGATGTCTCACGAGTACAACAGTACCCCCCTATTAACAGGTTTTATGTTGTTTTGGAAAGTTACAGGGTCAAATATAGAACATTACATTTTCAAATTGAAATTTGCCAGATTGGTAATGTTACCTTTGAGACGGTGTGGTAGCCCAGGAATGAGAATTACCCCCATAATGGCATACCATTTGAAAAATTAGACAAGCCAAGGTATTGAAAGTGGGGTATGTTTAGTCTTTTTTAGTAGCCACTTAGTCACAAACACTGGCCAAAGTTAGCGTTCATATTTGTTTTTGTGTGAAAAAAGCAAAAAACGAATATTTGGCCAGTGTTTGTGACTAAGTGGCTACTAAGAAAGACTGGACATACCCCACTTGCAATACCTCGGGTTGTCTACTTTTGCAAATGGTATGCCATCATGGGGGTAATTCTCATTCCTAGGCTACCATACGCTCTCAAAGGCAACATAACCAATCTGGCAAATTTCTATGTGAAAAAAATGAAATGCAAGCCTTATATGTGACTCTCTAACGTTCCAAAACACCATAAAACCTGTACATGGGGGGTACTGTTATTCTCGGGAGACTTCACTAAACACAAATATTAGTGTTTTAAAACAGTAAAACATATTACAACAATAATATAGACCATAAAAGTGCAGTTCGCTTGTAAAAAATGCAAAAAACTTCACTTTTACTTAAAATATCATCATTGTAATACAATTTACCAGTTTGAAACATGAATATTTGAGTTCAGCGAAGTCTCCCGAGTAAAACAGTACCCCCTATGTACAGGTTTTATGGTGTCTGGGAGAGTTACAGGGTCAAATATAGTGCTTGCGAATTAAATTCGCTGCACTTTCTCCCTGTGTTGCCAGGCATGTCAATCAAATTTTAATTAATCAAATCACATAATTACGTTAAAAGATTATTTAAATATACATGTAGAATTTTAATATATATGCATTTATAGGTATTTAAATTCTACGTGTATACTAATGTAATCTTTTATGTAATTATATGTATTTATCTATATATATATATTTGCGGTTATTTGTATTTTATATATATATATAGATATATATAGAATGTCATTCTAAGTGTATTTTGTTACCGATATATATATTAATAAAAAAATACAGTTAGAATGAAATTACATATGCATATATAATTTATATTAAATTTTGTTTCAATATTTTATTTATTTATTTTATTATTTAATTTATTTATTATTTTAATTATACGTATTTATATATAATATATATATGTACATCTATTATATATATAATATATATATACATATTATATATATGTAACGTCATTCTAAGTGTATTTTAATATTAATATATATACTTATATTAATATTAAAATACACTTTGTATGACGTTACATATATATAATATGTATATATATTATATATATAATATATATACATATTATATATATATAAAAATATATTTAATTTATTTTTACACTTGTCTTTTATTTATTTTTTATACTTCCCACCAGCAGGGGGACTGTCTGATATTTCAAACAGTCCCCCTGCTGGCAGATCCACAGCCAGCTATAGAGGGCCATGTGATCGCTCTTTGAGAGCGATCACATGGCCCCCGGGGGCCTCATTTGCCGTGGGAGGGCTGCCTGGGCTGTGAGGCAGTCCTCCCGAAGCGGATCGCGGTGGAGGTAAGTATAACTTACCTCCTGGGGCTGCAAGCCGTTACGGCGTGCTATGCCGTCATAACGGCTTTAAAGCCCACTTAACCCGTGACGGCATAGCACGCCGTAACGGCGTTAAGGGGTTAAAAAACACGTAAAGTGTACTTTGTTTAGTGTAAAATCAAACATATAGTAGCTGTAAATAAACAATGGGTAAATAACTCTTAATCTAGTGTCAATTCCTCCCCCCCCCCAAAAAAAAATAAATAAAAAAAAAATAAAAAAAAAATTATTTATTCATTTATGAAGCTTTAGGAAGGAGCATGAAGGATATGTGTTAATCACTAGAAAGAGTGGCTTCAAAATACTTTTGTGTTATTATTATTAATAATGGCAATAGCGTCAACATATTCCGCAGCACTTTACAATATTATTAACAACAAACTATTACATTTATTGACAGGAACAATAGGTTGATGAATACCCTGGTACAACCAACTTACAATCTAGAGAAGTAAACACACAATAGAAAAGGCGGCATGAGGTATATTAAATTGAATCCAACCGGGCACAAGAAGCCAATGCGATTGATGGAGGGGTGATGTGTGAAAGGAGCGATGGGAGAGAAAAATAAGCCTGGTAGCAGCATTCTTTTTGTGTAAGAGAGGGGAAATGTTTATAAGGTGTAATTGGCATTATTTGGCATCAAACTGGATATTAGCTGTAAAGGTGAGGCCAGAGTTAAATATTATTTATTTATTTTTATTTATTTATAAAATATTTTACCAGGAAAGATAAATTGAGATTTCTCTTGTTTTCAAGTATGTCCTGGGTCCACAAATCATTGCATTGATACAATAGGCTACAATAAAATAGAAAAACAATATTAATACATAATATATACAAAATGACGCAAGACAATATATAATCAACCATGACAGGTGCATTCTGTTTTGAGGTATGTAGAGAGGGATCTCTTAAAGGACTTTAGGCCGTGGGGAAGATTTTAAAGTGTGCGGAAGGTTGTTCCATGATTGCGGTGCTCTGTAGGAAAAGGAGGATTGGGCCGCTTTCTTTTTGTATTGAGGTAGACTAAATAAAGTGCTGGTACTGGATCGGAGGTTATAGGAGGTGGGAACAGCCAAGGAGAGCATTTTGTTCAGGTAGGGCGTGAGCTTCCCAGAAAAGCTCTCAAACACAAGGCTGGAAAAATGAAGGGTGCGTCTTGATTTCAGCGAGAGCCAGTTTAGTTATTTTAGCATGTCACAATGGTGGGTCATGTAATTACATTGTAGCACAAATCGGCAGAACGAGTTATATAATGTATTAAGTTTAACTATGTGGGATTGCGGTGCAAGTGCATATACTACATCCACATAATCAATGATTGGCATCAGCCTCTGCTGTACAATATTTTCTTTCACTGTAGGGCTTAGGGGGGATTTGTTTCTGAACAGGGCACCTAGTTTTGTATAAAGTTTAGATGCAAGTTTTTCTATGTGGAGGCCATAAGATAGATTGGGTCTAAAAACATACCCAAATATCTGAAAGAGTGAACTGCAGTCAGTGTGCTATTTGAATTAGTTTTGATGGATAGGTGGTAATTGTGTAATTTGTGTAATTTAGGTACTGTTCCAAAGATCATTGTTACAGTTTTGTCAGTGTTTAGGAAGAGTTTTTTTTTTGCAATCCACTTTTCTACCTTTGTAAACTGTACTTGGAGCACAATCTTAAACTGCGGTAGATTGGATTTGCTTGCATAGATTACTGTGTCATCTGCGTACATGGGTACATTTGAGGATTTGCAGACATTAGGCAGATCATTTATAAAAAATTTAACTCCAAAGCATCAAGTTTGGAAGGATGGGCTGATGCATGTGCCATCAACTTGCTGTGAGAGTGACAATGTGGTTTAGTATTATGAGGAGGGAATATAAAAAGCTCAGTTTTATAAAGATTGAGTTTTAGAAAGCTGCAGGACATCCAATTGGAGGTGGAAGAGAGGCAACTAGTGACTTGTTCTAGGACGGCTGGAGAGATCAGGGGGTGAGAGGTATATCCGCGTGTCATTGGCATACAGGTGGTAGGGGTATCCAAAAGAATGAATATGTTTGCCCAGAGAGGCCCTATAAACAGAGAACAGAAGGGGACTAGATAAAGAGCCCTGGGGGAATCCAACCGAGGCACAATGGGGGGAGTATGTGTTACCAGAAAAGAAAGTGTACTGTATGAGCCCACTATGAATTTGTAATGGAGAAAGTCTGGCAAGGTAAAATACTTCCTTTAGCAGCATTCAGCTGAATGGGAGCATCTTTGTAGGTAACAGATTGACTTAGTGTGGGTAATTTTGTACAAGGACATAGCCAGAGAGGAACAGGAGAAAGTAGAGCTGGAACTAGTTGAGGCGGCAGTTTCTTCCCAGTTTCTGAAGTCGAGAATAAACTTAAGCAATAATTAAGAGAGAGTTGTCTTGCCTCATGTGTGTCAGTACTAGTGGAAGCTCTATTCCTAATGATTGGATTGTTTTAGCTTGAGCACATGACCTATGTATATATGAGGCACAATCATTTCAGCTTAAAGTGGATCTTCAACAGTAGCAAAGAATGTTATGACAATTATAGAGTAATTGCTTATCATTATAGCTGTAGCCATGTAAATACATCTTTAGCAACTAATATTCTATGAATAACATTTTTAAAGCAAAACTGTCACTGTTTGGGGAACTTGCATAATTTGAAATAACCCTTAATTATGACATTGCCTCTGGGAGTCTGGTGGCCGGGGGGAGTGGCAAGGTAAACATAACATCAATGTGAGTATTTCATAAATATTCCATCTTTATCAAATACTAATTTTGCAGGGTGGAGGAGGATTTACAGTGCCACGCTAACTAACCTTTAGTAATGTCAGTGAGTAACTGGGGAAATATTGCACAGTAAAAAAGTTAATCAATTTCAAGGAGGAACTGTGCAATAATACACATATAGAGTTAAACACTCTGTAAACATTGCTTGCAGTAATGTTGTGATTGAAAATGCTGTTAACACTAATTGGACACAGAGAAATTAGAACTACTGGTAAATAATGACAAGATGCTGTTTGACAGTAAATTCACCTTAGTAACAGCAAGATACTGAAACAGTAGAACTTGACCCAAGAAATAATGTATGCATGTAGATCTTGTAGAAGTCAACAAGATACCATGTGTCAGTTGAACCTCTGTACAAAGTCCTGCGAGATATTGAATTTTATCCCAAGATACGGAGGCTCATTTTGTGCATATCTTTTTCTTTACATAAACACAGAAGCAAAGAAAAAAACAATAAGAAAAAAGGATCCTTCACATGTGATCTCCCAAACTCCTTCCTGTAAGATGCAATAAGACACAAAAGCTTTACAAATTGCAAGTGAAATATCACAGAAGATAAAATGCATCTCCTGTACCCGATTGGACTGACAGGAAGTGCTCACTCCTGTCAATCCAATCGGGTACAGGATACAGAAGCTCCTGTACCGCGGACCGGACGGAGCTCAGCCATGCTACACTAGAGGTAGGAGGGGCTAGACAAGAGAGGGAGGGGGGATAGACAAGAGAGGGAGGGGGAAAGAGAGAGAGAAGAGAGGGAGGGGGAAGAGAGAGACAAGAGAGGGAGGGGTGGGGAGAGAGAGACAAGAGAGGAAGTGGGGAGAGAGACAGAAGAGAAGGAGGGGGGAAGAGAGACACAAGAGAGGAAGGGGGAAGAGAGATATCATGGAGGGACGGGGGAGAGAGAGGCCATGAAGGGAGGGGGGAGAGAGAGGCCATGGAGGGAGGGGGGAGGGAGATGCCATGGAGGGAAGGGGGGAGAGAGATAGACCATGGAGGGAGTGAGGGAGGGAGAGAGAGACCATGGAGGGAGTGAGGGAGGGAGAGAGAGACCATGGAGGGAGGGGGGAGAGAGAGAGACCATGGAGGGAGGGAAGGAGGGAGGGAGGAGGGAGAGAGAGAGACCATGACGGGAGAGGGAGGAGAGAAACCATGAAATTGAGGAAGGGGGGAGAGAGATCATGAAGAGAGTGAGGGGGAGAGAGACAAGGGAGGGGGGAGAGATTATGAAGGAAGGGGGGATGAGAGAGATTATGGATGGAGGGGGGACAAGAGAGATTATGAAGGGAGAGGGGGAGAGAGAGACCATGAAAGGAGGGTGGGGTGAATAGACCACTAAGGGAGGTAGGGGGGGTGAGGAGAGACCACTAATGGGGTGGGTGGGGGAGTCCACTAAGAGACAGGGAAGGAGAGACACTAAGGGGCAGGGGAGAGCTCCAAGGGACGGAAGGGAGAGCTCTAAGGGATGGGGGTAGGAGAGAGCACTAAGGGACGGAGGAATAGAGGAATAGGAGAGAGCTCTAAGGGACAGGAGGGGAGAACTCTAAAAGACAGGAGGGGATAGCACTACAGGAAAGGGGGCAGGGAGATCACCTTGGGGGGGGGGGGGGGTGAGCATGACAGAGGAGAGACCAATAAGGGATGGGGGAGAAGAGACCAGTAACGGACAGGGGAGAGCTCTAAGGGATGGGAGGGGAGAACTCTAAGGGATTGGGGGCAGGGGAGAGCAATAAGGGACAGTCGGGCAGGGGAGAGCACTAAGGGAGAAGAGGGGAGTGAGTCTGAGGAAGGAGGGAAAGAGAAGCAAAAAGCATCCCTATACATACACATAAACACACAATGCATCCCTACACACACAGAAACACACCATGCTTCCCTTGCACACAGAGAAACATACAATGCATCCATTTTACACACACACACACGCACACACACACACACACACACACACACACACACACACACACTGCAACCCTTACACACAAAGACAATGCACCCCTTGCACACATACACAGAAACACAATGCATCCCTTACACACACTGCATTCCTTACACACAGAAACACACAATGCATCCCTTACACACACACAGAAACACACACTCAATGCACCCCTTACAGACACACAAACTGCATCCCTTACATACACAGAAACACACCTTGCATCCCTTACACATGCAAACACAGATTCACACAATGCATCCCTTACACACATCCAGAAACACACAATACATCCCTTATACACAAACACACACTGCTTTCTATCCCTTACACAAAAACACACTGCATCCACTACACACACTGCATCACCTACACAAACTGGTATCCCTATACACTACATTCCATAAGCACACTCATAGGTGGAACATGCAGGTGGACTTATGGGTGGGCCTTATGGGCATACTCACCGTTAGGCCCTGGGGGCCCAGACCTGGACCTATGCAAAACAATGCTTTGCTATAATTCGTTGATAGTATCCATATGTGTTACGTTAAGCATAGGCCTCAAAACTGCTTTGGCTACATTTGAAATCGCAACCTTAAATTACATTAAAAATTTTGGTAATGTTACCAATATCCTAATGTCACAACTGTATATTCAAATGAGCAGTGGACTGCCGTTGGGGTACCACATGCATAAATGTTTCGCACTGCAAAAAAAAAATAAAAAATGAATACCAGAGTAGCTGAATGGAAAGCATAGCTGCTTTAGAGATTTTTTCCAATTCAATGACTTGGACCTTAAATTTAAAATTCACTTTGAATTCACCTTCAATTCTCACTTTAGTGAATAACCCTGATAGTGATACCTGCAATAACTGGCTAATGGCAGATTCCAGAAGTGTACTGCAATTACCCTAATAGCAGACTAGGTAGAAATTTAATGTAAAATTAACAGACTAGGTAGTAGCTAAACATTTGCAGGCCAACTATGCAAATCTATATTGTTTATGGAGTGGAGTAACTGAGAAAAAGAACAACAACAAAGGAAAAAACATTCACATAGAGTCAGGCTGGCTAAATACGATCATGCTTATCAGATCTATCTAGGACAAGGTTACGGCAGCAACAGTCCAGGTATGAAGATATAGGGCATTAGAGCAGTAGACTGCGGCTAGTATTAAATTGGTAGGTTGCAAGCAAAGTAGCCTAAGCAGGCTGTGTCCAGCCGGACGGCTTGTGGTGGTAGACCCCTTCTTCAGCCTATGCCCTGTGTGGGCACCTCACAGTCCTGCAGCATGGCTCGGTACCTCAGGTCTCCCGGCTCAGGCGTTGTCAGGTGGAGTAGTTCAGCCCGTCGGATCGGTGTGTCCAGGCATCCTGCAGACCGTTGGTGAGGGCCAGCAATAGATCTCTGCGGCATTGTCCTCTGCTTGTCCTTGTGCTGGAGTGATTTGCATGGTCCGTTGCACCTTCTCCCATCCATCCGGACCGCCAGATCTGAGTGCTGCAGGCACAACTTTGGTCGCTTGCTGGGGGTTGGATAGGCTGTTGTTGCTCCCGACGGACTTCCCGTTTTGGGACCACAAGCTCTTCCCGGCTCTCGCAGTGGGACGCTCTGTAGGTGCGTGCCTAAGTGCGGCTTGCTTTCTCTTGTGCCGAGTGGTGGTTGTTTTCGGGCGCCGCCATGTGTGTGCCTCTGCCCGCCGGTGAGGGTATCTTCTTTGACGCCATGTTTGTTTGGCGCGTGGTGCTTTGCTGGGTGGGTAGCCTGAACGGGAGCGGCTTGGTGGCGCCACGGGTGGGTCCGGGACCCGAGCATTGGAAGTGCTCAGTCGGTCCCCAAGCTTTTTCCAGAAAGCAGCAAAAGTAGCGTTGAGCCGCGTCAGGATGTCTGTCTCTCGCGTGGTGCCCAGTGTCCCACTTGTAGGTCCCGCCATATTGGTTCCATATTGGGTCGGCTGTGACTGCTGCTTCAGCCTCTGGGGCAGTCCGCCTGGGACCGGGATGACCCCCGCCGGTCCATAGGGGGGGGGGTAAGGGCCCAATTTCTCGCTTGTAGCCGTTAGAGGCGCTAGGGGAGCGGCTGTATCCCCCGCGCCGACCATGCTGGTAGGCCTTGAGGTGTACCTCGCTGGTTTCTCTGAGTTGTGCCACATATTTAGCATCTGCGGGTAGCCCCCGGTTTCGCCCTGCCGTTAGGTGCTCTCGTGAGGGATTTAGGATAAGTTGTAGGCTTATAACCGGTGGAATTAGCCCTGAGGAGCAGGAGCAGCTCTTTTCTGCGTCCTCTCGGCTCTGCGGTCAGGCCCCGCCCCCCTTTATTTTTTTTTTAAACTTATCTTTATCTATCACAAGTGTGTAGCTGTATAAGCAATGAGGTTAGGTTTGGTTTGCATTTAGGTTTTAATTTCTTTAACCTCTTTCACATCCATGTTATATTTGTCAGAAATATATAATGCCTTCAATTTCCATATGTAATTTCCATATTTCTTTTTTAAGTAATTTTGCCTTAAAGTCAAGGAGGTAGAGCTAGAATATATACAGTGAGTGTAGTTGTTGCCTAGTAACAAACACAAGTCAAAATTTGTTCTTGATACTTGTAAAATGCAATGTGATATTGCAGAACATGCAGAACAATCAGCAGCCAGGCAGCCTTCTGTCCTGTAAACATAAAATAAGTGCCTACCCCTGAGTAATAAAATATGAAGTAAATAATATTAATAAGCAAGATTATTTAAAACTACCCTGCAATTGCTAATGTAATTTAGATATACATACTTATGGCGATAATGGTAATATACATGGGTATGTGTATATATGATCAGTTAAAACTTTAAAGCCACCTGTCTCATATCATGCAGTTCCCCTCATGATGCATCGAGGCATGGAATCAACCTCTGAAAGTGTGCTGTAGTGGGGGATAGGGGCTGTAAAAGGGAATAGGGGCTGTAGTTGGCAATAGGGGCTTTAGTGGGGTATAATGGCAGTAGTGTGGGATAGAATAACATTTACAAAAAAAACCTAAATGTAGTTTCTTCCCCTCTCCCTGAGGCTTACCTTTTGCCAGATAGTGAGGAACCCTGATCCCTAATGGTGCAGTGGGAGATGCAGCTTGTTCGAGCGCTCTCAATGACCGAAGCTTGTCCAGCCTCAACCTGTCAGGATTACTAATTGATCCAGCATTTAGAACTGTGTCACTAGGCCTTAGAATGGCTGGACTAAACGTGCCAGAGAATAGTCAGAATACTTGCTGAGGACAGAGACACAATGATGAAGGAAAGCCAAAAGTCAAGGATGCCAGAATACAGGAAAGTCAAATGAAGCCAAAGTCAATAACCAGAATAACCAATGCTAATGAATACACTTTCGGACAAGCACTAGGGAAACCACAAACGGGCAATGAGCTGAAGGAACAAGTAAGCTTATATACCTCTCCTGTGTATCCGATTGGCCGTAACAGGCCTTTGACCCCAGAATGTCTGTGTGCGTCCTTTGCGTGACGTCGACGTCGTCATTACCGTGGGCTGACGTGGGGTTATAATTAGGAACTGGTCTGCAGTGGCCGGCGTCCTTCAATATGCAGCAGGAGTCAAATTTACCGGCATAGGATTGCCGGGCAGTACCTTAATTAATGCGAGCATTCATCACTGCAGGCACCACAAGGTGAGGCTGAACATGTGACACAACCCTCTTTAAAACTGTGCTGCATGTGAAGCATGGAGCAGGGATAAGATGTGTGTTATGTCCCGATCCCTCCACACAGTCTCCGGGATTAACACTGAGTTTGAGGATGGGCAGAGGGAACGTGCTGCAGCTTGGCCGTGCTGAAGCAAGTGTAAGGGAGAAGAGCACAGACAGCCGGGCATGCTGGGTTTATTATTAGTCCTGAGTGCTATATCCTGGCCAGGCTTTTCGGGTGCCCACTCGCTGCTCTGACCCAGGTCAGCCCCTTCCACCTACCCCCTTGTACCTCCTTTCAGCCTCAGCTACCTGACACCTGCCCAACAAGACAATGATCCCAGATACCAAAGTTTGGTTGCAGAAGAAGTCCTGGAAATTTCTACAGTGGCCATCACAGTCAACTGACTTGGCCTCCATTTAAAATATCTGGTAGGATTTGAAGAAGGGGGTTACAGCACCCAAATCCAAGAATCTTACTGAACTGGAGGTCATTGCTCACGAGCATCTCATTTGCAGCAGGTCATTACAGCAGGTGTTGTACTAAAGATGCTTGTCATGAAAGGGTTGAAGGTTGAAAGATTTTGAGACGAGAAGAAGTAATTACAAGTTGTATTTTCAGCTGAATTTTGGAAAACCACTTAAAGCATTTGTTGTGTTGAGCTACTTCAATTGCTTTTGTTTGATTTGTTCATTGCAAACAGCTGAAAGTCTATAAATGTTGACCATAATCCTGATTTTCAGTGGGGGTTGAATGATTTTGATTACAACTGTATATGTAAAAAACAGAGTAGTAAACCGCGCCAGAAAAGTATTAAAAGTGAATAGAATAATGTAATGATATATACATACATACATACAGATAATCCAATGATGTTGTATTAAGCCCTCAAGGGAAATAAAAATACAGAACAATAATAGTGCAGTATGTCAAATGATAAGATAACATAAATAATTGGTATACAAATCAATAAGAATGTTACTAAGAGCTCTGCCGTATAGCGCTTGGACAGTACAATCCCCATCTTGGGATATATAGATGGTGATGTGATATGGTATCCAATTCTTAGTAATAGTATATGTGGAGAAAATAAAAGGTAGAACACAATGGTACAGTATGTACAATATGATATAAAATAAATATAAAAGGTAGGTATCCTACTTACAATTTCCAGAGCAATGCCCTGCTCTGGTACTGAGAGCGTATGGTGGTACAATCCCCACCAAGGGATGTAGGATGCAGGTAGGATTGAAAATATACCAGGACCGGTCAGTATGATGATAAAAAACTGGAACATTATTAATAATGAAAATAAAAGTATATGTATAAAAACAGATATTCTGTCCCTTACTTAACGCGTGTCGCCCGATCTGGGGCTTCTTCAGAAGTATAAGTCTGTCTTGTAGTTTGGTCCTGGGTATATGAAAGTCCTTGATAGAATTATTCCAATCCGGTGTGTCTCCACTTCCTGCTTCCGGTGGAGTCGCATGCGTCGCCCGGAAATGATGCATAACATGTCCCAATGCATGATGGAACATGTAGTTTGTCTATTCATCTTGCCATCAATAAGTTCGTAAACCGGATATGACGTATCGTCACTTGCAAGGTGTCATGGGATATGTAGTAAAATCGGTTATAATTTGCTTCGTGGTACAGTGGCTTCACATACAAATACACGGGGAATTAAATATATCATATATTAAAATGTACTTATCTAAATAAAAGAAAATAGCAGGGAAATAAATAATTATTCATAAAGTACTTAGGAACATCAAGGAATATCAAGAAAAGCCATCTCACACCAGCTCAGAGGATGACATTTCTGGGTGAAAAATTCTTTACTCTGCTTTTTGCCTATCTCAGGAACAGTTCCACAGATTGTGGAAGTTTTATCTTCCAGTTTCTTCATTTTCACTTGGTAACAGCAAGAAAGTATATGCAACAACTAGGAATCCTGGCTTCCACCATCAGACTTGTCAGATGGGCCCTTGGCATCTCAGCATTCCTCCACCTCCGCTTCCTAGCTGAAGCAGGGGACAAACCACAGCATTTATGCCCACAGCTTGACTGGAGCCATGGAACCCTCTCCTGGAACCGAATGGGAAATTCGTTTTAGATACCCCCAGGCACTGGACGCCACTCAGTCCTGGGAGCTCTAGTCCTTACAAGGACTTTCCCCGTTGAATCCCCTGCAAGTTGGAACAGCAGACACAGGAGTAAATCTTCTTTCCCTCCAATAACAGGACAGCACACAGTTTTGGAGTGTAAGTTGGAATCTGGAATGCTTTAATGGGGCCTCAACTGGCCTTATATGACAATCCCCATGCAAGGGGTACGCCCACATGGACCTTGTTTGGGACTGCAACACAAACTTACAAACCAATAAAAATAAGGTTACAAGGCACGACACGCCCACACACAACACACAACCCCTCCCCTCTGCCTTTGAGATAATTGGATTAGTAACTGTGCTAATCTAATCCAATTATCTTCAAGCACAGGAAAAACACATATTTAAAAAAAAAAAAAAAAAGTATCCCAAAACACATAGTATCCCCACAAATGTCACATCCCTGATAGCCCTGATCTGGGTGACCAACATATCTAAAAATCACCCAGATCAGTTCAGGGTTTCAGGAATTTTACTGGAAGTCACATTTTGACCAACCGCAGGCATGGTCCCATCGCGGAAAATAGTTCCATAGAATCGCAGCTAAGTGCCGCTGGAAGAACGACCGGGAACTGCAAAGTTTTCATGCCGAAAATAGTTCCAGGGCATTCGCGACTAAGTCCCCCTGAAGTCTATTCGCGGTTTTGGTCTATGCGAATTGCGGCCATCCAGATGAACACTTAGACCACTTCGGTGAAAATTGCAACAATGTATCAAGTAAGCTGAACAAGCTCCAGGGTGGTCTCCGGTTCGTGCAGCTGCTTAGTTACCGAACCATATAATTCCAATAGACAAACGGAGACTTTTATATCACAGTTTACAGGGTCCATAGTCAACGGGCAGGAGGCTGGCAAGCAGGCCCCTCCAAGAACTTTTGGCAAACTCACTTGAAAAGGGGAGTTTGTCACAGATTGTATCCTATATCAATCGTCAAGGTGGGTCTCACAGCCTCTTATTGGTGAGGGCATTACAGCCCATGATGATCAGGGCACAGAAGAACAACCGGGGCTCAGAATACAATGGCTGATTACCTGAGCCGAGTAACTGTATACAAGGTGGAATGGAAACTATGTCCCGACGTACCCTCAGGGTTGATTCAGATTTGACTGATACCCTAAGTAGATCTGATGGCTATTTCTGATGGAACTACCAGGTCCAGAAGTATTTTTCTAGATTTTAGGAACAGAATGCTCAATGTCAGGATACTCTGCCTAGGGCAGCACAAAACCATGATACAATGTTAAACAAAAATCTGCACACCAGTCAAGCCATAAGACTTGCGTTTCCCACAAAAATCACAAATTTGCAGTGATGTTACTACCGCAAAGGATTCTGGGTGGGGATATGCAAATTAGCTTAACAAAGAATCACATTTTTGCCTCATTCCATTTTAAACTGACAAGATCTCTTACAATCAGAGAAGAGATCTCTCATCTTTCTTCTTCCCCTTACAATACTTCACTCCCTCTGCTGTTATATGTTCATTTGCATGCGCTACATTGGAAGAGGTTTCTGCTCTGCTCCAGTCCTCCTGCCCCACCACCTGCTCCCTAGATCCAATTCCCTCACATCTCATCCATACTCTGTCTTCTTCTCTTTCTCCACCTCTTACTGAAATTATCTCTGCAAAATCTCACGGTCACTACTTTATCCTAATTCTCCTTGACCTGTCTGTGGCTTTTGACACTGTTGATAATCAACAGCTTCTTCTCATCCTCCACAATATCAGTCTACAAGATATTTGTCACAGTTCTCACCACAGCAGACAGACAGACATGGTCGCTCCTGAAGTTCCCAACAGGGGACTTGAACCGGAGAATTTCGCAGTCCTGGTCCTGCTTCCTACCTCTGAGCCACAGCAGCTTTGTTTATGTACAAGTCATTCCGGTCCTGTTCATCCTGGCATGTCTACAACACTGGGGGCTGTACCTTGACTTGGCTGTGCTTCACCTGACCCTGATCAGACATCAGCAGTGTATTTAAACTCAGCCTCGCCCTGTGATCAGTGCCAAGTCTTTGATCCTGTTGGTTTGATCTGCTACTTATTATTGACCCTGGCTTCTGACTACGTTTACTCTGACCTCTGGCATCCCTTGACTTTGGCGACTACTTGTTGTTCCTGTCCTGGCATCCTTTGACCTCGGCTATCCCTTGACTATCCTGCTGGTTCAGTCCTTGCCTGTCCTGCGACTTGGTACTTCATCCTACACAGCCCCCGTGCACAGACCCACAGGCCAGGTGAATTCTTACCTGACCACCTTGGCCTGTGGCTATCTGCAAGGGTGAGCAACATATCTGCGCTACAGACTCTGAACTCAGGTAAGACCCTGACAAAAGACTTGACCAATATGGAGTCTGCAGAGATGTGCTCACCCTCATCCCAGCAAGTGTCCAACCTGGCCCAGACTGTTTCGGAGCTGCAGCAAGAAATTTTATTTCTTAAAGGCGCAGTACATCCAGCCCCGGAACCAGCTTATCCTGAACCGTTTGTCATCATGCCCGACCGATTTGATGGTAGCCGCACGTCCTTTCAGTCCTTAAAGATGGATTGCGAGGTGTTTTTTTCTTTAAAGCCTCAACATATGCAGGGCCGGCGCTACCTGTAAGGCGGACTAGGCAGCCGCCTAGGGCGCCCCTTGGGCCGGCCCCCCTCATGCTGCAGCCGCCCGAGCGCTCTGCAGAGAGCATCAGGCAGCTGCAGCTCTGCCCGGGCTGGTGCACCGCTTGGGCGCAGCCAGAGGAGAGGGGCTGACTGGAGGTAAGCGCTCAGCGCTCCCTCCTGTCACTCCCTCACAGTAGCGTGGCCGAGCCCTGTATGGTCCGCCGGTACAGGGAGTATCTGTCTCCTGTACCCGGCCGGACTAACAGGAAGTGCACACTGACAACGGGGGAGATGAGAGTGGCAAGGGAGGGGGGAGAAGAGAGGGACAAGGGAGGGGGGAGAAGAGAGGGACAAGGGGGGGAGAAGAGAGTGACAAGGGAGGGAGAGGGGGATAAGAGAGTGACAAGGGAGGGGGGAGAGATTGACATCCATCACACACACACACAATGCACCCCTTACACACAAAGACAATGCACCCCTTGCACACAGAAAAACACAATGCATTACACACACACACACACACACACACAAGCAATGCAACCCTTACACACACTCAATGCACACACTGCATCCCGTACATACACAGAAACACACCTTGCAGCCCTTACACATACAAACACAGATTCACACAATGCATTCCTTACACACATCAGGACATCCCCTACTCCACCTCCTGTGAACAAACTAATTGGTGGAACATGAAGGTGGACCCTGGGACCCAGACCTTGAGCTGTGTAAAGGGAGTTAAAAAAATGGAGCTGCTTCCCGTTCTCCCAGAACATTGATTTTTGTGACCACAGTTACAAACAGCCTCCAGAGAGCCTGTTCTACACCAGACCAGTGGAGCCAGACTGCAGCTAGAGCCCATCATCATCCTCATCTGGTTGTAAGTAGGCAATCTAGTATATTATTCGTGGCACTAATCTCACATTAAAGAAACACTATAGTCCCCAGAACCACTTCAGCTTAATGTAGTGGTTCTGGTGTCTATAGCCTGTCCCTGCATGCCTTTTAATGTAAACACGGCGGCACTGCAGCACTGGCATCCTTCAGTACTGCTATGGTACTCAGGTAAGACCCTGACAATATTGCTCTCTCATGGTGCTCCTCCTACCTCTCCCAGCGCTCTTTCAGTGTTTCTTTCACTGGCTCTGCTTCTTCTCCCCAACTCCTCTTTGTTGGTGCCCCCAAGGTTCAGTCCTTGGTCCCCTACTGTTCTCCATCTATACTGCCTCCCTTGGTAAACTCATTAGCTCCTTAGGCTTCCAATATCATTTCAATGCAGATCACATGCAAATCTACCTGTCCTCTCCTGATCTCTCCCTGTCCCTGTTGACTAGAGTTTCTGACTGCCTCTCTGCTATTTCTATCTGGATGGCTGCCCACTTCATTAAACTAAACATGACCAAAACTGAAATCCTGGTCTTTCCTCCCCCAAGTGTTGTAACTCCTGTGTCTGTCTCCCTCCAAGTCAACGGTGCTACCATCAGCTCCACCACGCAGGCTCGCTGCCTAAGTGTTCTCTTTTTTTTTCTGTGTAATGTAATTGCAGTTGCCTGCCTGCCAGCTTCTGTGTCAGGCTCACAGTGGATACTGTGCCCACTTGCCCAGTGCCACCACTCATATCTGGTGTCACAATAGCTTAAGCTTGCATTTAAAAACAAAATTTTTTTTTCACTGTAATAGATTGAATAGCAGTTAGTTGTCTGCAAGCGTCTGGGTGTCAGGCCTTCAGCGTGTACTCTGCCAACCTCTGCCAGTGTACTTTGCCACTCATATCTGGTGTCTCTAGAGTGTGCCTTTAAAAAGAAAAAAAGTTTTTCACTGTAAGCTAATAGCAGTCAGTGTCCTTAAAGCAGGTGTCAGGCCTTCAGCGTGTACTCTGCCAACCTCTGCCAGTGTACTTTGCCACTCATATCTGGTGTCACTATAGCGTGCCTTTAAAAAGAAAAAAAGTTTTTCACTGTAAGCTAATAGCAGTTAGTTGTCTGCAAGCGTCTGGGTGTCAGGCCTTCAGCGTGTACTCTGTCAACCTCTGCCAGTGTACTTTGCCACTCATATCTGGTGTCTCTATAGCATGCCTTTAAAAAGAAAAAACTTTTTTCACTGTAAGCCAATAGCAGTCAGTGTCCTTAAAGCGGGTGTCAGGCCTTCAGCGTGTACTCTGCCAACCTCTGCAAGTGCACATTGCCACTCATATCTGGTGTCACAATAGCGTTGATTTAAAAACAAAAAAATGTTTTCACTGTTATAGATTGAATAGCAGTTAGTTGTCTTCAAGCGGCTGTGTCAGGCCTACAGCGTGTACTCTGCCAACCTCTGCCACTGCACAGTGCCACTCATATCTGGTCGCACAGTAGCTTGCACGCATAGTACCACTAATCCCAAAAAAATGAGAGGCAGAGGCAGGCCACCCCGCAGGGGCCATCGTGGTCATGGTGCTGTGATTCCCTTTTGCCCTAGAATAATGCCCAGTTTTCAGAGGCCACATACCCTGGACTTGAAAAGTTCTGAGGACATAGTTGACTGGCTAACACAGGACACCCAATCTTCTACAGCTTCCGCTCGGAACCTTGACGCACCATCCTCCTCCAGCTTAGCTTCAGGCACCTCTCAAGATACCACTTACCTGCCAGCCGCCACCACCAACACTAGCACCACAGCCGCTTCACTTGGTATGTCAGAGGAGTTATTTACACATCCATTTGAAGAAATGAGTGATGCGCAACCATTATTGCCAGAGGATGTAGATAACAGGGATATATCTCAGGCAGGCAGCATTATGGACGTACGGTGTGATGATGATGATGTTGTACCAGCTGCTGCTGCCTTTGCTGAGTTGTCAGATACAAGTGAAGCGGTTGATGATGACGATGCGTCCATGGATGTCACGTGGGTGCCCGCTCGGCAAGAAGAAGAACAGGGTGAAAGTTCAGATGGGGAGACAGAGAGGAGGAGGAGGAGACGAGTTGGAAGCAGGGGGAGGTCGTCGCAAGGAGCTAGTGGCAGTCAGACAGCATGCATCGGCACCCGGGGTCAGCCCGACAGCACGCCAATCAACGCATGCTGTGTCCACCACCAGAATGCCGTCATTGCAGAGCTCAGCAGTGTGGCATTTTTTTGTGTGTCTGCCTCTGACAACAGCGATGTCAGCTTGCCATTTGCAACCTGTGCCAAAAAAAATTGAGTCGTGGGAAGTCCAACACCCACCTAGGTACAACTGCTTTGCGTAGGCACATGATCGCACATCACAAACGCCTATGTGATCAACACATGAGTACAAGCAGCACACAAACTCAAAGCCACCATCCTCCTCCTGGTTCAGCATCTTCAGCCACATCAACCACTGCTTTCCTCCTTGCCCCCTCTCAACCATCCGCCACTCCGTCTCTCGCCTTGAGCAGTTCCCGCTCATCTGCCCACAGTCAGGTGTCTGTCAAGGACATGTTTGAGCGTAAGAAGCCAATGTCAGAAAGTCACCCCCTTGCCCAGTGTCTGACAGCTGGCATGTCTGAACTATTAGCCCACCAGCTTTTACCATACAAGCTGGTGGAGTCTGAGGCGTTCAAAAAATTTGTAGCTATTGGGACACCGCAGTGGAAGGTACCCGGACAAAATTTCTTTTCACAAAAGGCAATCCCCAACCTGTACTCGATTGTGCAAAAGGAAGTAATGGCATGTCTGGCACACAGTGTTGGGGCAAGGGTCCATCTGACCACTGATACCTGGTCTGCAAAGCATGGTCAGGGCAGGTATATCACCTACACTGTGCATTGGGTAAACCTGCTGACGGCTGCCAAGCATGGAATGCGTGGCTCTGCAGAGGAGTTGGTGACACAGCCATGACTTACAGGCAGGCCTGCTGCCACCTCCTCTACTCCTCCTACTACATCCTCTTCCATAACCTCCTCGGCTGAGTCCTCTTCTGCTGCTGCGTCTTGCTCCACATCAACGGCACCCCCCCCAGCTCCCCAGGTACTATTCCACATCCCGGATACGGCAGTGTCACGCCGTCTTGGGTTTGACTTGCTTGAAAGCAGAGAGTCACACCGGACAAGCACTCCTGTCCGCCCTGAACGCACAGGTGGATCAGTGGCTGACTCCGCAGCAACTGGATATCGGCAAAGTGGTTTGTGACAACGGAACAAATTTGTTGGCGGCATTGAAGTTGGGCAAGTTGACACATGTGCCGTGCATGGCACATGTGTGTAATCTGATCGTACAACGCTTTGTGCATAAGTACACAGGCTTACAGGATGTCCTGAAGCAGGCCAGGAAGGTGTGTGGTCATTTCAGGCGTTCCTACACGGCCATGGCGCACTTTGCAGATATCCAGCGACGAAACAACATGCCAGTGAGGCGCTTGATTTGTGACAGCCCGACACGTTGGAATTCAACACTCCTAATGTTCGACCGCCTGCTCCAACAAGAAAAAGCCATTAATGAATATTTGTATGACCGGGGTGCTAGGACAGCTTCTGGGGAGCTGGGAATTTTTTTGCCACGTTACTGGACGCTCATGCGCAATGCCTGTAGGCTCATGCGTCCTTTTGAGGAGGTGACAAACCTAGTCAGTCGAACCGAAGGCGCCATCAGCGACATCATACCATTTGTTTTCTTCCTGGAGCGTGCCCTGCGAAGAGTGCTGGATCAGGCCATAGATGAGCGTGAAGAGGAATAGGAAGAGTTGTGGTCACCATCACCAGCAGAAACAGCCTTATCAGCATTGCTTGCTGGACCTGCGGCAACGGTGGAAGAGGATTGTGAGGAAGAGGAGTCAGAGGAGGAATGTGGCTTTGAGGAGGAGGAAGACCAACCACAACAGGCATCTCAGGGTGCTCGCTGTCACCTATCTGGTACCCATTGTGTTGTACGTGGCTGGGGGGGAAGAACATACCTTCATTGAGATCACTGAGGAGGAGGAAAGGGAAATGAGTAGCTCGGCATCCAACCTTGTGCAAATGGGGTCTTTCATGCTGTCGTGCCTGTTGAGGGACCCTCGTATAAAAAGGCTGAAGGAGAACGACCTGTATTGGGTGTCCACGCTACTAGACCCCCGGTATAAGCAGAAAGTGGCAGAAATGTTACCAAATTACAACAAGTCAGAAAGGATGCAGCATTTGCAAAATAAATTTAAAAGTATGCTTTACACAGCGTATAAGGATGATGTCACAGCACAACGGGAATCTAACAGGGGAAGAGGTGAAAGTCATCCTCCTCCTCCCACGACCACACCGGCAAGGACAGGACGCTTTAACCCCTTAAGGACCAAACTTCTGGAATAAAAGGGAATAATGACATGTCACGCATGTCATGTGTCCTTAAGGGGTTAAAGACGTGTTGTTGATGGAGGACATGCAGAGCTTTTTAGGTCCTACGCATCGCCACAGCACTTCGGGATCCACCCTCAGAGAACGACTCGACCGACAGGTAGCAGACTACCTCGCCTTAACTGCAGATATCGACACTCTGAGGACCGATGAACGCCTTGACTACTGGGTGTGCAGGCTTGACCTGTGGCCTCAGCTATCCCAATTTGCGATAGAACTTATGGCCTGCCCCGCTTCAAGTGTCCTGTGAGGAAGGACCTTCAGTGCAGCAGGAGGTATTGTCACTGAGAAGAGAAGTCGCCTAGGTCAAAAAAGTCTAGATTACCTCAGCTTTATTAAGATGAATGAGGGATGGATCCCGAAGGGACTGACAGTGGGCCATACATTCGACTAAAAAAGGCCTGATGAGATGAGCTGCCTTGGGCTAAAAATGGTCCACACACTGCTGTATTTTAGCTCTGAATGCCGGTTGACTTGCGTGACTTATCCGCCACCAACTAGGGTTCAAGCTGCAATGTTTTAGGGCACTTTCTGCCTGGGAAACAAACATCAATTTTTATGGCCGCTGCTACAGCAGCGGCTGCAACAATACCTAATTTTTGAGGCATGTGCCTAATTTTTCGGCCCTCTGGTGCTGCACTGTGGCTTCAAAAGCCAAACAAAAAAAAAAAGGCACATAACAGGGATTAAACTGATAGGAGTGGTGTGTTAAGTAGTACTATTCCTATCTGGTGGCACATTAGATTGCACGCGCAGTGCCCCAAATTTGAAGTAGGAGGACTGACCAAGCATCTTTTTCCATCTCCCGGTTCCTAAAATCAATGCCAGCTCGTTATTCTCTTGGGCGCCAGCTTGTTGTTCTCTTTTTCACTTCACTAGGGACACTTTACTGCACTATGGGCACTTAGACCCAGTCTTTGTCTTGCACACTCTTATTCCTAGCCAGCATCTGTGATGGGAAATCAGGCAGTCATCTAAACGTTTAGATTGAGCTTTAGCTTAGAACACCCTTGAAGGTGTTTAAGGAGATTAGGGCTAGTTTAGAGGATTCTTCTTAGACCTCTCTGAGTCTTTATAGCCCTTCTACCTATCCATAATTTCTGGAAACTAGCTAAGAGAGGGTGGCTGTGTGTCTGTGATACATTTAACTTTATATCACCTTATTGACACTTTATCAATCCGGTCTCCATACTCTCTGCCTATACCCATCTATTTAGAGGGAATTTCCTTGCCCCTGCCAATATTATATAATAGGTAATAGTATTACCATTATTACACAATTAGGTCTCTGAGGACAGGTGTAAATCCATATCTGCCAAGTGACCCTATGAAGGGGGAACAGTCCCTATTCTGCTCTGTCAGTGTGTATCATGATCTCTGAGGACAGGTGTCAATCCATATCTGCCAAGTGACCCTATGTAGGGGGAACAGTCTCTATTCTGCTCTGTGTCAGTATGTATCAGGGTCTCTGAGGACAGGTGTCAATCCATATGTCAAGGTGTCAATATGTCATATGTCAGGTGTCAATCCATATCCATTGTGATTTAGGAATGTTAGGTGATTTATGCCCTTTATGGATTAAAACCAGACTCTGCATCAACTATGTAATTTTCCATGGGAGTTTTGCCATGGATCCCCCTCCGGCATGCCACAGTCCAGGTGTTCCCTTGAAACAACTTTTCCATCACTATTGTGGCCAGAAAGAGTCCCTGTGGGTTTTAAAATTCGCCTGCCCATTGAAGTCTATGGCGGTTCGCCCGGTTCGCCGGGTTCGCCGGTTCGCAAACGTTTGCAGAAGTTCGCGATCCGAAAATGTTGTGTTTGCGACATCACTAATAGGCAGTTGTCAAATATGAATGTTTTTTTAGATGTTTTTAAACCTCAAATTTTCAATTAATAAAAGCTTTATACTTATTCATATGTCATTGTTTGGCTTGAGAGCTGGGAAGCCTTACAATTTTTTTTCATGGGCACCTGACATGTCAATCCGGCCCTGGCAAAGAATAGGAGCAAATATGTAAATGTGTCTTTATGGCCTCAATTTTAAGTTTGATATTGAAAGGTTAAATTGCCTCAGTAGGTAAATGCTGCTTCATATTATCTATGCTAATATCCATTGTACAAAATGTTCAGTGTTCTTTAAATTTTATTTAAATTCTTATAAACTCACATGCAGAGATGGAAAAATACATTGTCACTGTTCATCTTCTTTGCCTGCTGAGTGAACATAACTGTAACCACATCTAATTTAACTTGTTCTCTAAAACCATCTTTTGATTTTTTTTTTTTAATATTTGATTTTAAATAACCTCATACTATGTTAAGGCACATACTCTAAGATAGTGTTATATAACTTATTTTTGAGATTCTACTCCCACAAATGTATTGATTTGAGATTGCTTTTCAGCCTAGAAATGAGTTGCAATCTTTGTTATATACTCATTGTTATATTATTATATAATGTAAATGTTCTTATTGATCAGTGTCAAAACGTGCTTGATGCAAACATATTTAGCATTATTTCATTAAATAGGATTCAAGCTGCCATTCGACTGAATCTTTTAGAGGACAACTAGGATATTATATTCAATATTTTTATATTTTGGTGGAATTCCAGTTATGTTTTTGGTTTTTCAGACCTTGTTTGTAAGATTGCAATATACCATGTAATCTCTAAAATAAATGGCAAGAATCAGGGGTTTGTTTACTAAAACTAGAAATGTCTAAAATGTGACAATGGGACTGCAAATTTTAGGTTGAATAAAGTGAATAAGGTGAGATGAAATCAGGGCCGGACTGGGAAAAAAATTTGCCGCTGGGGTAGGATAGGGTGTGTTTTGTCATCCCCAATGACAAGCACTCCCCATCTCAAAGTGAGCATGCTGGTTCAATGCCCTTCCAGGGCATTAGAAAAGGGCCCTGTATTTATTCTGCAAAGCACAAGCAAATTTAATAACATGCTTGTGTTGTGTTTGCTTGAAACTTGTCTCAGGGGTTTCCATAATTGGGATACTCGCGGTATCCCATTTATGGAGACACTATGTGTTTGCTTACATGGAATCTAGTGTGTGCATAGGGGATTCAGAGTGTGTATGTCAGAAATGTAGCGTGTGTGTGTGTGTGTAGGTGGTGCAGCGTCTGTGTGTAGGGGGATCTAGTCTGTTTGAAGGACCCATAGTGTGTATAGGAGATCTAGTGAGTGTGTGTGTGTGTGTGTATAGAGGATTCAGAGTGTATATGGAGTTCTAGTGTGTGTATATCTGTAGATGATCCAGAGTTGGGTAAGTAATCTAGTGTTTGTCTGGAATTTAATGCGTTTAGGGGTGCAGTATGTGTGTGAGGGGTTCTGTAGTGTGTATATACATTTGTTTGGAAGTATAGTGTGTGTGTGTGTGTGTGTGTGGTGCAGCATGTTTGGGGACTGCTGTGTGTATGTGTGAGGTCTGCAGTGTGTGTGTGTGTGAAGGGTGTAGTGTGTATGGGTGAGGGGTGTAGTGTGCATTTGTGAGGAGTATAGTGTGTGTGTGTGAGGGTGCTGTGTGTTAGGGTGCTGTGCGAGGGATCTATGTGTGTGAGAGTGAGGGTTCTGTGTGTGAGGGTTCTGTGTGTGAGGGTTCTGTGTGTGAGGGTGGTGTGTGTGAGGGTGGTGTGTGTGAGGGTGGTGTGTGTGAGGGTGGTGTGTGTGAGGGTGGTGTGTGTGAGGGTGGTGTGTGTGTGTGTGTGTGGCTGTGTATGTGTGGCTGTGTGTGAGGGCGCTGTGTGTGAGGGCGCTGTGTGTGAGGGCGCTGTGTGAGGGCACTGTGTGTGTGTGTTGGGGTGCTGTGTGAGAGTGATGTCTGTTAGGGTGCTGTGTGAGAGTGATGTATGTTAGGGTAGTGTGAGAGTGATGTCTGTTAGGGTGCTGTGTGAGAGTGATGTCTGTTAGGGTAGTGTGAGAGTGATGTCTGTTAGGGTGCTGTGAGAGTGATGTCTGTTAGGGTGCTGTGTGAGGGAGATGTGTGAGAGTGACGTCTGTTAGGGTGCTGTGTGAGGGAGATGTGTGTGTGTTTGTAAGGGTTGTGTGTTGGGGAGGCAGGTAAATGCCAAGATTGGTGTATTTTTTATAATAAAAAACAAACAAAAAGCATAACCCCTCCCTTCTTACCTGTAGCCTGGGAGGGGGGTCGTGCTGCTGCCATCCATCCCTTGTGTTCCTCGTGGTAAGTGAACGTTAGCCTGTGGGGCTAGAGTTCACTTTCACGAGACTCATACCGTTGCCATGGCAATGGTCCGGATTTCGCGTGAGAATCCCGGCGGAGCTGCAAGTTAGAGCTCCTCCTGGTTCCTCGCCTGGCTGTCTCCCTCCCTCTCTCATCCGCCGGCGGCCGCCTTTGACTGCATGTGGGCTGGTGAGGGAGATCTTTGATCTCCCCACTGGCCCTTCATGGAACACAGCGGGGTCGGCGCTCGGATAGTGCCCGCTCTGCATTGACCGGCTGGGGAGATCCTCCGATCTCCCCAGCTGGCCTCGGCCCATGTACGGACTCTGATAAAACCACTTCTTCAGGCAGAGCATTCAATATTCTTATTCTTCTTATGGTAAAAAAACCCTTTCCTTTGCCTTAGACTAAATCTTCTTTCTTCCAGTCTAAAAGCATGACCTCTTGTCCTATGTAAAGTCCTGTTTGTGAATAGATTTCCACACAATGGTTTCTATTGGCCACGAATATATTTGTATAATGTTATCATATCCCCTCTGAGGCAACGTTTTTCGAAACTAAAGAGGTTTAAATGTTAACCTTTCTTAATTAAATTTGTTAACCTTTCTTGATAGCTAAAACGTTCTATTCCTTTTATTAATTTTGTAGCCCTCCTTCAATCTAAATGGCCCAACCAATGTATTGTGTGTGTGTGTTTTATCCTTTTATTCACGGGGGGGGGGTTGAGGGGGGATGACACACGTGAGGAGGGAGGCAGAGGAAGCTATAGTGCCATAAATAACATTTATTCTCACTGCCCTACATCATGTATCCTTAAAGACTTTGTTTGCCAGGTAGCCAACTTTGTGGAACATGTGCCAAATTTAAAGAATACAAACCAAAGCTGCCAGCCCAAGGACTGCAGTATATCAATGTAGAAAAACAATATTTGGCATTATCAAAAACAAAAAGAAAAGAAAAAGCATTATAATGCAAAAAATTTTTGTGGAATTGTTTGATAATTAGAAAATTAGAAAATGCCACATACCGGTAAGTGAGAATTACCATCACATTCGATTTCTTTTCATGTAGAAGAAACTTTTTTTTACTCTGTTCTTAAAATGCTTTTTATTTAAATCGGTTGTCATTTTATGTATCCATCTTAAGTATTTTTTATCTCCAATGCTCTTTTTTTTTTGCTCTGCTTTAGATACAGTATGTTGTTCAATATTTTGTGGCTATGGTAGAAGAAATATAATAGCAACTGGTTTCTTGGTATTGGTTGTATTGATAGCAAAATCACTTGGTCCTTTAAAATAAATCCAAGTGGACATTTGATCTCTACAGAAACCTGATGAGTGTGATGGATGCACCACAGTAGTATGTAAATGAACAAACAGAAGATGAGCCCTTCAGCGTATTCAGAATCCAAAGTGAAGCATAAGTAGTTTAATAAATTGCTGGAGGCAAAAAGAATTGGTGACTACAAATCAGCAACTATCTGTGAAAGAAAAAGAAAAACAAACAACTAACGATTAAAACACATTTTGTCACTATTAAAATGCTTGTTGCCTCCAAAAGACAACATTTTTATTTTCATAAATGTTGCCATATTCCATTAGTAGTGTATATTAGACTTGGCATTTATATTTCGATTTGATGAAAATCTCAGACTTCGAAACACTATATGGACAAATCAAAAAAGCAAACAAAACAGACAATGGATAAGTGCTTTGTGTGTTTGTGATTAGGAGTGCTGTCCATGGTGCCAAAAAAAGTGATTACTAGGAAAATGAACAATTCTAAATAAACAAGAATGCACTCTTCAACAGTGTCATTTTATTAATTGCATAGCAGGATGCACACAAGTAGCAACGTTTCGACTCACATAGGTGACTTTTGCAAGCTGGTATCCTTGACAAATATTATTGTGTTTTTTTTTTTTTTTTGATGCATTTGAGTTTGGCTTTCATTATGATTCATTTAATCTCTACAGAGGTTCTGTGTGTTAACCATGCTAAGGTTCAGTAATCCACTTCTGATTTTCATTTTCTTCCTGACTCTTACAGCTTATACTCAAGCCAGATCTCTGATTATTTTAATACAAATATAATGTAACATTTAGATGTGCTTAAGTGTAATTTTCAACAATGTTCAATCTTTACTGCACTGTACCTTTTTGAATGATATGTTATTATATTCTACCTTTTGTATGCTACTTTTTTGCATACTATATATTTTAATCACTATATTCAAATATAAAAATATATCATGCAAAATATAGTTTTTTACAGCTGTATTTATATAAAAGGCACTTGAAGCCATTCATTTTCATGTTTTTATTAATTAGGTACTAGATACGTAAGCATTTGTGTTTTAATGTATACTTTTTATTGGCAAGGTATATAATTAGAAAATCACAGCTCCATTGCAATTTCATTTTGGTTTCCTGTAAAAATATGTCCATTAATTCAACCATCCGCCTATTTATTTTCTTCATGAGTAAATTAAAGTTGAAAGAGGTTAATCGGTCATAATTACATCCTTTAACAAAACTGTTTTAAAGTGTTTCTTACTGTCTTCCTAAGAACTTTGCAAGGTAATGATTTTACTAAAGCATTTGATGGGTTGTAACAAATGATGCATGTAAATAATTAGAAAGTTACATTTATTCTTAAAACTACCTATTTATTGTTTGTTTGTTAAATTTTTTCATGAAGAATAGTTAGAAAATGCCATGAGGTTTCATATTTCTTTTTATATTCTTAACATTCTCTCGAACTGTCATGAATTTAACATTACTGGTTTTATTATTTGTAAATAATAAAACATCAAAAACTATCTAATGTGCTTTTCGTGTACTTAAGTCAACACATTATAGAAATTGCTTCCCATTTAAACCAAAGTTTGAATTCATTCCAGTGCATGTAAACATAGAAAGATAGAATTTGACGGCAGATAAGAACCATTCGGCCCATCTAGTCTGCCCAATTCTCTATATACTTTCATTAGTCCCTGGCCTTATCTTATAGTTAGTATAGCCTTATGCCTATCCCACGCATGCTTAAACTCCTTCACCATGTTGACCTCTACCACTTCAGTTGGAAGGCTATTCCATGCATCCTCTCAGTAAAGTGACTTCCTGATATTATTTTTGCCCCTCTTGTTCTGGTAGTTTTTCTTCTTTTAAATATAGTCTCCTCCTTTACTGTGTTGATTCCCTTTATGTATTTAAATGTTTCTATCATGTCACCCCTGTCTCATCTTTCCTCCAAGCTATACATGTTAAGACCCTTGAGGCTGTTGTGTGTTTGCAGGGAACCTGGGGTTGAAGAAAATGTGGAGAAATCCAATATGTCGTGTTTATGTGTAAGGAATAAGGGCTGCTGTGTACATTTTGGGGTGATAGGAACTGTGTCGGACCGTCTGGCACTCTGCCAATTGATGCTTCTAGTACTCACCGAGGAATTCCAGCACTCCACCAGACACCATAAGCACTGCAAACCCCACTTCTAGCGATGCAGTTGCGCCGGGGTTTCACCGCCTTTACCAACCCTGGACCCAAGACCAGGATCCAGCTTCCATTGGGCAGACCTCTTCTACTCCCAGAGAGTGTAGCAGGAACAGCTCTTATAAGAGCTAGTGATTATAATTCCTGGGGAGTATAGTGATATAGAAATCCCCAGGATAGATACAGCGGTTTCCCCCACACATGACATAAGACTCTATGTTGAGGGTTAGCAGGAACATAATTTTAATGGAGGCACACTGGCCTTTTATGCAAGTTTCCCAACAAGGGTGACACCCAGGTGGACCTTGTTGGGCACAGGGACACAAAGTGAATAAACCAATAAAAACAGTCATACAGTGAGACACTCCCATACAAAAACAATATAATCCTTCCTCTGTGCTTGAGAGATAATTGAATTAGGAACTGTTGTAATCTAACCCAATTAGCTCCAAACACAGAAAAACATACAATTTTATGAAACCCCCAAAAGTACCTTAAAAACACATAAAACTCCATTACATCCCCTGATAGCCCCGATGTGGGTGAACAACATATCCAAAAATCACCCAGATTGGTTCAGGAATTTCCTGGAAGTTTTGACCGACCGTGCACATGGTCCTATGCCCAAAACAGTTCCAGGGAAATCAGTGCTAACAGTCGGTCAAGTTTGGTAGTCTTTTACAGGTTTCCCTACAGGGCCCATAGTCTATGGGCAGGAGGCTGACAAGCAGGCCCCTTCAAGTACAAGTGGCAAGGTTACTTTTGCCACAGGAACTATTGTTTTTAAGTGTGTGAGAGGGAAGAAGTATTATTCTTTGAGAAAAAGGGGTATATGTGCTTTATTGGGGAGTCGCTGTAGTGGCAGGACAAGGGCTCTGGTGGGTGGGGAACGCGGAGTAGGGCTGTGGTGCAAGAATAGTGGCTTTGGTGGGGACATAGGATCTATAGTGGGAGCATAGGGACTATAGTGAAAGGGGTAGGGGTTATGATGTGAGGATAGAGGCTGTAGTGGTGGGAATAGAGGCTTTAATTAAAGGACAGGGGCCTGTAATTGGAGGACTGGGATTGTAATATGGGGTAGAGGAGCATCTTAAAAAAAAAAAAAAAAAAAATATTTAAAAAAAAAAAATTAAATTGTATTATTTCCACTCTGATGCTTAGCTTGGGACAGGGAAGTGGGAACCTAATAGTCCCTGGTGGTTTGGTGGCAGATATTGCTGTCTGCCCACGCCAAGGACAGGGCGCGTTATCCTTCTGAAAGTAACCACTGCCATCAGGGAATTGTCATGCCGGGATGTACATAATCTGAAACAATCTCTAGATAGGTGATACCTGTCAAAGTAACATCCACATGAATGACAGGACCCAAGGGTTACCAACAGAACATTGCCCAGAGCATAACACTATCCCCAGCAGACTGGCAAGGGGCCAAGGGTTTTGTTTTTTTAATATTGGTGGTGCCTGCGTGTAGACTAATGCCTCTCATGCCTAGGATTACAGTGACGTTCCCAGTCGGACCAATAGTGTGGGCTAGTTATAGGCGGGGGAGGTGGGAGAGATGATTATAGTTGAAGTACTTGGTCTTAATAGGGGAGCAAGGCTACATTTTGTTAAAAGATGGGGCGCATATGCCTTGGTCTAACGCTGCATGGATGTACCCTTTAACCCTGTGTATAGTGGGAGGTTTGACCAGTTTGCATGGGGAGATAGAGGGAGCAACTTAATGTAATGCATGGTGGTGCATTAAGTGGCTCGCAGTGCTGAGCGTTACCATGAGAGTAAACATTATAACATTAAAACATGCATTCAATGTTGAACAGTAAAAGATTCAGTTCTGCAAAGAGCAGGAGGACTAAAAGCAGGTTGGTTCTTGTGACTGGTTCCCATCAGGTAGTGATCGCTGCAAAGGCCTCAGTCCCAGCCCGTCGGGGAACAAACGGGATCACTCTAGAGGGGGTCCCAGGCGCCGGTGTGGCACCTTTGCCCGCAAGGGGAGGGAGTCCCGTGGGAGCCCCAAGGTAGGTAGCAGATCCTTTGGCCCTTGAATGTCCTGTATGGTGGAGGAAGAGTCGCCGTGGTGGACCAGCAGTATTCTAGTCCTCTTCCAGGTTTATTTGAGGTTGTGCTGGCATAAGAGAGCCGTGAAGGGCTGCAGTGAGCGTCTCCATACTAGTGTGGACCCTGACAGGTCCGCATAAAACGAGAGCTGCATATTCTCAAATAGGTAGGGCGAGTGGTTTCATGTTGCCTGCATCATCGCTGATTTTTCTTTGTGGGTTTGGAAGCGCACCAGGAGATCTTAGTGCCGATGTTGGGGTCTTGGCTGGTCTCGACATGCGAAACGTCCCCTCTATGGTCACTTGCTTGGCCTGCTTGGGAGGCAGGAGGGCCTGCATGAGTCGACTTACCACGTGTGGTATTTCGGACTCCAGTATCTCCTCTCCAATACCTCTTATCTTGACATTCAGGCTATGCCTCTGGTCCTCTGGTCCTCTGGTCCTCCAGTGCCAGGAAGTGCAGGATATATTTAAGGTGCTGCTGTTGCAGATCTTGCAGTACTTGCTACAGGAGCTGGGTCTGTTTTGTGTTATGGAGGGAATCATCCTCTAGAGTACCCAGGCGGCCTGTCAGACTCTGCAGATTCTTGCAGATTTCTGCAATGTTGGCCTGTATGTTGAGCTGAAGCACTGCCAGCAGTTCCTTCATGACAGCTGTGGTCACCGTAGAGGAGTCTGGCTGTGGGAGAGTCTGGAGAGGTGCCGTCATGACAGTTAAGTGCTCCGCATCCACTCCTGCTAGGAAATCATCTGAGCATTCGTCAGTGTAGGCCGCCATTTTGGGCCCATTGTTCTGTGCTCTTATCTCCAGATGTCTCCAATATTCATGATTTTCCACGGTTTGTCTGGCTTGGGCTTTTTTTGTTTTTTGGCCCATTTTGCTGCCAGCGATCTGTGGGTCTGCTTGGTGCCGTTTTCGCTGGGTTTGGGCTGTGATAGCGGACCCCACGTGTTGGTTTGGTACAGAGCTCGGACGGCATGCGGCCTTTCAGGTCAGTTGCTTGGCTCGGCCCCCCGGAATGTGTACCATTTTGTATTAAAATTATGCTATTTTGGGGGGGGTTATAGGGTATTATGTTTCCATTTTTATAGAGACATTTAAGTGTCCTGTAATAAAGTTAACAGATTATGTTTATACATATGCACAATAAAAACTACTGTTTTGTAATTGCCTTTTCTTCCAATATTGCTTCCTCCATGGCAAAAAACAAAAACAAAAAAAAAAACAACAGGTGATGATAATGTGCTTTATCATCACCTACTTTTACACTTCTAGATCTAGAAAAGTCCAAGAGGTCAATTCAGTTACCCAGCATATGGTGATGTGCAGAAATAGTTTTTTGGTTTATGATTGCGCTTTGGTGTCTTTTCATACTATAGCCCTTTTATGGTCAATCTTACTCCAAGACACCTAAGCGTAAAGAATTCAAACTATCTTGCTTCAACAAAACACTAATTGTAAATGGAGAACAAAATTTACGGACATTAATTTCACTAATTACAAAAAGGATTAAACTATGCCCTTTTAATGTACATTATTTTGCCCGTCCCACTAAACATGAAGCATTCAGTTTATATTTATCAACAAAAGGCTAGTAGGAACTGGAGTAATTTTTTTCACAGACGTTAATTTCATTAATTACCAAAAAGCCTAGACTGCATAAATGTTGCTTCTACAAACTACTGGTTTATAAGACTTGGTGTTTACACATGCAGTTAAGTTCATTTTTGACTTTGCGTATACACATATCGTTGGTTAAGGTTGTTATTTTTTTACTTGTACAATGGCATGTATTTAAACATATTGATTATGGGAAAAAGTAAGTGAGGGTTATATAACTTAATTCTTCCAATACATTTGAGACCAACAAATAGCTGTCAGATGCAATATATATGTTTAGTGAGTCAAACACTTTGAATCAAATCTGCCCGTATAGGCTCTCTGTGCTTCCTGCTACATATTTAAAGGGTTACTACAACCCTGATAATACAAATCCATATTTTCATGACAAATGCCATGGGGTATTACTAATAAGGCACCACTACCCATGTAAAACCTGTATAAAAAGTTTTTAAACATATCTTAACCCAGCATTGGGTGAAGCTACCAGCGCTGTGCTTCGTCATGACGTCACCTGGCACTCGTGCAATCCAATCACAGGCTTCTAATAGAGGCTGGAGGTGATTTAACAGATTTCGGGAGTTAAGTGAGATTTCTATTAAAAAACACAAAAAAATTTAGGGGTGTAGAGGATGGAGTAGACAGTGAGAGGCAGGGATGGAGAGGAAAGCAACATTCTCCTTGCTGGTGCTATGCTTACAAGTGGGGTGATTTTTATGCCTGTTGGCAGTGTGCAGTGCACAGAATTGACATTAGGCAGCCCAGAAGAGAGGCACATGTGCTGGGGTGCAACTAGCCCCCAGCACACAATTAACAATATCTCCAGATATGCAGTGTTTCAAGCAGAAACACAGCACATCCAGCCTCACTGTGATGCAGATCACTGACATGGTTATTGATAATTGGTAATTGAAGTAACTCTTTAAGCATTCCAGGCATAATGCAGATGGAGATTATAAGACACATATTTATAATATATGATAATTAAAACAGATATGTCACCTGCAGGATCTTAACACGGTACTTACGAAAGAATCCTATGTTCTTTTGCATATGCAAAAACAGTGGTAAACCATTTGAAACAGAAGAAAATGGCACATCATATCTTAGTGGTATTTAGCATCCCATTTACTAAGTCTTCAAACCACAGCATGCCAATGTTTCAGCCTACGAAATTGCAAGTAATGCAGCTTCTGCAATATTGCTGAAATGCTTTTTGTAAGAGTGTGCTAGCTACTCATCAAAATGTATACAGAATGCAACCATGACACACAGGCGAAAGCTATAAGGCAATAAGATTTCAAGGCCAAGGACAGTAGTTACCTTGAGGTACATTTTAGCTTATTTACAAATTTACAAGTTTGCAAGGTCAAAATGTGCCTTAAACGTATTTAGTACTAGGGTATAGAGAACCTAATTTACAACAACCCTAAATACATGATTGTATGTAAACTGACATATCAATTATTGCAAAAATCATTAAATTCTGCTTAAGGCATGGTGTAAATAAATAATACATCGATCATGTATTTTTTATTGTTTTACAGCAGTTGCACACTGCCGTTTTCCCCAGTATACACAGGGTAATTCAACAGGTTATTTTTATATCAAGCACAAATAAATATTGTATCACTGTTGTGCTGTATATCCACAGGGATGAGTACAGGTTGCCAGCCATCTATGATTTAAAGAGAGATTATGAGAAAATCTACAGATCACATGTTTACTAGTCTATTACATTTAAATTCCTGCATGCAAATGTCACACCTCGCAAATGTCACACCTCACAAATGTCAACAATGACTTTAATGACACAAGTAATATATATTAAATCATTGTTTTTGCTTAGAATAAAAAAACCAAAAAAAAAAACCAGAAACATAAAGGGATTTGTAGTAACACTACCATAATGGAACTGTATACAGAAAAAAAATCTAAATATAATACATGTGGTGAAATGTCTCACAGAGTTACACTGAAAGGATGACGAAATTCAAACTGCATTCATGAGGCATCCTAGATAAAATGAAAAGGAATTTCTTGCTTGTGATGATTTATTAAAATAATTATAAGCAAGGCAGTGTCCCAACCATACTGGTACAAAAGACGAATAAATCTTTATTAAACAAAACCCACACACCTGAACAGTAAGGAGAGGGAAAAAAACTAAAAATGTACACGTTTTGCACTGTCATGTAAGTGTTGTTTAGTGAATGCAACATTCATTGTTTTTCTTTTGGCTTTGTTGTTTCTTCCTGTTACTGCTTAGATGTATAGACTTTCCTCTGTCTTTTGCAGCAGCGTGGTTGGAACACTGCCTTGTGCATAATTACTGGATTTAATCAGCACAAGCAAGAAATCCCCTTTTATTTTATTTAGGCAGGTCCTACTACTGAATGGTGAGTCTGACATGAAAAACAGGTGCACAGAAAGCCTCTGGGCCGGCCTGTTATATAGAAGACATGCAGAAAGCGCTGTTGATACACTTACTACATAGTAATAATGTCAATTGCATTTTGAATGATGCTGTGCTGGGCCGCCTGATGACAGTTGCCTGGTGTGCCCAGGTGTGATACCCCAGGGAACAACATTGGGACAGCAGGATAGGACACCAAAATCAAGACTGAAGGTTGAAAGCATGGTCAGTCAAAGGACCTTCAGCAAGATGATAGGCAGCAATCCTGACAAGGCAAAGAAGGAAACACAGAATAGGCATATTACTGGACCTTAGAGTGGCCAAACCTAATGCACAGCTGGAAACAGGAAAAACTGGACTAAACTAAATAAATAATTCAGGCTCAAGAGGAACACACAAAAATAGAAAAACAAAACTGTGTACAGGACAAAACTTCAAAATGTGGTCAAATTGATCAAGGTCAGGATTATGTATAGAGCCGCGCAACCCTAAGGAGGTGTGCAAAGATGTCTGGATGACAGGTGGGAGCACAGAAAACCCCACTCCCGCCAGTCACTCTCTGTAAAAATGCCCAGTACTGTGTGACTAAATTACAAAGCCATTGTACTCTGGCACCGGCCATTGTGTGAGGGGAAAAAAGTATGCAGCCTCACAGTGGAAAGAAGCAGTGAGGAGCAATCACATTACGAGCTAAAGCCAGCTGGGATATATTTCATCATATTAGCCAGTGTCTGTAGAGCCAGCAAGTGTGTGTGTGTGTGTGTGTGTGTAAGAGCGAGTGTGTATTAGCTTATTAGCAAATTGTTTGCAAGGTCAAAATATGTCTACAAGGTATTAACTAATGGGGTACAGGGAACCTAATTTAAAGTAATACAAATATACAAAGATAAGTCCTGCACGTAGACTCCCACTGCTTCTGTGCGGCAGCAATGACCAGAGTACACATCAACCCCAATACATACAATAGAAAACTAAGAAAAGAGTTACCTGAGCACTCTTCCAAAACTGGAATAATGGCCATTAGATGTAAGTTCTTCTGCCACGTCAAGGCAAAACTTTTATGGAAGTCCTACACTAACAATTTACATTGCTTTCTTCAGCTTCAGGTAAAAAAGTATACATAGTATACATCACCTCCAATGCATACAATAAAAGTCAAAGAAAATAGTTACTTGCGCACTGTACCAAATCCCAAAGCATATTTAAATAACTAGTGTATGTAGGGTTTAGAAAAATACCCATCTCTGTCTCATTAGAGAATTTTTTTTTTTTAACCTTGAGCTGAAGGAAGCTCTATGCAACTAAATAATTTTATATATAAAAAAAAAAAAAAATCTTCATTCACTGGCAGAGCAGAGCCCTCTTTACATTTTGTATTTGTCTGTGTATATTGTACTGACTTTTCCCAAAATACACAGTGCTGCGCAATATAAGAGCGCTTTATAAAAAACAATAATATTAGTAATACTAATGTAACCAGGACCATTCTGGTATGAAACTGACAAAATAATTCTCACAGGGGAAGGCAGGAATAATCCACTGATTAGCATAGTAAAATATGTTACAGCCATATATAACAGCACGCAATATCGAATTCAGGTGGCCTTTAGCCATCCTATAATTAGATATTTTTCAGCAAGAAACCCTTTATAATCTCCTACATTTCTTTTGTACTTGTTGACTGTTTTCATTGGGTATATACCGCCTACTGTAAAAGAAAAGCGAATATCAGTTGTTTTTTTCCGTATGTTTTATAAAAAACACATAAGTATCACATTGCTATAATATTAAGCGCTCCACTGTTTTGGGATTACATATGTATTATTGATATAGAGTGGTACCAGTTTCATGCTATTTAATGTATAACATAGTGTGCACTAGTGAAGTGGTTACTAGTTCATGAATACAATATGAAAGTGAAGAATAATAAACATCATGTACTGAGACAGGTTGGGGATATTAGACTGGGTGGATGGCTAGGTGAGAGTCTATATTTAGTTGGTTGCATATGACTAGGTGGATGGCTGAGAGAATTTGATTGAATGGCTTTATATAAGAGGATGGATAGGGGTCACTGCTGTGTGAATGAATGTAGATTGTAGCCATTCATAGAAAATGAAAAAATATTTTTGATTCTTGTGACATGCCCCCATTGTTGTCAAGCCCACATGTGTTTTGCAGCTTAGTTTAAATTAATCACATGATTTTTATAATAGATACAGCAAGCCCCAAATGCCTTCTAAGCTGTCTTCAACTTATCATCTCCCTTATTACTATCAGCCCCATCATCCTGTGTTTCTCTAACTCAGTCATTTTATACAGCCCATCTCCCAAAATGTTTAAATTACCACTCAACACACATAAACCACCTCAGCTTACTTACTGAGATGCTTTATATGTCTGGAATCTGTCATGTTTGTGATGGTCTTTAAAAATGCAATTTTCAGTACAAATAACACTTTTGTAATTGGGGCAGAAACACCTCCAGCCCGGGATGTTTTCTTCTAGTGAAGCATAGGAAAGCCATGACTGTAACTCCTGCACAGGTGCTTCTCAATGAGAAGCCTCTAAATAGTCAATTCACAAGCACAGACCAAAAGATTGTGCTGGGGAAACAGAGGAGGGCTTGCAAAGGCTGCAAACAGCAGGTCTGCAGTTTTTGCAACAGTGCTCAGATATGCCTAAAAAATAAAAATGCATACTCAAATGTATGTATGCTTTGTTTGATGGTATGTTTTTCCAATGAAATATTCCTTCACGTTACAGCAGCTCAGTCACTCTCTTGATATCCGTACAGTAGGTACTTTGTGAAAGTAAAAGTAAATATGTGGTATATTATGTAGGAATAAAAATGTGTGTGTAATCTGTGGCTGTAAAGTGCATTGTAAGTGTTGTGTTAATGTGGTTTATGTCAGCATGAATTAAGCTAAGCATAGTTTGCGTAACAAAAAAACAAGTAAATGCATAAAAAATTCACAAGACTAATTAATGTCTCTTGAGGAAGAGGCACACACAGCCAAGGACTTGATAAGATCATTTTCAGAATATTTATCTGATGTATACAGCTATGGAAACTTCAATTTTTATGTACGAAAAAACTGTTAAAAGTTCTAGTCAACTGATATTTTAAATAAATAGAATGTTACATAGTTACATAGTTACATAGTTAGATAGCTGAAAAGAGACTTGCGTCCATCAAGTTCAGCCTTCCTCACACCTGTTTTTTGCTGTTGATCCAAAAGAGAAAAAAAAAAAAAAAAAAACCCAGTTTGAAGCACAATTTTGCAACAAGCTAGGACAAAAAATTCCTTATTGACCCCAGAATGGCAGTCAGATTTATCCTTGAATCAAGCAGTTATTACCCTACATTGAAAGATTATATCCTTGAATATTCTGTCTTTGCAAGTATGCATCTAGTAGCTGTTTGAACATCTGTATGGACTCTGATAAAACCACTTCTTCAGGCAGAGAATTCCACATCCTGATTGATCTTACAGTAAAAAAACCTTTCCTTTGCCTTAGACGAAATCTTCTTTCTTCTAGTCTAAACGCATGGCCTAGTGTCCTATGTAAAGTCCGGTTTGTGAATAGATTTCCACACAATGGTTTGTATTGGCCCCGAATATATTTGTATAATGTTATCATATCCCCTCTCAGGCGACGTTTTTCTAAACTAAATAGGTTTAAATTTGTTAACCTTTCTTCATAGCTGATATGTTCCATTCCTTTTATTATTTTTGTAGCCCGCCTCTGCACTTTTTCTAGTGCCATGATATCCTTCTTTAGAACAGGTGCCCAAAATTGCACAGCATATTCAATATGTGGTCTTACCAGTGATTTATAGAGAGTCAAAATGATATTCTCGTCCCGAGAATGAATGCCCTTTTTCATGCATGACAATACCTTACTGGCCTTGGCCACTGCTGATTGACATTGCACATTGTTGCAGAGTTTGTTATCTATAACAAATCCCAAGTCCTTTTCGTGTGTTGTTATCCCTAATTCACTTCCATTAAGGGTATACGTTGCTTGTGTATTCTTTACGCCGAAGTGCATAACTTTGCATTTTTCAACATTAAATTTCATCTGCCATTTGAGTGCCCAGTCCTCCAGTCTATCTAAATCCTTCTGCAGCAAAGTAATATCTTGCTCACATTGTATTATTTTACAAAGTTTTGTGTCATCTGCAAACACTGAAACATGACTCCAATGTCTATTGGAGAGAGTCAAATAGCATATCTTAAATTACTACATCCTATGTGAATTATGGTCACTTGATGCAGGAGCTCATAGGAAATTATTTAATACAATACCTTTATTCATAAAAAAATAAAACGCAGTATAAAACAGATATCTCCACTTAAAAAAGCCCCAGAGGTGAAACGCGTTGTGGTTACTATCTATGCTGTTTTATTTTTGTATGAATAAAGGTACTTTGGCTTATTTTACACTTTATTAGAGTGTGCCATCTTACTCTTTTATTCTACATTTTACCATCTCTGCTATTTTATTTTATCTCATGCTGCCTGGCACCTTACTTTAATCTCCAGTGGGTACTACTCTCAAGACAGCCTTGGTGGGGATTATACCACCCACGCCTATAGAGCAGTCCACCTGCTCTGGTAAATGTGAGTATGTTTCCTCCTGTTCATACTCCTGGGATTTTATTCAGTGAGCACTATTGTTGTTTCTTTTTATATTTTATGGTCTACATCATGGTTCGTCAACCTGGTCCCTACCGCCCACTAGTGGGCATTTCAGGATTCCAGGTGGGCGGTAGGGATTTCCAGGTTGATAGTGCGGGCGGGTGCGAGCCGGCGGTACCCGTGCGACTGGGTACCGCTGTGACCATTTGCGGCTCCGGCCCGTGCGGTAAACCGCCGGGGCCGCCTTCCAAAGTGTCCATCGGGTGGCCCCGATGGACACTTTGTAAGGGGGCCTGGTCAGCACTGGGCGCTTTAACAGCGTGACCGGGCCCCCTGTGATGACATCACAGAGCTGGGAGGAAGTGATTCCCCGGTCACTCCTCCCAGCTAAAACTGAGAGCCGCGCGGGAGGAAGCCAGAGTGGGAACTCTGACTCCCATCCACCTGAGCCACCACTGGACCCCAGGAAAAGTCACCCTCCTGCACCTTAAAGGTAGGAAACAGGAGGGTGACTTAAATATAATGTGTGTGTTTGTTTGTGTGTGTGTGTCTTTGTAGGTATGTCTTGTGTGTGTGTGTGTGTCTTTGTATGTCTTGTGTGTGTGTGTCTGTCTGTATGTGTCTTTGTATGTATGTCTTGTGTGTGTGTATGTGTCTGTCTGTATATATGTGTGTCTTGTCTTTGTATGTATGTGTCATTGTATGTGTGTCTTGTGTGTCTGCATGTGTGTGTGTGTGTCTATGTATGTCTTATATGTGTGTCAGCATGTTTGTGTGCATGTCTGTGTGTGTCTGTTTGTATGTGTGCCTGTCTGTTTGTATGTATGTGTATTGTGTGTGTGTATGTGTGCCTGTCTGTGTCTTTGTGTATGTGTATGTATGTGTGTCTTGTGTGTCTGTATGTGTGTATGTGTGCCTGTCTGTGTCTGTATGTGTCCTATGTGTGTCCTGTGTGTGTGTGTGTGTGTCGTATGTGTGTCTGTATGTGTGTCTTGTGTGTGTGCATGTCTGTGTGTGTCTGTTTGTATGTGTGCCTGTCTGTTTGTATGTATGTGTCTTGTGTGTGTGTGTGCCTGTCTGTCTTTGTGTGTGTGTGTGTTGTGTGTGTTGTGTGTGTTGTGTGGGTTGTGTGTGTTGTGTGTGTTGTGTGTGTTGTGTGCCTGTGTCGTGTGCCTGTGTCGTGTGCCTGTGTCGTGTGCCTGTGTCGTGTGCCTGTGTCGTGTGCCTGTGTCGTGTGCCTGTGTCGTGTGCCTGTCTGTGTGCCTGTCTGTGTGCCTGTCTGTGTGCCTGTCTGTGTGCCTGTCTGTGTGCCTGTCTGTGTGCCTGTCTGTTATAGTGGACTATAGTAAGTGGGCTACCTAGCTCAGCCTTCCTACTGGGCATTGCTATAAGGAAGGTTAAAAAATAGAAAAAAGGTGGGGAGGGGAATTGAAGAGGGAGAGGAGATGAGCTGACGCACAAATGAGAAATCATATTATGCGCAAACAGAGAAGTCGTCTGAATATCACTGAAAGAGACCTTCGTTTGTTCCTTACGAAAATCGAACCAGATATCAAATATTTAGTCTCGCAGCATCAACATCTCATTAATCACTAGTAAAGGTAATTTCAATTTACTTTATTGTTTTCTCATTAAACTTTATAAAGTTAAAAACCTTATAAACCTGCATTAAGTAGAAATAAAAAGATAAATGTACGTACATTTATTTATTTTTTTTAAAACACCCTCCTTTCTTAAAAATATTCCGCATTTGCGCGAAAACTGGTGGGCGGTAAGGACATTTTTTCAACCAAAAAGATGCATTAGTGGGCGGTAGGTAGAAAAAGGTTGACTACCACTGGTCTACATACTACAAGATACTACCCTCACATATCCTTGCAAGTGGGGATTATACAACTGTATGCCATTTACACTGGAGTTAGTTATAGCTCCATAAAACATAAGTAGGACTATATCTTATTCCTTTCAGTTGTCCCCTGCAAGAACATACTACCCTATTTTTCTTTTTCTGTTTCATATACGGATTCCACTGCTGATCCTATCCTGGTACCTCCATTGAGAAATTCCGTAGACACTTCTGCTGAAAAGTACTCCTGGCAAGTGCATTTTCCACACCACTATCTTGGACCTTTTACTATTTGGACTTTTTCTCCACTTGGGACTTTAGTTTATATATTTGTTTGCATAGTATAGATTATATACTGTATATTCCATTGTATTTATCCTTATTGTGGCGCTACCCCTAGCTTTCTTCTTTTTCTGTGTTTTGTCACTCATAATACACCTGAGGCAGATTGCTCATTATCCAGGTATAGAACATCTCCGTTTTCCTCACAGTCTTTCCTTTGGCATGTAGTTAACCAATACAAGGGTAGTGTCTTGAGATCAATATCAAATAAAGCCGAAATCCACATCAAACAGAGGCCCTGTCAGCAATGACAATAAAGTTAGGCCATATTGATGAACCTGATAGTAGACAATCTTGAGTATACCATGTCCACAATGTCCTTGCATTAGATATTACAGACAGGAGGTATTTTTTTAACTCCTCAAACACTTCCACCCACGCTTTTCACATATCATCGGACTCAGAGAAAACATTCCTGGACAAAATGCACTGTTAAGTGAATGCTTATTTCTAAAGACGGTGGAGGGGGGGGGGATGGGGGGCTTTCAATCCCCCCCAAAAACAGGGTAAGACCTAACCCATCGATCAGGGTCCAGAAGCCAGGGGGAGTTTTTCAAAACCAGAGGGGGACTTTTATTCATCCCCTCCCCCTTTTGCAGTATTTTTCTTTTAATGTTGAATGGAATTACAGCAGATTCATAGCAGCAGGGGACAAGCAATACAAAAACATCAATTATACCTCTGTAACAGCTCTGGATCAGTGATAAGGTTCAAGGATGCATGATATGACACCACTTTAGTGAGTTAAATAACAAGTTACTTCATTAAGGACAAAACAGTATAATATTTATAATAACAAGTTTTAGGGATAATATCGTATAATCTTTCTAATTATAATAGTTTTACCAGTATAAAATAATACATCACTGATTAATCTATTGTAGAACTGCAAATAGGCAAAACAATATTATGGCTGGGAAGCCCTGTTTTTCAGCCTTGAGCAGAGTCTCAAGTTAATCGGGAAAGTCACTGTGTGGTGCATCCACTTACAGTTGAGGCTTCTGACTAAACTTAAAAAATCTCCAGCTAGTATAATCATTAAAAAGGGGTATACCCAACTAGTTTTTGCAAGTAACACGTGCTTTTCAAAAATGCGATAAAGCAGCTATTCAAAAATACATCAGCATACCCCAGAGAGCTAGCCAGACTCTCAGATAGAATCCGTGCCATGTGATAAGACACCTGCACTTTGTTCGGAAGATTCTGGAACTCTGAGCATTGTGCCCATAATATTGCAAAATCATAGGATGCTGATTTTTTAACTAAATAGCTTTAGAAAGCAATGACCAATATACAGTTGTGCTCAAAAGTTTGCATACCCTGGCAGAAATTGTGAAATTTTGGCATTGATTTAGAAAATATGACTGATCATGCAAAAAACAAAAGAGTATTTTATTGAAGGATAGTGATCATATGAAGCCATTTAGTATAACATAGTTGTTTGGCTCCTTTTTAAATCACAATGATAACAGAAATCACCCAAATGGTCCTGATCAAAAGTTTACATAGCCTTGAATGTTTGGCCTTGTTACAGACACACAAGGTGACACACACAGATTAAAATGGCAATTAAAGGTTAATTTCCATCACCTATGGCTTTTTAAATTGTTATTAGTGTTTGTGTATAAATAGCCAAAGAGTTTGTTAACTCTCACATGGATGCACTGAGCAGGCTAGATACTGAGCCATGGGGAGCAGAAAAAAAATGTCAAAATACATGAGTAATAAGGTAATGGAACTTTATAAAGATGGGAAAGGATATAAAAGGATATCCAAAGCCTTGAAAATGCCAGTCAGTACTGTTCAATCACTTATTAAGAAGTGGAAAATTCGGGGATCTCTTGATACCAAGCCAAGGTCAGGTAGACCAAGAAATATTTCAGCCACAACTGCCAGAAAAATTGTGCGGGATACATGAAAAACCCACAAGTAACCTCAGGAAAATTAAAGGCTGGTCTGGAAAAAGATAGTGTGGTTGTTTCAAGGAGCACAATGAGACAATACTTGAACAGAAATCAGCTGCATGGTCGAGTTGCTAGAAAGAAGCCTTTACTGCGCCAATGCCACAAAAAAGCCCGGTTACAATATGCCCGACAACATCTTGATACGACTCACAGCTTCTGGTACACTGCAATTTGGAGTGACAAGACCAAAATAGAGCATTATGGTCACAACCAAAAGCTCTAGGTTTGGAGAGGAGTCAACAATTCCTATAGTGAAAAGAATCCCATCCTCACTGTGAAGCATGGCTCACTGATGTTTTGGGTAGTTTGAGCTCTAAAGGCACGGGAATCTTGTGAAAATTGATGGCAAGTTGAGTGCAGCATGTTATCAGAAAATAATGACAGACAAGTTGCATTTTGCACGAAGATTGTGCATGGCACCTGCAAGAATTAGAGGCCTAATAAACAACTATTACAAAAGACTGCATGCTGTCATTGATGCTAAAGAGGGCAATACACAGTATTAAGAACTAAGGTTATGCAGACTTTTGAACAGGGGTTCTTTTTTTCTTTGTCAAAATGTTTTGTTTTATGATTGTGCCATTCTGTTATAACCTAGAGTTGAATATGAATCCCATAAGAAATAAAAGAAATGTGATTTGCCTGCTCACTCATGTTTTCTTTAAAAATTGTACATATATTACCTATTATTAGAGTATGTAAACTTTTGAGACATTCTGTGTGTGTGTATATATATATATATCCCCATACAAATAGCAATACAGATCAATACCCCAAATAGCAATACAAAATCAATCCCCCGACCACATGTTCCTTAAACAAGACCAGGGGATGCTCAGCTCAGCTCCCTGGTCCCAAATAAATACAATTATCCTAGTTGTGACCAGATGACTGAGCTAGGAGTCCGAAACCTCTTACCACTTAACCTCTGAAATCCCTCTTCTTAGTTTAAAATTAAATTTCATTAGCTTCCTAAATAGTTGTAAATTGCATGTTTTGAAAACACACTCAGCTTGTCATGTTAAGAATAACATCACATGAAAAGTACTTGGGAATGATTATATTTAACAAACTAGGCAACACAATGCAATGTCCATAACATAGGCGTGTGCACGGGGTGTGCCGGGTGTGCCTGGGCACACCATAATCCCCATGGCACGCCTATGGATTGAGAACGTCAGGGGAGATCTCAGGATCTCCCCTGTCGGCTCATGCAGAGCCGGCGCTCAGATAGCTCTAAGCCTCCATGGGCCGGTGGGGAGATCAAAGATCTCCCTCACCAACCCACAGGCAGGGAGGGACGCAGGAGAGGACCTGGGGAGTTCTTGCCAGCAGCTCTGCCGGGTTCCTCTCGCGAGGTCGGAGCGTTGCCGCGGCAATGCTCAGATCTCGCGTGAGGGAACTCTAGCCCCGCAGCCTGTGGGGTTAGAGTTTACTCACCAATGGACCAGCATGGATGGCAGCAGCACGGTCCCCTCTTCCTACAAAAGGGAAGAAGGTAGGGGGGATATTAACTAAATGGCCCCCCACCCCACACATTACAAACAAACAGCACACACGCATACATCACCCTTACACACACAGCACCCACACACACTAACAGCACCCTCACACTAACAGCACCCTCACATTAACAGCACCCTTACACACACAGCACACCCTTACACACACAGCACCCTTGCACATACACACAAACAGCACACCCTAACAGCACCCTTACACACACAGCACCCTTACATATACACACACACACACACACTAACATCACCCACACACATACATCACCGTTACACACACATACAGCACCCTTTTACACACTTACACACACAGCGCCTGCACACACACACGGCGCCTGCACACACACAGCACCCTTATACATACAGCACCCTCACACACACACAGGGCCTTCACACACAGCACCTACACACACACAGCGCCTTCACACACACAGCGCCTTCAAAAACACAGCACCCTCACACACACACACAGCAATATGTGTGTTTGTGTGTGTATATATATACATATATATATATATATATATACGCGCCATGTGTGTTTGTGCTTTAGGGTGCACACCCTTATACAATAGGCTGCGCGCGCCTATGGTCCATAATAATGTGAGATTAAAAAAATAGAGTATCTGTTGGGGAGAGTGAAAGAGCAGACCTGAAATGGGTACACTCACTGCATGGTTCACGTTTAAATCCAGGGTAAAACTTGGTCATCTGATGCAGAAGCTCATAAGATATCATCAAATACAATGCTTTGCTATGGGGAAACTTTATGTCTGTGGCAATAAGGATCATTGCATTGGACCATAGCCTAATATTGTGTAGGTCCCCCTCATGCTGCCAAAACAGCACCGATGATCCACAAGACCTCTGAACATGTCCTGTGGTATCTGGCACCAAGATATTAGCAGCAGATCCTTTAAGTCCTGCAATTTGCGACGTGGGGTCTCCATTGATGGGATTTGTTTTTCCAGCACTGACACCACTGGCCTACCGTCTTCACATAATGCATCCTGCTGCAATCCTTTCCCCAGGTAAACAAAGCATATACACCTGGCCAGCCACCTGATCTTAACCCCTTAAGGACGGAGGACGGTTCAGGACCGTCATCGGCATTTTTGTACTTACTTACTTACCCGATCGCCGTCATTCCCCCGGCGGCGATCGGCGGTGCTCCCGGTGTGGGGAGACTGCCTGCAGCCCAGACAGTCTCCCCATGGCGGTTTAGGACCCCTGTGGCCATGTGATCGCCCAACAGGGCGACCACATGGTCACAATAGGTGTCCTAGTCTCTGCCTGCAGGGGGACTGTCTGTGCTGACAGGCAGTCTCCCTGCTGCTGTAAAATCAAAAAAAAATTTAAAGTGAAAGTTAATAAAAAACATATTATTATATATGTGTATATATATGATATATAGACATATATTATATCTATATAATATATGTCTATATTGTCAGGGTACCTGTGGTCTCTACCTCCGAAAGAGGTAGAGACTTAGCTGTTCCTCCATCCAGACGGCCTGATGGCTCCCTTCCTCACGGTCTATCCGGTCATGCAAGGCCGGCCGCGAGGGAGTGACTGCCTTTTACAGCATCTAGGCAGGAAGTTGTCATCAGGACACTCCTCCGACACGACCTGTCACTCAATTGCTGCAGGACCAATCAGGAAGCCTCGGAGGCGTGGTTACTGCTCTGAACAGGGTATTTAACAGAGCTTCTTTCATTAGCTCATTGCCCTGTCGTGGTTCTAGCTTGCTCTAGTCACTCAGTGCTTGTGTATTCTATTATCCCTTTTGGTTTTGACCCGGCTTGTTTACCTTACTCTGCTTATCTCTGTTACCCTTGATTCGGCTTGTCTCTCGCTTACCTGTCTTCTGTTACCCTCGGCTTGTCTTTGACCATTCTATACTGTACTACTTACATTAGTCCGGCCATTCTAAGGTCCGGTATACGTATCTGGCTACTGTTTGTACTCTGCGTGTTGGATCCCTGTCCCGATCCTGACATTACGACAGGGCCAATGGATCCTGCAAGTACAAACAGTCAGCTGGCTTCTCCTGATCCTAGGTTCGAAGCCATGGATCACAGAATGGATCAGATGGCGCTTGCGCTACAGGCTCTATTATCTCGTGCCAATAACCCACCAGAGGAGATATGTAATACCCCTGTTTCTCCTGTCGGTTCAGGTCTAGAGGTAGCCACAGTGGGTGCTTCTTCTCGCATTACCCCCCCAGTACGCTATGGTGCGGCTCCTAAAAAGTGTCGTGGTTTCTTAAACCAAATTAGTATCCACTTTGAATTGCAACCTCGCTCTTATCCTACAGATAGGGCAAAGGTAGGATTTATTATCACCCTACTTATTGAGAAAGCTCTGAGATGGGCCAACCCATTATGGGAGAACGATAACCCATTAGTTTATAACTATAACGCCTTTGTAACTGCTTTTAGAAGAACATTTGACCCTCCAGGTAGAAAGGTTAATGCCGCCAGATTACTGTTGCATCTGAAACAGGAGAACCAAACACTGGTGGATTATGCACTAGAGTTCAGGTCTCTGGCGTCGGAGGTCAAGTGGAATGAGCAGGCGTATATGGATGTATTTTTGAATGGCTTATCTGAAGTAATCCTTGATGAGGTTGCTACCAGAGAACTCCCTGAGAATTTAGAGGATTTAATTTCGTTCATCTCTCATATAGATGAACGTTTAAGAGAGAGACAGAACACTCGAGAGAGGAACCGGAGACCTTCTTTTAGGTTAGCCCCCGCTTTTCCAAGTCCTGACTCCACGGTATCTTTGCTTCCTGAACCTATGCAGATAGGGTATACCCGCCTCTCTGAGGAGGAAAGACAGTACAGGAGAAGAGAGGGTTTGTGTATGTATTGTGGAGTTAAGGGTCATTTACTCTCGAACTGTTCTAACCGCCCGGGAAACGCTCGCACCTAAGTCTCTCTAGAGGACAGGCCTTGGGTGTTTCTATTTTGTCCTCTACTCCTAATTATAAAGATCACAGGCTTCTGCTACTAGTTTCCTTAACTTGCGGGAGGGAAGTAGTAAGGGCTTTGATAGATTCCGGTGCTGCTGAGAATTTTATCGACCAAGCCTTTGCTAGTAAAAACAATTTCCCATCCCAGCTAAGGGAGACACCCTTGGCCGTTGAGGCCATAGATGGTAGACCACTACTAGACCCTGTTATCTTTCGTGAGACCATACCCATTGAGTTAGGTGTTGGTGTCCTACACGTGGAGAATTTATCTCTTCTGCTCATTTCATCTCCTTCCGTTCCCATAGTTCTGGGGTACCCATGGTTGAAAGAACATAACCCTATTATCGATTGGGAGTTAGGGGAGATACTCTCGTGGGGCCAGGGCTGCCAGGATCGGTGTCTGTGCAAGGTTTCTCCATTAGCTAATATTAACATACAGGAGAATCCTACTCAGTCCACAGAGAGACAAATACCAGACCTTTACCTAGACTTAAGGGCAGTGTTTGACAAGAAGAATGCCGATTCTTTGCCGCCACACAGGTCATTTGACTGTAAAATTAAGCTTCTACCCGGGACTATGCCTCCGAGGGGTCATGTATATCCTTTGTCTGTTCAGGAAAACTCGGTTCTAGAGGAGTATATTCAGGAGAATTTAGAAAAGGGATTTATCAGGAGGTCTTCTTCCCCGGCCGGGGCGGGGTTCTTTTTCATTAAGAAGAAGGATGGCACGCTGAGACCTTGTATCGATTACCGAGGCTTGAATAAAATAACTGTCAGAAATGCCTATCCTATCCCACTGATTACCGAGTTATTTGATCGTCTTAAGGGGTCCAAAATCTTCACCAAATTAGATCTCAGAGGGGCTTACAATTTGGTGAGAATCCAGCAAGGTCACGAGTGGATGACGGCATTCAATACCCGGTATGGCCATTACGAATACACTGTTATGCCATTTGGACTATGCAATGCTCCTGCAGTATTTCAAGATTTGATTAATGAGGTACTTAGGGAGTTTCAGCATGATTGTGTTATTGTTTACCTGGACGACATACTAATACACTCTAAGGAGATTGAGACTCACCATAGACAGGTCAGAAAGGTGTTACACAAACTTCTGCAACATGGTCTATACTGCAAATTGGAGAAGTGCAGTTTTGATCAGGCTCAGGTAGACTTTCTTGGGTACGTGATTTCTGGGGAAGGTTTTAAAATGGATCCTGGTAAACTCCAATCTATTTTAGACTGGCCTTTGCCCAAAGGACTCAAGGCTATCCAAAGGTTTATTGGATTTTCCAACTACTATAGGCGCTTCATTAAGGGTTACTCCTCTATCATTGCGCCTATTACCAATATGACCAAACAAGGGGCTGATACTAAGTTCTGGTCTGAGGAAGCTCTTGGTGCTTTTAAGACTCTCAAGGAACTTTTTGCCTCAGCTCCCATTCTAGTTCATCCTGATACGACTCTGCCTTTCTTGCTCGAGGTCGATGCTTCTGAGACAGGAGTTGGGGCTGTTCTGTCTCACAGGTTAGGGGTGGATAAACCGTTACACCCTTGTGGTTTCTTCTCTAAAAAAATTTCTGGGCCTGAGAGCAGATATGACATCGGGGAGAGGGAATTGTTAGCGGTCATTAAGGTTTTAAAGGAGTGGAGACATTTACTGGAAGGGACACTACACCCTGTTACTATTCTAACGGATCATAAGAACTTGTCTTATATTGGGGAGGCGAAGCGCTTGTCCGCCAGGCAGGCTCGCTGGGCCTTGTTCCTCACTCACTTTAATTATGTACTTACGTATAGACCTGGTTCTAAGAACTCTAAAGCCGATGCATTGTCTCGTCAATATGAACCATCCACTATAACTGAACCACTTCTGTCCTCCATAGTTCCTAAGGGGAATATCATCGCGAACACGAATCTCAGGATTCACTCTCCATTGCTTTCTGAGATCATGAAGTTTCAGCATTTGGCACCCAAACAGACCCCTGGGGATCGACACTTCGTTCCTGCCGCTCTCCAACTGGAGGTGCTACGCTGTCTCCATAACAGTAAGGTGGCTGGGCATCCTGGCATCCGCAAGACTTATGCGCTGGTCTCTAAAGATTTTTGGTGCCCTGACTTACGCAAGGATATTAAAGAATTCATCGGGGCATGTGAAGTTTGTACCAAGACCAAGCTACCCCATTCGCTTCCATGCGGATTTCTACACCCTTTAGAGGTTCCTGAAAAGCCTTGGTCCTGCCTGACTTCATTGTTGATTTGCCTATCTCTAAAAAGCAGACTGTCATCCTCACTGTGGTAGACAGATTTACTAAAATGGCTCACTTCATTCCCTTACCTAAACTCCCATCTTCGCCCGAATTAGCAGAGATATTCGCCAGGGAGATTTTCCGTTTGCATGGGATACCTTCCCAGATTGTCTCTGACAGAGGCTCCCAATTTGGAGTTTTTGGAGATCATTCTGCTCCCAACTAGGCATCAAATTGAATTTCTCCTCTGCCTATCATCCTCAGTCCAATGGAGCTGCTGAACGCACTAACCAAAAAGTTGAACAATATTTACGTTGTTTCGTTTCAGAACACCAGGACGATTGGGTCGGTTTGATTCCTTGGGCGGAGTTTGCACATAACAATCTCATTTGTGATTCTACGCATTCTAGACCTTTTTTCTTGAATTATGGCTTTCATCCTTCCATCCTTCCTTCGGAGTCTTCTTCTCAAGGGATACCGTCGGTGGATGTTCATGTTGCCAATTTAAGAGAGTTGTGGGATCAAACTCGACAAATCCTTCTGCACAATTCTACGCTGGTTAAAAAACACGCTGACAAACGTAGAAGGGCAGCACCGGTGTTTGTTCCAGGCGATAGAGTATGGTTAACTACTAGAAACATTCGGTTAAAAGTGCCGTCCATGAAGTTTGCTCCTCGATATATTGGACCTTACAGGGTACTGTCTCAAATTAACCCAGTTGCGTATCGTTTAGCGTTGCCTAATGCCTTACGCATTCCTAATTCATTTCATGTTTCCTTGCTAAAACCATTAATATGTAACAGGTTCTCCTCCACGATCGCCCCTCCCCGCTCAGTTCAGGTGGAGGGTCAGGAGGAGTATGAGGTCAATTCCATCGTTGATTCTCGAATCTCCCGGGGGAAACTGCAATATCTGGTCGATTGGAAGGGTTATGGTCCTGAGGAGAGAAGTTGGGTACCTCAGGAGGAGGTGCATGCTCCCCGTCTCCGCAGGGCGTTTAACTCTCGATTCCCTTCTCGCCCTGGTGTATTCCGCCCGGTGGGCGTATCTGAGAGGGGGGGTCAGGGTACTGTCAGGGTACCTGTGGTCTCTACCTCCGAAAGAGGTAGAGACTTAGCTGTTCCTCCATCCAGACGGCCTGATGGCTCCCTTCCTCACGGTCTATCCGGTCATGCAAGGCCGGCCGCGAGGGAGTGACTGCCTTTTACAGCATCTAGGCAGGAAGTTGTCATCAGGACACTCCTCTGGAACGACCTGTCACTCAATTGCTGCAGGACCAATCAGGAAGCCTCGGAGGCGTGGTTACTGCTCTGAACAGGGTATTTAACAGAGCTTCTTTCATTAGCTCATTGCCCTGTCGTGGTTCTAGCTTGCTCTAGTCACTCAGTGCTTGTGTATTCTATTATCCCTTTTGGTTTTGACCCGGCTTGTTTACCTTACTCTGCTTATCTCTGTTACCCTTGATTCGGCTTGTCTCTCGCTTACCTGTCTTCTGTTACCCTCGGCTTGTCTTTGACCATTCTATACTGTACTACTTACATTAGTCTGGCCATTCTAAGGTCCGGTATACATATCTGGCTACTGTTTGTACTCTGCGTCAGTGGCGTACATACCGGGGTCGCAGGGGTCGCGGCTGCGACCGGGCCCGGCCCACCAGGGGGCCCGGCCGCCCTGCGACCCCGGTATGTATGTCACTGGGCCAGCCTCTTCTCCTGGGGGGCCCAAGAGCCGGCCACCTCAGGGCCCCCCGAGGCTGGCCCTGCTGTCACCCGGCTGGCCGGTCCTGCAGGCGCGCGAGGGAGCACTGTCTCCTAGGTGCTTCCTCTTCAGCTCCCTCGCGCACCGCACTGATACCGGAGCCGGAAGATGACGTCATCTTCCGGCTCCGGTATCAGTGCGGCGCGCGAGGGAGCTGAAGAGGAAGCACTCAGGAGACAGTGCTCCCTCGCGCGCCTGCAGGACCGGCCAGCCTGACTGCCCGCCGGGTGACCGGCCCCCAGGAGCCCAGCAGCACCACTGGACCCCAGGGAATCCCCTCAGCTCTCCCACAGGTAAGGAGGCTGGGGGGATTTAAAAAAAAGGTGTTTGTGAGTGTTAGTGTATGTTAGTGTTAGTGAGTGTGTGTGTTTGTGAGTGTGAGTGTATGTTAGTGTGTGTGAGTGTATGTTAGTGTGTGTGAGTGTATGTTAGTGTGTGTGAGTGTATGTTAGTGTGTGTTAGTGAGTGTGTTAGTGTGTGTGAGTGTATGTTAGTGAGTGTATGTTAGTGTGTGTTTGTGAGTGTATGTTAGTGTGAGTGTATGTTAGTGTGTGTTAGTGAGTGTGTTAGTGTGAGTGTATGTTAGTGAGCGTATGTTAGTGTGTGTTTGTGAGTGTGAGTGTGTGTTTGTGAGTGTGAGTGTATGTTTGTGAGTGTGAGTGTATGTTTGTGAGTGTGAGTGTATGTTAGTGTGTGTGAGTGTATGTTAGTGTGTGTGAGTGTGTGTTAGTGTGTGTGAGTGTGTGTGAGTGAGTGTGTTAGTGTGTGTGAGTGTATGTTAGTGTGTGTTTGTGAGTGTGAGTGTGTGTTTGTGAGTGTATGTTTGTGAGTGTGAGTGTGTGTGAGTGTATGTTAGTGTGTGTTTGTATGTTAGTGTGTGTTTGTATGTTAGTGTGTGTTTGTATGTTAGTGTGTGTTTGTGAGTGTTAGTGTGTGTGAGTGTATGTTAGTGTGTGTGAGTGTGTTAGAGTGTGTTATAGTGTGAGTGTGTTAGTGTGTGAGTGTATGTTAGTGTGTGAGTGTATGTTAGTGTGTGAGTGTATGTTAGTGTGTGAGTGTATGTTAGTGTGTTTGTGAGTGTTAGTGTGTGTTAGTGTTAGATTGTGTGTGTTAGTGTGTGTGTGTTAGTGTGTTAGTCTTAGAGTGTGTGTGTGTGTTAGAGTGTGTTAGTGTGTGTGTCTGTTACTGAGTATGTTTGTGTGCATCTGTTAGTGAGTGTGTATGTATGTCTGTCACTGAGTGTGTGTCTGTCAGTAAATGTGTGCGTCTGTTCATGAGAGTGTGTGTGTCTTAAGCACTTACCTTTCTCCAGCGCCGGACTCCCTTGGCGCTGGGAATCTCTCCGCCCCGATCCGCCTCTCAGCTCCGAATGCGCATGCGTGGCAAGAGCCACGCTCGCATTCAAACCGCCCATAGGAAAGCATTATTCAATGCTTTCCTATGGACGTTCAGCGTCTTCTCACTGTGATTCTCACAGTGAGAATCGCAGAAAATCCTCTAGCGGCTGTCAATGAGACAGCCGCTAGAGGCTGGATTAACCCTCAGTGAAACATAGCCGTTTCTCTGAAACGGCTATGTTTTCAGCTGCAGTTTTAAAACTAGAGACCTGGCACCCAGACCACTTCATTGAGCTGATGTGATCTGGGTGTCTGTAGTGGTCCTTTAAGTGTATGTGTTTATGCATGCACTTGCGTACATACCGCGGTCACACAGGTCGCAGCCCTGCGACCCGGTGCCCGCCACCATGTGTTGCGGACCCAGCCCGCACAGAGTAAGCGCGCGGGGGGGCCCACGGATCAGTTTTCGCACCGGGGCCCCATGGGTTGTGTGTACGCCACTGCTCTGCGTGTTGGATCCCTGTCCCGATCCTGACATATATATCATATATATAATGTCATGCTAAGTGTATTTTTATATTAATATGTACATATATTAATATAAAAATACACTTATAATTAATTTACACACGTGTATATATATAATATATATATAATAACTATATATATTGTATATATATATTATTATAAAATACGAATAATAAATAATTTAAATTAAATTAAAAAAATTAAAAATAATAATAAAAATTAAAAAAAAATTATATATCTATACGAAATTTTATTCTAACTGTATTTTGATATTAATATATATATATATTTATATCAAAATACACTTAGAATGAAATTGTATATATATCTATGTATATATAAATAAATAAAAAGAATGCGAACTATTCATATGTCCATATACAAAATTACATAAATAATTATATAAATATACACGTAGACTTCAAATATATAAATATGCATATATATTTAAATTCTACGTGCGTATTTATGTAATATTTTTACATAATTAAGTTATTTTATTGATTGCAATTTAAGGGACCTGCCTGCCAACCCAGGCCGAAAGTCCAGAGAATTTAATTTGCTATCACTGTATTTTACCCTGTAACGTTCTACGACACCCTAAAACCTGTACATGGGGGGTACTGTTTTACTCGGGAGACTTCGCTGAACACAAATATTAGTGATTCAAAACAGTAAAACATATCACAGTGATGATATTGTCAGTGAAAGTGACTTTTTTTGCATTTTTCACACACAAACAGCACTTTTACTGATGATATAATTGTTGTGATACATTTTCCAGTTTTGAAACACTAATATTTGTGTTCAGCAAAGTCTCCTGAGTAGAACAGGACCCCCCATGTACAGGTTTTATAGCGTTTTTGAAAGTTACAGGGTCAAATATATGGGTCAAATATTTTTACATTGAAAATGGCCAGGTTGGTTACGTTGCCTTTGAGAGCGTATGGTAGCCCAGGAATGAGAATTACCCCCATGATGGCATACCATTTGCAAAAAAAGACAACCCAAGGTATTGCAAATGGGGTATGTCCAGTCTTTTTTAGTAACCACTTGGTCACAAACACTGGCCAAAATTAGCGTTCAATTTAGTTTTTTACTTTTTTCACACACAAACAAATATGAACGCTAACTTTGGCCAGTGTTTGCGACTAAGTGGCTACTAAAAAAGTCTGGACATACCCCATATTGAATACCCTGGGTTGTCTACTTTTAAAAAAATATGTACATGTGGGGTGTTATTTAGCAATTTATGACAGATAATAGTGTTACAATGTCACTATTGATACATTTTAAAAATGTATGTTTTGAAACCGCAATATCCTACTTGTACTTATAGCCCTATAACATGCAAAAAAATAGCAAAAAGCATGTAAACACTGGGTATTTTTGAACTCAGGACAACATTTTGAATCTATTTAGCAGTTTTTTTCATTCACTTTTGTAGATGAGTAAAAGATTTTTCACTTAAAATTCAAAAAACGTGTATTTTTTTCAATTTTTCATCATATTTTTTCATTTTTTTAAAATTAAATTACATGAGATTATATAAATAATGGTATGTAAAGAAAGCCCCTTTTGTCCTGAAAAAAACAATATATAATTTGTATGGGAACAGTAAATGATAGAAAAATTACAGCTAAACACAAACCACAAAAGTGTCAAAAAGATGCCTGGTCGCAAAGGTACAACATCGCAAAAAAAGTCCGGTCCTTAAGGGGTTAAAGGAACACTACAGTGCCAGAAAAACAGTTTTCCTGGCACTATAGCGCCTTATAGTTGCATGGCAATGGCCACGCTAGCATTAGAACATCCTCATTGGAAAGCATTATACAATGCTTTCGTATGAGGTTTTGGTGACTCTGGATGTCCTCATGCATAGCGTGACCAAAATCACCTAATTATTATTACAATTAATTAAAAGCTGCAATAATTACCTTTCTAGGGTTAAGGGACCAAGGGATATTCACCCAGACCACTGAGCTGAAGTAGTCTAGGTGCCTATAGTGTGCCTTTAGCGAAATCGTTATTCATCAGACTAGTCAACCTTCTTCCATTGCTCCATGGCAAACTTTGATGTTCACATAACCATTGTAGGCACTTTTGTGGTGGACAGGGGTCATCATGGGCACTCTGACTGTTCTGCATCTATGCAGCCCCATATGCAGCAAACTGTGATGCACTGTGTGTTATAACATCTGTTTTGCTTTTTAATTTCTTCTAATCCTTTGTAATATATATATATATATATATATATATATATATATATATACACACACACTTTTTTTTTTAAGCATATACAGTTTTTTTTTTTGGGGGGGGGGTAAACATATGCACCTCCTTTTGTATGGGCACATATGTATTAATTGTTTCCTCTTTTATATAGTTATTAATTGAAGTGTGTTTTTCCTCCTCCCTGGAATTTAGGGAACAGTATATTTGATTTAATAGGATAAACTGCTTCAAGGACATATGTTGTTTAAAAGTTGTATTCATGTTTTATATAGGCTTACATTGTTTTATAATTATAACAAGATGTTATACGTGTAGATGTGGTAATGCCATAAGGTGGTCGGAAACATTGTCTGACCAGTGAGATTCGATTGAGGGGAACATCTCCCTCTTGAACCTGGTAATATTGAGAAAAGTGTCTCTGGAAACTGTGCCAATAGATGGACCGGCATGGGACAGACACCTTTGTTTCTGTTTCAAGCTGAGTGTCATATTTGTGGATCAGCAGAGCAAGTAACCGGCCATCTTTCCCCCCCTGTTGAGAACTGAAGCAAGTCAACTGATTAATTATTCTATGGAACATCTGAGGTCCTATAGGAGACCATAAGTGCTAGTGAGTGACAGCTTAACAACTGAATACGTTCACCACTATCATTCATTTTTTATATATTGTGCAATTTTATTTGAATTGAGTTTTAATGATTGTGACAAGACCATTGATTGTTTGAAATATTCTTTTTATTGTATTAAATAAAACTGCACATTTGTTTGTCTTATACTTTTTAAGGTTGCTTGTGAGATTTCTGCCAACCATAGAGGCTAATTTTTGCTATAAATTAATCCATCCTTCGAGTAATTATATGCTGCATATATTTAGGTGTTTTTTTTTGTTTCTTTTTAACAGTATTACTCCATTATCTCCTGTTTGTGTGTTTAACTTTTATGTACGCATCAGACATTTCATCCTAGCAAAGACAATTCTGATGGATATAAGTATTGAATGTTTTTGCTCCACTTGTTTTGTATACTTCTTTCACTGATTTGTTTTGTGCATGTTGTGGTATGAGGGTACGGCACAAAGTGGGAAGCTGCAGACAATTGCAATTTTCTGTTTTAACTATTAGAGCAAAAGATGTTTTTTTTCCATTCAAAAGTAACATTTATTATTGATTTTTTAAAATAGTATTTGCTCATTTGAATTGGAATTTTTAGCACTTTTATAATTTCTCATTTTACATTTTAATGCATTGTGTTTGTATCTTTGAGTGTATGCAGCTGTGTAAATGCATGCAGATTTCAATATAATGTTAGAAATGGTTATGGTAAAGAGGGGAGGTTACAGTTAGAGAGGGTTAATGTCAGAGTTAGATTACATAGGGTGTTTAGTGTTAAAAGGATTAATCAGGGGAGTAAAACAGTGAGAAGAATAGTGAACAAATATTGGCCCATTCTGAGGAATGACCCAATGCTATACACTATACTGCCCGAGAAACCAAAAATCACATATAGAGGGGCCCCAAATTGGAAACAAAAACTTACACATAACCATATAAGGGAAAATAAATCGACCCCCTTCTTTCAGAAAGAAGGTGTTTTTTTTTTGGCTGCGGACAATGTCTGGCCTGTAGAAGTACAAAAAGCAATAAGAGACATATAACTACATTTCAAGATCTGCATAGTAAAAAGGAATATAAAATAAGGAATATGATCACTTGCTTCTCAAAAAGAGTAATTTATAGTTTAAGGTGTTCGTGCAATTTATATTATGTTGGAAGAACAAAACGTCCGTTACAAACTAGGATAAACGAGCACACAAGAAATATCAAAAGGGGATACGATAAACAAACTGTTTCTGAACATTTTAAATTAATGCATAATAGCGACCCACAATTTTTAGAATTTTTCGCTATCCAGAGAGTAGAAATGAACTGGGGTGGAGAGGATGAAATAAAAAAATTGGGAAAATTAGAGACAAAATAGATTTTCAATATGAATACCCTCACTCCGTCTGGTCTTAATGCAGACTTTGAACTGTGTCATTTTTTTATGATTTTTTAGTATAACTCAGAGTTGTATTAAAAGCAAAATAAAAAAAGATTGAGCATTTTTCGAATTTTACTATATTTATTATATATAAATTTTTTTATATATATATATATATATATATATATACACATATTTTAATAAACATTTTTAAACATAATTTGATGTTCAACACGGTTAAAAGTACGTTCTTATTGATAAAAACTTACTTATAAAGGGAAAATACTATATATTTGTTTTTTACATGCAATATATTAATAGCTACTCCTGCACTAATATCACTCATTGATTGTGGTATCGTGGAAATTCATAGGTATGAAACAGTCCCATAGTTTTTTTCCTATATATCACAAAATCTTTTATGTAACATAATGTTATTCTTAATATATATATGTACATATATGTACATAACTTTATTCTGCTTTTGTCCCCCTCATTTTTTATATGTGTGAGGGTTAAATAAGGTAAACGAACACTAAAGCTATGCAATCCATCCTTCGAGCACAGACAGAATTAATATGGACGGACAGGTAATGAGATGCATCATGGTACTTGGAGTCCTGAAAAGTACCGGAAGTGATGCAACGGCGAGTAAAGATAGGAGGAACTACAAAAGGATTATCACTGGAGGATTAGAAAACGGCAGGAAATACGAACGCCGTAAGAACCGGAAGAAGTACAACGGAAATTATGCCAACTGAGGAAGCCGGAAATAGAGGCAAAACGCATCTTGGCGACAGGAAGAAAAAGTTTTGTATATTATATTCATATATCCATTTTTTATTTTGTAATTTTATGTGTCATTTTAACTTATATCCAATACATTCTTGATAATATACTTCCTGCATGTTGTACCTGGTTCCGGTAAGGGTAGTGTCACCCTGCAATATGACACTAAGCAAGTATACTTAGAGACAGTTATTAAAAGGCTCTTGAAAAGGTGAGCATTTTTTCTGTTATATTTCTATATTTCTAAGGCACGATAATACGTTGTTACTGTTTGTTATTTTTGTCCGTGTTTAACTTAGTTCTGCGTTTTGGGCCACTGGTTCATCCTGACATTACGACAGGGTCATGGACCCTGCAGAGTTGTCAACACATGTTGGCTTGCGAAAGAAGGCTGGAAGACAATGATCACCGTATAGGTCAATTTGCCCAGGCCTTTCAGACATTGCCTTTCAGACATTGCCTTTCAGACATTGTTGGCCCGTTCTGCTCACCTCTAACCGGAGGATCAACAGCCTCCTCCAGCCCCTCATGTTACTGTTGTGCCCATAGTATACAAGGCTCTGTCTATATCCCACATTTTGGTGGTAATGCTCAGGAATGCTGTGGTTTTCTTAATCAAATCGAGTACCACTTTGAGGCCTCCCCCGGATCCTTTCCTTACAATAGATCCAAGATTGGATATCTGATGAATCAGTTACTAGGAAAGGCATTAACCTGGGCAAATCCTTTATGAGAGAGCAACAAGTCTATAGCATATGATTATGCGGAATTCAAGTTAACGTTTGAGCCGTTGGGTAAGGAAAAGGATGCAGCCAAAGCCCTCATGCGCATAAAACAGGGCAATTGCTCTGTTGCTGATTATGCCATTGAGTTTCATACCCTTGCCTCAGAGGTAGATTGGACAAACAGTGGCCTTGTCCCTGTTTTCGGTAAAGACCTGTCCAATACCATTATAGATGAGGTTGCTGCCAAGGACTTGCCAGAAAATATTAACGAGTATATAACTTATATGATACAAATAGATAACAGGTTAAGAGAAAGTGAAAGGTTTAGAAACAGACCTAGAAGAAATAGCACTTTTCTTGCTCCCTGCTTCTCCAACCCTGTTGTTCACAAACCCCCTATTGTAGCTGCCGAACCTATGCAGTTGGGGCCTTGCATAAGGAACAGATCATTTTTCAGGTTATCTCCTCTTTTCCCATTGTACTTGGTTTTCCATGGCTAAGCAAACATGATCCATGTATAGATTGGAGGAAATACTAAGGTAGGGTTGATGGGTGTTGTAACAGATGTTTAAAGCCTATAACCAAACAATTGGGTACAATCAATGTTCCTACTGCCTCTCCATTGTCCACTACGGTTCCCTCCCAATATGGGGAGGTAAAAGAGGTGTTTAACAAAGTACATGCCGATACACTTCCACCGCATAGATCCTATGATTGTCCTATAGATCTATTGCCAGGTACTATACCCCTGAAAGGGAGAGTTTATATCCTGTCTCCCCTGGAAAGTAAAATTATGGAGGAATACATACAGGATGCGTTAACTAAAGGTCATATATGCAGATCCTCTTCTCCAGCGGGAGCAGGGTTTTTCTTTGTATCTAAAAAAGAGGATGATCTGCGTCCTTGTATTGATTACAGGGTGCTCAATAAAAATCACCATAAGGAACGCTTACCCTTTCCCTCTTAATTTAAAACTATTTGACAGGTTAAAAGGGGCTAAGCTGTTTACTAAACTGGATTTAAGGAGGGCTTACAATCTAGTTAGAATCAAGGAAGGACATGGATGGAAAACAACATTTACCGTATATACTCGAGTATAAGCCGACCCGAATATAAGCCGAGGCCCCTAATTTTTCCCCAAAAAACTGGGAAAACTTATTGACTCGAGTATAAGACTAGGGTGGGAAATGCAGCAGCTACTGGTAAATTTCTAAATAAAATTAGATCCTAAAAAAAATATATTAATTGAATATTTATTTACAGTGTGTGTATAATGAATGCAGTGTGTGCGTATGAGTGCAGCGTGTGTGCGTATGAGTGCAGCGTGTGTGCGTATGAGTGCAGCGTGTGTGCGTATGAGTGCAGCGTGTGTGTGTATGAGTGCAGCGTGTGTGTATGAGTGCAGCGTGTGTGTATGAGTGCAGCGTGTGTGTGTATGAGTGCAGCGTGTGTATGAGTGCAGCGTGTGTGTGTATGAATGCAGTGTGTGTGTGTATGAGTGCAGTGTGTGTGTATGAGTGCAGTGTGTGTATGAATGCAGTGTGTGCAGGGCCGGTGCAAGGATATTTGCCCCCCCCATATGTCCTGACCTCCCCTCCTCCTCCCTCAGTGGTCCTTACCTCCCCACCCCCGTGTTCCTTCACCCCCCTCCCCCAGTGGTCCTGACTCACCCCTCCCCTAGTGGTCCTTACTTCCCCCTCCCCTCCCCTAGTGGTCCTTACTTCCCCCTCCCCTCCCCTAGTGGTCCTTATCCCCCCCTCCCTCCCCTAGTGGTCCTTATCCCCCCCTCCCTCCCATAGTGGTCCTTATCCCCCTCCCTCCCATAGTGGTCCTTATCCCCCCCTCCCTTCCTCCCATAGTGGTCCTTATCCCCCCCTCCCTCCCATAGTGTTCCTTTTCTCCCCCCCTCCCTCCCATAGTGGTCCTTATCCCACCCCCCTGCCTCCGATAGTGGTCCTTATCCCCCCCTCCCTTCCATAGTGGTATAGTGGTCCTTATCCCCCCCCCTCCCTCCCATAGTGGTCCTTATCCCCCCTTCCCTCCCATAGTGGTCCTTATCCCCCCCTTCCCTCCCATAGTGGTCCTTATCCCCCCCTCCCTCCCATAGTGGTCCTTATCCCCCCCCCTCCCTCCCATAGTGGTCCTTATCCCCCCCCCTCCCTCCCATAGTGGTCCTTATCCCCCCCCTCCCTCCCATAGCGGTCCTTATACCCCCCTCCCTCCCATAGTGGTCCTTATCCCACCCCGTCCCTCCAATAGTGGTCCTTATCCCCCCCCTCCCTCCCATAGCGGTCCTTATACCCCCCTCCCTCCCATAGTGGTCCTTATCCCACCCCCTCCCTCCAATAGTGGTCCTTATACCCCCCCCCCCTCCCACAGTGGTCCTTATACCCCCTTTTTTTTAATTATTTTTTTTTATTATTATTATTATTTTTTATTATTATTATTTCTTATTTTATTTTTATTTTCGTCCCCCCTCCCTGCTTGATACATGGCAGGGAGGGGGGCTCTCCTTCCCTGGTGGTCCAGTGGCAGTTCAGTGGGGGGAGAGGGGGGCTGGCAGAGCTGTACTTACCTGTTCTGCAGCTCCTGTCAGCTCTCTCCTCCTCTGCGCCGTCCGTGCAGCTCCTTCTATCAGCTCACACTGTAAGTCTCGCGAGAGCCGCGGCTCTCGCGAGACTTACACTGGGAGCTGACCGAGGTGCTGAACGGACGGCGCGGAGGAGGAGAGAGCTGACAGGAGCTGCAGAACAGGTAAGTACAGCTCTGCCAGCCCCCCTCTCCCCCGGTCTGTATTATGGCAATGCAAATTGCCATAATACAGACCTTGACTCGAGTATAAGCCGAGTTGGGGTTTTTCAGCCCAAAAAATGGGCTGAAAAACTCGGCTTATACTCGAGTATATACGGTAATACCCATAATGGACACTACAAATACCTAATCATGCCTTTTGGGTTATGTAATGCCCCCGTTGTTTTCCAGGATCTCACCAATTATGTATTGAGAGATTTTATCTATTCCTTCGAGTTAGTATATCTAGATGATATACTGCTATACTCACCTGATAGACATTCACCATGCACAAGTTAAACTAGTTCTACAGACCTTACTCAAGAATGGTCTGTATTGTAAACTAGAAAAATTTCTATTTGATCAGAAAGAGTTCTGAGTTTTGATCAGAAACTAGCGGTGTTGTTACAATGGCTTCTACCTCATGGTATAATGGCTATCCAAAGGTTCAACAGGTTTTCCCAATTATTATGGTAGATTTATTAAGAACTTTTCTACAATAATAGCCCTGGTCACTAATTTGACATGTAAGACAGTTAAAGGTACATTATGGCCAAGAGAAGCCATTAATGCCTTTGAATAACTCAAGGCTTCATTTGCTTCAGCCTCTATATTTACTCATCCTGATCCCAGCAGGTCATGACATGTCACATGTTTATCCTCACCTTGTGGTGTCTCTGGGGATAACTACATTCCAGGTGGAGATGCTGGTCAGCAGCCCTGTCCCATGGTGTCTGACTCCTGCAGCATATGGAAAGATGCCGGCCACTGCGGACCCATGGCAATTTGTAGCCCCACCTCTACCCGCGGTGTTGACGACGTCAACGTGCAAATTACATCATGCAAAGGACACGCGCGCACGTTCTAGAGTCAAAGGCCGGGCACGGCCAGTCGGATTTAAAGGAGACTTATTTGAACTCCTTTCTTGCCTTTCTTCATTGCCCTGTCGTTGTTTCCCTTAGTAGTTGTCCACAAGTGTGTTCCTGAGCGTTTATATCTGGTTATTGACTTTGGCTTCGTTTGGTTTCCCTGTATTCTGGTACCCTTGACTTTTGGCTTTCCCTCATCGTTGTGTCTCATTCTGTGTCCCTGACCTCAGCAAGTATTCTGACTATTCTCTGGTACATTAAGGCCGGTGAGACGTTACCTTTAGTCCTAGGTATAATACAGTTCTGCATGCTGGATCAACTCATATCCTGAAATGACATACCCCTGCACCCATGTGACTTCTTTTCTAAGAAGCTACCCCAGCGGAAAGAAATTATGACATAGGTAACAGGGAGCTATTGGCTATCATATTGGCACTAAAGGAGTGGAGACATCTAGTGGAAGGATCCACAGACCCCCTGATAACCGATCATAAAAACCTGGAATATATCAGGGAAGCTAAAAAAGTGTCATCCAGACAGGCTAGATGGTCTCTGTTTCTTTCTTGTTTCAATTATATTATAACTTATAGGCCTGGTACTAGGAACATAAAGGCTGATGCATTATCTAGGCAATTTAAGACAGAGGAAGAACCTCCCGAATGTATTATGGCTTCCACTGTCCTCTTTTTGTTCTTGGTGTCATACTCGCGGCTCAACCTCAGGCACCTAGTTATAAACCTTCAGGTCTCTTGTTCGTTCCTGAAATTGAAAGAAGGGAGATTCTTACTATGTTTCATAACAACATTACAGCTGAGCCAGGTACACGCAAAACCATTTAATCGGTAACCAGAAAGTTCTGGTGGCCCTCTCTTAAGGTCGATGTTATTGCTTATGTCAATACTTGCCAGACTTGTGCTGTCTCTAAGGTTCCACACAAATTGAAATCTGGGTTGTTACAACCGCTGCCTGTGCCTCCCATTCTGTGGTCTCATATAGCCATGGACTTTATTGTGGAATTGCCTGTCTCCAAGGATACAACACTATACTCATGGTCATAGACCGATTCTCTAAAATGGCACATTTTGTCCCGCTTAAAAAAAAGTTACCTTCCTCACAAGACCTTGCTCAGATTCTCATCAAGGAAATAGTGAGGTTACATGGGATTCCTCAAAACATGGTTTCTGACAGAGGTTCTCAATTCATTTCTCGATTCTGGAAATGGAAATTAAGTATCAACCTTTCTTTTTCTTCATCTTATTATCCTCAAACTAACGGGGCTGCTGAAAGGGCAAATCAGTCCCTGGAAGTATTTCTACATTGTTTCGTTAACACTTCCCGGGATAATTGGTTTGACCTCTTACCGTGGGCATAATTTGCTCCGAACAACTTAGTCCTTTTTATGTTGTATTACCTTCTGTATTACCTTCTGTGTTACCTTTTGTATTCTCTGATACAGATATCCCCACTCTGAATTAGCATCTGACCTCTCTGAGGAAAACTTGGGATCTAGTTCATACTGCCTTAGCTGGCGCTGCTTCCCATTTTAAGCAGCATGCTGATAATAGACGTAGTGCTGCACCTTCTTATCAAGTTGGGAACAGGGTTTGGCTGTCCACTAAACACAACCTCTATGAAGTTCGCTCTTAGATACATTGGTCCTTTCCGTGTGTCACATAGGATTAATCCGGTGTCTTATGTCCTTGACCTTCCTGGCAACCTTCAAATTCCCTCTACTTTTCATGTTCCTTTATTGAAGTCACTTATGTGCAATAAATACACTACTCCTTCCGTGCCTCTCCTTCCCTTGGTGGTTGCAGTTAAGGAAGAGTACGAAGTCCATTCTGTTTTGGACTCCAGGTTCTTCCGTGGTTCTTTGCAGTATCTGATGGATTGGAAGGGTTATGGTCCTGAAGAACGCTCATGAGTCCCTGATGTTGACATTCATACTGGACATCTTCCTGGGGTCATGGGACCCAAATTAGCCATTAGCAGGGTTCACTACTGGGTTACTTAAACCCAAACCTGCAGTTGTTCAGTGCCCTGTCGTGGTTTCCATCCTGTTGGTTATGCGAGAACGTGTTCTTGATTTTGTTTATTGGTTTTTGATCTTGGCTTGGCTTGACTTCCCATATTTCTGGTATACCTGGCCTTTTGGCTTTGTTCTTATTGTATTTGTTCCTTTCTGTATTGCTGACCTTGGCTCATGTCTGATTATTCCAATACGTTAATTCCGGACTTCCTAAGGTCCGATAATACGTAGTTACGATTTGTTATTTTTGTCCATGTTTGACTTAGTTCTGCGTGTTGGGCCACTGGTTCATCCTGACATCTACAAAGTACTCGCACTCCTATTATTGATAGAACTCAAGCTGTATCTGCTCCGCCTGCAAGCAGAGGTTTTAGTGAGCAAATTGGAAGTAATCCGTTCCTCTTCTTCTGTGATCAAGTATAGGAAGCTGACTAGACTACAGAGAACACATGCCAAGACTCCTGGTACTTATCTGCCCTCATCAGCACACTTAAGCTCCAAAAGGCACATTAAAAGTGCTGTAACTAGATGCCCCCTACAGTGGAGATGCTTGTAGGCAGATGACTGCTCAGAATGAAAATGTGCCCTTTGTTTGTCTTGATGAACAGCATTCTCTGTCTATAGAGATTGTTTTCACACTTTCTGAATATAGCTTCAGAAAAGGTCTTGATTAATATTGTTACCAATATTTTCTATTTTTAAAGATTCACTTTCAGTACCTTAGCAATTTTTCTTTACTGCAAAGGTGATGGTGCATAAAGCACCCTACACTCACTTTCAGCTCAGAAAGAGGGCTAGAGCTACAGCAGTTTGTAAAAATGACTACAGTTCTAAGCCTTCTGCTCAGAACTGTCATTTAGGCATCCTGGAAAGCACAGTTTTTAAGTTAGCTGTTTTAATTTTCTCTTCATTTGTTTAAAACTAATCTATACAATCAATACAGAACTTGTACAATACTTTTTGTATGCTATGTGTTGCCTTTTAGCAGCCACAGTATGGCTTCTTTAAGATTTAGGGAAGTTCCCCACTTCTTAGGATGTCTAATAATGAAACTGACACTTCATGAGGTTTTAAAATGGACTTAATAGAGTCTTGATCTCACCCAAGACACAGTCCTCCATAACCTCTGATCTGCACTCAAATACCTTTCCTGCATTGGAACTACCGCTGGTGCAGCTGGTGCGACAACACATGCGTTCACAAGCAGGGGGGCAAATCAAGTGATCAACATACTTGGGCCACCCAATGGGCATGTCTGATCAGTGGCCCGGTTGGGTGCCACAGTATGCATTTATATGGCAGTGTATGTGTATATGTGCAAACATCCCACCATTCAAATGCCAACACCACACACAAACACATCCCTGCAATCAAAATCAAACACTACATACAAATGCATACCTGCAATAAAAGCTATACTACATCCATACACACATACATGCATTAAAACACAAACATTACACACAAGTACAACATTACTTTTAAATGGCAACAGTACATACAAACACTCAGTTGCATTCAAATGCTAACAACATACACAAATGCATAGGCATTACACATGGGATGGGCAAATGGTAGATCCCCAGCTGGCAAAGCAAATGTGGGATTTGTATGACAGATGGGGACCTACCTTTTTGTCACCCTTAATCTAAAGGAGGTTCCGAAAATTGTCTTGTGCCAGAGCCCTCTTTACATTACTTCCTCAATTTTTCCTTTATCTTAGAGGAGCATAGCCTACGCCACATATAAATACAATGCAATATAGATAGTAAATATTACGCATAGTGCTTGAAATCTTGGCACTGGCTAGATAGGTAGAGGCAGAATTAATCCGAGGAAGTTAAGATATGCTTAGAAGTGCTGGTGTGTGAGCAAGTTGCCCACCACTGTGCATAGCTATGGACTTGGGATATTCATAAGAAATGTTTCACAGCTTTTTTATTTTGGTCTTTCAGTGACTCCATAGCAATTGCTCCACTATAGTAATTTGTTCTAATAAAATCCAGTCCAGTGCCACTTGTCAAAGCACATATAGATCGTGCAAGCAATAGGTATGTACTTCAGAAATATCTCTGTATTTATTTCACTTTACAGTGTTTGATGGTAATGAACTGTTCATTTTATGATTTATGAGAGTGCGCAGCTGATTGAAACTGTCAAAACCAGACTAAAAATAGATAATGTGAAGTTTATTTCTTTGCTAATTATGTGATATCCTAGTAATTAATAGATGTATAATTGTAACTTTGTGGTGGATTAGGTTGAATTAGAGTAGTATTAAGAGTCAAGAAATGTGAACTGTTTGAATATTATAGATTCTGTTTCAGCAGTGTCGCACATGTACAAACCAATATATATTCATTAAAAATGTTATTCCACAAAGCCACTGTTCATGGTTTATAAATAGAAAATGAAAATTAATAATAAAAGGCCATTAGGTCAGTGAAATTGCATTCTCTGCTTATTAACTTTTTATGAAAGACACAAATTCAGTATAAATCAGAACTGATTTTGTCACCTGTAGTTCTGCACTTGTTAAAGCTAAGTGTAAGCCAGAATTGGGGTCTAATGTAATGCTTTTGTAAGGCATCCGCATGATATTAGTAATATTAAAGAAAAAACTGACTAAAAAAAACAAATTCGGGTATTACTAAGGTATGGTAAATCATAAACAAATTGAATAAATTTACTGTATACAGTTGATTTGAAAGTTCTAGGGGCTGATAGATGCCACCTTTGCGATTTATATCAGATTTGTTTGTTTCAAACTACTAATACAAAAATCCATTGCAATATAATAGGCATATTAACATTCAATTTTCTCTATGAATACTTATACATACTCATTTAGGCATACTCAGTTTGAGAATCTATTGTAGAAGTACTAAATACGTATATTATATAAGTATAATTCTATAATTATGTTCACAGAAAAGTCAACTCTTGTTTTCTCTCCTTGTTGGACTGGTGCACTGGTAATGCATGCAAGTCAATGTATGCTTTTATACATTAAGGAGGATTGACTTTTGTATGCAAATCCATACAAAAATCACAGATTTGACTTGAGTCTCACTTTCATGCAGATTACTAGCAATGCTCCTATATAGCTTATATAGCTTCGTGAACAGATACACAGGGTCACTAAACTCTGATTGTTAACCTAAGCATACCGTATATAAGATAAAACATAGGAGAAAGCCAATAGTGCAATATGTTCCAATACTTTGTGGTTCTTTTAAAGTGCAAGTCTTATATGGTGTTACTCATGTTTTATAGAGCTAAGACCAGCTCAGGTTTGATGGGCGTACAGTGGTATAATCCCCACTTGTCAGGGACGTTTTAGCCACGAGGCAAACAAGGCATTTGCCTTGGGCGGCATTTTTCAGGGGGCGGCAAAAAAAGCCGCCCCCAAATGCCCAGGGCAAATGTCTTGTTAGCCTTGCGGCTAACAGACATGCTGGGCGGGCTGATGGGCTGGCTGCTGGGTGGGCGGCGCTGGCGAGGGAGCACTTTCCGCTGAGCTGTCATATTCTGGCTCCCAGCGTCACTCTGTGGGCGGTGCGCGAGGGAACTGAGCAGACAGCTCAGGGGAAAGTGCTCCCTCGCCAACGCCGCCCACCCAGCAGCCAGCTCATCAGCCCACCCAGCAGCCCCAGTGGGAGTACCCCCCCCCCCCATTCCTCAAGGTAAGGAGGCTGGGGGGATTAAATTAAAAGAAAAAAGTGAGTATTAATGTGAGTGAGTGTGTTTGTCTGCTAGTGTGTTTGTGTCTGGCTGTGTGTGTCTGTTAGTGTGTGTGTGTGTGTGTGTGTGTCTGTCAGTGTGTGTTTGTCTGTTAGTGTGTGTTTGTCTGTGTGTGTGAATGTGTTTGCCTGTTAGTGAGTGTGTTTTTGTCTGTTAGTGAGTGTGTGTGTGTGTGTCTGTTAGTGAGTGTGTGTTTCTGTCAGTGAAAATGTGTGTGTATTTAGAATGCAGGGCAGGGGGGAAGGGTTGGGTGGGGATGGCGCGTGGGGGGGGGGGAGGAGATACACTTGTAGGATACGTGTAGTAGCGAAGTCAGTAGCAAAGTTTTCACAGATATAAGGACCATGAACCCAAAAAATGAAAACAGTGCTCACTGTGTACACTAAACGAGGAGTAATAAATAAAAATAAATGTACTCACATTTGATTGAGCAGACACATCACTCAATGAATAAGGCATGAGTGGTATAATCCCAACCTAGGATTCCTTTGTGAGATCCTCTCTGGAGTGAAGAACAGGATGCCAGGCCAAAAAAAAATAAAAAAGCAATAAAAAGGGAAAAGTGCACGGTATAAAAGTAGCCGAAATCACTGTAATTAAAATGCTTTTAACATGTTTCACCACATAGGGCTTTATCAAGTGGAAATATATATATATATATTTTATAATTTTTATTTACTCCTGGTTTAGTGTACACAGTGAGCACTATTGTAATTTTTTGTCATTTTTTGGGGTTTCTACCTGGGAAAACTGCGTTACTTCACTACTACACATATCCTACAAGTGGGGATTATACCACTGTATGCCCATCAAACTAGAGCTGGTCTTAGCTCTATAAATCGTGAGTAGGACCATATAAGACTTGCACTTTAAAAGAACCACAAAATATTGGAACATATTGCACTATTGGCTTTCAACTTTGTTTTAACTTATATATCTATACAATTCCCAAGAAACTTTGTATCTGGTATCGCTATAGAAAAGGACAAAAAGACTCCTCCATGGGATTTGGCTGTCACCTTTATGTTTGCTATTTGTTCGTTGTTTATTTGTTTTAGTGTTTTAATATTTTAAACTCTTTTGCTCACAATTGGCGCAACCTTTTCCTGATTTGCTTAACATATACTTTAAAGGGACACTATAGTCACCAAAACAACTTTAGCTTAATTAAGCAGTTTTGGTCTATAGATCATGCCTATGAAGTTTCACTACTCAATTAGGTGCCATTTAAGAGTTAAATCACTTTTGTTTCCGTACATGCAGCCCTGGCCACATTTCCCCCGGCTGTGACTCACACAGCATGCATGAAAAAAAGTTATGTCCTGCGCTCTAAATGTAAAACTTTAATCATACACAGGAGCCTCCTGCAGGGTCCTGCAAGCTATTAACAGTGCAAGAGATGGTCAATTCTAAATTACACAGAATTTGCAATAAAGGAAGTATAAACATTAAATGACTCTTTACAGGAAGTGTTTAGGAAGGCTGTGCAAATCACATGCAGGGAGGTGTGACTAGGGTGCATAAACAAAGTGATTTAACTCCTAAATGGCAGAGTATTGAGCAGTGAGACTGCAGGGGCATGATCTATACACAAAAACTGTTTCATTAAGCTAAAGTTGTTTGGTGACCATAGTGTCCCTTTAACATGGTCTTCCATGATGCAGACCCTTACATGGGGAGTCTAGCGTGATTCTGTAAGCAAATGCATTTTCACCCAGGCTCCACTTTCATTATCTCCCAGCCTTTTTTTTCTCACTTTTTCTCTTTCCCTTGATTTCACATTACATATTTTTTCACATTTCTGTTATTATATTTGATCTATATGTCCATTCAAGCTATATTATAAAAATAAAAAATGATTTTCTCTTGCTTCTGGAGTTTTTAAATATTATTTTACATTTAATCTTCTAACTTGCCAGACATTTTTCATATTTTGCACCTAATGCTATTATAAGTTTGCTACACAAAGCATTATGTTTACCTTTTTATGATGACTTAAATGAGGTAAATAAGCTTGTTTAAAATAAAATCCCTGTAGGATCTGCCAAGACAACCTAATGACAACAAAAGAGCTAGCACCAATTCAGTCCATTTATATTTTTCCATATGTGGATAGTGAAATATTTGTGAAGAACCTAGACCACAGCAAGAGAGTGCAAATGTCATGCCCTTACCCCCTCCCAATAGCCACAGCTGAGTTATTTACTATGACTTACATATTTGCAAAATTATGTTTGGAACTTTCCACAGCAATAGAAGAGAACACTACTTTTTCACTTGCACTTCTACATTGATCCAAGGAAACTCTAAATTGGAGTCCATCCAAAATCATGTAAAATGGTCATGAACACCAAAATAGCCTCATGATGTGTTAGCTCATACTTTCAGTATCACTGGTGATTTCAGAAAATTCCAGATTTGTCCAAAATGAAACAAAAATGTTTGCCACTCCAGCACTAACATTGCCAGGTGCCATCACTCCCGCCTCCTCTTTGGGCACATACTCTATTAACTAGGGAAGGATACATAATTAAAGCTAGCAAGTAGTTTGTAGTGTTTTATAACTAGTACTTAAGGAGCTAAGTGGGGAAATAAGTTAACCTCTGTATTTAATTTTTCAAGATTCTTTTGTTTCAGGTATTGTACCGGAGGATTGGAGGAAGGTAGATGTTGTTCCTATATTTAAAAAGGGTTCAAAATCCTTGCCTGGAAATTATAGACCTGTGAGCTTAACTTCTGTGACTGGGAAATTATTTGAACAGCTATTAAGGGATAATATTCAGGAATTCATTGGGAAGAACTGTGTTATTAGCAATAATCAGCATGGTTTTATGAAACATAGGTCATGTCAAACTAACCTAATTGCATTCTACGAAGAAGTAAGTAGAAATATAGATCAGGGTGTTGCAGTGGATGTGATCTACTTGGATTTTGCCAAGGCATTTGATATGGTTCCTCAAACTAAAAGAAATTGGTCTAGATGAATATTCTTGTTCTTGGGTAGAACATTGGCTTAAGGATAGAGTACAACGAGTTGTCATAAATGGTAAATTTTCAAGCTGGACAAAAGTGGTAAGTGGTGTCCCTCAGGGTTCTGTTTTGGGACCGCTTCTATTTAACATATTTATAAATTATCTTGAAATGGGCATTGAAAGCCATGTATCAGTGATCAGATGACACAACACTTTGTAAAGTAATAAAATGTGAGCAGGATATTGCCTTGCTGCAGAGGGATTTGGATAGATTGGGGGACTGGGCACTAAAATGGCAGATGAAATTTAACGTAGAAAAATGCAAAATTATGCACTTCGGGGTTAAGAATGCACAAGCAATTTACACCCTAAATGGTAGTGAACTAGGGATAACCACACACGAGAAGGATTTGGGAATTGTTATAAACAACAAATTAGGTAGCAATATGCAATGTCAATCTGCCATTGCTAAGGCCAGTAAGGTTTTGTCATGTATAAATAGGGGCATAAATTCTCGAGATGAAAATATAATTTTGCCTCTTTATAAATCGCTGGTAAGACCACACCTTGAATATGCTGTGCAATTTTGGGCACCTGTTCTAAAGGAAGATATCATGGCACTAGAAAAAGTGCAGAGACGAGCTACAAAATTGATAAAAGGAATGGAGCATTTTAGTTATGAAGAAAGGTTAAAAATGTAAATCTCTTCAGTTTGGAAAAACGGCGCCTGAGAGAGGATATGATAACATTATACAAATATATTCGGGGCCAGTACAAACCATTATCTGGAAATCTATTCATAAACAGGGCTATACATAGGACATGAGGTCACACATTTAGGCTTGAAGAAAGGAGATTTCATCTAAGGCAAAGAAAAGGTTTATGGAAGAGCAATAAGGATATGGAATTCTTTGCCTGAAGAGGTGGTTTTGTCAGAGTCTATACAGATGTTTAAACTGCAATTGGATAAATACTTGCAAAAACATAACATACAGGGATATAATTTCTAATTAGTGGGGTAATAGCTGCTTGATCCAAGGAGACATTTGACTGCTATTTTGGGGTCAAGAAGGAATTTATTCCTAGTTTGTTGCAAAATTGGAAGCGTTTCAGACTGGGTTTTTTGCCTTCTTTTGGATCAACAGCAAAAGCATATGTGAGGAAGGCTGAACTTGATGGACGCAAGTCTCTTTTCAGCTATGTAACTATGTAACTATAACGTACACCAATCTTTCCTTGCAACGCTAATTGAGATGAACGCACCCTTATAGTCAGGGTCTTTTCATCCTATTAGCCCTCTACTTGGAAGGAAAAAAGAATGTCCAATGCACCATTTGGGTAATATGGTCTATTACAGTTATGCAAAGAAGTTTTAGATTGGTAAAATCTGTGTTTCTAGGTAGCAGGTTAGGATCCTTTGTGCATAATACCTGCCTGTGGGCCAGTGCTCTTTCAGTTAGGAATGGAAGTTAATATAATTTAATTGAATTTGTTAATACAATTGTGGCTAAGCTCTCCCCCCTTTTGTCAGTGGTCATGTTTTTATTTCAGGGATGGAGAGGGTATGAGTGGGGATTTGGTGTGTGTCAAGCATGCTTTGGCAATCATGTGCATACATGTTAAGTTAGGATTAAAAAAGAACACACTTGGGATATTGTAGTCCACTCAGGTCCACTCAGCCACAATACATGGATGAGAGCAGGTACAGAGAGGTATGGGAGATAGACACATGGAGGGGCTGAGTGGGGGAATGAGAAACTGTAGGTGGGAAATAAGATACATTTGGGTAGAATGAGACACATGGAGTGGCTGGGAGGGATTTGAGACAAATGGAGGGGCTGGGGGGGAATTGAAGAACGTGTGTTGCAAGGGGGAATTGAGACACATGAAGGCACAGGGTTGGTAGCACTAGACACATGGAAGTGGGAATGGACATGTGTGGCAGTATTAGACACATGGAGGGGTTGGGGGGAATTGAGACACATGGAGGGGAGAATGAGACATTTGGATAGGCTTGGGGGGATGGAGACACATGAAGGACATGGGTGGGAGAATGGGACACATGAGGGCTGTGGGGAATGGGATAAATGGAAGGGCTAGGGGAGAATAAGACACACAGAGGGGGTTGGGGACATGAGACACATGTAGAAGCTTGGGGGGGGAGAAAGAGATGCATGAATGGAACTGGGGGAAATTGAGACACATGGAGCCACTAGGGTGGAGCATGAGACACATGTAAGGGGGAATGAGACAAGAGGGGCAGAAAGAGACATGTGGAGAGGCTTGGGGAGAATTAAGGCACATGAAAGGGCTGGGGTGGAATAGACACATGGAGGGCCTTGGGTGGATTTGAGACACATGGATGCGCTGGGGGATTGAGCCACATGGAAGGGAGGAATGAGACACATGCAAAGTCGATTGAGACACATGTAGGGGAGAATGAAAAACTTGAAAGGGCTGTGAGGAATGGATATAAATGGAAGGGCTGGGGGTGAATTGAGACAGATGGATGGGCTGGAGAGAATAAGGCACATGGAGGAGCTGTGGTGGATAATGAGACGTGTAGGGGTGAAATGAGACACATGGCAGGGATGAGGGGAATGAGACACATGGAAGAGCTGGGGGGAAAATGAAACACATGGAGGGGCTGGGGGAGAATTAAACACATGGAGGGATTGGCTAGGGATGAGACACATAGGGGGGCTAGGTTACTAGTTACACCTTTGGTTTTACCCTAAAGTTCCAGTCTTTTAATAAATTGACTGGGCGTTGGATCCTGTAGGGTATAAACAGTCAAATGGCATTGGGACTGAAGAATCTAACCATTTTATGTGTATAACTGCTTAACACAGTAATAACCTTTTATAGTTACATGATGTGATTTGCTTTCCATATTTATTTCCTGTAGTGTGTTTGAAGATCCTGATTATAATCAATACCAGTGTTAGGAGCTTTACTATCTGTGCAGGAATTACTGTAGAAATTATCCTATCTGGGTTTGTATATTATCGTTTGCATTTTAATTACAATGTTAAAGTATAAATGTAGTTTTTATGTCTGACTATTCCAGTGCAGTTTATTTTACTTTATTTTTGGCACTAAAAGGATTCAATTATTGCATATCATTTGCTTTGTGCACTGAACAAATAAGATTTCCATGCGCCAACAGTGCTCAGTTAAATGAGATTTGAACCAGCTGGCACTCCTTGCAAAAATCAGCAAAATAAAAAAAAGGCTAAAAACTATCTGTCCATTTAGTGCTGAATAAAGGAACATATCTTTCAAAGTAAACCCATACTAATGATCATCATTTGTTTAACAAAGGCATATGTTGCTCATCCTAAAAATCTAAATTAAATTTAATATGAACTTTGGAATGAATGAATTTTCTGAATGACATTCAGAAATGGTAATACCGTATATATATATATATATATATATATATATATATATATATATATATATATATATATATATATATATATATATTTATTTCCATTACATATAATATACACAATTTCTGAATGTCGTTAAAATAATGCATTAAAATAGCTATGCTGTTCGGCTATTATAGTTGTCACTAACACTAATACATTACAGAGGTATGCCAACAGAATGACTTAATTGTATTTTGCTGTTGTAATTTATGTGGCAATGCAATTTGCTAGTGTGTTCATCTATTCTGGAGATCTCTAACACTTGAAGGATAATAAAATATGTGCTGCTTCTTGGCAGACAAAATGCACTGCAGTGTACTTGCTATAGCATGGCAGTGTGACCACAGAATGCACTAGTTGCTGAGCTACAGCTTCTCTGGCGCCCACTTTCATTTTAGCAGGTCGTGACTTACAACTTTGTAAATAACTATTATGTTCTGGTAAAAAGTCTACCCTCTAACAAAAAAGTTGGAAAAAAAAACAAATGCAACTTTACAATGTAAATTGTATATATTGATGTTTGCTTAAAGCTATAAGGGTTTTTGTCTACCATTATTACAATCTGGTCATTTAAAATCCTATTTCAGAATGATAGGGTATACTTATTATTTAATAGCAATGCTGTATAAAGCTGTTGATGCAAGACAATCCATGCTGGTATATGGTCTTTAAGGTACAGATTGTGAAGACTCTAAATACTGAACAGATCACAGGCTCCATGGAGTAGGCTCTATAAAATCCAGTTTTTTTTTTTTTTTAAACAAGGACACGGCAAAATAGAATATTCAGTACTAACACAAACAAAGTTGTGTAACTCTATATGTAAATGAGGTTGTAAAACTTTTTCTGAAAGAAAACAGAGGATAAGGCCTACAGGAAAGCTAAAATCTATTTTTATGAATAACTATAACACATAATGAAAACAAATTAATGACTTGATTGCCTAAAACTACTGTGAAAGGTTCACTAATCTGCTCAATGAACATTGCTGTGTATATGGTCCTTAGGTGATGTTTAGATTCTTGCAAGTCCCAACAGGGAAAATAACTCTGTTCAAAACCAGACTGGTATAATATATGCATACATATAAGAAGGTGTTAGAGATAAAGAAGGCTATGTAGCTCCATCTGGCAATAGACCTAAGAGGAAGGTTACCTAATAGCCTAAACCTCAGTATATAGAGACGTACTGTTTATCTACCATACCATAGACATTGGCTGAATATGGGGAGGAGAGGAGCCAGGAGAATGCTAGTAGACAGGAAAAACTGAAAAGGTCTAATGATAACACAGGGAAAAGAGGGGGAAGAGATAAACACAAAGGGTATATTTAATTTAATGGGAACGGAATTACCCATTAATCAGATACAGGTACTCCAAAAAGGCCTAAAATTTGCACCTACTACAGACATTAATAAATTTGATTTTTATATAGATATTAACAAATTTATCAGGAAACTGTGCCTAAAAAAATTATTTTTCGACAGAGAGGAAAAAGTGGATACGGAAACAATATCAGAATATGAACACACAGATCTTAAAGTCAAATCAGATTTCTTTCCAAAACACCTAATTTCCGACGAAATAAAAGCCTTCGAATTAATGGTGATGAAAGAAATCAAAAAGATAAAACCATTAAACCAATACCACCAAAATCTATCTAAAAGAGAAAGAAACACATTAAAAGAGTTAAAACAAAATAAAGAAGTAATAATCAAACCTGCGGATAAAGGTGGAGGGGTGGTAGTAATCCCAAAGGACAAATATCTAAATGAAGCAGATAGGATACTATCTGACACAGATACATACAAAAAGTTAGATAAAAACCCAACAGAAGAAATAAAAAGAAAGTTCGATTTATATATAAAAAAAGGACTAGAACTAGGCATTCTAACATCAAAGGAAGCAACATATTTAACAACTTCCCATCCTATTATACCAGTATATTACCATCTCCCGAAGGTCCATAAAAATAAAGAAAATCCCCCAGGAAGACCCATAATATCTGGCATTAACTCTGTGTCATCCAAAATTTCAGAATACTTGGATCACCTCTTACAACCTATAGTCATTCATAATCCAGCATACCTCAAGGACACACTACACATTTTACAAATTTTAGAAAACACTGTTTGGAACGAAGGGAATTTTCTTGTCACATGCGATGTGACCTCACTCTATAGTATCATTCCCCACGCAAAAGGGCTAGAGGCAGTTGAACATTTTTTAAAGAAACATAATTTTAAGGAAGAACAGGTAATTTTTATTCTAGAAGGTATTCTTTTAATACTCACGAACAACTATTTTTGGTTCAACGAAGAGTTTTATCTGCAAATCAGGGGCACAGCGAGGACACCAAGTTCGCCCCCAGTTACGCAAATTTATTCATGGCCTATTGGGAAGAACAATTTATATATGGTGACCATACATGGGGGGCGAACTTGGTGAACTACCATCGCTATATAGATGATATTTTTTTTATTTGGACAGGGTCACACACAGAACTTACCTCTTTTATTCAACATCTGAATGATAATCGATGGAATATCGTTTTAACAGCTCAAATCAGCACTACACAAATCAATTTTTTAGACTTAGAAATCTTCATATCTCAAAATAAGATCTCCACTAGAAATCACTTTAAAGAAGTGGATGCAAATAGTTATATTAGAAGGGAAAGCTGCCATCATACCCCTTGGTTGAGCAATGCTCCCAAGGGCCAATTTATGAGAATTAGAAGAAATTGTACAAATGACCAAGATTTTTTAGAACAAGCGAACAGAATAAAAACTCAATTTTTAGAGAAAGGGTATGATGAAGTCTCCCTACAAATAGCCTTAGACGAAGTCCAGCAGACACAAAGAACTAACTTGTTAACATATAAGAATAAAAAAAACAAAAAAAAGAAAGAGTGGAGTACGGATATCCCTTTTATATGCAACTACCACGGTAACAATAGAAAGGTAAATAAGATTATGCACAAATATTGGCATATTTTAAAAGACGACCCGATTTTGAAACAGATGCTACCCGATAAACCAAAAATAATTTTTTGAGGAGCAAAAAATCTCAAGCGTACATTGGTCAAGAACAACAATAAAAATACAATAAAGGAAAGAAATTTCTTTTTAATGGAAAAAGGTTTTTACGGTTGTGGACAGTGTGGAGCATGCAAAAATACAAAAAGCAAAAAGAGACACTTAGTAGATCTAGAACCCCATATCAATAAGAAATTCAGTATAAGAGATCACTTAACCTGCCACTCCAAGGGGGTTATTTATGCCTTAAAATGTCCGTGCAACTTAATTTACATAGGCCGCACCATCCGAAGTTTGAACATCAGAATAGCGGAACACATTAGAAATATCCGAAACGGGGTAGAAACCCACAGTGTTTCTAATCATTTTAAAAAAACACATGGACAAAATCCGGAAGGACTGTTCTTTTGTGCATTAAAACATGTGAAAAAAGATTGGAGAGGAGGGGATTATTCCAATAAAATAGGGAAAGAAGAAATTAAATTTATCTTTAATTTTAACACTATGATACCGGAAGGTTTAAATAACGATTTCGAGCTATGTCACTTTATGAGTTAATCCACCTCACATACACACAAGAATTAGGAGATACTATTTTACTATTTGTACCACTTATTCTGTACCCATTTCACCATATATTTAAGAAGTCTGATGTTGTATATGTTCTTATTACAGATTATTTAATATTTCCATCTGTGTTATTCTTCCGTTGTATTGCACAGTCCTGCTATATATATTGCAACCCAGTATAGCAGCACTGGGTAATTTTATCTGCATTTGATTCTACATTTGTTGATTTTATATATCTTCCCCCTTTTTTGATATCTATGAGGTTTCGGGCCGCAGAAATTTTGGAACGCATGTGCGTTCCATGAGGGCAGTAAGCCTATTGGCCGGTCGGCCGGTCGGCCGGTCAGGAACACGCATGCGTCTAAACGAGGTGGCACGCAGACGCTGTACAGCAAGCCCCGATTGGAACGCATGTGCGTTCCATCTCGATGAGTTGCAGAAATGGCCACCGACGTGTGAGACGCACGTGCGCCCGACCCCAATAGGCCCCGGAAGTTATTCCTGACAATGGTTGGAACGCACGATGCGTTCCAGATTAACGATTTACAGGAAGGATAAGTCTGATTGGCGGAGAGGGTCCGGCGGGAACCCCATAAAAAGGGAAACATTTGAAGTGAACTTTATCCAACTGAGGAAGCCTGATTGAGAGGCGAAACGCGTTTTGGACACTTGGACACCTTATTGAAGGACACTTTTTAAAAGACTTTAACTTTGGATTTATTTTATATCACTTTTGCACTTTAACCAGTTGTATTCTGGTAAAGCATATTTATTTTAAGCGTTTTTTAAGGAAATAAACCTACCTTTGAGCAGATATCTAAGTTTCCTGCTACTTCATTTCAAGACAACCAGCACAGGTGAAGAAGGACAACCAGGATTCTGGCAGTATATAGGTTTGGACAACCTTTGAATGGTCCAAAGGAGTATACAAAGAGAGTCATATGAGGGTATGACTCCAACATTGTGAGTGCAATTACTATTTACTTATCTCATTCTATGTTATTGTATAGACATACTACGCTATTGTGCATATACCCTTGTTTTACAGATTATCAAAGACTCAAGCGGTTCCACCTATAGTTTTGTATGTATGCTATTGATTTTATGGTGGTGTAGGGGATACCACATATTAGGTGTTTAGAGCTGCTTATTTGTTATCTTTCCCACAGAGTGTATCATTTTTCTTTTTAACTAATGATAACCTTGGATTACTCTTGGTGAGCCTTTAAATATCTAGACATAGAAGCCCTAAAAAGAACTAATACGATTATATCCTAAACCTACCTCAGCACAGAATAAAATACTAATGTGCCTTCATTCCAAAAATATGTTAAACACCCCAAGCAGATAAAAAAAAGACTATGCTAAGTGATACCCATTGTGATGGTAGTCACCGTCATTGGGGATGGAAGACAGACACTATGTGCGAGCCCCCAAATTCCTGTTGTGTTTTTGTCACCCTGTGCTCATTATTTGTACAGGGTATGTTGAATGTATTGCTGGTCTGTGTGTCTCCCCCTCCCACTTTTCCCTGTCCTATAGTTTCCCAGCAGGGCATTGTCCCAGGGACACTACCAGACCAGTTTGAACTAGCTGCCCTGTCCCACCTCAATCTCCCAACAGCCCTTGCTATTGTCTGACCCCACCCTTCCTTGTACTATAGTGCTCTTATCAACCTATTGTATGTAAATGAGGTTGTTGGGGGCTAAAAATATGTGTGCTATGTTCATTATAGAGTTGCTGTTTAAGCTTCACCATGTGTCATCTGGTGTTTGGTCCAGGTTGGAAAAGGCCTTAAGTGATCCCAGTCAAGCCTCGGCGACTGGGTCTGAAGTGCTCCAGGGTTCCTGATAGCTACGAGGAAGCAGACTTGGCGGAGGTACTCAGTCGGAGTACTGGAGCTCAGTTACACCCATAATGCAAAAGAGTCAAACAAGCAAAGCCTGATATGCATTTTGTGTCGTACACACCTTTGTCACAGCCTCTGTAGGGAGGTCAAGCCCTTCCAGAAGCCAGCCCAGCTGGGGTAGGTATAGCTACTTGCTCGTACCTCGATAATGTCTCGATAATGGTCTCTCTCCTCTGATCCACATGTGGTAGACACACATATCTGGTGGCATTTTGCCACTTTAGGTGGTAGTTGTGTGATAGATTCCCTTTATTGGTAAAAGTGGATTGACTCATAAGGGAAGTGACCATGGCATCTGAGTTCCAGTTGCGGACGCAGAAATACTTGTCCTGTTCAACAGACTTGTTACTGTAGAGGTTCGCTTGGAACTGAGAGATATGATACACTAGGACCTAAAGCACTGGCATCTGGACAGTGCCACTGGCCTCTTCCTCTAACTACTAAAAGTTGTGCTCTATTGATGGATGCAACTGAGGCTCCACCGCCAGGATGCTGGGGAATCGGCCCAGATCTCCAACCTTTTGCTTGTGAAGTGCAAATCTCTTTGCCCTCTCTCCAGCTGCTGCTGGAGTTTAAGGCAGATTGTATGACTTGCACTTCTCCCCAGCAGCATATGTCCACCACAGGAGATGATGAAGCCGGCTGGGTAACTGGTTCAGCTCAACTCCTAATGTTGTTTGTAGTGATTGTTCTGTATTGGTGGAGGGACAATGGTCTCCACTGGCTTAATTGCAGTCGACCCAGATCCCAAGTCCCTTGTCTTCTCTCCAGCAGCTGGTAGAACTTAAGCGAGAAGGTATAGTTGACACTCTGCGCAAGCAGCAGATGCATACTAGAAGAGATGATGAGGTTGGCTGGGTAAGTGACACTATTTCAATGCCTGGTTAGTCTCCATCAGAAGGGAGAGATCTGTGATGGTAGCCACCATCACTGGAACAATATGAAACTTGCCCTTCCCTCTGGCAGCTGTTTTAATATTCCACCTCAGTGAGACATGATCCACCTTGGGCTAGGATCATGTCTCACTGAATTTGATGATGTATGGCTGACATCTCTTGTGGTTTTCCATATGTATGTTATGTCTGTCTCCCTGTGCCCTTTATAGGTGATGGGTGTGTTATATTGTAATGCTATTTTTTAAATGTGTGCTCTCCTGTCCTGCTGATGCTCTACCAACTAGGTGAATTTGGTTGTGGAGCCTGTGCAGCACAACCTGTTGATTGTGAACGATCTTGCAAGAATGTGCAGTGCCTCCTGTTAGTTGTGAAGATCTTGCAACAGTTAAGTGCACTACATAAATTGCAAAGACGTACTGGATACCGCACTCACCAAACTACCCACATGCTCTGAAACCTTCCAAAATATGCAGAATAAATAACGGTTCAGGAACTCCGGGATGACATAAATTGCAGCTTTATTGGGGCAAATGCAGCAACGTTTCAACCCTACCAGGCCCTATCTTCTGGTATCTTGATAAAGATCAGTTTGGGTTGAAAAGTGGCTGCTTTTGCCCAAATAAAGCTGCTATTTTTGTTATCTTGGAGTGCCTGAACCATTATTATTCTAAATAAATATTGTATTGTGTTATATGAGTGCTTGTATGATTCCCCATAATGTTTTGGATTGAGTGTGTCACCATAAGTGTAATGTAATGCGAGTAGGAACTATTCCATTCCTATTGGGAACTGTGTGTCCTGTCAGGTTTGTTCAGGGATTCTAGTAGCAGAGTTTTCGGGCCTGCTTTCTGGTTGCACTGGTCCTGGACACATTTTAAGAAAGAGCTCAAAATGTCTTTGTAAAGACGGTGGCAAAAGCTAAGGATGAAAGCCACAAGTGCCTTTGTAAAGCTAGGAGTTGGAGGCAGCGCAGAGGAGTTGATAACTACCTGACAGAAGAAGAACAAGCTGAGGGATTGACACCTACCTGGGAGAAGGAGGACAGACAGATGGGATAATACCTGCCTGGGAGGGCAAGCCCTTCCAGGGAACGAAGAAAGTATTAATCTAGAGAGGAAGTGTTTTACAAAAGTGCATTAAAACAAGTTTCAAATATACATAAACAACCAGCAGTTCTAAAAACACTTTTGTAGAGATGCTTTCTTTCCCACAGCAAAAGAGAAGTAATGAAGAATATACATTACAGGTGAAAAACTAAAAGAATAGTGTAGCGCTTAAAACAATATAAATTATTGCCTTCGCCTTGACAATATATGGGTAAGTAGAGAATTCACCAGGGTATCATGGAAAACATAAAGAAAAAAAATACATATAGTGCAGATGGTTTCTTTAAAATGGTAAGTGTAAGTAATGGTTAAACTACTCTCATTGTTTGGAGCCTAAATATATGACTCAGTCTATTGTGCAGTCACAAGTTAATTAGAGACTAAATATAAGGTTCAATCTATTGCATAGGAATCAACAGAACAGCCCAGCTGGGGTAGATATATCCATCGGCTTGTCCACTGATCTCGGTAATGGTCTCTCTCCTCTGGTAGCTCAACTTCCCCAGTAGTGTTTTGTCCCATATATATTTATATATTTATAATTATTTGTTAAATATATAATACATAAATGTGCAAACACTTTTTTTTTTTACTGATGCTCATTTATCCCTTTGTTTGTTACTTCTCACTTGATCTGTAAGATTAAATTAACATTTAGTGGCTGTCCTCTAACCATCAATCAATTTGTTTTTTGGCCTCACGAGAGGAATTCTTAATAACAATGTCAAAACAAACATGCTTGTCCATAGTTTGATTTGTTTGTTTGTTAATTAGTCTGGTGGTTAGGTAACAAGAGTTGGATTGTATGATCAGCTGATTTGGATGAATTGCAGTTCATAACTAAATAAATCTCAAATTCTACAAATTTCAGTGGTGCCACAAACCCATAAATCCTCTCAACATGACATAATATTCACTTGACAGATGAAGGTTGAAGTTCTGCTGGGTTGTGTTATAGGGTGTAGAATATTGAAGACAGAGCATACTACAGAAGCACATAATTTTCTACATAAAACATAAAGCAAATCTGGCTGCTGTCAAGAATAGTACAGTGTAGAACAGTCATCAAAGCAAATGTCTAATGTCTAAAGACTGGAGCTGCTTCTCAAGCTTTTTGGTTATGAAGTCTTCATCTGCTTATAACTAAATAGTTAATTTTGCAAGACTTAAAATTATTTCTATATTCAATTTACGATCTCCATATCTTTAAATAATGTATACCATCATTCTCATTATTAAACTTTTTACTTCTATTGAGTAGACTTTATTGACAGGGATAGTCTTTTGTACTTTCAATAGAGTGAAATTAAAATGAAAGAGTACATTTTACAGATATCTAAAATGTCCTTGAAGTCAAAAGGGAAGAAATGGCTCAGGGTTCATTTCAAAGGAGAATATACATCATTCATCACTAGCAAAATAATTAATTTTGTATTTATTAGGCATTTATTGAAATAATCTTAAATTAAATAAACTGTGGATTAGTAACTCCTAAAGAGATAACACTGTAATCTTACAGTACATTAAGTGCTCATTTGTATAGGTAGATTGGAATACGTCCTACCTTATAAATAAAAGATGAAAAAAGGAAAAACAACAAGGCATCGGTATTATGTTTTCAAAATAATCTCATGATGGTGTTCTGTTTGTAAGCTCCAGCTGTGTAGTTATGTAAAGGCAGTTGTATAAAAGGTTCTTTGAAACTTCCATAAAATGTTTTTTTTTAAATGGTATAAGAGTTGCTGAATCTATTTTCCATTTTTTCCTAAAAAACTTTTTCCTTTGCTTAAGACTTCTGCACAGTGATTGTTCCAAACCTCCAACACTTGTTCATTTGATGATTTGCCTCATCTAAATGTCATCCGTGAAAAATTTGTAGGAAAATGATTCAGACTGAAAAAAAAAAAGGTGTAAAAATGGCTAATCAGTGTACTGGAAAATAAATACATAATATAAATAGTATGTATATATTCTGTTTACTGATAGACACATATTTCCACAGTAAAAAATATAAATATGTATATACTCCTATATTATACATTTATTAAATAACATAAATTTATAAAATATGAATATAATTGTTTTTTTTTCATATTTTACTGCTCCAGTTTTTTCCTGTTTTGGTCACTTCTTGTTTGATTTGTGAATAAAAATCAACATTTGGTGGATATCTTGATAGTGGTACAAATATCTAACCAAAAATCATTTATTTTATAAATAACACACTATAAATAACCATTTAACGCGTTTCACCGCTGGGGCTTTATCAAAAATGGAATAAAGCCCCAGCGGTGAAACGCGTTAAATGGTTATTTATATTGTGTTATTTATAAAATAAATGATTTTTGGTTAGATATTTGTACCACTATCATTTTTTGCACACTATTATTACTATTTATTTTATTTTTTCCTGGCATTTTATACTACATATCCTGAAGTGGGGATTATACCACTAACGCTATTTCTAAAGTGCAGTGTGACCTGCACTTTACTTGTGAGTATATTTTATCTTATTTTATTCACCACCTTAAAATATCATCAGAGAGCACTATCTGCTGTTTTTATCTCCTTCTTCTCCTGAGAGTTGGACAAACCCCTTGGAGGACAAGCACCAATATATCCTGTAAGCGGGGATTATACCGCTATATGCCTACAAACCCTGAGCTGGCTATAGCTCACCCAAATGTGAGTGCAACATATATATTTTTAATACTGTCACATTAAGTGTATACACTCCGCACGATTGGTCCTTTCTCCTTGTGTTTACCATATCACGAGACGGTGGGAACTACTACAACAAGAGAACCTACCCCCACAGCGGAATTAGTGACTATACCTATCTTATCTCCTGACACTCATTGGAACTTACCTCTTATTCTGTATTTTATCTTATTTCTATTTATATTTTTTATATTTTTATATAATTTATTTTATTTTATTTTAAATTTTTAATTCATTTTATTTTTGGTGCAACCTTTCTCTCTCTTTACTGTTTATCTTTTATATAGAGGGTTACCCTCTAAAAGGTCGCTGCCTGTTCATTATATTATTAGCGCTAACCTTACCTTTTTTTATAGAATTCAAGAACTGACTGTTCACTAGATGCCAAATATATCCCACCCCTTCACAGGTGCCATGGTAATGATATAATCAGTGTTTTTCACTTCAACTGTCAGTGGTTTTAACCCTTTAAGACCGGAGGGTGTACAATTACGCCCTATTTTAAGCGGCTCTAAACGCCGCCTCCGGTTTTTTCTTAACCCGGTCGCAGGCGATCCCACACTGGCGATCGCAGTTGGGGGGACTCCCAGGGCACGTCCTTCCTCCTGGGCCCCCCCCCCGGCCATGTGAGAGTGAGGTCCTTGCGAGGACCTCACAATCACATGGCCGGGTTAGCTGGCTCAGGCATTGCCAGCAGGGGGACTGCCTGTAATGACAGTTAGTCCCCCTGCTGGCTGGAAATAAATTAAAATTAAATTAATCAGTGTAAAAAAATAATAATAATATACTTAGATCATATATATATATATAAGTATATATATATATACACATATACATACACACACATACACTGTCTAGTTGTATTTTACTATTAATATATATAATTATATATATATATATATATATATATATATATAATTATATATATATATATATATATATATTAATATCAAATTACACGTAGACTGATAATGATTAAATATATATATATATATAATTATTGTTATATATATATATATATATTTATATATAATTTTAAAAAATATGTAAATACGTAAAAAATAAAATAAAAAAAATAATTAAAAATAAATAATAAAAAAATATATAGATGTGTGTTATTTCGTTCTAACTGTATTGTGATATTAATATATATATATATATATATATATATATATATATTTATATCAAAATACATGTAGAACGAAATAATATATATATCTATATACATAAATATATACGTATATATCACTATATATATATACCTATATATAAATAAAAATATTTAAAACAATTATATATATATATATATATACATATACATATATTAATTATACACATATATTTATGTAATATTTTTACATAATTAGGTATCCTAATTAATTACAATTAGCGGGACCTGCCTGACAACCCATGCCGAAAGTATGGGGAATTTAATTTGCTAGCACTATATTTAACCCTATAACTTTCCAAGACACCATAAAACCTGTACATGGGGGGTACTGTTTTACTCGGGATACTTCGCTGAACACAAATATTAGTGTTTCAAAACAGTAAAATATATTACAACGATGATATCACCAGTAAAAGTGACTTTTTTGCATTGTTCACGCACAAACAGCACTTACACGGACAATATTATTGCTGTGATACTTTTTACTGTTTTGAAACACAAATATTTGTGTTCAGCGAAGTCTCCCGAGTACAACAGTACCCCTCATGTACAGGTTTTTTGGTGTTTTCAAAAGTTACAGTGTCAAATATAAGGCTTGTGTTTAATTTTTTTCACATTAAAATTCGCCAGATTGGGTACGTTGCCTTTGTGACCCTATGATAGCCCAAGAATTAAAATTACCCCTATGATGGCATACCATTTGCAATAGTAGACAACCCAAGGTATTGTAAATGGGGTATGTCCAGTCTTTTTTAGTAGCCACTTAGTCACAAATACTGGCCAAAATTGGTTGTTTTTTGCATTTTTCACACACAAACAAATACTAACGCAAACTTTGGCCAGTGTTTGTGTCCAAATGGCTACTAAAAAAGACTGGATATACCACCTTTGCAATACCTTGGGTTGTCTACTATTGCAAATGGTATGCCATTATGGGTGTAAATTTAATTCCTGGGCTACTATACAGTCTCAAAGGCAACGTAACCAATCTGTCGAATTTCAATTTCAAATGTAACGTGCTATATTTGACCCTGTAACTTCCCAAAACACCATAAAACCTGTACATAAAACAGGGGGTACTGTTTTACACGTGAGACTTTGCTGAATACAAATATGTGTATTTTATTGCAGTAAAAGCAAACAGTATTATAACATTGACAGTTAAAATGTCATGTAGAACTAAAAAAATAACATAATTTCTTATTTTCGCCCATTTTTTTCTAATTAAATTATGTTTCATAGCTATATATTTGATATTAAATGAAAGCCCTGTTTCCCCTGAATAAAATGATATATAATAAGGGGGAGGCATTTAATATGAAAGAGGTGAATTACGGTTGGACAGACATATAGCGCAAATGCCAGGTTTTGTTTACGTTTTGTTCTGTTCACAACGTGCACATTTGCTCAGTCCTTAAGGGGTTAATGTTGTGGCTGGTCAGTGTATTGCTCTATATTGTACTATACAACCTTCAGGAGAAAAAAGTCCATATAATTCCAAAAGGGTTCCATATAATTCCAAAGGGTTCACATACTTCCAGAAATCCATATAATTCCAAAGGGTTCACATACTTTTTCTTGCAACTGTACAACCAATCAATACACACAGACACTCCCACACAAAATCCTCCCCTCTGCCTGTGATATGATTACTGAACACAATGGGTAATATTGATATATCACAGGGACCCCAAAACATGCAATAACCCCATAAAAAGTATATCCGGGGGATCTGGGTGAACCACATATCCAAATATATAGTTTAAAACTACTACACGATGTCTTTGTGCACCAAATACAGATGAGATGGCACCGTGTAGAAAAGTCCAAACAGTGTCTGTGAGTTAAAATGGCCGCAATCCATTGTTCTCACCATGTGCTTCATCCATTGTTCTCACCATGTGCCTCTGATACATGAAATGGTGGCCACCCAGTAACTCCACAGTATGTCCCCAGATGGTTCTTAAAGGGCCAGCAGCAGCATAATAAAATACAATATGCCCAAATCAGTTCCTAGAAGGGCAATACATCTGTGACAGATCCATCTGTATAAACTGGTATTGTTGGTTTGTCTGTTTTGCCTCCCTTCATGGAATTGCCTGTCCATATGCCCCTGTTCGTTTGTTACAGAATATACCGAACAAAACTACCAAATGGACGGCCACCCAGGAGAGAAGTGTGCTGCTGGTTAACCTCTTGGCCCCAATTAGAACGTTGTGGTTAACCGCAGACTCTTCATTCTAATCGTATGCAGGGTGGTCGTCGTTCGTATGCCGACCACAAGGCAGCGGCCATTTTAAACACGCGCAAGACCAGCGGTGTTCGACGAAGATCTCATGGAACTATAAACTGACACTTTACCTACCGAACACCAATGAAACAACCGATCGCCCTTCTTTTTCGTCAAGGCATACGAACATCGGTCCGTTCGGGAGTTTGGATAATACGAGTGGACTTAACCCAGATAGCCATCCCCTGGAGTCAATCGTATACCGAAAGACATGTGAAAGACTTTGACTCCATGGCGATTAAACTGTGCGCATTGGATCTGAGCGCTATTCGGTAGTAATATGCACTCAGATCCAGGCTATCTGGGGATACGTTGCACGAATCCAATGTATTCGGTATTGGTATAGTTATATATTTTTATGTGTTTTTGCTGTATCGTGTAAAATGGCGGTTTGCCTCTATCCCTGGAGATAATTGAATTTCTTCCCAATTATCTCCAGGATAGAGAGGAGGGATTTACTTGTGTAAAGGGGAGTATTTAAACCTGGGCCACTGTGATTGGCTACTGTCCAATATATGTCTCAGTCTTCCATCTGGTCCCCTAGGGGAGTGTCCACCAGGTGGGAGAACTGCATAAATACCGGGCAGGTATTTTGTGTTCGTGGATTTACCGCATTCCCTTGCAATCTGTTCGGGAGTTTGGTGGTCTGCTGTATAGAGCCTGTGTCTCTGGAAAGGGGGAATATCGGCTAAACGGCGGTTTCATCCATTTAAGCTGTGAGTGTCTTAACAACATCCCAGGGCCATAGTCGCAGGGCAAGAGGCTGGCAAGCAGCCCTCTCCAGGCACAAGTGGTGGGGCTGGTTCCGCCACAGTATAGGATTGATAGGAAGAGGAATTAGTAGTACTCAGGAGATTGGTGTACACTGTGTGCTGGGCAGCTACTGAGGGGTGGGTCACCTCTAATACTGAGTGTGTTGTTGTCTGTGTGTCAGAGTGTAAATGTGTGGCAGTGAGTGTGTATCTGCATGCTTGATTGTAAGTCTGAATCTGAGTATGATTTTATGCATCTGTGTTTATTTATGATTGTGTCCATAGAAGTGTATCTGTGAGTGTGTCTATAGGAGTTCATCTGTGAGTGTGTCAATAGGTGTGTATCTGTGAGTGTGTCAATCACCTGGTGCACTTAGTCCCTGAAGTTACATTCCTGTCCCTCCACCAGACACAGATAAGTGCTATATGTAATTAATTGATCAATCCTAAAACTAATATAAAACAACAAACAGCTATATATAATCTAGAAAAGATAAAAATCCAATTTTGCACTTGCTTGAAAATGTCCTTAAGTTGCCAAACACATTCAACTGATTAAGTGGGCGAGTCACCAAAACCAGCAATGATTGGCTGAAAAGTATACACCTATTTTGGAAGGAAAACCCAGCTTACATTTTAAAATGGTGGGTCTCCTAGACCTGCTTACAACTGACACAGGAAGCTCATTATTTGAGTGAAATACGTTTTGGCAACTTAAGGACATATTTTTAAGCAAGTGCAATATTGGACTTTTATCTTTGAAATATTATATACAGCTGTTTGTTGTTTAATATTAGTTTTAAGATTGATCAATACATTACATATAGCACTTCTCTGTGTCCAGTAGAGTTCCAGGAACCTAACTTAAGAGGCTAAGTGCCATCCATCTAATTTGGCACCAGGCAAAGTAACCTCAGATCCAGGACTTTACTGCAGTAAATAAGGTGAGCTTGAGTGAGTTTTTTACTATTGAAGAATTTGTTTATAATATACTACATGAATGGGTTTTCTTTCATTTCTGTGCTTTATTTGGAGGTACACCTTTGCCAGAAAAGGGTTGTGTTGCTGCCCTAAAAGCACAGAGGCGCACATTACAGAGCCAATAGACTTAGGCTCCAGTCCATGTTACCATCTTTTTCACTCTGGTTGTACACTATATTAGGGTAAACGATTGTTTTAACTTTGTATAATTCAGCCTTCCTCCATTGAATATAAGCTCACTACTTATATTACTTGTACAGTATCATTTTGGTGTATGGGGAAGAAGGAATTCCCACACGTGTGTTTTTGGGCTGATATATAATTTGTCACTGTAAGTTCTAGTTATTAGGCACACTTTCTCCTATTGGAGATTAAATACATTTGAATCTCACATAGATAGTACAACAATACCTCTGCCATAGATAGAACCCAATTATTCCCACATACCAAGTACCCCAAATCCCCTAACAGATAGAACCCCAATTTCCCCCCAATAGCTAGTACCCCTTTCTCCTCTAATCTCATTCCTATACATAGTGACTGATTCTCCTCCTTTCCACCACTCCTGCCCTATCCTAGTTAGTGATAAAGAGGCTTTCCACCGTACCTGAAAGAGAGCCTCATGAACTCAGTGCCCTGCCCTACTGTTTATCAGGGCAGCTTCATGCGGCTCGTGACAACTTTTGACTCACCTTCTCACTATTACCTTCTCACTTGTGCTACTCCCACACATGAAGCTGGCAGTACCATCAACCTTATTTTTTTCTAATGTAGGCTGTCTCCCCCTTCCCTCACATACCTGATTTATAGGCTGTCTCCTCCCCCCACCGCCCATCCCTCACTTACCTGATCTGTAGGTGGACCCCCCATCTCTAACTTACCTGATCTGTAGGCGGATCCTCTCATCTCTCACTTACCTGATCTGTAAGCTGCACCCCTGATCCCTCACTTACCTGATCTATAGGCTGCCACCCCATCTATCACTTACTTGATCTATAGGCTGTCTTTCCCCCCCCATCCCTCACTTACCTGATCTATAGGCTGCCACCCCATCTCTCACTTCCCTGATCTACAGGCTGCCACCCCATGTCTCACTTCCCTGATCTATAGGCTGTCTCTCTCCCCCATCCCTCACTTACCTGATCTATAGGCTGTCTCCCCCCATTTCTCACTTACCTGATCTATAGACTGTCTCTCCTCCCCCTCCCTCACTTACCTGATCTGTAGGCTGTCTCTGCAGTGCTCTGTGCTGCTCCCCTGTAGATTCAGTCAGGAGAGAGAAGCAGGGATATGATGTAGCTTCCTATCCCTGTCTCTCTCTATACACAGCGCAACCTACTGGCCGACGCCGGTATTGCAGTGTATTTTCAATCTCACACGAAAAATAGCAGAACAAGCTGAAAAATCCAGGGGGGGGGGTCACTTGCCCCTTGCTGTCCCCCCCTGCAGGCTCCCATGCTCATGTCCCTCTCTGGTTACCTCCTTGTATAATGCTACCCTCACCTCTGCATGCTGCAGCCCCGATCAGCAAGGAAGACATGCCTCCAACCAAGGCATACTAAGTTGACCAGCTACCTACAGAGATGCTCCCGTTCAGCTGAATGCTGCTGGAGGAAGTTCCACAATTTGTCAGACTTCCTCCATTATAAATTCATCTTGAGTTCGAACAGTGCAGCACCCACCATTGCCAGACAATCATACTTTTCCTCTCTCGTCAGTTCATGCTCTTGCAATCCCAGACATCTCTTTGTTACCTTCAACTCTCTCCATCGCCCACCTCAAGCAACCCCCCCCAAACTAACCTTCAAGCCAACAGCTTTGCATGCTACTTGACCAACAAGATTGAACAGTTAAGGAAAGAACTCTTCCCCCTTTGCTCCTGTCTCTCACAACCACACCTGGTCCGTACCTTCCCTACCCTTCAGGCCTTCTCCCCAGCCACTGAACAGGATGTGGCTGCACTTCTCTCCTCTCATCCCACCACCTGTCCATTTGATCCTGCACCTTCCCACCTTATCAGATCTATCTCCCCTTGTCTTGTACCATACTTAACGCACATCCTCAACTGCTCTCTTTTTTCTGGTATTTTCCCTACTCTCCTTAAACTTGCTACTGTCATACCCATCATAAAAAGCCATCCCTAGACCCATCCTTCCTTTTTCCTCAAAGCTTCTAGAAAGACTAGTCTTTACTCATTTGACTAATTTCTTCAACTCCAACTCTCTCCTCGACCCTCTTCAATCTGGATTCTGCCCCCTCGACTCTACTGAGACTGCTCTGATTAAAGTCACAAATAACCTTATCACAACTAAATCAAAAGACTACTACTCCATACTAATTCTTCTTGGCCTTTCTGCCCCTTTTGACACTGTTGATCATGCCCTCCTTCTCTCGTGACACTGTCCTCTTATGGTTCTCCTCCTATCTCTCCAAACGCTGATTCAGTGTCTCCTTTTTCAATGACACCTCCTCCCCATGTCCAGTCTCAGTTGGAGTCCCCCAAGGATCTGTTGTTTGTCTCCTTCTGTTCTCTTTCTTTTTATACTGCCTCACTCGGCAAGCTAAATAATTAATTTTGATTCTGTTACCATCTGTATGCCCAGATATATTTCTCCTCCCCTGACCTCTTCCCTGCTGTACTACAATGTGTCACCGCTTGCCTTTCTTCAATCTCTGCTTGGATGTCCTCCCGCTTTGTGAAACTCAACCTCTCTAAAACAGAGCTTCTTATTTTTTCTCCTCATAATGCTGAATCTCCTCATTCACTTCCCCTGCAAGTTGATGGTACTTGCATCAGTCCATCCTTGCAAGCTCATTATCTTGGTGTTACCTTTGATTCTGGCCTCACCTTTGCACCTCATATCCAGCATGTTGCTTAAACCTGTCAATTCCACCTAAAAAACATTGCACACACACACCCCTTTCTTACGCAAGATGCTGCTACAGAGCTTGTTCATGCTCTGGTAATCTCTCCTAGTTCGTCTTCCCAGAAGTCGAATTGCTCCGCTATAATTTGTAATGAATGCGGCCGCCAGGCTGATCTTTCTCACCTGTCGCTCCTCCCTTACCTCGCCGCTCTGTCAATTCTTACACTGGCTTCCTGTATTCTATAAGTGTCAAGTCAAAATACAAACTTTTACCTATAAAGCCCTAAACAACTGTAGCCCCTGTTATATTTCCACACGTATTCCTAGATATACCCCTTCTCTGTCTCTCCGCTCTGCCGGTGACCACCTCTTGTCCGCTGCCAACCCTTACTGCTAACTCGCGCTTGCAGGACTTCTCACTGGCGGATCCTTTCCTTTGCAGACTCTCTTCTGGTCTTCAATTGTTTAAGAGGTCCTTTGAAACCCATCTGTTCAGAAATGCTTATGGCCTCCAAGAGTAACATCTATTCTCACACATCTGTTTCTTGCCACTCTCACCTCCAGTTCTGCTTCTTTTCCACTTTGTTTGTTTGCTGTCTGCTTTGCTGCCCTATTTTGTTTTTATACCCAATCTCCTCTGGACTGTAAGCTCGTTTGAGCAGGCTCCTTATCTACCTACCATCCCTATATAATTTTGTAAATGTCAGATTTTTTGTTAAATCTCCCCACATTCAGAATATTGTAAAGTGCTGTGGAATAAGTTAGCACTATATAACTACTACAAATAATAATTTAAAAGGGTTCACTTACACCACTATGGGTAATGTACATTGTCCTTAAACGTTGATAAATCACATCTTAATCTTCAGACACTGAGAAAGTGCAGTCAAGTGTTTAGAGAATGTATATACTCAAATTATTAGACTGACTCCTTTATATAAGAAAAACTACAGTCTATATTTAAAGTCAATGTAAACAATTTTTTTCTCCCCAATATGAGTGATCATGTCTATTTTAGTTTATATTTCTTCAATTTACAGCATTTATATTTCTGGTTGAAATGCAGACATGAAGAAAAACACGTGTGTAAATAAACATTAATATTCTTGAAATGCGAGTGTGAGTTATCTGCATTGTTAAATTAATACATACGAGAGATACTGATTTCTTTACATTTTAATTAATACATTTATTGGCCAAATAAAATCTTAATATATTGCAAACAATGAACACTGTGTTTTCAAATCTGAATGGCATATTTCCTTCCCACTTTAATGTAATCTAGACATTCCTGTATGACAGTAAACATTTCAAATATCTTTCTTGGAAGCAGTAAACCAATATATATATGGTGGGATACAATGTGGAGTGAATAATTTAAAATACATATAGATGATTGTTATATTATTTTTGTGGATATATCATATTTTGTTAAAACATAGCAATTTTTTAGATATATCTTTCTCAAATAGTTTCTCAAATAGTTGCTTTGTATAGTATTTGGCATCAATATAAAGCATTGTTATGTCAAGCTGCATAGCCACTAAGCAATTATTCTTGGTTAGTGCACTTCACCACGTCCTTTGATAGATAAGAATGCACAGAATTAATGGTTTTCAACACTTTTTTCTGCAATGTTTTATCTCAAGCCAAATAGCCCCAAACAAAATGCCTTCTGTTGAACTGAAGTGCTCTCCAAGAGTTGTACTATGAGCAAAACGGAAGAGAAGTTAAAATAATGTTCAGAAATATGACTGTGATCATCATAAAAAATAATTGTGACACATGCGACTCGCAATTATCAAAATGTCATGACAGTGTATTTTTATTTTATGGACCTTTTCAGCATCTTTTCAGTATTTTCTCCCTAACATTGATGAAATATTTTGGATACATTTTTCAAATGATTTAATATTTTTGGCTAAACTTAAAAAAGAAAAGAAAAAATAATTAAAATGTAAAAAATACATCACGTGTAAAAATATATACTAACATTGAACCATTTTATAAGTTTATCCACAAACATTAAATAATTTGAAAAGCATTTCCAATAATATTACATCAAATCCAGAATTGATATGATTCATATCAACATCTTCATGTAGGCAGAATCTTGAATAATAATTTAAAGAGTCCCTCTGTCTTTCTTACCAGGAATCTATTTATTTTTCAGCACATTCTGATAATAAAAGCTAAAAAACAAACGAACAAAAAAAAAAACCACCTAAGCTACTCTTGATGTGTGCATTCTTCAAGTGAGCTCTAAGGATACAAGCATTACTTTTCCTAGAGGCATACACACACATACATGCTCACATGCTCCTAACTTTTAACTGCTTTTTTTTTTTTCATTTGTCTCTATGGATTTGAATATTCATTTGGTTGTTGTTTTGTTTTGTAATTTGTTTTTTAATCAGTTGTGTTTCAGTTTTATGTACTCAGTTGCAAATGCGTTTAATAGTGTACTGCCGACTGCAGGTATCTTCTGTTAATCTCTCTTATGAATTTTTGTTATATGAGGTAGTGTATAAAACCATTGTTATCCATATACCTTTTCCACCAAGCTTAAATGTATTCAATAGAGGTTGCAGTAGTCCAAATTAGTCCTTACATTTTGTTCAACTGGTGTTTCTACAGAAGTCACCATATAATTCTAGGAACATTTTTGTAAATAAATCAGCTTGTCCAAACATTTTAAACCAAAGCCTTTGAGTCAGTCATTTTTATTACTCATTATTATATAGTATAATATTTCTTTGAGCTCTGTAACTAACTTAACTAGAGCAGCACATGTCGTTCTGCAGTTTGCTTGTATCTCACAATCCTACAACTTGAGTACTACAAGTGGCTTTCGGAATGTTCAAAGCCAGGGGCCCATCAACCTTCAATACTACTTCTCCATTATGGAGAGCCATAATGACATGACCCATAAGCACCCATGTGAATCCATCACCATGAATCAGATGACAGTTGTCATTTGATATCAAAAACACAATTTTACAGAAAATGGGGGGAAAAAATGAATAATGGAACAGCACCTGGCATTGTTCTTACCTTGTTATTATATATAACATGTACAATTGTTGGGGGAGGGGGGATGATTACAAAACTGTCACAGTCTTCACTAATACAGCATATTATTAAAGCAAAAATTCAATATTGAATGTCTTACATTTAAATCCACAAGCTGACCTTTACCAACACCCAGCCGAATGATATTCCATGATCCTTTTGTTGGAAAAACAAAAATGTAATTAACACCTTCAAATTAATCTGTCCTTTATGGTTACAGTATTTATGTATCAATATGATCATTTATTGCCAATATCACTAGCTTACTACTGCTAATGCAAGAACTTAAAAAAACTCACTGTATGCAGACATGTATAGCTGTTTCTGTTAAAGGGAAACTCCAGTGCCAGGAAAACAATCCGTTTTCCTGGCACTGGAGGGTCCCTCTCCCTCCCACCCCCCAATCCCCGGTTACTGAAGGGGTGAAAACCCCTTCAGTCACTTACCTCAGGCAGCGATATGTCCCACGTCGCTGCCTGCTCCTCCCCCGCCACTCCACCTTCTTCCTCCGTCGGCCGGTGGGCGAGACTGATCCCGCCCACCGGCCGAGGAGTCCCAATGCGCATGCGCGGCAATGCCGTGCATGCGCATTGGCGCACTCCATAGGAAAGCATTGAAAATGAATTTCAATGCTTCCCTATGGGGAATAGAGCGACGCTGGAGGTCCTCACACAGCGTGAGGACGTCCAGCGACGCTCTAGCACAGATAATCTGTGCTAGGGACCAGGACTTATTTTATTTTACTCTTATTTTACTCTTATTTTATTTAACTTGATTTATAGGGTTTAAGACCCACCATATATCCTTGGTCAGATCCTTTCAGAGATCACTAATTTAATTTCTTTTTCAATATGGCAGGCTTCCTCTCAAATAAAAAAGATTTCTCCACTTGGTGTCTAGATGCAGATCAGGTGTTCTCTGAATCTAACTTGCCTGTTGAACAATCTAACTATACGTTAACTGCTGGGTTTAATACACTTTCCAACCTCTACAAACAACAGATCAGAACGAGTTGGGAAATTTCCTCACTTGAAAACTATCTTAAAAAGGGACTTATACCAAGAGGTTTGAGGGTACCCACAACTCCATCTAACCATATTGATGAGGAGGATTTTATAAAAGAATGGGAAGAAGCAGCAGGCCAGTGTTCTAACCGCTTTATGGAAATTATCTGTAAATATGAAAAAAAGAAACTACAAGACATTGAGACAAAGGTGGATACTGAAATAGATAAAATTGATCAATTTAAAACGGATCCTACTTTTGCCTCTAATGAAAGTAAATTACAGACTAACCTAGAGAGATACCAGACAATTATTAAACAAAGGAAACACCAAAAATTCCTTAGAGATCATAGGGATTTCAAAACTGGCAACGTATACCACAAAAAATTCCAACAAAGGAGAAGGGTCGATAGAGACCAAATCTCCACCTCCGAATACGAGACAAGTGGTTCAGATACTGACTCACAGTCAACCCCATCTACCTCCAGTGAATCAAATAGAAGTATTCTTAAAAAGGGAGTAACTTTTTTAGAGAAGACCCCGAACGAAGAACGCCCTTTTCTGAGACCAAGATCAAAGAGACAATCCTATCGGAGAAATCGATTTTAGAAAGAGACCAAATAGTAAATCTATCTAAATATACCTTGACTCAGACTGAACATAATTTACTGGAAAGAGGACTTTCCTTCGTTCCAGTTCCTCAATTCAATAAGTTCACTTGGGTCAAGGATATTAATCTTTTTGTTCGAAAACTATTACTTCATAAAACACATGCCTTAAATGAGGAGAAAAGGGCCAAAGAATTGGGCCTGAACCTCAAAGACTACCAGCTTACTTTATTGTTAGCAGAACTCTTAGAAGAAAGTGATCCAGTTGAAAGAAAACTTTGTCCCCTCACAGATTTGTGCCGCAAAAGTGAATTTTGTCCAAGATTAGGTGATTCTAAATATATACAGACCTTTTTGGAAATGGTCTGTAAAGAGATCGACGCCTTATCTCCTTCAAAATTTCTGCTTAAACCAAATGCCAATCTCACCTATGGTGAATTAAAAGCACTAAAAAAGCTACAAGCCAGAGAGGAAATAACTATCAAACCCTCTGATAAAGGGGGTAATACTGTGATTCTAGACACTTCGCACTATGTTACCATCACTAAGAAAATTCTCTCTGACAATACTACATATAAAGTCTTAAAAACAGACCCAACAAAAACTTTCTTGTGTAAATTGAAACAGATTTTACAAAAGGGCTTTGATGATAATTTAATTTCTAAAAAAGAATATGATTTCATGTTGAATTTGAATCCACGCATACCTACATTTTACAGTCTGCCCAAAATTCATAAAAAGTATCAAGACTTAACAGGCAGACCTATAGTGTCAGGAAACAACAACCTGACTCAAAATGTAAGTGTATATTTGGACCACATTCTACGACCCCTGGTTGCGAAACTTCCCTCCTTTTTAAGGGATACCAAACAAACTCTGGCACATCTCAAAACTCTTAATATACCCCCAGACTCCAAACTTTGTAGTTTAGATGTGGAAGCGCTCTATAGTTCAATCCCCCATACGATTGGGCTCAAGCATGTACAATACTTTCTATTACAGAGAGGTCAACATCTACAACAACACAGTGAATTTGCAATTGAATTACTGCATTTTGTACTAACACATAACTTTTTTCTCTTCAATGATACCTATTACCACCAGGTGCAGGGTACGGCGATGGGGACGTCTTGTGCGCCCTCATATGCCAACCTGCACCTGGGTTGGTGGGAAGAGAAAATAGTTTTCTCAGCCAGCTCCAATCAGTTTATCCGATATATCCTTTCTTGGAAAAGGTATATCGATGATATAATGATAGTGTGGAGTGGCACTACAGATGATTTTTCTCTTTTTGTACAATCACTTAATGATAACACCCTTAATTTGAAATTCACATCAGAAATAGGTACGCCTAATCTTAATTTTCTCGATCTAACGGTAATTCCTTCAGAAGGTACTGTCAAAACTGTCCTCTTTAGAAAAAGTACGGCCACCAATAGCCTGCTTAATTGGGGAAGCTACCATCCAGTCCCCCTAAAAAGAGGTATACCAACAGGACAGTACCTGCGCCTAAGACGTAATTGCTCTGATGTACAAGACTTCAAAATAAAGCTAGAGAGCTACGTACAATGTTCAGAGCCAAGGGACACCCACATAAATGTCTGAAACGGGCCTACCATCGAGCGCTCTTAACAGATAGAGAAGATCTGATCAAAGATGTACCATCATCTTCACCTAAAAATGCTCCAGACTCCAAACACCTGAGAGTCATTGCAACATATGACGCTGGCTGGGAACCAGTTAAATCCATCTTAAATAGATACTGGCCTTTACTTAAACAAGATGTACATCTAAAACAAATCCTTCCTCCAAATGCGGCACTTATAGCACGGAGGGGTAAGAACATTAAAGATGCCCTTGTACATAGCCACTTTCAACAATCCAAGGCAACCACAACTCATTGGCTCTCTAATAAACTCCAGGGGACGTATAAATGCGGCCGATGTAAAGCCTGTGATTCCATCTGTAGGGATTCAAAAAGTTTTCACAACAGTGATCAAACTGAGACTTTTTATCCCAACTCTTTTTTCAACTGCAACTCTAAAGGCCTGGTATACTTGATTAAATGCCAGTGCAATTTACTATATGTAGGGAAGACTTTCAGGCCTTTTAAAAGACGGATCTTGGAACATCTAAACTCCATCAAAACCAGCAGACATATTGAAACTACGGTATCTAGGCATGTGAAAAACTTCCACCAAGGTGACCACACAGTACTCAAGTTTCTGGGCATTGAGTTGATTAAACTTGATGAAAGAAAAGGGAATCTGGACAAGCTCCTCAGGAGAAGAGAGTGTTTTTGGATCTATCGCCTGGACACTCTATCTCCTGGGGGCCTCAATGAAGGTTTCTCATTTTCTCCCTTCATTAGTGATTTCTGATAACTCATAATGCCATCTATATATTATATTACTGATCTCTGATAACTTACAATTCCATCTATATATTATAAGAACTTTTACCGTAATACTAATCTTCTGACCTAAAAACACACTAAGTTTTCTTTATTTAGTCCATGAGTGAACATCACTAATTGATTTCTTCTGGACGATACCTCCAACATCTCTAAGTGGTACATTCCCCCTTTAAATTCCATTCTTCTCCTGAATTTACGCACAATCGAAATACTTAATTTGACATCTAGAAGCTATATTGTATATATAGTATAAGCTATATTATTCCAAACAAAAATTATTTCTTAGGAACATTGTTTGCTCTTTTGAATAAACTGTACACATAGCATTTTACATGCATCTGTGCACCTTTAAATCATAGCAAGATATATGTCTTCTTTTGAATAACTGCACACATTGCATGTTACATGCATTTGTGCACTTTTGAATCATAATAAGATATGTCTCCCTTTAAATAACTGTACACATTGCATGCTATATGCACTTCTTTTAAATTATAGTAAGATACATTTTTGATTTGGATAATGATATATACATATAGACTCTCCTTTTGTATTGGATGGTACCTATGCACTATATGATGTTAAGAAATATGTCCACTTGATTTATATAAAATAAGTAAAGATGAGCCCTAGCTCCATAAGTATATGATTTTCACCTTATATTAGATGTAATATATCGATTGACCTATTGTCTAAGTGGGTCTATCATTACACTAATTACTTTGTAGATTAATCTATGGGACTCCTTAATCTTCATCTATTAAAATCGGTTTATAAATGTATAAGTTTCATCTTACATCTATGTGCAACATACCTGATTGTATATACCAACTTATTAACTGAAAGGATCTAGAATTCTTACTATCTTTAATGTGCAATAATTCCAAGGAAATTTTTCATTTTATTTATTTTTTGTACAACAGCCGATAGGTACGGCACTTTTCCACGCCCGAATTACGCCCCTTTATTATGATAACTGAGAGTGAGGAAGGAGCATTCTCTCTTTTTTCCTCCTCCCCCCTCCCTCCTGTCGCTTTGTCCCACGTGGGGTCGGACGGATGACGAAATGTCGCCGCCCACATGAATAGTGGTTGGACCCTGTTTTGGTTTTGGGTCCCGCCCACTCCACGCCTCACACACACACTGGTGGACCATCAGTGGGCTGATTCGGAGCATTTTACGATTGGCGGTTAAGGGATTAAAAGCCACTAGCTGGACGAGGTATCGTTTATCCCCTGACGAAGGTGCATTAGACGCACCGAAACGCGCGTCGGGTTTCAGCTTTATTTATTATTTTTATTTTTACACTGTATGTCACTATGGTAGCACTAGGTGTTTGATTTAATTTCACTTCAAACTCTCAGCACTGATGGAGTCTTGTTTGTAGCCATACAGCCGTCTCTACCTGTCTTCTCTCTCCTTTCTATAGGGACAGCATAGAACACCCTCGAAGGTGTTTAATTTAGGAGTTGCAGGGTATATACCTCTATTTCTATGGACTTATGCCTATGTTGCAGATATACAATTTAGTTAATCTCTGCCTGTCTTCTCTCTCCTCCCTATAGGGATTGTACAGAACACCCTTGAAGGTGTCTATTTTAGGAGTGGTAGGGATTATACTCCTGTCTTCCAATTTTATCTGCCTCCTTTAGAGATTGTTCCATTGATTTTTCACAGTGAGAGTTCCCTCCTTTGGGTTTCAGGAGAGACAGCTTAATACACGATTATCAATGTGTTTAAATTAGGAGTTACAGGGTGGATACATTGTTATTGATACATTTACTTTTCTCTTTAACCCCCTGTATACCTCCATTTTGACTGGCAACATATTTATCCACTTAACCGGACCTGGAGATTCATCACTGCTAGGTCTGGCTGAGTGGTTTATGTTATTTATAGACTCCTCATTTGATTAATTATTTGGCATACTATACTTTTTTCCTAGCTCCAAGTTCTGTTGTCTCCGTCTCCTTTTGAATGAATTATAATAAAGTCTTTTTATTTTTGGAGACACTAATTGGATAGTATAATTCTATACTGTATCTTTGTATGCCAAATATCAGGGGATCTTCCTCCTTCTAATTGTATATACTCAGTGCTGATGGTTGGGTTAGGGGATACATTTATACTGTTTAGTACCCTTTAATATATTAAAAACCAGCTTTGATTCTCATCTCTTGAGTCTCAAATAATTTCTTTTGACTTTATAACTAGGGACCAGGACTTAACCCTGCAAGGTAATTATTGCAGTTTATAAAAAACTGCAATAATTACACTTGCAGGGTTAAGGGTAGTGGGAGTTGGCACCCAGACCACTCCAATGAGCAGAAGTGGTCTGGGTGCCTGGAGTGTCCCTTTAATAAACTTCGAAAATCCTCCTCTCACCACTTTGAACACAATGGAATGTTTACACACCTTGCAACATGCATTCTCTGAATATGGCCCAGATAATGATTGCAAAATATGTTTTCTATGATGATTGGATAAGCATCACCACAAAAATCTAGGATGCTTTAGTAAATCACTCAACAAGGTTAGCAACACACTACATTTCACATAAAGTGATGGATTGCTTGGGTGATGTCATTCATTGAATTATGCCTACTATAGAAAGATGTTTGTGCAGTCTATGATTTGAACTGCAATGCGTAACATGTGGTAGTCCATATTTGGGCACATTTGATGACTATCTGCTATCGCTATCAGTAATGTTTTGACAGTACTTGAAAAACATATGACACAAGCTGTTATTTCTGCTTGACAAGTGCACATTGTCTTTTCAGTGGTACTCATAACTACCATTATCCTAACAATTCTGCACCGCTGTCTTCAGACAATACACTAGATGCTACTGGTTATAATAATAGTAAAGAAGATTATTTTTTTTCTAAAGTAAACATTAGAATCAGTTTACATCATGATTCAATGTGACTAATTTATAGAACAGATTTATTGTATCTTGAAAATATGGACTGGGAAACTCGTACATAATGGACCTTTGATGAAAATGTTATCAATGTTATCAATATGGCTTACTGCACCCATATCAATGTATTTCTCAATACTGATAGCAATCATGTGTTTGTATGTATATGAGACACATTTTGTTAAAGGGACACTATAGTCACCTGAACAGCTACAGCTTAAAGGAACACAAATGTGCATACCTAACACTATAATGTCCTAGTCGCTGAGTCATGAAGAACGATGCTCTTAGCCAAATCAATGTTTTCCCATGGAAGAGTAGTACGCAAGCATGTCAATATGCCGTGCTGCACCAATCAGAAGGTCTCTAAGAGACCATTTGATTGAAATAGCCAAGTTTAACTTGGATGATTCTGCGGTACCTCCTCTGATGGCTGTCAGTATGACAGGCATTTCCTTCCTGCAATGTTCCTGCACAACAGTAATGCTTTCACTTATAGAGTTAAAACAAGGCGGACATGGCTCACAGACCATATAATGAAGATGAAGTGGTTTGGCTGCCTATAGTGTCTCTTTTTTTTAGTAGTTCTGGCGCATATTACATTTTCCTGCAGATTCAACAGTGTAAAATCTGCCTTTTCTTAGAAAAACAGTGTTTACACATTGCTGGACAAGTCCACCTGTAAAGGATATAACTCAGGTAGCCACTGGAGATATCCATGGAGATGCTGAATACTCTGCATAGAGATGCACTCAATCAATATATCTCTATGAAGGGATGTTGATTGGCCCAGTGCTGTGATTTCATGTGATCTCAGCCAGGGAGGTATGGTTGCTGTGATGAGACCAGTGCGGTGAGAGTGTAAATATTAAACAAGACAATTAGTGCACAAAATGGCAGTTAATAAAACACAGAATACATATATAAAAATGCTTGCTGTAAAATATATTGAATTGCACTTTAAAAACAAGTAGAAAAGCATCTAGTGCAGAGCATCTGTAACATTTAAAACATATAAGAAGCAAAATAACTTCCAATTTATTTGAATAACTTTGGAGTAATCAAACTCCTTGTGTGACAAGCTTTATAATCAAAGATCCAGAGTAGAGACTGGGCTATGCAATAGCCACGGCAGAATATAAGTTCTTCCCTGCAGCAGTCCTATATCAGCCCACGCACATGATGTTTCGTACCGCCCCTCGAAGTTTCCTCAAAGGCTGATGGGTGTTGTCTGGTTTAGCAGCATTGAGAGAGTAAATATAAGTAAATCTACATGTTAACTTTATTCTGGGGAAATCTCAGTGCACTGTACATAGGTAGTCCAACACTAAAGGTTTTGGAATACATGTTTGTATACCTAATGCTTAGTGAACCTTTAGGCCCCCGGAAGAATTGAAATGTTAAAGTTACTTTGACCAACTGTTAAATATATTAAAATTTACTTAGATCCATTATGATGTATCATAGTGTACAAAACAGAAGACACAGTACTTCACAATGTAGTGATCAGACAATGTCCTTGTGAATTTAAGATCTGACTCATAGGGGCTCTTGTTCATTCATAGTGTCTAAGTTAATGAATCAGAACTTCATGGGAAGGCATGAGGTTAATTAATAATTACGTATAACCAGAAAACCTCTGAACCCAGGAGAGTTGCAGTTGCTATCCTACCATATGGACAGGTCTTGTCTTTACCTCTCAAGTGCTATCTCTGGGTGAGCCCTATGTGCACACGTAAAGTTGACTGTATGACATATATTACATGAATGAAGCTAAAGCTCAAGGAAAGGAGGAAAAAAAATGAATGAACAAAACATAGGCAAAATAATAAATCACAGCTATGAAAAGAACTCAATACTGTGTGAATTTGTGTTTGTACGTTTGATGGTAATAATCTCTAACCGATTTTCTGTATATGCAGTGCATTGTTATTTTCTAACCTTTTTGTAATTGCTATTTCAGTTTACTGCAAAGCAAGAACTCATGCAATCATCAGTTATATTACATTTGCACCTATCATTTATCTTTTCAAAACACATATTACCAGCTCTTTTCCAGAACAAGAGAAGATTCATATAATGTGTCAATCGCATCTCTTATTCACATCTTTAATGTGAAGACCTTCTCTTTTAATTACTGAGCTATAATCAAACCATAATGTGCTGACAATAATTAGGTGCACTATTTCTTTACTGTGTTCCTGAACTTAACATTACATACTGTAACAGATATAAAACGTTTATACATATTCTTAAATTATTTAAAGAGATACTCTGAACACTATAACCACTACCACTCATTGTCATGGTTATAGTCTTTGAATTCTTTCCCACTGTTTTTTAAACTATTTTTAATCAGTTAAAAGAATTGGGATTCTCTGGCATTTAAAGCCTACCATTCTGATGCCAGCCAATCATAGCCATTGAACGATGGACAAATAATAAAGAAGTTAGTACAGTTATATATGCATCTTAAAGGAACACTATAGTTACTATAATAGGTTACCTATACAGCACTGCCAGGGTTAAGAAAATGGTCGGTTTACTTACCTTTTCTTACCTAAAAAAATTGTTTTTTACTTACATTTTCTCTTCCAAAGTGTCAGTTTCCCCGATGTAGCTTCTCTGTTGTGGCTGAGATCATTAAGATTGATGATGTCAGTCCATTTAAGGCTTTGCCATATGAAAGCATTGGGAGGCAAGCACATGCGTAGCTAAATGCCACCCTACGCAAATCAGATGTTCTCTCTGAGACCATCTGAATAATATAGCAGAGTTTTACTTTGCTGTTTTATGAAAACGCTGCTAATGGCTTTCATATTGACAGCCACGAAGGCAGATTAACCCTGCAAAGATAACATTGCGTTCCCACAGAACTTTTTCAACTTAAGGGATAAATTAAAGGCATATGGCCCCCACACCACTTCATTGAGATGAAATTGCCTGGATACCTATAGTGTCCCTTTAAAGTTTAGATTTAAACAGCAATAAAAATTTAATATATCCGTTTGACAAAGCCCCGAGAGGAGGGGAGAAACGCGTCACGGATTAAGAATCAGGAAGTCATTTTACAATTCGAACCAGCAGGAACAGCCATTGATAGAGGTCGGAAGGTCAGTTTTATATGCTGAAATTGGACTTTGTTTCAGTTTACAATTGCTGGTGAGCTGACCAAGAATTATATATATAAATATACACCTTCATTGTTTTTACTATGTTTCTATAATAAAGAATATACTTACCTGATATCCTCGCTGCAAGTGTATCCTACGGATCCCACGTACTCAAGGGGCTGATCGTCCCTGAACGCTATAGCCATGAGTGGTGCTTTTACCACTCCTAACTTGTGCGTGAGATACTTTAATAGCTAAATTATTTCACAATATATATATATTTTAAATAGTAGTGTACTAGGAGTTTTCTCTCTTTTTTTTGTCTCCCTTTCAGATACCAGAATTGATATGTATGTAAGTATATGCACATATCACTTTGTTGGTACATATACCACTTTTTGCACTAATAAGTAATCTTATTAATACACCTAGTATGCACCTAGGTTTGTGACATGGATGCTGATTGCTGATTGTATTATAAATTGAATAGCGTTTTTATACTTTATTTTTTTTTATGTATTTCTCTTTATTAAATTATTTGTCTTGAGACATTTTGTACAAATATACATACAATAGCGTTTTTATATTTCAAAGACACACATATTGAGTTTTTTTTTCATTATTGCGCACCCTTACTTCTTTTGTATTATTGTATCCTAGATTCATTACCAGGATGTGTTTGTTGGTTGCTGCATTTATTAGATCTACTGTATTCTGTGCTACCCTATTTATATATTTTTATAGTATTTTAAATGAAAACAAAAATACAGTAGGGAATGGATTTATGACAGAGTCTAACCTAAACAAAATGGGCTACACCTCTTATAATAATAATATTGAACAGTGATAACAAATTCAATACAGACGCTCCTCACTTACCGACCGGGTTCCATTCCTACGATCTGGTCGTAGAACGAATTGGTTGGTAAGTGAGGAGCTAAGGGATTCCCTGCTCTGGTGAGCTCGTCTATGTTTGAGGAAACTTCCCCAAACATAGACGAACGCACCAGAGCAGGGAATCCCTCTAATCTATGCTCTGGGAAGTTTTCCCGAACATAGGCAGGGAATCCCCACGACGGATCGCACTTACACCTGGTCGTAAGTGTGAGCCGAAGTAAAACAGGTAGGTCGCTAAATGAGGACCACCTGTAATCAAATAGTCTAAATATGTTGCCTATAAAAGTAAACTTGGTACAAATAGCCTTTGATAGTCAGTATTATTGATAAATAGTGTAACAAGAGGGCCTTTATAAACTTGTGTTTTTGAAAGTAGCTGTCTGTGCTAGGTGCTGCATTAATTCCACACGGTAAAATATATTTACCTCTTACCCACAGCAGCATGAATTCCTTTAAAGTGAATACCGAGAGACAATTGTTTGTCAGATTTTCAACCCTTTCATTTTTCCGTTAATCCTACAATCCACAGCCCAGACATGTCAGTTTGTTTGTTTCGGAAAGATGATTATTGTGCACAATGTTACAATTGTCCAGCAGACTTTCTTTCTATTACAATTGACAATCAGTTTATTACGCTTCATGTCAGAGCACTTTCTTAAATATTCTGCTACACCACTTTGTTGTGTTAACAAATAAACCACTTCCAATTTCTTACCTAGTGCTTCATCACCTAAAAAAAACAAAAGAAAGATTGTAAATCATATTGTAATAATTCCTGAACTCCAGAGTGGGAGCTTAAGCACTATATTAATTTATTTAAGCTATAAATACACTAAAGAGCTAGCAAAATATTAGCATCAATATATACTTTGGTTGACATTTAGAATTGTTTAACCCTATAATTACAATTAAAGGTATAGTGACAACATAGAATCCAATATCTTCAATTACTAGTTTGACTAGTTACAATTGGCAGGTGACGGTGCACTCCTGGCACCATAACCACTACAGTGCATTATAACTGTTATTATGCTTAGGAGATTCCATAACTTCCTCATAGGAAAGTATTAAACCCAATGCATTCCTATGAGCTGCAGTTTTACTCTGTCACTGCAGTGGAAACACTTTGTTAGCTGTCTAAAAGACAGCTGCTAGAGGTGTTTAACTCTGCAATGAGCATCGCAGTTTCTATAAAATTGCAGGATTAAAATAACAGGACCACTGCATCCAGACCACTTCATTGAGATTAAGTGGTCTAGGTGACTTTAGTGGTCTTTTAAATCATTAATGCTGTTACAGCATTCCATTTTGTCCTAAAAAAAAATACACTTAAATGCCATTACGTAGAAACATAGATCGTGACGACAGAGAAGAACTATTTGGCCCATCTAGTCCGCCCAATTTTCTAAATACTTTCATTAGTCCGTGGCCTTATCTTATATTTAGGATGGCCTTATGCCTATCCCACACATGCTTAAACTGCCTCACTGTGTTAACCTCTACCACTTCAGTAAAGTAATACTTCTTGATTTAAAAAAACAACAACAATCTCTTTGCAGAGATAGTAAGTTATACTCTAAAGTGCCTAGACAAAAAAGTAGCTCAAACACGTAAAGTGGAATACCCTTATTTCCACAATCAGTTTACAACGTTAGAAAATGTGTGGTATACTATATACACCAATTAGTGGAGGGCTGTGTAAATATTAAAGTGATAAAGGGGTTCACTTACCCCATTAATAATTTGACTTGAACGTCTTACAAATATTCATTAAACAGTACATGTAAAAGAAAAACAAAGGAATATATCGTGCAGATGGTCTTATATATAATTAAGTGATGAAAGTTGAGTAACTATAACCACTCACATGACGTGGAGCCTATATGTTATTGGCTCCGTAACATAGGCCTTATTCTCTTTGGGCAGTAATACACCCCTTTCCTTGATGGTATTCCTCCAGAGAGAATGGGAAAGAAGTAGAATAGACCAGACGAGTAATACTGTGTAGCAATGTAAAATATGTACTTATGATAGGTACCTGGCTCTAAGGGTGTTCAGCAGTATGCCAAATTCTGGGATGGCAATTCCCATAAAGGATTCCTGAAGGCTTCAAGGACTTGAATAGTATAAAAATAAATTATTGTATTCAAGTTAAAACACAAGTTTGTGAGTTGGCTGATTTTGGACTTTTATTTGGACTTTGTATACTACATTTCCATTTTTTTTTTTAATTATAACTCACAAATTTGAGAGGGGACTAGTTACAAGTTACAAACTCCTGCTCTGTATCTGAGAGATAATTGAGTCAGGAACTGAACTAACTTTATCTCCAGGCACAAAAAAAAACCATAAAATGTTACAAAACCCCCAAAATACCATTAAAACACATAAAAAACCCCACAAAAATTAAATCACCTGATAGCCCCGACCTGGGTGACCAACAAATCCAAAAATCACCCAGATCGGTTCAGGGATTTGGAATTTGCCTGGAAGTCATAATTTTGACCGACCGTGCACATAGTCCTATGCCCAAAACAGTTCCATGAAATCACTGCTAACGGTCAGCCAAGTTCAGTAGTTTAAAACCGAACAAACTACCAATCGGAATCCATAGTTCTACCCTGGAATACAGTGTCAATTGAGCTTAACAAGCTCCCGGGGTGGTTTCTGGTTTGTGCGTTTTTTTGGTTCCCAAACAACATAGTTCCAAATCACACGAACAGAGTAGTTTGCAGACTATTTTGAATGGCCCATAATCCTGGAGCAGGAGACTGGCTATCAGGCTCCTCCAGGAGCTTGTGGCAAATGACCAGACCACAGGGCATTTGTCACAATATATATAATTTATTTCTAAATCTATGTTGTAACGGCTACCCAGGTTGTAGAGGGGTATCTACCATTGGAGACGTCCTTCTTCCAGGCAAGGTGCTGGGCTGTAGTGGAGAGGCGAGATCCCATCCGCTGAATCCTTGGAGCAGTAGAGAGGCAGAGCTCTTAAAAGAGCTAGTGATTAAGCTGAGCAAGTTCCCTTTCAATAACGAGACAAGGCTACGTTTTGAAGGGTGAAGTAGAACTGATTTAATGACCACACAGCAGCTGCTTTTATGCAGGATTTTACAGTAATGTTACCACCCACTGCATCCTTGTGGGGCACCAACAATGAAATTACAGCAGCCAATCAGTTACAATGTCCCAGTAAAAACACACCCATTGATTACAATACATTCCTCCCCTCTGCTTGGGAGATAATTGAGTTAATTGTTGTATCAGCTCAATTATCTCCAAGCTAAAAAATATACTTTTTCCACATTTTTCATAACTTTGAAATTATGCATCAGATTTTACAATTTTTTTCAAGACCAGTACATTCAGGGGAACAACATATCCAAAAATGGCACAAATTGAACCAGGGGTTCAGGAGTTAGTGAAAATGTGGATGTGACCAACTGTTCGCATGTTTCTCTGTCCCAAATTAGTTCCACAAGTTCAGTCTCTGCGGTCGGTCTGTTTTCCCTTGGTTATAAGTGTAAAATGCACAAACGGCGCCGTTCGTGCCGACCATCATTGAATGCAGCTTGTTCGGATTTATTAGTGCACGAATTAGCGCTTTGTTTGTATGATTCTAGTCGAACGCACAGAAGGTAGAAGTTCAGTGGTGTTCGTGGGAAAAAGTAGCCGAAATCAGTTCCACGCGAGTGAAAAAACACAGCTGAGTGCGTTCGACTAGACAAAATGGCCGCCGCCACGTGTTCACATAAACGAACGCCGACCACCATGTTAAACCATTAGAATGTGAAGGTGTTTGCGGTTTCCACAGGTCAAGGGGCTTAATTGCTGGCACACTCCTGTTCTGGGTGGTCGGTCGTTCAACAGAAAATTCGGCATACGAACGGAATAGTCAAATACACGATTAGTTCTTTTGAATGAAGGTAAAATAAACAAATAGTCTTTGTTCACAGTAACATGCCGCCTTTATAATGATCAAACTGGGTTTTTTGTTACATATGTGTATATTTATGTATTAATTTAACATAGTTATGTGATTTTAGTAATTATAATTTGAGAATTTGAGGGACCTGCCTGACAACCCAAGCAGAAAGTCCAGATTATTTAATTTGCAAGCCTTATATTTGATCTTTCCAAAACAGTATAAAACCTGCAAAAACAAATATGAACACTAATTTTGGCCAGGGGTTGTGACTACGTGGCTACTAAAAAAGACTGAACATACCCAATGTATGGGCTTTCTAGGCTTTCTACTTTGGCAAATGGTATGTCACGATAGTGTATTTCTCAATTTGTAAAAGCTGAACTGGGCATGCTTTATATATGACCCTGTAACTTTCCAAAACCCCATAAAACATGTACATGGGGGTACTGTTGAATTTGCGAGACATTGCTGAACATAAATATGATTTTTTTAGAGCAGTAAAACATATTGTGCCAATTATATATGGCCGTGTAGGGCTTACTAGTTTGGGGAGAGGTGCTGGGTGACCTGCAGGAGGGGAGCACACACATAGTACTTCAAAAGTAAGATACATTATTTTTTTTTTTTTTTTACTGTTGTGCAACAACATACATTTACCATTTCAGTCTCATTACCAAACTTTCAAGGTCAAGGTAGATGGACTGAAATATTGATTTTATGCATATGCACGTCTGCTTAAAATAAATCCGCTCTTTTGTTTATTTTGAAGCCCTCTGAGTGCTTTCTTTCATGTTGGAGTAATAGTTTTCAGTTCTAAGTTTCTTTTCCACTTCTATATCTGCACACTATGCTGGTGTGATGCACTATTGGGCTAGTATCAGTGGCGGATCCCCCCTGAGCCGATGTGCCACCCAGCAGGATCGATGCTATCCACGGACTGGAGGGGAAATCAGAGATCTCCCTCACCAGTCCGCTGGCACATTGCTGGGCGGCCAGCACGGGAAGAAGAGAAAGAGGAGGCCCGGGAGCTCTAGCTTGTAGCGCCGCCGGGTCTCCTCTCGTGAGCATGGAGCATTGCCGCGGTTACCATGGCAATGCTTTATTCTCGCGAGAGTGAACTCTAGCCCAGGAGGTGCAGGCTAGAGTTCACTCCACACTAGAACACACACACTGTCTCACATACACACACTGCCAGGGATTCACCACGAGGACCACCAGGGCTTTAGACTCGATATCCCCCGTCCCTGGGCAAAGGGAAGAAGGGAGGGGGGATATAAAGCATATTTTTTTTAATATAAAAAAAACACTTTTTTTTTTAAATCAGCCCCCTCCCCCAACTACACACACACTGCCCCACCACACACACTTCTCCCCCATACACACATTGCCCAAACTGCACCCCCATACACACACTACCCCCACTGCACCTCCATACACACACTTCTCCCCCATACACACACTGCCCAAACTGCACCCCCATACACACACTACCTCCACTGCACCCCCATACACACAATGCCCCCACTACACCCTCATACACACACTGGCCCTATACACAGTGTTCCCACTGCACCCCATATACTGCAATCCCATGTACACACTACACCCCTCATACAAACACACACTGTCCCCCCTACACACAGTGCTCCCACTGCTCCCCCATACACACACTACATACATACTACACACATACTACAGCCTCTATCCTGGCAGGCCCCAGGTAAATTGTCAAACTGTTCTTAAACGGGTGACTATTTACTCTGGGAGGGCACCTCAGCACTCCTGGCACCATAACCACTACAGCGACCTGTAGTAGTTATTGTGCCTGGATTGTTTCTTTAAATAATCTATAAGTGCCACTCCTGAGATAAGGCTCTGGATCGGCCAGTGGCTAGTATAGACTAACAGAATTATAACATCCACAGTTAAAATGCCATGCAGAACTTTGGAAAATAACATTTCTTAATTCCTCACACTTTTTTTTTTTTTTTTTTATATAATATTCATTTGAAATGATGTTTCATGTAAAAAGATTTGATGGGAAATGAAAGACTGGTTTCTCTTGAATAAAAGGATATATAATAAGTGTGCAGACATCTCAACATGCAAAAACTCATTTCAGGGAGGTTACGTCAGCTACTGATACGTGCTCGCCACCACCACAAACAAACATATTTGATCAAGGACTGACAGTTTATTATGACAGAACACAACTATTTATTTAACAACATATAGCAACTATTTACACACTAGCACATGCACACACAATGGCATATACACACACACACTGACATACAGATACACACATTATAAACAATTGGAGGAGTGACAATTCTGAACTGATTTTCAAAAGGGAAGATTAGACATGCAATATTTTTTATTTATTTATTTTATGTGGGAATTCACAGTGAACTTCAAATTTAAGGTCCAAAAAGTAGAATTGGAAAAATTATCTGCGCTAGCTATGCTTTCAAATCTACTACTTTGGCCTCAAATGTGAAATTCATATTAACAAATAACCCTGTTGGTCAATATTCTGTAATGTTCATTTGGGACAAAATATCTATATAAAAGGGATTTTACAGACAAATATTATTATATGTGTACAGCATTTGCAAACAAAATTATATTTTATGGTATTCATATATTTAATAAATGTATGTTATTTGGTTTGCACTGTATGCCCACTTTTCATTTGCCACTAAAGGCTGGCATTGCAGCTGCAATGGCTGGCTGAGGATAATAAGCATACTTTATTATAGCTGCAGTGTGAAACATTATCCAGGTGTATATTTCAACTAGTTCTTTACCAGGAGTCATTGCTAGTGAAATCTAATACATTTTGTCTCACCAGTGCCATGTATGAGTGCAGGTGTATGGCATTCCCCAACCCAAACATTGAAGGTCCCATACCAACGGAAGTACCTGCTATAGTGCTTGATCCCACCTGCCCCAGCACTGCCAGATATAAGCCAGGGCAAAAGGAACAAAATGGTGATACAGCGCTAGTTCCAGTAATAAGCAAGCACTGAACTTGGATGCCCCAACAATCCGCAAGACTATAGTAAATGTAGAGATACAAACAGGTTGCACCAAATGTTGGTGTAGAGATGTTAAACACAAAAAAATAAAAAGTAGTAAAATAGTATTTACACAATGGTCCCAAATTTGATTGATAGCAGAATTCTTGATAGGGAAGGTGAAGTACAGTTGGTATTGTAGTGTGTTCACCAGCTTATGCGGATTCCGTGATATGAAATGAGAGGGATGGCAAAATAGTATAAAACTGTAAATGACAAAGGTGAGGAATAAGGTCATAGAAAATGCGCTCACAAGCAGGGAGCTATATATAAGCCCTCATGTATCAGCATCTGACAATACAACTCTTGTCACAGGATATGTAGTAGATAAACACTCAGTATCTTTTCCATAACACCGGTATGTATATAGTGACACTTTTACATCATGTGCAACTCACATGAAATATAAAAATAGAGAAAAACTCATTTGTGCAATCCAATAAAACAGCCAAAGGGTAAATAAAAATAAGATAAAAATATACTCACAAACAAAGAGCTTCCAATTTAGCTCTTTGTCAAAGCATGAACCAGTATAATCCCTGCTCACGCGTATTCCTTGTGGTGAGTGTTTTTCTTTATTTATTCAATATGCATATAGTAAAAATAAGAATACAAAAAATTGTATTCTCTGTTTGAAATGGAAATATAGCTTAAAAATGTCAATGAAATGTACTTACATTAAAAGGAACATACACATGCTCGGTGGTAACAACTTGGGTGGTACAATCCCCTCCTCGGAAATGTACAGACGAATTTAGATAGTGCAGTAATTCCAGCTGGTTTTTTTTCAGGATGTTTAAGATAAAAAAATAAAAAAAATAAAAAGCATTACCAAAATAAAATATGAAATAAATAAATAAATACATACAAATTGAATGTTAAAAACATTGTAATTACTAAATAAGCAATAAAATATAAATAGTAAAATACTTTACAAACTCACATTTTCAGTTGCCCTATAGTGTAACATGCAGGACTCTTATTTCTGTCACTTGAGAAAGCCCAAGAGGTGAAACACATGAGTTGAGATTGCAAAGTAGTTTCCTGAAAAGATTCTGAGTGTTTATCTACTACATATCCCGTGACAAGGATTGTATTGTCAGATGCTAATACATGAGAGCTAATATATAGCTCTTTGCTTGTGAACGCATTTTCTATGACCTTATTCCTCACCTTTGTCATATACAGTATTACACTATTTTGCCATCCTTGTCATTTCATATCACAGAATCCACATAAGCTGGTGAAAACACTACAATACCTGCAGTACTTCGCCCCGCCTATCAAGAATTCTGCTATCAATCAAATTTGGGACTATTCTGTAAATCTTATTTTACTAGTTTGTATTATTAATGTTGTTTAACATCTCTACACCAACATTTGGTGCAAATTGTTTTTTATCTCTATTTTTACTATAAGCCAGGGCTGCCTGGTCCCGCATGGTGACCTGACAGCTCCTCCTTGGTGAGCACCCTGCCCCAGGACACCCCAGACTTGCAGCCTACAAGCAGGGAGCTCAGGCCAAACTTCACACTGGTAAAGGAGCCCAGTGCCAGGCGCACGATCAGCACAGCTACTGTGCACAGAGTGGCCGTTACAAGGTAGCCGAACAAGGACACACTGAGCAGTGCCTCACCGCTGCACACTCTGTTCCTGGAGGATTCAGGGGGAGAAGACAGGACCGAAGGATCACTACAGCACCACCTGCAGGATTGGGAGGTAACTAGTCTGTTTGGAAATACATTACCTGATTGATTCAATCGATCTACGGGACTTTGGATTAATTTGCAGGCATCAGGGAGACGCTATTGAAATGCTGGAGACTCCTCAAATTCTAGGTTTTGTTTTAATCAGAACTTGTACAATTGCCTCCATCCTTAAGGGGTTAATGAATTAATCTGAATTCATTGCATTTGCACAGTACCTTGTAAACTCTGCAATTCCGAGCATTTTAGCAAATAAATATTAGATTTATTTCAAGTGAATGTATTCTGTGAACATTCTTTTCATTCATGGGCACTAGGCAGTTAATATGCTAATCTCCCTCAACACTCACTAAATATACTCAACTGTAGTGTAAGCACTTTACATATAAGTGAATGAACTGATCTAAAGTCGTTTCTTTCTTCCTACATGTTAGTTGTATTGTGTATGCTGTCTTTTACAGAGAATTCTAATAGAGAATTGTATTCAATAGAGGCTAATTGCATTATTCAAATACACATCTAAAGAAGCAATTGAAAATAAAAAGTAGGAGAAATTATAGGAAGACAAAGCGAATTTAATGCTGTTTTAGTTCCTGCTCCAACATCAAAGATTCATTTTTTCAGTAATTTTGTTTCTTCAAATCTTCTAACCTGCCTGCCATCACAATTTTTCTTAATCCTGTTATAAAATAAACCACACGATCTCAGCATTGGGATTTCTTTTATACAAATATTTAAAATGTACATAAATCATTTGGAACTTCTTTTTTATCTGTCTTTGCATTTACTATCATTATATATATATAAATATTATATTATATAAATTCATAGTGCTATTTAATTGTTCCCACTGGGATGAACAAAAAATACACAAAATATTTACTTTACTTTAATTATTTGTGTTTGGTGGATTTTTTTCAAACAAAAAAAACCATTTTGTTAACTGTTTCACTTTTATGTTTTAAACAATAAGAGCACATGATATTTCACAAAACATCATAAATAATAACAGAAAATAATTTTTAAAAGGGGGACAATTAGAAGCCAATCTCTCTGACTGTGTCCTAATATAAATTTAAAAAAATCTACACCTGTTTCTTTCTTATGTACGTGTAAGCACTCAGTTCCATATAACCAAGCTTGTATCTCTATATGTATGTAATACAACGTTTAATCAGCCCTTACTCTTACACTAAAACGGATTGTTTCAATGACAGGTACAGATAAGTGTGTATAGTAGACTGTTACTGCTAATATAGGAGAATTGCTTTTCAGCAGAGGAGTTAATGGGGGAAGTGCTAGAGCCCTGAGTCCTCGGCAGTATTGAGCCAGATCTATTATAGATGCAATATCATATTTCCCAGTTCTTCTTGTCAACCCTGGCATTGTTAACAGTAGAGCCAACAGTACTGCAGCTTCGAGGGACCTCGAACTAACTGTGAGGCGGCAGTCTGCATGGCAAATCCCTAATACCACTGGTTGCTGAGGAACTACCAACAAACCAATCATGAGTTTGTAAATTCCTTGATCATGTGACTACAGCATGCTTATGTAAATGATGTGCATTTACCTGCAGTAGAGGTGAGAAGGAACACTCTAGGCCAAGGGAGTATACCCCTTTATAGGTATGCCCCATCTTGGCCACTCCACTCTGCAGGTGACCTTGTCCTGTCTGTCACTCGTACTCATATTGTTAACGTTCCCTTGCCGAACTTCAGACTGTCTAATATTCTTCCTACAATCCTTTAGGAAGTTCCCAGTGAGGGATGGGGAAGTTTTCAAATGGTGGGGCACTTGATTTCATGCTTGTAATTTGATCCTGCCCCTCTCTGCAAACTTTACCCATAATGTGTGGGATTTTGCCTACTTAAATGGATGCTACAGGCACCAAAATTAGCATAATTAAGTGGTTTTGGTGTATAGATCATACTCCGGCACTCTTACTGTTCAATTCTATGCCCTTCAAGGCTTTTGTTTATTTTTATGGAGCCATAGTTATATCTCCCCTGGCTGTGACTGACACAGCTTTTATTAAAAAAAATAGTTTCAGATCTTCAGTAGTTTTATCTGCTGTTCAGATATGGAGATTTTCCCTATAGCGAGGAACCTGTTCTGTTATAGTAAGAACTATAAATACTTCGAATTATATACCTAATGAGGTTGTTTTTTTTTATTTTGTACATTGTTTTCAACTTCTTCTGGATGTTATTTTTGAAAAATATTCAAGTGTATACAATTATAGTCAAAATTATTCAAACCCCTACTGAAAATCAGGTCAACATTTACAGGCTTTTAGCTGTTTTCAATGAAAATTAAGCAACAGCAACTGAAATAGCTCAACACAACAACTGCTTCAAGTGGTTCCCCAAATTCAATTAAAAATGCAACTTATAGAAGAATATTACTGAACTGGAGGCCATTGCTCATGTGCATGGGGCTAAGATTCCTCAGGAACGCTGCTAGACGCTTGTGCCTGGCTATGCATCTCATTTGCAGCAGGTCATTACAGCAAAAGGATGCTCTACTAAGTACTAAAGATGCTTGCCATGAAGGGGTTGAATAATTTTGAGACTGGAGAAGTCACTGTAAGTTGCATTTTCAGTTGAATTTAGGGAAACCACTTGATTGTTTGATTTGTTTAATGCAAACAGCTGAAAGTCTATACATTTTGACAATGAACCTGATTTTCATTGGGGTTTGAATATTTAATTCTTTTAAATATCTTTTTATTATTTTTCTTTTTCATTGTCTAGGTTAACAATATCCAAACATATTTGACAATCATATTTGCATACTGTATGTTATACATACATAATTATCGACAAACCTTAGTGTAAAGTAGTTATATATAAATACTTAAAGAAATAAAACATCCAGTGAAGTCAATATTAAATATAATAGCCCCTCCCTCCCCCCTTCCCATTGCTGTCGATAGGGGGGGTTGCCGCTCTGTTTTCCCTAACCTTAATTTTCATAATTTATACTGTATTATTCTGCTTGGACTTCAGCTTATCTAAATACATTCCCAATGTTTCATTTTGCCTCTGATTAGTCCACCTTCCTCTCTCCATTTTTATTTGGCAGAGTAACTGTACTTCTACTTCAGACCAATGAGGAATATCAGATGTATTTCAATTTCTAGTAACTGTACATTTTGCCACCATTATTATATGGATTATGAAGTCTCGCTTGTACTTTGTCAATTCATATAATTCTATATGTAATAGGAAGATTTCTGGACTAAAGGTAAGATATAAATCACAATAAGATAATATTTTTTTTTCTGATCTCCCAAAAAAAGATGTAAGGGTGGACAAATCCACCACACATGAAATTCTCCCCTATACAACCCACATCTCCAGCATATATCTGATACTGTCGAATACATTTTATCCATTATCGAGGGCACTCTATACCACCTATTCATGACCTTATAGCGTGTTTCTGTTATATTTAAACAATGTAATATTTTGTTAACATAATTTAAAGAGTAAAGCCAGTCTCTATCGGTACCTTTAAATCGTGTTGCCATTTTTCTATAGATTTTTTAGTACCCAATCCTTCTAATTTTCTACAATGGTTAAGTCGTTTTCTATCATCTTTTTTCTTAAGCAGGTTCATTAATCTATCTGTTTGATTATTTTCTCCTTTTATATAAATTTTTATTTATTTATCCTTTCACTCTTAAAAAATTTAAGATTTCTCTGGTAGATTGTATTTATGTTGTTATTGATTAAAATACCTAATTTCATTATGGGCAAAAATATCATCTATTCTATAGAAGTCCCTGCATTGGCTTCCAGTTAGATACAGGGCCCAATTCAAAATTCTGGCGCTTGCTTACAAATCCCTACATAATGCTGCTCCAATATACCTATCCTCCCTTATACACAAGTATGTCCCCTCGAGACCCCTGCGTTTAGCCCAAGACCTACGCCTATCCTCTGCCCGGATCCCCACCTCTGATGCTCGCCTTAAAGTCTTCTCCAGGGCTGCACCTCTTCTGTGGAACTCCCTTCCCTAATCAATCCGACTTTCACCCAGCCTCCACTCCTTCAAAAAATCTTTGAAAACTCAATTCTTCATTAAAGTGTAACAATTAAACTGTCAGCAGGCTTCTCATCCCCCACCCCATGACTCCTTTCCTGCAACTGTCAAAAATGACCTACCAAGCACTCACTAAACCCTTCTCTAACAAACTATTTAATTCCCCTACTTTATCCCTTTGTGTCACTATACCCCACTCCCTCTAGCATGTAAGCTCATCGAGCAGACCACTGGACGTACAGGAACAGAGGGGGTTGAGGCCCTCTGTTCCTGTACGTCCAGTGGTCTGATCTCAATTATGTGTCTGTTAGTCCACCCATTGTACAGCGCTATGGAATTTGTTGGCGCTATATAAATAATGAAATAATAATAATAATAATAATACCCAGTTCTTTCCAACTAACTGCATACTTTTAATATTGAATTTTAGAATTTCTATTCGATTTAGAACAATTACTTTATTTTTTAAATCCAATCTGTTTTTAAACTTATTCCAATTTTGAATTACCGTATATACTCGAGTATAAGCCGACCTGAATATAAGCCGAGGCCCCTAATTTTACCCCAAAAAACTGGGAAAACTTATTGACTCGAGTATAAGACTAGGGTGGGAAATGCAGCAGCTGCTGGTAAATTTCTAAATAAAATTAGATCCTTAAAAAATTATATTAATTGAATATTTATTTACAGTGTGTGTATATAATGAATGCAGTGTGTGTATGAGAATACAGTGTGTGTATGAGAATGCAGTGTGTGTGTGTGTATGAGAATGCAGTGTGTGTGTATGAGAATGCAGTGTGTGTATGAGTGCAGTGTGTATGAGTGCAGTGTGTATATGAAATCAGTGTGTGTATATGAATGCCGTGTGTGTGTATGAGAATGCTGTGTATGAGTGCAGTGTGTGTATGAGTGCAGTGTGTGTATGAATGCAGTGTGTGTGTGTATGAGTGCAGTGTGTGTGTATGAATGCTGTGTGTATGAGTGCAGTGTGTGTGTATGAGAATGCTGTGTGTATGAGTGCAGTGTGTGTGTATGAGTGCAGTGTGTGTGTATGAATGCAGTGCGTGTGTGTATGAATGCAGTGCGTGTGTGTATGAGTGCAGTGTGTGTGTATGAATACTGTGTGTATGAGTGCAGTGTGTGTGTATGAGAATGCTGTGTGTATGAGTGCTGTGTGTGTGTATGAATGCAGTGTGTGTGCATGAATGCAGTGTGTGTGCATGAATGCAGTGTGTGTGCATGAATGCTGTGTGTGTGTATGAATGCAGTGTGTGTGCATGAATGCAGTGTGTGTGTGTGAATGCAGTGTGTGTGTATGAATGCAGTGTGTGTGCATGAATGCAGTGTGTGTATGAGTGCAGTGTGTGTGTATGAATGCAGTGTGTGTATGTGTGTGTGTAATGCAGAGTGTGATGCAGAGCCTTGGTGGGGGGTGGGCATTTTTATTTTTTAATTATTATTTTAATATTTTTTTTGTTTCATTACATTTTTGTATTATTATTATTTTTGTATTTTATTATTATTTTTTATTTTATTATTATTTTTATTTTATTATTTTTATTTTTTATTATTATTAATATATCTATACACATTTTTTCATCCCCCCTCCCTGCTTGCTAGCTGGCCAGGGAGGGGGGCTCTCCTTCCCTGGTGGTCCAGTGGATGGGCACTGTGTAGGAGGGGGCTGTGGGGGCTGCAGAGAGATGTTACTTACCTTTCCTGCAGCTCCTGTCAGCTCTCTCCTCCTCTGCCGGTCCGTTCAGCACCTCGGTCAGCTCCCAGTGTAAATCTCTCGCGAGATTTACACTGTGAGCTGACAGAAGAGCTGAACGGACCGGCAGAGGAGGAGAGAGCTGACAGGAGCTGCAGGAAAGGTAAGTAACATCTCTCTGCAGCCCCCACAGCCCCCAGTCTGTATTATGGCAATGCAAATTGCCATAATACAGACAATTGACTCGAGTATAAGCCGAGTTGGGGTTTTTCAGCACAAAAAATGTGCTGAAAAACTCGGCTTATACTCGAGTATATACGGTAAGTCAAGAATAACTTTTGATGATACAGTTTTTTCCTGTTTCGTCTATCGGGTCGGTTTTCCAGGGAACTAGGGTTATGGCTATTTGATAAACACTGTTCAATTTTATACCAATTTTATTTATTAGAGGATTCCACTTGATTTTGGATCACATAAGAGATGATACTAGCCATATATAATTGTTCAATATTTGGCATCCCCATCCCTCCTTGTGTTGGTTTTCACATAATAGTTTTAATATTTATTCTTGGTGGTTTACCTTGCCATTTGAACTTCATTGAATCCAGCTTGTATCATTTTTAACCAACCTATTGGTATATTAAGGGGGATTAATCTAGAAAGATAAATCCATCTAAGCAGAATATAAGCTTCCCCACCAAGAAAGTAGTTTGTTTTAATAAGGGTAAAAAGTTTAGTTTAATCATTTTTGAAACATCTGTACTCAATTGGATACCAAGGTAATTTAAAGAATGTGTGGCCCACTTGAATCTATATTGTCTATCAAGGTATTTTTTTTTCATCCTCTGGTATGTATCTCTCAAGAGCAACTGATTTCTCAAGATTCAGTTAATATCCTGAAATCCCTGAGAATTGTCGGGTGATAAACATTAAAGCTTTCATAGAATTTATTGGATCTGGAAGAGTTAAAATCACATCATCCGTGTATAAATTTGACTTGGAGTGTGTCTGATGGAATTCAAAATCTTTTATGTCTTTATTTTCCCTTATTGCTATTGAATAAGTCCATCTAGTCCAAAAGAATCTAGTGAAGTTTGTAAATTACTCGATCTGACCCTGTCAAATGTTTTCTCAGCATCCAATGACAGGGCCAAAAATTTAGTTTTTTGTCCCTGAGCCACATCCATTATATCTATCAATTTTAATTAATTTAATTAATTTATAATTTGCTGTATTTTTTAATTTGCATAGTTAAGAGTTTATCGGGCCTTTTACCCAGGGCCGGATTAACATAGGGGCTGATGGAGCTGCAGCTCCAGGCCCAGGCCCATGGAATAGGCCCATTTAAAAAAAAAAAAATTAGTCTCCCAGTGTCCCCTAGTCTCCCAATGTATGTGTCCCCATGTCTCAGTGTCCCCATGGTTCCCAGTTTCCCCTAGTCTCCCAGTGTCTGTGTCTCCATGTCTCCCAGTGTCCCCAAGTGTCTCAATGTCCCCGGGTCTCTCAGTGACATGGGGACACAGTGAGACATGGGGACACTGGGAGAAATGGGAACACTGAGACACTGGGAGACTAGGGGACTGGGCGACATGGGGACACTGACTATGTGAAACATAGGGACACTGAGAGACTGGGTGACTTGCGACACTGAGACACTGGGAGACAGGGAGACACTGGGAGCAATCCATCTATACAGCAGAATCAAATTGAGTAGTTTGTTGGTGATTTTACAGAATTTTCTCTTATGTCACTCCTTGTGATTTACATCATGTGATGTCATGCATAGCTAATTAATTATACAAATGTATAATGTATTTCTTATTTCCTTATTATGTTAAAACCACCATTTATCCCCCCTGACCCTCTCTTGACTCCCTAAATATAGTAAACTCTTACTTGTATTCAAGTCTGCAGCTGCTGGCTCTGTCCCTGTCCGCCTCTAAACTGACTCAGAAGTGGTGGTCTGAGCAAATTACAATGCTTCCCAATAGGATTTGGCTGAGACTGCCAACTAGGCAGATCAGGGGCAGAGCCAGCACAAGTCAAACATAGCCCTGACCAATCAGAATCTCCTCATGAAGATAAATTGATTCAATGCATCTCTATGAGGAAAGTTCAGTGTCTGCATGCAGAGGGTGAAGACACTGAATGGCAGTGCTGCACACTAGGCAGTACTGCCCCAGGAGGCACCTCTAGCAGCCATCTAAGGAGTGGCCATCAGAGTTATTTTCTCTGAAAAGACAGTGTTTACTGCAAAAAGCCTTGAGGGAATGATTCTACTTACCAGAACAAATACAATAAGCTGTTGTTGTTCTGGTGACTATAGTGTTCCTTTAAGTTTGGAAGCTTAAGAGGGATGCATGGGAACAAAACCTGTGTGGACTGGCTGACAATAAAAGTAGTTTAGATAATGCAAAATGTGGTCTCTCTAACACTGTGGCATGTCCCCTTTCTTCTACACTCACTACATACACATTTTCTCTTTCCCAGACTATATACCAGGAACTTCTGCCTGCTAGTAAGATGATAAGGAGACAAATGGACATATGAGTGCTAGGGGACAGTCCTTAGAAAGCGTGGAGTAGGCGCATCATTTGATGCATTTATGTCAAGCTCAGGGTGCTGCCTGCATAGTATGCCCTTAGTTGGACAGCCTGCATGATTGGCAAGCAGCCTGACACGCATTCATGCCAGACTGGCCTTCCAATTCTTTGGACAAACATGCCCCCTCTTTGGGCATGTTCACCCCTTTTGGCCGGTCTGGTCACGTGATTCGTGTCAGTGGCACACTCTTTTACCCTGCACATTGACTTCCTGCTTCACTGGACACTGCTGTTAGGGGTTATGGATTTACTTGAAAGATGAAAGCATACATTAGAGAGAGATTAGCATAGAGTATGTGTTTTCGTATAGCTGCATCCTTTGAGTTTCCCTCCAACACCATCTCCATCAGATACATGATGCTTGGGAGGTATGATTGTTTTAGTGTTTTTGGTCGATAAGATTCTGTAATTAGGCCCCAGGCCCACTGGGCTCTCAATCTGGCCCTGCTGTTACCCTTATAACACCATTTTCTTTTAATAAAGTACAACATTTAATTTGCTCTGTTAATCAGCGCATCATGGATTGCTTTTTCTACTTCTATTATTCTTTTAGTATTTTATCTAGAAGGAGTCAATTTATTTTGTGAGGATGAATTATCCAACCTTATATATAATTCTGCTAATCTGATTTCATTTTTTTTTTCTTATGCCCCGATCTTAATTAGGTGACCCCGAATAGTACTTTAATATGCACACCATACTATAGGTGGAGGCACTTCATCATTATTATTCTCCTTAAAAAAAAATCTATTGTTTGCTTCAGGTATTCAACATGTTGGGGTTTATTTAAAATGTAATTATTTAACCTCCAAGAAGTTCATTTCTTATCAAATTCATCATTAAGTTGTAATAAGATAGCACTGTGATCTGACCAGGGAACCAATATGATTTTAAATTTTTTAACTATTCTCGTTTGACCAATATTAGAAAATATAAAATCAATTCGAGAATAGGTTAGGAATGATTTAGAAAAACAAGTATAGTCTTTTACATTAGGGATAAATATTCTCCATACGTCCAACAAGGCGGATCTTTTGACCAGTTCTCTCAGTCTTCTTGCATTATTTCCTATATTTCTATTGTTAATGTTCCCTCCATTGGATCATCTATCTATTGATGGCTCCATAACACAGTTGAAATTGCCAATTAGTAAGATTTCCCCTTGTTTAGTCTTTCTGCTCTACTTAAAACTTTGTTTATAAACTTAATAGGAGAGTGATTAGGTGCATATACAATGGCAAGAGTATATACTCTGTTATTTATCTCACATATCAGGATGTCACTGTCCTGATGTGGTACTTTTACTGAGATTTTATTTGAAAACATGATAACGACTCCCCTCTTTTTCTTATCTATTAGTGATGAAGTATATACACATACAGATAATGATTGACCTAATACTCATTACATCCCCTTCCTTCCATTAAGTTTCTTATATTGCACATATATGAAATTGTTCCTTTCTCAGGAATTCTAAAAAAATACCTCTTCTTTGGGGTGAGTTGATGCCACAAGCATTTATTGTAACTATTTTATTGTTAAAACCTGATTAATTATTTTCACCTTTGAGCCTATGACAAGTCCCCCATCAACAGAAACCTAATTAAAAAATCCCCTCCCCCCCCCCCCCATTCTCCTCGATAGAGTCCAGTGTATGGACAGGTGGGTAGAGGCATTAGCCCATTCCATCTGTCCAAACTCTGAATCTGCTCGGTCTGCTATGCGGCATGATGCTAACATATCAAAGCATAAGAAGAAAAATAGACAGAAGAGGGAAAAAAAACCCTCAAACACTCTCTTCAATCCTAACCTCTATTTAACTTCCATTCTCTCCCCCTTTGTCTACTACACCTATGTCCTATCCGGGCACCCTCGCTTAATCAATTTTCAAATTTGAATAATTTTGATTACAACTGTATATGCTTGAATATTCTGTTTTTTTTTTTTTAAAAATAGCACCCTGAAAAGTTAAAAACACTGTACAAGATAAATTAAAAAAGACATAATATTCAACATATTTATCTGTTCTTACTATAACAGAACAGAACCATTTCCTCACTATAGGGAACATCTCCTTTCTTTATATCTACATATGTGACTTCTTTAATTTGTACATACCTCTGAGAGACTCCACTTTCCATTGAGAGCTAGTCTTTATATATATAAGTAAATATGTAATCCAAAAACAAGCAATATCACCTAAACCATTTGTATTTTAACCTGTACAGTAACATTTTGTGTAAAACCACACTAGACACTTCAGAAAAATCCAAACAGATCACATCCACTGCAAAAACATTATCTATACTTCTACTATTTTTTTTTTTTTTTTTTTTGCAAGTCTATTTGGGCAGAGCCTTCTTTACGTACTGTTCCTGTAAGTCAGAAGTGTTTTGTTACAATTGTTTGTCTTGTTTTAGCCAGTGTACAGTGCAGTGGAATATGTTGGCACTATATAAATAATTATAATTGTAAGTAATGTTGGCATGATCTGTCTTTTATAAAACCATGTAGATTACTACTAATGACATTTTTGCTATGAATTCATAAATACTAGCCCCTGATTAACTTGTAAACAATTTTCCAACTACAATTTTCAGAGGTCTGTAGCTTACTGGCACATATTGTGATATCTTTATTATTAAGGGAACTGCATCTGTTCTCCAATCCTTGATTATTATATGATTATTATTTCTGAAAGAACAATCCTGAAAGATTAAAAACAATGTGTTTGCTATTTCTGTCAACATTGAAGTTGCTGTTTAGTGGATAAGTGAGTGAGTATATATGTACACTGCTCAAAAAAATAAAGGGAACACAAAAATAACACATCCTAGATCTGAATGAATTAAATATTCTTCTGAAATACTTTGTTCTTTACATAGTTGAATGTGCTGAGAACAAAATCACACACAAAAAAAAAAAAAAAAAAATGGAAATCAAAATGTTCAACCCATGGAGATCTGGATTTGGAGTCACACTCAAAATTAAAGTGGAAAAAGACTTTAATGTAATGTCCTTAAAACAAGTCAAAATGAGGCTTAGTAGTGTGTGTGGCCTCCACGTGCCTGTATGACCTCCCTACAATGGCTGTGCATACTCCTGATGAGGTGGCGGATGGTCTCCTGAGGGATCTTCTCCCAGACCTGGACTAAAGCATCTGCCAACTCCTGGACAGTCTGTGGTGCAACGTGACATGGGTGGATGGAGCGAGATATAATGTCCCAGATGTGCTTAATTGGATTCAGGTCTGGGGAACGGGCGGGCCAGTCCATAGCATCAATGCCTTCATCTTGCAGGAACTGCTGACACACTCCAGCCACATGAGGTCTAGCATTGTCTTGCATTATGAGCAACCCAGGGCCAACCGCACCAGCATATGGTCTCACAAGGGGTCTGAGGATCTCATCTAGGTACCTAATGGCAGTCAGGCTACCTCTGGCGAGCACATGGAGGGCTGTGCGGCCCCCAAAGAAATGCCACCCCACACCATTACTGACCCACTGCCAAACCGGTCATACTGGAGGATGTTGCAGGCAGCAGAACGTTCTTCACGGTGTCTCCAGACTCTGTCACGTCTGTCACATGTGCTCAGTGTGAACCTGCTTTCATCTGTGAAGAGCACAGGGTGCCAGTGGCGAATTTGCAAATGCCAAACATCCTGCACGATGTTGGGCTGTAAGCACAACCCCCACCTGTGGACGTCGGGCCCTCATATCACCCTCATGGAGTCTGTTTCTGACCGTTTGAGCAGACACATGCACATTTGTGGCCTGCTGGAGGTCATTTTGCAGGGCTCTGGCAGTGCTCCTCCTGTTCCTCCTTGCACATAGGCGGAGGTAGCTGTCCTGCTGCTGGGTTGTTGCCCTCCTAAGGCCTCCTCCACGTCTCCTGATATACTGGCTTGTCTCCTGGTAGCGCCTCCATGCTCTGGACACTACGCTGACAGACACAGAAACCTTCTTGCCACAGCTCGCATTGATGTGCCATCCTGGATGAGCTGCACTACCTGAGCCACTTGTGTGGGTTGTAGACTCCATCTCATGCTACCACTAGAGTGAAAGCACCGCCAGCATTCAAAATTGACCAAAACAACAGCCAGGAAGCATAGGAACTGAGAAGTGGTCTGTGGTCACCACCTGCAGAACTACTCCTTTATTGGCGGTGTCTTGCTAATATCCTATAATTTCCACCTGTTGTCTATCCCATTTGCACAACAGCATGTGAAATTGAGTGTCACTCAGTGTTGCTTCCTAAGTGGACAGTTTGATTTCACAGAAGTGTGATTGACTTGGAGTTACATTGTGTTGTTTAAGTGTTCCCTTTATTTTTTTGAGCAGTATATATATATATATATATATAACTACTCTCCTCCGCGCCCCACCAGCCCACTATAGACCCTATCCCATCACTCAAATTTACACACACACTACAGCCACTGTACACTTCCCTTACACACAGTACATCCCCTATACACACACATGGTATCCCCTACATACACTGGATTTGATTCCGTATACACACACTACATACCCTAAGTACACACAGATACACAGCATTCTCTAAACACATGTATTACATCTCCTACAAAGATACTCGCAATACATTGCTTATAGGGACACTATAGTCACCAGAAAAACTACAGCCTAATGTAGTTGTTCTGGTGATTATACCATGTCCCTGCAGGCGATTTATTGTGTTTTCTTGTGTTCTCGTTATGCAGTGGTTAGTATCTACCAAACGTGGTGCAAGGAAGGACATCCAGTGAACCGGTCAGGGTCAGGCACCCAAAGCTCATTAATGGCTGATTAATGTACATTCTCTATACATTCTTTATATACATAAAGTGAAGTTAAACTTAATTATGATACTGGTTGTTGCATTGTATTGCTATGCATTTCTAATTCAAATATATGGGTGCGTTATATTTTACATTGCTTCTTATATTCTGACATTTATGGCATTTTTTTTATTCTGTCTAATATGATCGAATGCAATTTTGCATAGCAGATGCAATCCCTTCTTCAACAAAGAATTGGCACAGCATAAATATCTCTTTAACAGATACTGGCACAAAATTTATTTTACTTATTATATTATTTTTATTCAGCAAAGTCTTCACTAAAGTATGAATATTGGACCTAAAGAGAGCTTTGGGTGTGAGGCACCAGCAGATAGGATTTCTTGATGACTTTAGAAGCCCAGTGCAAGTGCCTGACATATATGGGCAAAGTGTTGCAATGTATATTAATATCAGTTTAATAACAATTAAATTTTTAGTGATATTTAACATTTTGAATAATTTTTAAACTTGAGTCATCAAATGATTGTAACATTTCTTTTTTTTTTTAACAGTGAAAACATCTAAAATTGCATGTAGTGAAATTGGTTATTTTTATAAAACTGTGTTCCAATTTCTTTCAGTTCTGTATTCTTGTCCACTTGATCGCTAACACAAATACTTTGAAATGGTTTACTTTTCTATAAAGCTTACAATCTAAATCACATGATTTTAAAAGTACAACATATAATGACAATAAAATGCAATATGCACAGAAAAAGCATCTAAAACTGTCATCTTGGGTAAGTTAAAAGCTTTTTTGAACTCATGCTTGAATCAAACCAATTCAAATTGTCATTTTTTTACACACATCAAACCTCAAAGCAAAATGTAGCTAAGCAATGGTTCCCTGTAACATTTAATGGTATGCTGAGGTTGCATTTTGTTCAAAAAAACAACTTAAGCTGAGAAAATATAACTGAAAAAGAATCTCAACAGTAAAAGAGCTACTCAATCAACTTCCTGTTAAACACAATATAACAGCTGTCAACTACCAAGGGCTGGGATATAGAAAGATCAAACCTGTAGGTTGAAGAGATTATAGTAAAATATAACTTGTTATGACTTGTGGTTTCAGACAATATGTAGTAGGAAAATAAATTTGTTCATAAAATAGATTTCATGTGAATACTCAAAAGAATATTTTAGGAGGAGATATTTTATAAGGAAATCTTATTAATGATAAATGAAATACAAATGACAAACATTATGCGATGACAAATGTTGGGTAACTTTTATTATTTGAGAACAGATTTAAGACAGCAATAAGGAAATCCAATACTGGCCAAAAGCCACAGCATATGCCTATATTAATTTTTCTTAAGCTCTGCGTAGAAGATAGTCAGCTCCCTTTAGGCAGACAATATCAACTTGTTCATTAAAATGTCACATCTATTAACATATGACAAGCAGAATAAATGGGTTTTGCAACACATAGGGCAGAACGGTAAATTCTATTTTCTAAGCAGATCTATGCATATAATAAAAAGGTAGTGTGCACTTTCATGGAATTAATAAAAGTGGCAATCTGCCTTAGAATACGATCAGGGAGATTTATCAAAGTGTTCTGTTTTCAAAAGTGATATAAAATGTAAAAAGGGAGTTGTCAGCAATTACATGTACCTCCAGGTTCCACATGTTTCCATGGTGATTGTCCCACATTTAGTACAATTGAACACTATTTAGAAGATAATACTTTGATTAATCTCCACCTTTAGGAATGCACACGAGACATTTGAAAATGTTATGCTTAAAGCAGCATTATCACTGTAGCAGACCACAGGTAACCTGACTGGTTACCTCCACTATTATCTTCCTTCAGCCACTCTGAAACCATCAGTACAAGTAATACCCATTTCCCCTGTAACCAGACGAACATAGTCCTGTGAGTTAACTCAGCTTATTTTAATGGGACATGGTACAGCCAAGTTATACACAGACCCCCAGCAGGGCGTCTCTATACAATTACACACAAACTCCTCCCCTGTGCCTGGGAGATAATTGAGTCAGGAACTGTACAAACTCAATTATCTCCCAGGTACAGAAAAGCATACAATTCTAAAACCCCAAAAAATAAATTTTCAAAAGGCTTAATTTGATTGTATTGGAGGTCAGAAGGTTTATAGCCTTAATTCCTTTTTGAAGCTGGGACCCCAACATAACTGCTCTGTAAGGTGTGAGAAGTCACACATAAGTGGTTTAAATATAAACTCTCTAGTTTGCCATATGTCTAGCTTCCCTCTTAGATAGGGGGTCCTTTGAATTGTTAATGGCCATGTGTTCCAATATCATATCCAAAAGAGACATTAAAACCTACCCACAGATTAATACTCAAGCCTTATTTTTATCATATTTAGAATGGGACAAGCACAATCTTTTAATCAAGCCTAAACACGATTTGTGAACAAGCGGACCCAACAAACAATACATTGTTAAATAGCCCTAATCTGAGCGCCCAAGTTCTCCAAATGGCACTCAGATCCATGCGGTGTAGTTAGATCCTCTATCCCGCTACATATATATTAACTCCCTAACGGTGTCTCAGACCTGGACCATAGTCAGTGGGCATGAGGTCGGCTTCTACACTCCTCCAGGAGTCTGTGACACACATACGTGGGAAGGAGCGTTTGTCACATTCACCATCTTGGGTCTTTGAGTTTGCATAGACCAAGGAAATTGCCAGTGGTGGCCAGGGTGGCAGGTAAATGTGAAAAGAGAGACCAATAACATGACTAAGCTCATTGGCAGCTGGCTCTGCTGCCTGAATGACAACTCAATTGAAATTCCAGAAAATCCTTCTAAAAGGACATTAGGCATGTGCAAAACCTGCTGAAACAGTGAAGATTCCAAACTTGACCCATTTTCTTGACATGCCTAAATGTTGTCTTGTAGGCTTCTCTAGGCACTACCAATAGGGAAGGTCTCTGCAGAACTGAAACTTATTACAGAATTAAACAGTCACAATGTTTTTCCCCAAATTGTTGGCTTACCACCTTCCCCTCCAGAAAAAAGAATCTTAGTGTTTCTGAACTACATTAGACTAAATCAAAGTCAGTTTATTTATAATTGCAGTAATAGTGCAAGATGGTTCCAAACAATGAAGTAAAAGTTACAGTCGCCTTGCACTCTAAAACACAGATCACTCTTTGCAGATAGAACTATTTAAATACAACATTAATGATAAACAACTTCGAACATGAAAGACTTAGAAATACAGAGACTACCACAATGTCTGCTTTTGATATATCTGCCAGTTAAACGTCATAAATAATCATTGCACGAGTACTGAGAAAGAGTGTGCATTAACCTGGTGGCTGAAATTGAGGATTTAGGGTTTATTTACTAAATTGAGAAATTAAAGTGAAATGTAATTAAAAATAGGCAACCTGGAAATATTATCTAAGCCAGCTTTCAGTTCAGCTACAGCATCTGCAAATGTGAAAATCATTTTGAATTCTCACTTTAATAAATAACCCTTAATATGTTTCAAAATTGCATTAGCCTCACAATTTCCCCGTACTGGCAATCATGCCATTTTTAATAAAAATATAAATATTACACATTGTTACTTTGTATATAGAAACATTGGGTTGTTTACTAAAATGTAAATTTCTGGAATAATATTGGGTTTTGAGATATTTTGCAGGTTGGCTATTTTGATCTACAGACTAGGAAACACTGTACACAGGCGTGTCCAAAAGGTAGCTTCCCAGGTGATGTAGAACTGCAATTCCCATAATGCTTTGTATGCCTTTAGTATGACAAAGCATCATGGAAGGTATAGTTTTAAAAAATCTGGGGATCTACATTTTGGGCACCACTGCTGTACAACATGCCAAAATAAGTGCTTACCAATATAAGGTAAGAAAAAAGGTTTTATAATAAACAGCACGTGGGTGAGGCAAAAATAACTCCTTATGCCTTTTGGACTCAAATGTCTTTATTCATAAGAATATATAAAGCCTATTTTGACCTGCAACTTGCAGTTTTCCACAATTCATAATCTAGTGAGTAACTGTGCACAGTATAATATAAAAAATAACACTTTCTTTTTCAAGTTACATTTATTATTTTAAACTAAAATGTTCATCTGAGGCCTACCTTTCATACTTTTATATTATTTGCAAAAAAACAGAAACTCAGTCTCATATTTTCCTTGCTGCCTTTCCAATGTGATACAGTTGGAAGCAATTTTAAACTACAATATTCCAGTAATACAGATGGCTGCTTCTACATCGCACATTGGCATGATTTTCAACCAGAAAAAAACATTAGCCAGTTTGTCACATATTTGTATCTTATTTGCGATAGTCAATAAAAAGCACAATCATTTTATTTCATGCTGAGTCTGCTGATGTTTCAAAAATTTGGCTTACCTATCAAAGTGTGCTACAACTGTTCTCAGCTCTAACAGATTCAATTAACTCCTCAGCTCATTGTTTCCAAAGTTGACTTGAAACATTGGCAAAAATTGCAATTGAGTAACATTTTTAAAATTTGAATGCGTCTTCTTGTATACAGGTTTGAAATTGAGGACGAAAAAGCATGTATGCCACAAACAGTTAAAACATTAAGGAATACAAACATATAGTCTTAATGCTACAGTGTTCTTCTACCTATTGTGGTGACCCTGTGCCAGCAGCAGTACTACCACAGGTGCAACCAGTGCAACTGCACCAGGACCTGCATGCTGAAGGAACCCATTGGGTGGCCCATGCACTTAGGGCCACCTGATGGGGATATGTCTTCTGGGGCTCAGGTCAAGCCCTAAGAGCTTTTAACAATGCGACTGGGCTCCTTCAATAATGGTAGCACGGGAGAAAGTAAGACCTGGTCACTTCCTCCCAGCAATCAGATGGAGCTGTGTGAGAGGAGAAGACAGATCGAAAGGAATGCGGAGTGGGAGAACCTCTAACTCCAAACAGCCTCTGCCAGCAGACTAGGCCCCAGGGAAGTCACCCTCCTGTACCCAAAGGGAGGAAATAGGAGGGTGGCTAAAAATGTGTATATTTTGCATTCTGTATGTGTGTCAGTGTATCTATCTATGTGTCTGTATGTGTGTCAGTGTGTCTGTATGTGTGTTAGTGTATCTGGGTATCTATCTGTGTGTCTGTATGTGTGTCTGAATATTTGTATGTGTTTCAATATGTGTGTCAATGTGCCTGTGTGTCCGTGTGTCATTAAATAGAGGGTGTACTATATATGTGACACAAGAACAAACAGTGCTATCACCTCGAAAAGTGTACCTCACATACACACATAAATATGGCAAAAAACAAGATGTAGTTTATACAACTCCGTAGGAAAATATAAAATAAAAGGTGATGTAAAACAATAAATATATAGAGGATACAACCTGTGATAAACAGGATGTAATGATGGAGATCTGAAAATATAAAATCACATATAGTGAAGCATATACAGATGAATGGCTAAATCCAGGAGGTAGAGAACTTGCAAGAGAACATAGATGTTCTGCGCATATCTCCCCTCAGGGGTAATCTTTAAATGGTGGAAGTTCCTTCCAATAAGCTGAATCCTCAGAAGGATAAAGAGAAAAAGTGCAGATAGTGTAATACTGTAAAATGTAACAAAATGTTATTCACTGATTGCACTTACATCAATGTTGAAATCAACTGGCATATCTCCACTAGCAAATGGAACAAGATGGTATTCTCATCAGGCAGGATGATGTGACAACAAATTTGTAGTCAAATAAAATAAAAATAAAAAACACAAACAAAATAATTTTATCAAATAAGAATGGACTTCATAAAATAAATAAAAATGTCCAGACTGCAGATCCAACGCGTTTCACCAAAACCTTGACTTCCTCAGGGATGTAGAAGATGTAGAACTCTTCTGCTTCTTATACCGGTCTGTGAAGGGGACACAGGTGTATCCTATTTGACGGTTTGCGTTCCATTGTGGTGTGAAGCACATCCGGATCCGGTGTGTATGCAATTCTTGTGGGCGTGTGTATTCAAACCATCCGGTTTCCTTTTAAGGATTCAGTTTATTGGAAGGATCTTCCACCATATAAAGATTACCCCTGAGGGGAGATATGTGCAGAACATCTATGTTCTCTTGTAAGTTCTCTACCGCCTGGATTTAGCCATTTATCTGTATATACTTCACTATATGTGATTTTATATTTTTAGATCTCCATTATTACATCCTGTTTATCACAGGTTGCATTGTCTATATATTTATTGTTTTATATCACCTTTTGTTTTTTACTTTCCTACGGAGTTGTATAAACTACAACCATATTCAATGTGTCATTGTATCTATCTGTGTGTCCGTGTGTGCCTCTGTGTATATGTGTGCCCTATAGATCTGTGTGTGTATCAGTGTATATTTTTGTATTTGTATGTGTGTTAGTGTGTGTCTGTGTATCTGCATGTGTGTCGGTGTGCATCTGTATATTGGTGTGTGTAACAGTGTGTGTAACAGTGTGTGCCTGTGTATCTGCATGTGTGCTAGTATGTGCACCTGTGTGTCTGTGTATCTGTATGTGTTTCAGCGTGTGTTTAATTTGTTGAAAGCCTAAATTAATTTAAATTTGTAATTTTTTCATATGTCCTTAACCCCTTAAGGACCAAGCTTCTGGAATAAAAGGGAATCATGACATGTCACACATGTCGTGTGTCCTTAAGGGGTTAAATGAACATATATTTTCTGTGGTTACAAGCAACAAACCAAAATTTGGATTCATTTTTATGTATTTTAGTGTAATAAATGTTAATTAAGCCATACAAGAGACAGGTCCCACTAATACAGCATGTGTGAACTAAGGTGATTTCTATTGATCAAGTGAAATGGTTGTGTTAGTGGAAGATGTTAAATGAATAGAATTTCTAAATGCAGGACTGCTCTGAACTTAATATCACTGGACATTGAAGCAAATCGTTGATTCCATCGATAAAATATTTGACCATTCTGCCTTTTAATGAGGAACAGAATCCTGCATTTATCAATATAGCATAAAGAAGGGTCTATGTTTGAGCTGTTATTTTTAATTTTGAAATAATTGTGGAGCTATAATTAGCACTTTTAATCTCATAATGCACCTAGAAAACTTGCCAATGAATGAAACACAGAATCAATATCTACTGTGATCAGGCATGCTAGGGACAGATTTTTTGTACAAATAGGGCAGTGTATTTTATTTAAAAAGTATTCTGTTCACTGTGATCAAAGACTTTTCCATAGCAGCACTAAGGGGCATGCTATTTATCTCCATAGCTCTGACAAACTATTAAGCTTTTGTTCCATTGTAGAGCACTCAGAGCTTCATTAGAAAAGACATAACTATGTCCAAACTTGCAGTCTCAAAAACAGTTTCAAGTATTGTTGGCTGCACATCTATGATCTATGCAGAATCATTGAGACATTTATTAGCAAACTTACAAGGATTGTGTGTTTTTAACTCTTTGCAAAACATGACATTTTGATCTGATAAACAAGTAAATGATAGTATTGAGTTATTTAGTTGGGAAGGGTATGTTCAGTATTCTAAGAGTATTTCATTACCACCAAAATACATTATACTAATTTTAAATCATTTGTAAAGCTGATTTAAGAGAACACTTCGGGCATCATAACCACTACAGCATGCATAAACAGTACAGTGCGGTATAGTGGTGATAGAGCTAGGGGTGACCTGGCATCCCCAATGTAAGTAGTCAAACAATTTGCTAATTATTTGACATATTACTTGGTGCTGGTGCCTACCACTATCCAGTTTTATGCTCTCAGTCTTTGTTTTGGACTCTCAAACCTGTAAGGGGATAGGCAGTGACCCCAGGTAAGAAGTTAAACCATTAGCAAACAGTCTGACTACTTATATTGGGGTATCAGGGCATTCTTCGGTTCCTTAATACTACAGTGTGGCTTAGTTGCCATGGTGCTTGGAGTGTTTCTTTAACCCTGGCAGCACGTGATCCCAATGATTAACATGTGTTAGACACGCTACAGGTGGAGTAATAACCACTAACAGGGTTATTAACTAAAGTAAAAATGCAAGGTGAATCCAAAGTACATTTCAAATGTAAGGCCAGAGTAGCTGCACTGAAAGCATAGTTGACTTAGATAATGTTTCCAGGCTACTTTGACCTTACATTTGAAATTCACTTTATATTCACTTTGACTTCTCACTTTAAATAACCGTTTTTATATAGGTTGGCTAATTAGCTATTTTTTTCTCATGATAAAGGAATACATATATGCAAAGCAGCATAATAAAGAGATTAATGATGCCAGCAATCAGTATATGTTGAAAAATAGTTTTATGGTAATTATACATTTAATGTATATATAATTAGGAGATATCTCATGCAGCACATCAAACCTAAAGCCAATTACTGTTTGCGCTACATATTTTCCACTACCATCACATTATAAAAGTGTATATGTTAAATCAAATTCAATGTAATGCAGATAAATAATAAGTTAGTTGTCCTATATTGTTTGGCATGATATATATAAAATAACCTAGGGACCCTAGGTTAAATCGCAAGCTATCTATTCCCGAATTTGTGTTGGCTTTCGGGATCTACAGAGATGTGATATGCTCTGTATATCCGGATAGGAGAGAAGAATTGGACCTCTATCTCCACAAGCTGGTGGATTTGGGGCACAAGTACGGTGGTACGTCTTTTTACGACTACCACCGTGCTTTTTCCGCAAAGGCGTCGGCTGCTCTATCCCAGTTCAATTATCAAGCTGATTGGGGTGTGCTTGATACAGAGCTTTTTTGTCGATACTTTGCTGGCCTCAAAACCCCAGCTTGTGTCATTTGCTCATCCAACTCCCACACGGCTAATCTGTGCTCTAACTCTCCAGAGGTGAAGGCCTTATTTCCCTCTACTAATGTGATGCCCACTGGGAGAACAGGCAGGGTGCTAAAAGACAAACTAGGCCGTGATATAGTGTTCTTAGGAAAATCGCAAGTATTTAACAATTTTAACACTGGCACTTGCAGATACAGTGCCTGCAGACTACTTCATGTCTGCTCCCAATGTTTCCGGGCTCACTCTAAAGTAATGTGCCCCAATAAATTATATCCCAAGCAGTACTTATCGTCTCTTAATGTCTCCCTGCTGAAAAAGTTATTGTGTGGTCACCCATCTCAATATCTAGTAGAATATTTGGTGGCAGGATTTACTTTGGGGTTTCACACGGGTATTATTCACATGCCTACGGGAATCTTAGAATGTAAAAACTTACAGACAGCCCAGGCAGCTCCCGACACAATTGACCTACTTCTCCAGAAAGAAATTGACCAAGGATTCTTAATTGGCCCTTTCGACTCCCCGCCTTTCATGGTTTGGAGAACTAACCCCATAGGACTGGTCACTAATAAATCATCTAATAAACAAAGGTTAATTCTCGACCTATCGGCTCCCCATGCATCACCTACCCCAAGTCTTAACTCGCTCATTCCATCAGAAGAATTTTCTCTCCAATATGCTAACATAGATAATGCCGTCACTGACATCCTCTCGGCCGGGGTAGGGGCATGGCTTAGTAAAACGGATATAGTAAACGCTTTTAAGTTACTCCCTATCCATCCGTCCCTGTGGCATTTACATGGTGTTAAGTGGCAGGGTTCATATTATTTTTTCACACGTCTCACGTTTGGTTCTAAAAGCAGCCCCAGGATTTCTGATATATTTGCTGGATGCTGCTTAACATCTGTAAATGCCCCACCGTTATCCATTACCTGGACGATTTCCTCACCATAGAAAGTAACCTGGTACCTCCAAGTAGCCTCCTGTCTATAACACGACTGTTCACACAACTAGGAGTACCTATTTCACCAACAAAGACTGAAGGTCCAGATACGATCATCAACTTCTTGGGGGTGGTGCTGGACTCTGTGCATATGCAGGCTAGCCTCCCCGGGGAGAAGAACTGAACGCATTGTGGCAGCCATCGACCTTTACCTAGCAGGTTGTTCGTGTAATAGGAAGGAGTTGCAATCCCTGTTGGGTTCACTTAATTTCGCAATGAAAATTATTCCACAGGGGAGAGCATTCATATCCCGATTGCTTAGCTTATTTCCCCTATTGCAATCTGATTCCTTCCGCATTACGTTAGATTTACATGCCACCGCCGACCTACGCATTTGGAGGGAATTTTTGCTAAATTGGAATGGAAAAAGCATTTTTTTTTATTATGGCATATGCGTTATGGGGTACAGAATAGAGAAAGGAGGTACATAGGGATTACATACGTAGATGCTAACAGGATGGTTTGTGTTACACTCCTAGGAAAGACTGCCATAGTTTTCTTTTTTTTTGATAACAGGAATAAACACAGCGTTTCAGGTAAGTTAAGCGTCACAGAGTAAAACAACATTAGCTAAAGTAAAAGAGTGACGTTTAGTAGGTATCGTTATAACACACGTTAATGTTATCAAGCTGGTTTGTGCGTCACACTTAGGGAGGACTGCGATCTTTACTTGTTAAACATGAAGAGACATAGTGTTACTGACAGTACAGATTAACTACTAGCTTACAATGATGCACTCGATTAATCATAAGGGATTTATAGGCTCTTCAAGCATCATAATGTTCCTGAGCTATGCGCGATATTGCAGGCTGTAAACATACATTTCTAGTATACATATAAGGTTACGGTTAGTTACAAGCTGGAGACCATGTGTATGGGGGATAGCCCCCTTTAAATGCTAGGGTTAAGAATGTAAGCTTAATTTGCAGATTATTAGGCAGGTTGAGGCTTCTCACATGTTATATTAATTACAAGTTGCCAGACATGGTGAGTAGGGCGTGCATACGTTCAAAATGGACGTGTAAGCTTGGTTTGCACTTTGCACATTGTAATTAGGCTCAACCTGTTTAACCCGTCACAAGAGTTGCGAGATGGAAATAAATCTTACTAGCCCCACTAGTTCCACTAAGCTATAGCAAATAATAATGCATAACAAATAGTGCATAGCAAATAATAGGGAGAGATGCATATCCCACCAAGACAAGTTAAAATGTAAGATTACGTTAGGCTAGCTAGGGACAGCAACTCAACATCATGAACAACAGTAGGCTATGCATTAAGCTGAGAGACATACGTGGTAGCAGGTTTCATACTAACCCTCACATAGCCGGTGTGGAGTGGCATGTTCTGGCCGACCGGGCGTGAGTCGGAGGGAGTCCTTACAGTGCGAGGTGAAGAGCAAAGGTGCCCCGAGTCCACAGTACAGTCCCCTTGGGCCCATGCCGGTTTCAGGCTTGCAGTTTTGCGGCATCAGCCCGCTGATGGGCATGTAGTGTGTGTCCGACGTTGAGCTGCAGTGTCTTGCTGCATAACAGGTAATGATACGGGTGTCGCTTTAGACCATGGCTGGTCAGAAGGCCTGTGTTGATTTGCCGTAAGCTCGGTCGCCATTGGGGTCTGGAATGTCTGCGCCCCGAGTCCCCTGGAGTTCGCTGCGGGTGAGCGACGCCACGCCACGGTCCATGCAGTGGCTTCTCTGCGGTTGAGGGCCGCTGGTCTTCGGCCTGAGGCCTGTGTAGGTGCTCTTGCCCTGTGCCATTGGGCCCATCATCAGGTCCGTGGGCCCAGGGTTCCGCCGGGTCCCAAGCTTCTCCCTGGGTGTATGGCAGGCTGTGGGGGGGGGGTCCCTCCCTGTGAGCGCCCAGCTCAGTAGAAGAGTGAGCGGGCCCCATGACCGCGGCATCCACAGGTGTGGTAGGTGGTGAGTGTCAGGTGCCAGGGGTAGCTTCGGGTATGAGGGCCTCCGTGTGGCATAGCCCCGTGTACAGATAGAAATGAAGGCAGTTGGAAGGCCTGTGCTCGAGGCTGCTTGTAGTGTGCACATGGCCTCCGCCATTTTGTGTGCAGGTCACAGGCTGTACGACACCGGCGTCTCAGGAAGCTGTTTAGTCTGGCTTAGCTTTATGTGGACCGGGATCATCCCCCCGGTCCAGTGGGGGGGAAGCAGGACCGGGTCCGCAGGCTTTCCATTCGTGTCGGGCTCCGTCGGGCAGGTTAGTGTTGCGGCGGCCGTCCGTTTCACTCACCGCCAGTATAGGTCCCGCCTGGTGCAGCGGGCCCCATCCTCCGAGGGACTAAAACTGCGAGAGCAAGCCTCTCCTCGGCTCGGGCAGCCCAGGCACAACGATGGTCGCAGGAAATTGCCGGTAATTCCCACCAATATTGCGTTTTGTAGGCTAGTTGTGGCCCTGTTTGCAGGAGCCGAGCTGTCTTGCGACCGCTCAGCTCGGCAGCCCGGCCCCGCCCCCTGGAAAAAGCATTTTTATCCCGGTATGGACAGATAAGTCTGTGTCTGTCTGGACGGATGCCGCAGCCACTTCAGGATTTGCCGCAATTTGTGGCAATGAATGGATGTGGGGTAAATGGCCGGGGGAAATTACTGAAATCCCCAAGTTCAAGGACACATCAGTGTTATTTGAACTCTATCCAGTTGTGGCAGCAGCAGTTAAGTGGGGAGCTTGCTGGTCTGGGAATACGGTGCGTTGCTTCTCGGACAACATGGCAACGTTCCATATTGTAAACAAGGGACGTTCCTCTTCCCTGGCCATAATGCGATTTATGAGGACTCTCACGTGGCTTGCTGCATAACACAGTTTTCTCTTAACTTGCATACATGTGCCTTGGGTTCTGAATATCGCTGCTGATCACTTATCACAATCTCGGTTTCAGGAGTTCCGGGCAGCACTACCAACAGCTACCCTGATACCAACTCCGGTACCGCAGTGGCAGGAGATGGTTTGGGACTAAAAGAACTGCTCTATCACGGGCATCAACTCTCGCAACTTGGTCTTTCCGATAACACCAGGAAGGCATATGGCAGGGCTTTTCATATTTTCAATAGATTCTTGCTGGACTTAATATCACAGACCAATTTTCCATGGAGACAATGATTGCATTCATTTTTTTTTGCCACCTTCATCTAACACTATCATTTAATACCATTAAGTTGTATATCACCGGTATTCAACATCACATCCTCACCACTTGGCCTAATAGACAACATTTTCTGTCATCTTACCAAGTAAAAGCCATGCTTAAAGGTATTAAGGACTCCACTCCTATACCCTCACCATCCAGACTACCCATCCACGATCTATTATTTCAGTCACTGTCAAACCTGTTAGACACCTCACCATTCGAAACTCAAACTTACCATAATAACTGAAGCCCCAGCCATAGCTAACGGAACGGCCCCATTCACAAGGCAGGACATAAACAACTTACTCATGCACTTCCAAAACATGTTTTCGGCTGAGCTGAATTTGGTTAAGACAGAGTGTGGCGAAACCAACCTCGCCACTGGGCCCTGGAGAAGCCTGTGTGCCCGCCTCCTACCTGCTGACTATGGCCCCTGCGTTATTTGGGGCATATTGTATTTTATTGTGCGACTGCTGGCCCTTTAAGCACAGTGAATGGTATTTTATTATACTGCTGCTGGCCCTTTAAGAACTGTCTGGGGACATATTGAGACTTTGGGTAACAATACCCTTTAAGACTATGGCCCCTGAAAACGTAGGGACTTTTATTCAGTGATTATGGCCCTGTGTGAGCGGTGATACCCCAGATAGCTATACCATGGAGCCTATTCATATAATGAAAGACAATGGGAAAGACTTTAGCTCCATGGCAATTGAACTGTGTGAATAGGATCTGTGCGCTATCCGGTAGTTTTGTGCGCTCAGATCCCAGCTATCTGGGGATATGTGAAATGTCTGTGTGTGATGTGTAAAAGGTGACTTTCTGTATTTTAAAGTGTTTTATGTCTTTCTGTAACCATGTGGTTAATGGAGTCTGCTTCTAGCCTGGATAATTGGATTATTTTCCTCTTTGTCTCCAGGATAGAGGCCTAGGTAAAATCTGTCTAAAACGGTTTGCCATGCGGCTAGTAAGGGACAAAAGATACTTTTAGTAACTTTTGAACCCCTGGTCGGATTCATGCCATTTTTTAATATGTTGTTCCCCTGAATGGATTGATTGTATATATGTAATTTTTATGTGAATGTGATGTATGGTTTTGAAGGTACAGATATTGTGTAAAAGTTATGTTTTAAACTGTATAATAAGTGGATTATCTCTCAGGCTAAGGGGAGGGGATGTGTGGGTTGTACCATATCTCGGATTGGTTATTTTATGCCTCCCCCTGGGTGTGGCCTGTATGTGTGAGATGGAAATAAAAGCCAGGCTGGATGAGCCAGTCCAGAGTTCCTGTTTTACCCTCAAAGTGAAGTGTCGTCTCATTATTGGGGGAAGGATTTATTGCATGCTGTTCCAGTTAACTGCTAGGAGTGTAAGCCTATTCGTATGGTTCCTATTCAACGGTCTACAGCATTCCTATGCTTGAGAAGAGTCATATGCTGCATCGGTTCGGTGATTGTGGTGTCTGCCAGAGTGCTTGGAGTCCTCAGGAAACGCTAGGAGCATCCTTTAACGGAGGTACCAAGTCGGGGTGCCAGGCGATCCGTTACACAGGGTTTTGACTCGGCAGCACCTATCAGGACAAATCTCACAATCGTGTTATCTTGATGTAGGAAAGGATTCGTCCTGTGGGATCTACGGATGTTAGAAACAGAATATTTGACATTTTTAAAGGGACACTCTGGGTTCAAATTGACCACTGCTTGACCTTCAACACGGAGCCTTGTCTCGTTCTTGGGGGATTCACTGTATGCTGTTGGAGATTGATTGCTAGGAGTGTAAGCTGATGTCTGCTTTTCCTATTCATCTGCTAGCAGCTATTCGTGAGGTTCCAGCTTGGAGTGCTATTTTGTATCCAGTTCGGGAATTTGATGTTCTGCAGTAGCTGTGCCTTTCTGATTATCGCCTAAACGGATTTTATTCCCTTTTATGCTGAAACGGTCCGTTACACAGAGGTGCACGCAGTGGCCGACAGGGTACAAGCTACTGTGGAGGACATACAGGATCTCAACCAAGGGATGACTACCCTGAATGAATCTGTCCCGCAACTAAGAGCACTGCATACCTTATTATCCACATGAGTGGACCAATTGGATGACAGAGGAAGGCAACGTAACATAAAAATCCGAGGGGTAGCAGACTCACTTCCTACGGAAGAAATTCCCCACTTCATAAGGTGTTTAGCCGCAACCATCCTACCTGCGAAATCCACCAAACAATTTGCATACCGCATCATGAAAACCTCACAAGCGCCCACTGCGGCTCCCAGAAACGTAATCCTGTGCTGTCAAACCGTCGCAGATAAACAAAGGCTTCTCACAGCACTCAAAGAGCAAACCCTGCTTCACTTTGAAACACACAACATTACCTTTTTTCAAGACCTCAGCGGGCCCACCTTACTGTGGAGGAAATCGATGAAACACATTACCGAAGCTCTACAAGCTGCGGGACTAGCTTACCGCTGGACTTACCCAAGATCCCTCACAGTACTTCAAGAGGGGAAGACCCTGTGAGCAACTAGCCCCACAGAAGGCCCGGCCTTCCTTCAGTTCCTGGGCGATACTTCAACTACCCACCCCCAGGCTCCTGGGCATCACTACTCTACCGATAGTTGTAATTTAAAAAATTAGGTGAACACACTAGACACCATTTTTTTTTGCAAATCTTGACTATGCTTATCAACTGTTATACAATGAAACTGCAGTTTATGTCATACATCACCTGCCAAAATAAAGAATAATAAAAAAAAAGATCTGCAAGGTGCAAGATCTGCAAGGATCACCTTTAAATAAGACAGCCCTAGACAGTTACTATTTTAAGATCAATTGAAAGTAAAAAGCTGGTGTTCAACCTCTTTATCTGCATTGCAGATAATACTCCTAGAATTAATTTAGCAGTACAACAATCTGTTAACAGTGTCAAAGAATGTCACACAGAGTGAGGCTCAAGTGTTCAAATCCACTTAGAAGAAGAATTTGTCCAACATTGTTTCTTAAAGGGACACTATAGGAACCAAAACAATGCTAGCATAATAAACCAGTTTTGATGTATAGATCATGACCCTTCAGTTTCATTGCTCAATTATCTACCATTTAGAAATTAACTTATTTGTGTATACAGCATAAGTCACATCTCCCTACATGTAACTTGCACAGCATTCCTAAACATTTCCTGTAATGTGAGACCTAATGTTTAAACTTCCTTTATTACACATTCTGTATAATTTAGAATGTAGGGAATCTCTCCAGACCTTGGAGGGGCCTCATGTTAGTGATTGAGGTTCAATTTATAGAACAGGACATATATACTTATAAAACAAGTTAATATCTGATTGAAAATGAAATTATATTTTTCATGCAGACTGTGTCAGTCACAACCAGGGAATGTGTGGCTAGGGTGGTGGCTGTATAAAAAGAAACAACCCCCCCAAAAAAACATTCTTCATGGTCCAAGCACTTGGTTCTTAACTGAGTGCTGTACATCCTCCAATAGCTGCTGCTCATCCCTGGAACTTCCTTCTCAGTACCTCTCTGCCCAAACTTTTCACCTTTTTGGAAAATGTCTGTACTCTCAGGAAGGTCCCCCACTAATTCTCAGACTCCTTTACACACACTACACCACAAACAGTCACCTCTACACACACACACACACACACACACACACACTCCCTCAAGTAGCCTCCAACAACATACAATACCACAGGCAAGCTCTTTACACAAGGACAACATCCTTTGCTGGTCATGTCACACTTTTGTCCTCTGGCATCCAGCTTATAGAAATACAAGAGACTCGTCACCAGAAAATGCAGTGCAAGCATGTAATTAAATTTGCTTGTGCTGTGCAAAATAAACACAAGACATGAGGTGTCATGGATGTCGTTGTTGATGACATGAAATGCCCCTCTCTGTCCTCATCCCCTCTGCCTTTAAATACTCAAGACACATTTTTCCCAGTCCGGTCCTGGTTGTATGATTGAGAAAGGTAAGTTGGATGAGCACAAATGCAGAAATTATTGCAGCAGCTGGTCTTCAAGTAAAGTGGAAACAGAATGTGCAATCACTATCTGGAGATCCCTAAGAGATAAATGGGCTTATACTGGGATACATAAAATTGCACTAAAATATATTCCGCTGTCCTACAGGCCCTGCTTTACCAAAATCTTACAGTTGCGCAATGCCGTTCAGGATCAGAGATGAGATTAGAGAAACTGAAATCGAAATGTATTCCTCTGTCTATATAAATGGCTCTCAATGCTTACAGCATAGGAAGTGGACTAAGTTCTGTTATCTTTGTTACTAGAGCACAAAGTACTTTCCATATTACTTCTTCTTATGTGAATCCTCAAACTTCCAACCATTTATTTTCCAATTTTATCACTCTCTAATTGTTCCTTTAAAAAGTTAATAACTATGTACTTATTAATAATATAGAAGGAAAAATAAACAAACCTATTTTAGCCATTGTGGCCGTATTAACATCTTCTCTAAAGGATGAGCCTTGCACAGCAATGGTGATTGCCAGAAGTGTGTGGATAGCCAGCCAATACCACCATTCCAACAGCCTCTCCATATATTATTTAGCATAACCTCCATCCTGTGGCATTCATAAATTGGAACTGTAGCAGTAGAATTTCCTATGTGGTAGATAATGGCACAATTTACTATCATTACTGTCATTGTTAATGCTTACGGTAAAAATGTATTTGACAATTCTTCAATACATTTCTTCAATTTAATATATTACTAAGCCACTTAATCTGCATTAACATACCATGTTCAAAGAAGTTCAGAACTATAAGAATGTGTAGACGGTAAAAGTATAATCTACAAATTGAGAATGAAACTTTAAATCACTCATTATTATAAAGAATTGTTGGGGACTGATATGCAGTGTGAATGAGCTATTGCATATAATGTCATGTAAATTAAAAACAAATGTCTGATCTTCTGAAAAATTAGAGCTTTAATATTAAGTCTAGGCAATCAGAAAATATTATTAAGCTGAGCTCGGTATTAAAGATATCATCTAAAAATATTTAATTGTTCCAGAAGTTGCTGTAACTTAATGGGTAATTATATACAATATATAAAAAAAAAAAAAAAGAAATGTGAAATGGAGAAAGAGAAAAGTTAAAAATGAAAAGAAATATGAGTTGTTCTGAAATTTCCTTTTTATCTACAATGCCCATCATCTCTTGCCTCCACAGTTTCTTGGGTATTAAGCAGAGCAATTGTGATACCTTTTCTTTGTGTTGCTAATTAACCGGTGCTCCTGCTGTTCAGGTAATAGTTTCTGTGGTGCTTTGCCAGATGCAGGCTAACCTAGTGCAGTAGCTCACATACCAGGGGCACATTCACTAATGTTAATGACCAAAGAGATGCATTTTCCCTTATGCTACTTGGTTTCTGGTCCACCAACATTTTGCTTGATTTTGCAGCACGCAGTAAATACTCTATAAGGTCATCAAGTGACCTCATCTAGATACACTGATGTTATGTATATAACATGATATGTTCTGAAAAGTGGCTCATATTTCTAAAAGTGAGGTAAGTTTCATGAAAACCATTGGAACCAGCAGGTATATGGCATTGGTTTCCCCACCCTTTTACCATCTTTGCTCCCCTTTTCAGAACAGACACGGTTTACACATAACCCCCACGGATTTACTGTGATATTCTCTGGTCACAAATAAAAGTCGGGAACCTGAACACCAGTCTAATAATCCTTCCTCACCTTCAAAAAAATTGCAAGTCAAACATGAGCCTGCAATTTAATGAATACACACGGGTACAATAAATATTGCAAACCCATCTCACAATTTATTTTAGTATTGCACTCATACCAGCCATAAAAAACATGCATTTCACAGTACATATTGATACATTTTAGAGAGAGGATGGGAAGAAATGAACTGTTGAGGAAGAAGGGAAAATATAACTGGATATGAAAATAGGATAAGAGGCATACTACTGATAAAACAGGCCTGATGTAAAGTGAAACATGTAGAAAGAGTAAAATTCTGGTGAACATGGTAGAACAAAAAAAGTAGGTTATGGTGGTTAATGCTAGATAGACAGTACATGTGATACTGGGTATCCAAAAATATCCATAATATACTTAGTAAAAAGAATCTTTGATCTGCGAACCTTGACCCCAGAGGGTCTTAACGCAGACTTTGACCTTTTTAATTTCTTATAAATTATGTACCCTGTGTTTTATTCAACATATGATGTGTTATAGTACTGATTTTTTGTATTTTTAGCCTTGTTTAGACTTATTTATTTCTCTTTTTCTGCCACTTTTTATTACCATATTCATTCCCTCTTTTGCTTTATGGTTTATTTTATTCTTTTTTATTTTATTCTTTTTTTCTTTTACTCCACCCATCTACTCTTCCTATTCTACTGATTATCTTATATTTTACTACCTACTCTTAGTTCCATAGTCACCACCCACATTCTTCTTTCTTCCCTCCCCTTTTCTCTGTTTATTTTTTATTTTATTATTTTTATTTTTATTATTTATATTTATTTTTTATTTATATATATTTCTTATTTATTAATATTTTTATATATGTTTTAATTGTATTTTATTTTATTATCTTTATATTTTTCTCTATTCATTTATTATCTCTATTTTCATCTTTTTTTTATTCCCTCTTACACCCCCCTTTATTATCTTTTCTATATCCCCCTTTTTATCCCATTTCTATTTATTTTAACAGTATCTGGCCACTGTGTATATAGTGCACATGCTGGCCGCATTCTTGCAGCTTTAAACTCCTCCAGCGCCTCCCCTCTTTTTTCACCCGTTACTTTTACATTCATCAGCAATAGCCGAGAAAAGTCATGTGACATTCAGCATCCAATTAATTCCCTTCACCATCATATAACCACTCGTTCATCTTTTCTTTATTTATTTTCTCATTTCTTTTTACTTTTAATCCATATATGCCACCCACATTTTGGCATTTATCTTTCAATTCCTCACTACTTCTCTTTCTTGTCCAAGCCCACCCCTTCTCTTATCCTGCCCACGTCCTTCTATGGCTGGTTATGACGCAAGCAGCATCCCACCCCCATTCCTTCTCACTACATTTCCCAAGTCTCCTATCCATCTAATGCCCATTATTGCCGTCAACCTTCCGGCCACGCCTATTTTTATTCGTTATTATTTCTTATGTGTTTAAACCTTCGTTTTTATATTATTTTAATTTCCAAAAAATGTAAATATGTCTAAATTAGATTTTAATATATTAAACGTTTCTTGACTATTTTAGATGTTCAACTGTATATCATGGTCGTGACCACGTGACTATGACGTCATTAGAATTTTCCATGTATTTTATCGTATATAAGACTGTACTTGCCAGGTATGTGCTTGATTACCACTTGAAAAAAGCCCATTGTAGGTGAAACGTGTTGCGGACCAATTTTATTATTGTTATTGTTCAAATTAAGGGTGTTTTTTGGTAACTTTTACTACCACTATTAGTACCATATACCTTTTTTATTTTATTTTTTTAACCTGGCATCCAGTTTTTATCTTTACATTGAGGACCTCACAAAGTATCCTTGGTGGAGATTATACTACCCACACTGATTATACTGAGCGAGTTATCTGCTCAGATAAATGTGAGTATTATTCATTTGTTCTTACTCCTGGTTTTATACAGAGAGCACTAGTCATGCACCCCTTGCTTTTATTTTCACATATTACCTGCCGACAAGAAATGTACCGGCCAATACCTTTCCACCATAATCCTGAAGTGGGGGAATAAATCCACTGCAAGCACTTCACACTAGAGCTGGTTTTATCTCTGTGAGTAGGCTATTTTGGATTTCCTTTTATTGGAGCTTCTATTATATTTTATACATATTGCACTATTTTTTATTATATTTTATACATATTGCACTACATACTCTTTTTTTCTCTTTTATGTCCCTGGACTTCGATTACCTGGAAGAAATATTTACCTGAAGATACAGACAAACTTTTATAGACTTTCTCACATTTTTATATCTCATCCTTGACTTTTTGCTTGTCTTTTTTACGTATATCTGATTTTATATAATCTTACTGACAGTGTATTATCTGTTTATCATTTGTCTTATTGAGTAAAACCTTGATCCCTAACCCCCTGGCACACCCTGTTGCTCTGTATTTTTGTTTGTCCTTTTGGGTTTTTAGGAGAGACTTACCCGTTTTTGGTGTGCTGCCTTCCCTACCCTCATCTTAGCGCTATTCCACTTTTAGTTTCTCCACAGTACATGTGATACAGTTAAAGTAAAGATTTGTCATGGTACTCACCGCAACATCCAGATGTGGTTGCCCAAGAAGTGCCCAACAGGGCATTTGAACTCAGGAATCTTTCTGCCTTAGTCCTGCTGTCTTGCCTCTGGGCCACACTTCAGTTCTTGTTTTTGCCTAATGGTTATCCTCGCCTTGTCTTCAGTACTGGGGGCTAGACTTTACCCATGGCTGCTCCTGTCTTTTTAGCCCACCTGAAGCAGGTAATTAATTAGCTGGGTATATAAGTACTGCCTCGCCCTGGGAACCTCGTCAGTTAATTGACTCTGGTTCACGTTTTTGGTTCCTGGTTCTGCGCATCCAGATTGTGTGTTCTCCAGTTTTTTCCCAGCTCCTGATCTTGGCTCTTCTCATCATTTTCTCTGACCTCTGGCTTCCACTGACTTTGGCTTTCCACGACTACTCTTCTGCTTGTCCTTGCCTGTACTGCGACTTGGAGTTATATCCCTGCACAGCCGCCATGCACAGACTCACAGGTCTGGTGGATTATTACCTGGTCACCTTGGTCTGTGTTTATTTGCAAGGGTGAGCATATATCTCTGAATACCGGACTCCACATCAGGTAAAATTCCTGACAAGAGTCTAAAACTACAAATAAGATGACGGGACAACTGAGTTTTATCTAAGGATGGGAAAAAACACATCAAATCAGTCCAGACCGTATACATTTGGGTGATGCACAAAACATACGTCTTTATTCATCCATCATATGACCGTGAGATGGAAAACCATCAGGTGGAAATGCTCTGCTCTCAGTGAAATTTATGAACTTAAACAACAAACATTTATACTTAAGATGGGTTGCTATAAATACATACTCCACATTATTTGTGTTTGTTTTTTTTCCCCCCGTTCAATCTATTCCAATAAACATGTAGTTTTAAAATGTTAGGGGCTTAATTACAAGCTATATTAGTAAATCCTAATATATTGGTAAAAGTAACTGAACTGAAACTTGACAGACAGTTAGGGGCTAATTACACGTTAATTAGAAAAGTATAAAAGATTTCCTGGTGTTTAATTTTCTGCAGCTATTTCCAGGCTCATTATTTATGTCGGCATGAGCGGAATGTTCCTCTACACATGTCCATCTACCTTACTAAATTATGGTATGGTAAGGTGTTAGCCAATAGTTTAGGCAGAACAAAAATAAGGTATCAGTGATACTTAAAATTTTGTAGATAAATGAATTGCAATATTTTAATTGTAATATCGCTCAGATATTTTCTTAGGCTTTAGCTTATTACAGAATATTACACAACTAACCTTTTGCACAGCTAGAAAGAAGTACTGGGATTTGCTATCATGCTGCTATAAATATAAAATACATTAAAAGGTATAAGTGCAAACTATATTTAAATAATAATAAAAGTTTGACAGCTATCAGGTAGCTGGCAGAAAATGTGAAGTTGAACAATGGCAAAAGAAAAAAAGAAAAAAATGCTGTCTTTATAATGTGAACACTGGAAATGATTTTAATTTGCATTTACTAAACTACCGGTAAGTGATTTTACCAGGAAGGATAAATGGAGCCATTTAACCCCTTAAGGACCAAACTTCTGGAATAAAAGGGAATCATGACATGTCATACATGTCATGTGTCCTTAAGGGGTTAAACAAAAACAGTGTTACAATTCAGTACTGTTTACATAGACATATTTTGATGTTATAACAAATGAATGTCAAAAATACTGCTATTTTGGTTGCAGTGATGGCTGGTGAAGTTTAAAGATGGTGCTAACCTTCCCCCTTAATTTGCTTGGCATGGCCCATTTAATCCCAATTGAAGTGCAATGCCTTTTACAGAACAGAGCAGCGAGTTTTGTGGGGTGTTCCAGTATGCAGTGGTTGCCCACCAAAAGTGGTGCAAAGAAGGACAACAGGTAAACTTGCATTTGGAGTAATTGGTGCCCAAGGCTCATTGATGCCTGTGGGGAGCAAAGGCTGTCTGTCTGTTCTGATCACACAAAAGAGCTCAACTTGCTGGAAAAGTGATAGCAAGGTTTCAGAACACACAGTGCATTACAATATTCTTGCATATGGGCTTGTGTAGCCACAGAGCGGTTAGATTGTCCATGATGACACCTGTTCATCAATTTTATTCTCTTCACCTGTCAGTGGTTTTAATGTTGTGGCTGATCAGTATAGATCATTTTTTTTATAAATGTCATCATGTAAAAATGTGAAAGTGGCAGGTCAGTTTTAGGAAGCACCAACAACAATATATATGAATGATAGGCACATACTATGCTGGTATAGGCAAGCGGTGATAGGTCACAAAACATTGGTGTAGAGGTTTGAAACAAGTCTGCATTTTTTGTATATCTAGTGACTTTAATAACAGGGTACCGTTAATATTTATTGATAACATTGAAAACAAGCCTTTAGTATGGTTTTGGTTATCCCTATGATCACAAAAATACCTGCAATAATTACATAATCTATCATTAATATCTGGCATGTGATTATTTTTTTGGCGAGAGAGTCAGCTAATAAAAGTAGTTTATTTCCCATCTAATTAAAAGCATTTAAAAATAAGATTGATAATGGGGAAATGGCCCAACATGCATGCTTAAATTTAGAGCGAATTCATCATGATACAAACTAATGTCCCTCCCTGTTTTAACCTAAACTAAACTAATGAGAACAAAGCACACTTTCTCAGACATAGACATCCTGCTTTTAATTGCTCATAAGCTTACCATGAGACAAGAAACACACAGGATCATGAAGTGACTTGTCCGTAGGTGGTTTTAAATCCACTTGTGCTTGTTCTTACACTGAAACCTAATCTCTAATATTCTCTTTCTCCTACCGCCTGCTTTTGTTCTGCTATTCATGTACAATGTATACAAAAGAATTTACTGCTTATATATTTGCCGACTGAACACAGGATAGGATATCAAAGCAATTGCTTAACTTGTGTGAGTGTATGCAAAACAAAAACGTCTGTGCGCTACTATGATATAATTATATCATATCACCTGTTACATCTCTCTGCTTGACTTTTATGCAGTCATTCCATGCATGATTACAAATGTAAATCTCCAAAACATCATAAAAATGCTGCACTTATTAAATAATCTTAATTTATTTTTCTTAATGTATAGATTGTGCACCATTCTTAATGATGGAAGCATTAAGAAACAGTATAGGTAAAACATGTTTTCAGACAGACACAAATGGACATATTAGAGTTTTAGAGTCTTGCTTTCAATTTTAAAAGCATATAGGGGACAATGACATGTGAGGCTGTAGGTACAGATAAGGAATAGGAGAAAGTTGCTGGTATCATGGGTAGTGATGTCCCGAACGGTTCGCTGATGAATAGTTCCTGGCGAACATAGCTTGTTCGCGTTCGCCACGGATGGCGAACATATGCGATGTTCGGTCCGCCCCCTATTCGTCATCATTGAGTAAACTTTGACCCTGTACCTCACAGTCAGCAAACACATTCCAGCCAATCAGCAGCAGACCCTCCCTCCCGGACCCCCCCAACTTCCTGGACAGCATCCATTTTAGATTCATTCTGAAGCTGCATTCTTAGTTAGAGGAGGGACAGTGTGCTGCTGCTGATTTAATAGGGAAATCAATAGCTAGGCTAGTGTATTCAGTGTCTACTACAGTCCTGAAGGACTCATCTGATCTCTGCTGTAAGGACAGCACCCCAAAAAGCAATTTTTAGGGCTAGAACATCAGTCTGCTTTTTTTTTCTGTGTAATTGAATTGCAGTTGCCTGCCTGCCAGCGTGTGTGTCAGGCTCACAGCGTATACTGTGCCCACTTGCCCAGTGCCACCACTCATATCTGGTGTCACAATAGCTTGCATTTAAAAAAAATAAAAAACTTTTTTGACTGTAATATAATAGCAGTCCATTTCCTTCACACGTGTGCGTTTCAGGGCCTGCCAGGGCACAGTGTCACACCAGTGCAACTCATATCTGGTGTAACAGTAGTGTACATTTAAAGAAAAACCTAGAAATTTGACTGTGAAATAATAGCAGCCAGTTTCCTTCACGCGTGTGCGTTTCAGGGCCTGCCAGGGCACAGTGTCACACCAGTGCAACTCATATCTGGTGTAACAGTAGTGTACATTTAAAAAAAAAAAAAAATTTGACAGTAATAGATTGAATAGCAGTTAGTTGTCTGCAAGCGTGTGTGTCAGGCCTACAGCGTCTACTCTGCCAACTTCTGCCAGTGCAGAGTGCCACTCATATCTGTTGTCACAGTAGCTTGCACGCATAGTACCACTAATCGAAAAAAAATGACAAGCAGAGGCAGGCCACCCCGCAGGGGCCGTCGTGGTCGTGGTGCTGTGATTCCCTTTGGCCCTAGAATAATGCCCAGTGTTCAGAGGCCACGTACCCTGAACTCGAAAAATTCTGAGGACATAGTTGACTGGCTAGCACAGGACACCCAATCTTCTACAGCTTCCGCTCAGAACCTTGACGCACCATCCTCCTCCAGCTTAGCTTCGGGCACCTCTCAAGTTACCACTCGCCCGCCTGCCGCCACCATCAACACTAGCACCACAGCCGCTTCACTTGATATGTCAGAGGAGTTATTTACACATCAGTTGGTAGAAATGAGTGATGCGCAAGCATTATTGCCAGAGGATGTAGATAACAGGGATATGTCTCAGTCAGGCAGCATTACACACATGGACTTACGGTGTGATGATGATGATGTTGTACCCGCTGCTGCTTCCTTTGCTGAGTTGTCAGTTACAAGTGAAGCGGTTGATGATGACGATGCGTCCGTGGATGTCACGTGGGTGCCCGCTAGAAGAGAAGAACAGGGGGAAAGTTCAGATGGGGAGAAAGAGAGGAGGAGGAGATGAGTTGGAAGCAGGGGGAGGTCGTCGCAAGGAGCTAGTGGCACAGTCAGACAGCATGCATCGGCACCCGGGGTCAGCCAGACAGCACACCAATCAACGCATGCTGTTGCCACCACCAGAATTACGTCATTGCAGAGCTCAGCAATGTGGCATTTTTTTTGTGTGTCTGCCTCTGACAACAGCGATGCCATTTGCAACCTGTGCCAAAAGAAACGTGGGAAGTCCAACACCCACCTAGGTACAACTGCTTTGCGAAGGCACATGATCGCACATCACAAACGCCTATGGGATCAACACATGAGTACAAGCAGCACACAAACTCAAAGCCGCCATTCTCCTCGTGGTCCAGCATCTTCAGCCACGTCAACCACTGCTGTCCTCCTTGCCCCCTCTTAACCATCCGCCACTCCGTCTCTCGCCTTGAGTAGTTCTTGCTCATCTGCCCACAGTCAGGTGTCTGTCAAGGACATGTTTGAGCGTAAGAAGCCAATGTCACAAAGTCACCCCCTTGCCCAGCGTCTGACAGCTGGCTTGTCTGAACTCTTAGCCCACCAGCTTTTACCATACAAGCTGGTGGAGTCTGAGGCGTTCAAAAAATTTGTAGCTATTGGGACACCGCAGTGGAAGGTACCCGGCTGAAATTTATTTGCACAAAAGGCAATCCCCAACCTGTACTCGATTGTGCAAAAGGAAGTAATGGCATGTCTTGCACACAGTGTTGGGGCAAGGGTCCATCTGACCACTGATACCTGGTCTGCAAAGCATGGTCAGGGCAGGTATATCACCTACACTGCGCATTGGGTAAACCTGCTGACGGCTGCCAAGCATGGAATGCGTGGCTCTGCATAGGAGTTGGTGACACCGCCACGACTTGCAGGCAGGCCTGCTGCCACCTCCTCTACTCCTCCTACTCCATCCTCTTCCATAACCTCCTCGGCTAAGTCCTCTTCTGCTGCTGCGTCTTGCTCTACATCAATGGCACCCCCCAAGCTCCCCAGGTACTATTCCACATCCCGGATACGGCAGTGTCACGCCGTCTTGGGGTTGACTTGCTTGAAAGCAGAGAGTCACACCGGACCAGCACTCCTGTCCACCCTGAACGCACAGTTGGATCAGTGGCTGACTCCGCACCAACTGGAGATCGGCAAAGGGGTTTGTGACAACGGAAGAAATTTGTTGGCGGTATTGAATTTGGGCAAGTTGACACATGTGCCGTGCATGGCACATGTGTGTATTCTGATCGTACAACGCTTTGTGCATAAGTACCCAGGCTTACAGGATGTCCTGAAGCAGGCCAGGAAGGTGTGTGGCCATTTCAGGCGTTCCTACACGGCCATGGCGCACTTTTCAGATATCCAACGGCGAAACAACATGCCAGTGAGGCGCTTGATTTGCGACAGCCCGACATGTTGGAATTCAACACTCCTAATGTTCGACCGCCTGCTCCAACAAGAAAAAGCCGTTAACGACTATTTGTTTGACCGGGGTGCTAGGACAGCCTCTGCGGAGCTGGGAATTTTTTTGCCACGTTACTGGACGCTCATGCGCAATGCCTGTAGGCTCATGCGTCCTTTTGAGGAGGTGACAAACCTACACACATCCTGAAGAGCTTACATGTTTTGCCTTCTTTATTGCACAGTGGGTTTAATTTAGAAGTTTCATCTCATGCTCTGTTAATTTAGAAGTAAGACTGCACTAAAATGATTTCATTAAGTTAAAGTTGTTTTGGTGTTTAGAGTATCCTTTTAATGTTAAAAGTGGTGTTGAAAAGTATCGTAATGGTGAGATCATAACTGAGTTGACATTCTTAACCTGTCAATAATTGTCAAACAATAGAATGTAGTTTATACTCATTGGGCTTGTTTACAATCTTGTCACAGTTTTACTGTTGGGCAATTACCAGCAAAAATGTACATAAAGGAAATCAACACAGTAAAGGAGGAGACTATATTTAAAAGAAGAAAACCCACCACAACAAGAGGACATAGTCTTAAATTAGAGGAGCAGAGGTTTAAAAATAATATCAGGAAGTATTACTTTAGGGTAGTGGATGCATGGAATAGCCTTCCAGCTGAAGTGGTAGAGGTCAACACGGTGAAGGAGTTTAAGCATGTGTGCGATAGGCATAAGGCTATCCTAACTATATGATAAGGTCAGGGACTAATGAAAGCATTTAGAAAATTGGGCAGACTAAATGGGCCGAATGGTTCTTATCTGCCAACACATCACATTCTATGTAGCTACTGTTAGCGAATATTGTCTGATTCCAAATAACCAAATCCACAAGCAGCAACATGAAGTGGCCTGCAGCTGTTGCGTAAAGCCAGTAGCTTAGTGACAGTTATTGGCTCACATTTGTTGCTATGGAAACCTCTACTCTACTTAGTGGCTGGTTTCACTAATCATTACCGGCTGCCACTACCCCATAAAAGTAACACTAATCTCTGATCTGGTGCAAATATGTTGACAATTGATATGTCCCTATACATACTATAGAAAAGTACATGTTGGATATATTGCATTACATTGGATAACTATTTATATAAGTGTGTGTTTCATTTAAATAAACAATTTCCAGAAGTAAACCTGAAAAGTTAGTGGCACAGTCTAAAATACATTGTATGCGCTGTCACTATTTCCTACTTATGCCAATTGCATGGTAAAGTACATATGTTCATGGTGAGCCTTTTTACTGTCAAGGCATGGTTAATATAGTACATTATGGTGGATTTAACCAGCAAGTGACTAAACTGTGACTGGTTGGAATCTTTACAAGCAAATGTTATTGCCAGCTAGCTGGTATAAGGTAGTAAACATCTTGGTTAATGTCAGCCATTACTAAATAATTACTGTTGCTAATAGCAATAGCGTAAGGCTGTTACTTAACAATAAGGTTGTAAAGTAACAAACCCTAATTATTTGGGCGTTTGAACTAACATGACTCTCTTGGGCTCAATTTGCAAGATGATCAATAACTCTCTGCAACCCACTGTTCAGTGAATATACCTCACATGGAGAACTCTGTAATACTTGGATGAAAAATGCAGCCATACTTTGCAAGAAATAAATCTAGAATCTAAATACATCTAGCGCTTTTTTTTTTCTTTTTATATAAAAATGTGAATTGGCAGTATAACTGGACATAGTTTTTACATTTACATTTATTGTAAGTTTTTCCGTGTGCTTACACATGGCTTCTTGTAACACAGACTCAAAATTAACATCTCTTCAATTCATGGGCATGATTGTGAAGTGAATAATGTCATTAATTCAATTATTAAAAAATGCAGATCAGCACGTACAATTTCTGAGGCATAACACTGAAATGACATTCTTACAGACCCTTCCAAGGGATGTATTATTATGTGTTGATCACAACAGCTTGTACCAATTTAACCTACATATGTTTTAATTTTTACAATTGATGCAGTGAATTTTATTGAATTTTTTAAATAAAAACACAACAATAGAAAGGAGAATATACTATTCAGGGGCCAAAGAACCAGTTGTAGGGGGGTATGTATATATTAAAATTAAATATATCAAGACAATACAGGTGCTATTCTGGGGAAAAAGATTAACTATTGTGGGACATTCTACCATTTTCCACGGTGATTGCTCTACAAATTGTTACATATTTTTACATGGATAAATATTTCCTATAGTGTTCTATTACATTTGTACGCACTTACAACAGTTCCAGTGAAGATCATATTACTTTCATGTGCCCTTTTAATAATCTAGATTATCTAAAATTACAATTGTTTAATCAATCGGGCTGCTATGTCGAATGTAAACAGCCAACAGTAAGTATCTTCTACTAATGTATAACTGTTTCTACAGCTACTTTTCTCTCCGCACGTTCAGGACCAGCAGCATTCACCTGTATAAAATAAGGCAGATATCAATTAACACACCACAGCCCAAGCGTATGGAAGCGCTCCACTGGACCTGTCAAAACAACAAGTGCAGCTCAGCTCCCACAATGTGACAGAAACTAAGGAGGCACTTCGAAGGAAAGGCAGGAATTAATCAGCAGGCAAAAATGACACCTGGACCTGCAAGAAGCATTATAAGGCTAACAATGTCGCTTTTTCCTAATAATATTTTTTTAGTAATTGTGTTTTTTTTTCTTTTTATTCCATCAAATTAAAATTAAATACTTTTGAAAAATATAATTATCACAAAATGTAAATCTTTCACTTTTTGTCTGACTTTCTTTCCCTCATGCATGGTTAAAGATTTAGTGCTGGAGATGCCATTTAAACAGTTGTTTGCTGATTAGAGGAACAAATCATCTGTAGTCTGGGATCCCAAACATTTGTCTAGCCTGTACTTTAAATAAGTTGTAGTGATTTAGAGATATCCACTGTGTTCGGTATTTAGTCTTGAACTAATAAAACTGCATGCCTAAAAATTGAAGTAAACTTTCTGCAGTAAATCAATGTAACAATTACTGGATACTGCTATAACATTTTGCAACCTTGCTATTTGAAACACTCTTCATCTGATCTACAGCGTTAGATAAGTTAACTCTATAGATATAAAGTAACTAGATAGTTTTCATGGGAAATTAGGAGTTGAAAGTAATATTGGTCAAAGATCAATAATAGTTTGAGCTGCGTAGTATATAAATATATATCGACATTATAAAAAATGTTGTCCATTCCTTCAGACAAGGTTATAGATGATTACATATTTTCAAATAGCGTTAAATGGACTCTATAGTCACCAGAACAATTACAGCTTATTGAATTTGTTCTGGTGAGTTGAATCATTACCTTCAGGCTTTTTGCTGTAAACACTGTCTTTTCAGAGAAAATGCAGTGTTTACATTACAGCCTAGTGATAACTTCACTGGCCACTCCTTAGATGGCTGTTAGAGATCCTTCCTGGGTCATGGCTGCCTAAAATGCATCCATACATTCAGTATCTCCTTCCTCTGCATGTAGACACTGAACTTAGAGATGCACTTCATCTCTGCGGAGATGCTGATTGGCCAGGGCTGTGTTTGAATTGTGCTCGCTCTTCCCCTGATCTGCCTCCTTGTCAGTCTCAGCCAATCCTATGGGGAAGCATTGTGATTGGATCAGGCTACCACTTCTGCTGATGGCAGTGGGCAGGTCAAAAGGAAACAAAGACAAAGCCTGCAGCTTCAGGCTTGAATACAAGTAGATTTTTTTCTATATTTAGGGAGGCATGAGGTGGACAGGGGGGGATAGATAGTGGTTTTAACCCTATAGGGTCAGGAATACATGTTTGTGTTCCTCACCCTATAGTGCTCCTTTAAGTTTTCATATCCCCAACCAACATCAAAAGAGTTATATTTAAAGCTGATATCATTGTAGCAAGTACTGACATGCAAAATGTTGCACTGGTACCTGATTTTCAAATATTCTCTCTTTCTGGGAGCCAAATCATAAAAATATACCAAATAAACAAGTGTATAGATTCATAAATATGAATGTCCTGCATGGGCATACATAAAAACCATATACCATAACCATATGTACACAAGTATTTAACATATAGAAGCTGTAAAGTGCTAAGGATGAAGTGTTGTAAAAGTATAAAGTGCATAATGCAATTATTATCGTTATAGCCATCTAATGGTTTGATGTTTTATTTGTATTTGCTCAGTGTGTTTGATCACTCAGTGAGCTGTATCATAGAAAACAAGGTGGAATATTGTAGGGAGCGGAAATAAAAAGCTGATTTTTAAAATAAAATTATATATAAATATATATAATAAATGTATAGTCTGTCAGTCTTCCAAGTGTGTTAATTTAGTTTGTTAAGATACAGTAAATAGGCAGATTGAAGGACAAGCAGGAATGCATTTGTTGTCTGTAAAAGTCACACATTTACTTTAGTCTGTTCCCAATGTCATTTCATCACTTCAACTGTCCTTATTTTCCCTTTTTTAAGCTATTTCTTTTCCTTGTCTCACTCCAGAGCCTTTTCACATCTCATGCAACCATTGTCACAGAACTCCCTTTGGTTTCACCTTCAGAAGTGCATCACACTACATCTGTCACTCTGACAATTTACTTCTCCATCATTAACTTATCCACATACCTGGCCATTAGTATAAACGGATGTAGAAAAATTAAAGATGTACCATGATAGCCAGTGGAATAGATGCACCTTTTATAATACAAATTCACACAAACTTAGATATAAAACTAAATGCAAGATTTCAAAATGGTGTGGTGCCTTTTCCCAACGTGATTGAATAAATAATCTTAACAGCATGGGATATAAAAATAGATAAATAGACAGACAGATGGATGGATGGGCAGACAGACAGCTCTAAATAACGTAAATATAAAAATAAATATACTATAAAATAAATCAGAACATGAAGGAGTAGTTGGTGTGGTTACAAATACTATATGAACGAGTACCTGAAAAGTAATGTTAGGCCAAGATGGTGTGTACAAGAAAGAAGCATTGTTCCAGAAGTGTGACAAGTCTATGAGTTTGGGACATTTTAGATATAAAGTCACATAATGTTCTATGTATCATAATTATTACCTGCACATCCCTAGGTTTCGAACTGTTTCACGTATGTCAGATATGACTAAGTGAGAATGTTAAATCCCTCTATGGCTTTGTGTTTCAATCTTCCATTTAAGAATAGCTCTTTTGGTGTGTTTTAGGCTATAATTTGCTCTGTGAAAGAGCGGACCCATTGATGTGTCAATCTTCTGCTTGTCACTATATATAACAGCTCACTGTTTTTTTCATATATCTGCACTTCTAGTTTCTTCATGCCTAATGGATTGTCGTGAAAAAAAAAATAAAATCCTATCAAATGTATGCACCATTTCCTTCCTCTTAGCTAATCCCAATGATGCCTCATTAGTATAAAATGGATAGATATTGTCATTTTAGCCTTAACTCCAACCAGGGTGATGGGGGTGGAATAGTTTTAGGTCACCTTGCAGATTTTATCCATATGGTTTTGAGGTAGGGAAACATGCTTTAAATTCTGCATGTGTATGTAATGCACTATATATTATTATGCCTAGCTTCAGGGGGTCTTAATCAGATTTTTTTATTGTACATATTTAGATTAAATGAGATAATCATTAAATTACAGTTCTATAAGTACACTAGGCTGCTGATGTCTGGGGAGTCTTTTACTGCACTTTGAATTCTAATTTTAGGCACCACAGATGGAAACTCAAAAGGCTATGATAATTCCAAAATAGGTTGCATCTAATTCTTGATTCATAATGTAAAAAGCGTTAGAAAATCCAGTTTTCTCAATCCATATTTGGAAGGTGAATCTGCTAGCTGACATGCTGTAATCTGTATAAGTAAAGTAGTTTGCCAAACTAAGGTCATGGCATTCATCCTTTCTAAACTTAACCGAATAACGGCAAGGGCATCTCCCACTTCTAATGTAATAAATGATTAAGGAGCAAAGAACATTAGCTGATAGACTGATTAATGTAAGTGAAATATTGGACCAGGAGTTTAGAAATAAAACAATTTAGCCATGTAGTTTAATCAGTCAAGTAATTATAAGCATCCTTTCGTGTACATTTAGTTATTAAAAATAAATATCATACTTATAGGTGATCATAGGCCAGATGTTAAAAAAAAAGCTAATATAAAATTAAAAATGACTGGTGCTTAGCATTTTGTCAAATAAATAAAGGATGTTTGTATACTAAGACACAATTCTTTGATTAATAAATAAAAATAATTTATGATAAATTTAAAAGTCAGAATTCTGACTTTGTCTTTTGGTATGTAGGAATAATCTTAACAAGTAGATAGCTTTAATCCTTGTCTTTGGTTATTTGTCTTTGAGAGAAACCATGCAGTATTACTTAAAGTAACTTGGTATTACAAAACACTCCACCCTTATACTAGATAAGAAATACCGTATTTTTCGCTCCATAAGACGCACCACACCATAAGACGCACCTAGTTTTTAGAGGAGGAAACCCAGAAAAAAATATTTTGAACATGTTTCTTACTATGGGAAAGTTTGTTCAGAATATTTTTTTTTTCTCCCCTGTCCCATAGTGTTCCTTACCACCCACTCCCATCTCCTGTCCCATAATGATCTTTAACCCCGCCTCCCCTGTCCCATAGAGATCTTTTAAGCCCCCTCCTTTGTCCCATAGAGATCTTTTAAGCCCCCTCCCCTGTCCCATAGTGATTTTTAACCCCTCCTCCCCTGTCCCATAGTGTTCTTTAACCCCATCCCCTTGTCAAATAGTGTTCTCATCCCATAGTGTTCCTGCCTCCCCTCCTCCCATAGTGTTCTCCCCCCTCCCATAGTGTTCTCCCCCCTCCACTGAGTGCGCACTTCCTTTCAGTCCCGCTGGAAACCGGAACCTGAAATTGAAGTTCCTGTACCGCGGTGCGGTACAGGAACTTCACTCTACAAGACAGGTAAGTAAAGCTTCACATTCGCTCCATAAGACGCACAGTCATTTCCCCTCATTTTTGAGGGGAAAAAAAGTGCGTCTTATGGAGCGAAAAATACGGTAGGTGAAACAAACAAAGTACTTAACTGAAAACGAAACAGCTTCCCAAGAGGCCTTCACCAGCAGCGCCCCTTAATAGACAGGTAGAAATATACAGGTATGGGATACAGCTTTGAAACTAGACACTGTTGATCATCAACATCTTCTTCTCATCCTCCACAATATTGGTCTACAAGATATCTCCTGGTGCTCCTCCTACCTCTCCCAGCACTCTTTCAGTGTTTCTTTCTCTGGCTCTGCTTCTTCTCCACAACTCTTTACTGTTGGTGTTCCCAAAGGTTCAGTCCTTGGTCCCCTACTGTTCTCCATCTATACTGCCTCCCTTGGTAAACTCATTAGCTCCTTTGGCTTCCAATATAATTTCTATGCGAATGACACACATATCTATCTGTTCTCTCCTGATCTCCCCCCGTCCCTCTTGACTAGTGTCTCTGATTGTCTCTCTGCAATTTCTAACTGGATGGCTGCCCACTTCATTAAACTCAACTTGACCAAAACTGAAATTCTGGTCTTTACTCCCTCAAGTGTTGCTACTCCTGTGTCTGTCTCCCTCCAAGTCAACGGTTATAACATCAGCTCCACCACACAGGCTCACCTCCTAGGTGTTCTCTTTGACTCCGACCTCTCCTTCACACCTCATGTTCAGTCTATTGCCAAATCCTGACGCTTGCATCTCAAAAACATTGCGCGCATACGACCCTACTTAACGCCAGATGTGACTAAGGTGCTAGTCCATTTCACTGTCCTTCCTACAATTCAGAAGAAATTAAAGACATGGCTTTAATTGTTTTATCTGTACTTTGTTTTTCCATTTGTTATGCTCCATATTAATCCGTATGTAAATAGAAGCAGGCACTATATAAATCCATATATAGAAGTAGGAAAATAAATTGGGCAGACTAGATGGGCTGAATGGTTCTTATCTGCAGTCACATTCTACGTCACATTCTATGTCCTTTCTCACCTTGACTAATGTCCTGTCCGCCCACGCCTCACCATTCTGTCAGTCCCTACATTGGCTTCCTGTAAGATATAGGGCTAAATTTTAAATTCTTGTTCTTGCTTTCAAATCTCAACATAATGCTGCTCCCACCTATCTATCCTCCCTAATACACAAGTATGTCCCGTCTAGGCCCTTACACTCTGCTGAATACTTACGTCTATCTTCTGTCCATACTCCCACCTCTAATGCTCGCCTTCAAGACTTCTCAAGGGCTGCACCATTTCTGTGGAACTCACTTCCCTCCTCTGTTAGATGCTCACCCAGTCTCCACTCCTTCAAAAATCATTAAAAATCCACTTCTTCATAAAAGCATGTCAATTAAACTGTGAATAGCTCCCAAATGATTCCACTTTTGCAACTGTGGTTACCTTTTGTGTCACTTTACCCCACTCCCTCTAGAATGTAAGCTCATTGAGCAGGGCCCTCAACCCCTGTGTTCCTGTGTATCCAACTTGTCTGGTTACAACTACATGTTTGTTCATCCACCTACTATAAACCGCTGCAGAATTTATTGGCACTATTTAAATAACAATAATAATAATAGAATACAAAAAATGAACGGCACATAGTGATGTATAGTAACTAATGTAAATTTGGCAAATAAGGATTGCCCTCACAAGACTGAAAATTAAAGAGTGCCTTGAAGCCCAAAAGGGCTATAGTAGTCCACTCTCCTTCTTAGGCTGGGACCAATAGCTTTGGAAATGGGAATCTTAGCAGCCGGAGTCCTTGTTCTTGTAATTTGATCTTCCCGGTATTTTGACTTTGGCTATCCCTGACTACTCTTATCACTAGTTTCCCTAACTTGGTTTTCCTTATCGATCTCGTGTATTTCTGGCTTCCTTGACCATCGGCTTTCCCTTGACCATTCTCTGTCTTTCAACGTATTAACCTGGCCATTCTAAAGGCCAGTTTACATGCTGTCTATCTTCTATAGTCTATGTAGATGTTACACATTTTTGCGTGTGGGTCCACACTGGTAGTCGTGATATGACAACAGGGCCATGGATCCTGCAGAACTATGTAAGCATATGATGTGAGAGTAGGGTGGAGTATATGGATCACAGGCTAGACCAATTTGCCCAAGCATTCCAGACCTCGTTCCAAAGAACGGTTCATCTCAGGTACAGCCGGTTACTCCGCCACCGGTACCTATGATTTATAAAGCTCCCTCCATAACCCTTTCTCCTCCTCCTCATTTTGGAGGTGATCCTAAAGAATGTTGAGGGGGTTCCTCAACCAAATTGAATACCATTTCGAAGCCTCTCCCGGTTCTTTCCCATCAGATAGGTCTAAGATTGGTTACCTTATGAATGAGCTAATGGGTAAGGCATTAACCTGGATCAACTCTTTATGGGAGAGCGGTAACTCCATCGCCTATGATTATGAGGAATTTTTAGATGAGTTCAAGGCGACATTTGAACCCTGTCTGAAAACATACTCAATGAGACTGCAGCTAGAGACCTTCCTGTAATGAATTTGTCACCTATATGATTGACATAGATAATAGGTGGAGAAAAAGAGAGAAGAATAAACGGACAAGACATACTAACTTGTCTCTAGCCCCTCGTTTCTGTAATCCTGTTGTATCTGTTCTTGTTCCACCTTCAGAGACTGAACCCATGCAGTTGGGGGTAGCCAAACTTACTGAAGCAGCAAGACAGTATAGAAGAAATGAGGGCTTATGTCTATATTGTGGCAAAAAGGACCCTGTACATCAAGAAAACCCGCGCACCTAAGGAACGCTCAGAGACCAACCTTAGGTGTGATGTATATGTCACCTAAATTGACTAAGAACCGTTTCCTGGTGAAACTTAACATTCAGTGTAATAAGTGCAACAAGTGCAAACTATATAATAAAGTGCAAAGTGATACAAAGTGCACTTAAAGTGTGTAATATTAATATAAAATATTATACATACATATGTCCTCTCAAATGGAGATATACATAGAAAAAAAGGGGACACAGAAAAAAACAATAGTGTGAAACCATATTAAAAGATAAAATTAAATTATATATGCCAATTATTGCACTCACAAAAGTAGAGCAGAATAAGCCTGCTCTAACTTAAACAGCTTCTTCAAATATAGGACTGCACAGACGAAGATAATCCAAAATATTTATTGCCCAGCACAGCACAGATATGTCACCTTCCTCCACATTCAGTATTAGGTTTCAGAGTGTTCGGTTATATGCAGCATAAGGGTGTCGACTATTCCCTCTGTTTGTTCGCCGCCGTTATTACCGTCTGTATCCCAAAACTTCCGTGGGGAGGGACTTCCTCAGGTGCGTGACGTAAGGTGCGTAACTTGCGTAACTTGCGTGATGACGCGTTTCGCCGTATTCACGGCTTCATCAGATCTGTCCATCCATGTCCTATACGTTCTTATATACCCATCCTAATGGGTGTGTTCAAATAGCTGTCACTCAAAGTCTATTATCCTGTCGCTGGTATCAATCTAATCAATTGAATTTATAAATCACCTAAAATAATACTTTATTCAGAAACATCATAATTAAAAATATTACATTATTTTAAAACATATATGTATATATAAAAAAATATATTCAAACACATCGTTTCCCAAGGAAACTTATTTAAAGAGACACATTTAAAGAGACATACTAAAAATAAAAAATATATTTTTAAAAAACATATGCAGACAACATATTAATTTAACAACTCCTTCTAGCAAAAGTATAAAAAAATATAAAAAATATATATAAAAGTATATTCACATGAGTGTTTGGAGGAGTTTTACACTTGTTTTTGGTGCAGCTTCATAATATATAATATTTGTTGGTTAGTTATATTCTAGACTATTTTATTACGAGCGCCTACTTTTTACTTGCTTTTTGTGTATATTCAGTGTAATAACACTACTATTCAGTGTGAGGCTATGATTGACTCTGGGGCAGCAGAGAATTTAATTGATAGGGAGTTCTCTGCTAAACATCTCTTGCCATTACGGCAGAGAGACAGAACTATAGCAGTCGAAGCCATTGATGGGAGGCCTCTTACCCAACCTCTTATCACCCAGGAAACCTTGCCTATCACTGTTCTAGTAGGCATCTTACACTCTGAGGAAATGTTTTTTCAGGTTATTTCTTCTCCTTCATGGTCCATAATCCTCGGTTTTTCGCTCCAGAAACACAACCCCCACCTACACTAGACTAAAGGGGAGATAGTAGGTTGGGAAGAGGATTGCAAAGGTCATTGTAAGAGCCTTATGCCACAACGTGTTGGCACTATCAATGTACCTATTGCACCTCACTTGTCTACAGAGATTCCACCTCAGTATCTGGAAGTAAAGGAGGTATTCAATAAAGTACAGTCAGAGACTTTACCACCTCATCGGTCTTATGACTGTTCTATTGACCTTTTGCCTGAAACCATGTCTCTTAAAGGAGGAGTATATGCATTATCTCCTCAAGAAACTGTTTGGATGAGTACATAAAAGACGCTCTGAGGAAGGGCCTCATACGGAGATCCTCCTCTCCTGCTGGGGCTGGGTTTTTCTTTGTCTCTAAAAAAGAAGGAGACGTACGCATTGATTACAGAGGTTTCAATAAAATAACTATCAAAAACGCTTACCCAATTCCACTTATTTCTGAACTATTTGACAGGCTCAAAGGTGCCAGAGTGTTCACTAAACTCGACCTTAAGACCGCATATAATTTAGTCAGAATTAAGGATGGGCATGAGTGGAAGACAGCATTCAATACCAGAATCGGACATTATGAATATCTGGTTATGCCATTTGGTGTGTACAATGCTCCAGCGATATTTCAAGACCTAATTAACGATGTCCTCAGAGAATACCTCCACACGTTTATGTTGGCGTACCTGGATGACATTCTCATCTATTCTCCAGACCATCGTACCCATCATGAACATGTGAAAACAGTGCTTAAAACCCTGCTGCGAAAAAGCCTATACTGCAAGCTCGAAAAGTGCCAGTTTGATCAAACCAAAATACAGTTCCTCGGATATGTTATATCCACCTCTGGTTTTAAAATGGATCCATGCAAACTGGAAGCAGTATTACAGTGGCCATTACCCAAAGGACTTAAAGCTGTACAGCGCTTTATTGGATTAGCGAACTACTATCGCAGATCCATTCAAGGCTTCTCCTCTGTAATCGCTCCTATCACCAATCTTACACGAAAAGGAGCCAACTGTAAGTCATGGCCCAAGGAAACAATAGAGGCGTTTACATTTTTTTAAACTTTATTTGTTTCAGCACCCGTTTTAGCACATCTAGATCCCGCCAAAACTTTTTTTTTTAGAGATCTCAACGAGAAAACCCTGATAAGCCTCTGCATCCCTGTGGGTTTTTCTCCAAAGAGTTATCTCCTGCTGAGAGAAAGTACAACATCGGAAACAGGGAGTTATTAGACATTATTCTAGCTCTTAAAGAATGGAGGCATCTCTTCTATAGAGCCACTTTTGATTTTTACGGATCATAAGAATCTGTCTTATATTAGGGACACTAAAAGATAGTCTCTCAGACAGGCTAGATGGTCACTTTTTCTTTCATGTTTCTTTCACGTTCTAATTTTGTTATTACTTATAGACCAGACACTAAGAACACTAAGGCAGGTGCATTATCTAGACAGTATGATACAGATGAGATATCTGACCAAGAGACGTCTCCTATTGTACCTACTGAGTGTCTCATTGCTACGACAGTTTCGGAATTGTCTTCTACGCTACTTTGTTTGTCTCACCATCACAGAGAACTGAGTTATACCATGATAATGTGGCAGTTGGACATCACGGGATACACACAACCCTCTCTGCCATTACTAGAAAGTTTTGGTGGCCGTCACTTAGAGGTGATGTCAAGGAGTACATGGGGGCATATAGAATATGTGCTGTTTCCAAGGTTCCTCACAAATCACCTCCTGGGTTGTTACAGCCACTTTCAATACCAGATGCTCCGTGGACCCATATGGTCATACAGTAGATTTAATTGTTGATCTTCCAAGTTCCAATTGGTGCAACACTATCCTTATGGTAGTGGATAGATTCTCCAAGATGGCATATTTTATACCTCTCAAAAAACTGCCATCATCCCAGGATCTTGTCCAAGTATTCTTACGTGAAATCTTTAGGCTACATAGAATACCAAAAAACATAGTCTCTGACAGAGATACTGATTTATATCCAGATTTTGGCGTGCTTTCTGCAAACAGTTAGGCATATAACTTTATTTTTCCTCTTCGTATCACCCTCGGACCAATGGGGTGGCGGAGAGAACCAATCAAGCCTTAGAGTTTTATTTACGTTGCTGTATCTATGACAATCAGACTAAATAGTCGGGACTCCTACCTATGGCTGAATTCGCTAGAAATAATGCAACTCTCAAGTCCTCTACTTTCAGTCCTTTTTTTGTAAATATTGGTTATCACCCCACTGTATTGCCTTCTGATTTTTCAGACACTGACATTCCTGCTTTAGACGTCCAGTTGGCCTCTATCCATGACACTTGGTCCAGTTGGCCTCTATCCATGACACATAAAGCATTGCAGTCATACTAAAGTTCAGGCAGACAAGCGGTGTGGTGCCAATCCTGTGTATTAAGCTGTGGACAGAGTCTGGCATACCACGCGTCATATCAAGTTGAAAGTACATTCCATGAAACTGGATTCTCGATTCATAGGTCCTTTCCGTGTCCTTCAGGGCATTAATCCTGTGACGTACTCGCTTGCCCTTCCTGCTCATTTGCGGATATCAATCACGTTCCATGTGTATTTATTGTACACAAAGCGATTCCTGCCTCCTCCTTCTCTGGTTGTTGGTGGACAGGAGAAATTTGAGGTCTATTCCATACTGGATTCCAGGATGTCTAGAGGTGTGTTGCCTTATTTGGTGGATTGAAAGGGTTACGGCCCTGAGGAACGCTCTTGGATTGCTGCTGACAGAGTCCATGCTCCTCATTTTATCCGGCCTTTTCACAACCAGTTTCCTAACAAGCCTTCTTCTTCCCACCTGGTGGGCAGTCTTCAAGTGGGGGGTACTGTCACAGCCCCCAGGTCGCGGCTGCACGTGGTCGCACCCGATCAGTGCAACCACGCTGACTGGCTAGTGAACTTACCTGTTCAGCAGCAAGCAGCAAGCTGGGAGCCGTCCCACTGGGGCATCTGTGTCCTCCACAAGCGGTAAACAAAATGGCGCCGACCACGGGGTCGCAGCCATTTGTAGCTTTTCCTCCAAGGGACACGCGAACGCGCGTGTGAGACGTCACAGCATAGATGCACACGCACGTTCTGGGGTTAGAGGCCAAGCTCCGACCAATCACAGTACAATGAGGGGTATTTAAAACCCTGAAGTTCCCTAGCCCATTGCCCTGTCATGGTTTCAGTACCTGGTTCCTGAGAGATCTTCCCGGTATTCTGATTTTGGCTATTCCTGACTACTCTTATCTCTGGTTTCCCTGACTTGGCTTTCCTTATCGATCTCATGTATTTCTGGCTTCCTTGACCTTGACTTTCCCTTGACCATTCTCTGCCTTTCAACGTATTAACCCGGTCATTCGAGGGAATGGTTTACGTTCTGTCTATCTTCTATAATCTATGTAGATGTTACATAGTTTTGCTTGTTGGACCACTACTGGTAGTCGTGACAGTTATAGTGTATCCCGAATTTCAGCTATCCCTGAGAAGATTTTACATGATGGCATGCATACAATTCCCATCAGTAGATTTGCTGCAAGCAGTATTTATACATTGCCTATGGAAATGGTAACACCTATGGATGTAAGAGAGGTAAAAAATAGTGTTAGAAATGTGAGGGAAAGTCTAGTTTTTGTTCTATACAATTAGAAGTCTATGATCTAGAATGCAGTATGTCTAGAACTATAGATTTCAGATTCTGGATCTTAATGTTTTAGTGGAAATTGAAAAATGATCTCTACTAGGATGATATACAATAGGTTTGAATAACAGGCAGAGAGTAAACTTCCCAACAATCCCAATTTTCTTCCCAACAGTCCTCTTTAGGGTCTTGAGCTATTGTAAAGACTTCGTACCCTCGTGTTACACTTTTGGAGACTCCAGGGAAACGTCCACAAAACGTTCATTAGATGCACTCCGATTATACTCAGGGCACTGGGAACATGCGGAGAGCTCTGAAACAGCACTCTATGTATTACCCTTCGAGGGTTCACCTGTGTGATTGGCAGGCAGCCTTTCGTGTATTTACACCATGTTTACCTGCCTATGTTTCAGACAGACATACTCCTTTTCCAGATGGGTGTGCTCACTTTGGGTGAAACCAGGGACAGCATTTGCATGACTGGCCCCTCCCTTCTACCCTACTACTCGCATCATAGGACACTGATGTTGGGGGATGCGAGAGAGGTAAATGGTTATAATGTACATGAATATCAATGACTATGTATAATAATATAATAATAATAACCAAAGTGTAAAGGGATATCTTGAACCTTCAAAGCTGGCCTTTTCCCTTCTACTGTATAGTTCGTTCATTGACGACTGTTACTAATATTTTAAATAGCAAATTCTCTACGAGAGAAAAAAATATATAATAGTTTATTAACATAGTTTAATAATGTTATTACAAGGAAGACAAGATGGTTTTAAAACTACAACTAATGTTTTCATTACATGGTTAGTAACATTAATTTTTCGCTATGTTACATTGAAATGAACACTAACATTGTTAGACTTATTACAAAGGTACTGAATTATATTTCTACAGAATTTTTAGGTTGACACTATCATAGTTATTCACTTAGATAAGAACTGTTAGGAATTTAAAGCGAATGTCAAAAATTAAAGCAAAGCCAAACTAGAGTCATAGCTAGATAATTTTTCAAATTCAGCTATTTTGGTCTGACATTTGAAATTCACTTTGAAATTACTTTGAAGACTTACATTAGTAAATAACCCTGTATACATTATTTTAACTCTCTAAATTGTGTAAGTTTAAATCTATATGATTGAACTGAAAAATCGATAAACCAATTCTAAAGGTACATTGAATTGTTATAAATGCAACAGGACTGGCTTTTGTGATTCATCTATCATAAATGTCTGATAGTGGTCTCATTAGATCCAGATAACAGCACTGGTGCACTTGATGCAACAATACATCTTGTGTCTCCTGTATATGACCTTTGATTTCTATCACACTATAAAATCTAAAGATATTTCTATTTTTACCCCATGACAAGAGGCTTCAGTAGAGAAAGCTCTTGCCAAGGTGCTTGCTGCAGGGTCAGACCCTGTCAAACCTGCATCTGGCAGGAAGCATGGCCAATGGGTAGCAGACCCAGAGGATTCTGATTCCTCTGCTAAAGAGCATACCAACCCAGTGCTCTGGAAAGGCGAAGGTGCATGTCTAAAGATGTGCCTACTAAATTGGGCAACCTGGCTGTGCCCTCAGCCCCAGTGCACGACCTTGATTACTCCTCTGAAGAGGACCAAGAGTGGCCATAGTTATTGTCAGTGCTGGATGAATGGCATGTGGAAAACTCAGGCTCCTAAGATGACACATGGGGCATATGATCAAGATCCGCCTTAGTGCGGGAAACTGTTCTGGGTGAACCCTAGAGGTCGGATGGTATCATTGGAGAAAGTTTGCACTCTGAATGCCCATATCCCTCCTCAAGTGGCAAGATCACTCTGGAATCCGACAACTCATGTTGGTGTTCGAGATCGAGAAGGGTTTTAAAGGTGCTCAGGACAAGCTCCTAGATGCCATCGGCCTCTTCTTTTTGATTACGTAACTAGCTGATGATGCCTTCTCCAGAGCTTAGTTATTCAATGTGGGTACCTTTCATGAATGGGCCCACGATATAAGGGAATGGGTAGAAAGATGTTTTTGTTTCCTCGGAAATGCTAATGTCACCCTTGGAAAGCCTCATTATTCTGTACTGAAGGTAAGCTGAAATATTTGGGTTTGAAAGAACTAGGGCTATAAGCACGTCAACATGTACACATCCTTCAAAAAGGTACAGACCTCCATGAAAAAGATATTTTGAGGTACACCAGCCATTTCTGGCCTTCGAGCTCCCATACAACACAATCCTAGCATTTCTACCCAGACATGATTGGACAACTGGGGTTCCGGTATACCTGAGGAATGAACAGGGTTTGTGGAGCACACTGCCGAGTGCATGCAGGGTTGTCATCAGGTATGCCATCTTTTGGTTCTTCCTTGTACTTGTGGTCTATTTTTTCCAGAAGGAGGATGAAATGTCATCAGATACATGTGTCCTGCAGACTATTCAGAGTTACAAGATCAAATTTGATCCAAAGGCATTCCGCCTCAACCCATTCAATTTTCAATGACCGACTCATGCCTCATCAATCAAAAAATCAAGGAATTGCAGTGGAAAAGAAAACTAGAGATCTACGGGACCTCAACACACTGACATAGTTTACTGTAATTTCAAGATGGATGGTATACATCTCTTGCGGGATCTTCTCCAAGATTGCAACTGGTTAACTCGGCTAGACTTGAAGAATGCATACCTATCCATTCCCCTTCATCCTTCCAGTCGTCGCTTTGTGTGGTTTCTTTGGTAAGGAATACCCTTGCAGTTCACTTGCCTTCTGTCCAGCCTCATCTCGGGCCAATGGTGATTCACCAAACTTCTGAAGCTGGTGGTTGCTCACCTTCAAAGTAAAAGGGTATAATCTATTTGGACAACTTTATGATTTTTTTGAATGGAGATGGTGAGACTGCACTGACAAACTTGGTTTACTGTGAATCTTCTTGAATCTCTTGGGTTCGTTGTAAATCAAAATATACCTGATATACTTGGAGTTCACACTGGGGTTATACAATTAAAACAGAACAAACGCTAGAGCCAGCATATAAAACAATCGTCACTCCAGATGTTTTGGACTACACCTCCCATGATGCTTTGCCAGCATTATGGGTGTAAGAGCATTATGGGGGATGTAGTCTACAACATCTGGAGTGTCAACGGTTGCCTATCCCTGCGCTACAGATTACAACAATGCAGGGAAGCATCAATCACAAATATATACAAACAATACAAAGACTCAATAGACATATATAAACTAAGCATATTATAGCCTAGACTGTATAAGGTGTTTTCTTGTATTCTTATTTTCACTACAAATTTTACCCCTCTACTTATTACTTCAAAAATAAAGCAATCAGATTTAAAGGGACACTCTAAGCACCAAAAACAACTTTAGTACAATGAAGTGGCTTTGGTGTTAAGATCCCAACTTACTCAGCCTCCATATACAGTTCCTGCAAAGATAGATCTAATTTGTAAACTCCCTTTATTCACTGTGTTTTAAATTAGAATTAGTTTTCTCCTGCTCTGTAAATACCCTCAAGTTCAATTAAGAGAACTTCTTAATTCAGGGAGCTGTAGTGAAGGTAAGTTTTAGATATTTACCTGTGTCTCTGTGGCAGCGCCAGCAGGTGTTTGGTTGTAACGGCATTATCTTGGCCAGGCGTGTAGGTACCATGTACCACCTATAGGCAATTTTGCGCATGAGTTCCATGTGAGCTGCGCAGGCTGACCTGCCTTTATAACTATTCATGGCTTTGAGACAGGTGTTCTCGGGGATTCGGCGGCCTATGTCAGCCTCCCAGGCTCTGGCCCAAGGGAGCTTACAGAGTTCTGTGTCAGTGTTCAGGAGCATGTAAGTGGTCGATATGGGCCCCTTGGCAGGTGTCCCTGCAATCAAGCGTTTCTCAAAGTGTGTAAGAAGGCACGTTTGGGGGTCTGTCACCGGGATCTTCACATGCGTGAGCCACCAGGATCTCAGTTGTCTATAGGAGAAGTGTGCTATATGTGGGATAGTGTATCTAGTACTAAGGTCTGGAAATGGTAGCAGCATTCCTTTGTCTTGCAGGTCATGTAAGTGAGTAACTCCACATCTGTTCCATATCCTGAAATTAAACTCAGGGATCAACTCCGCCAGCGCTCTGAGGGTCATGGCCAGTGAGACAGGGCGACAACCGCACATACTTGCGCGTGAGGTGTCCCATATTTTCAGGGTAGCTGTTGTGGCCGGGAGCGCTTGCGCCAGGTCTGGCCTTTAGGAGGGGGTTAGCCACATCAGGGTAGATATGTGTAGCCGTTCTCGATGTGTAGCAGCTCTCGATGGATACCCATTGTGGTTGGTCTGAGTGATGGTGGGCTGCCTCTAGGCTTGTTAGGATTGACGCTTTATAGTACCCATTAAGGTTTGGTAGGCCCATTCCACCTGCATGTGTGGTCCTATAGAGGGTTTTTGTGCCTATTCTGGGCTTTTTGCCATTCCATATAAATTTATTGATTTGTGTTTGCAATGCCTGGAAGTAATGTGTGGGTACTATCAATGGGACTGTCCTAAATAGGTATTGCAGCTTAGGCAGTATTACCATTTTCACAGCAGCTATGCGTCCTGACCAGGAGATGTATTTATTTCTCCATTGTTGGAGGCTTTCTACTATTTCTTTGCTCAGCTTGACATAGTTAAGATCGTAAAGTTTTGGTAGATGGTGGGGGAGTCGAACACCCAAGAAGGTGAGATAGTCCGTCCTCCAGTCATATGCAAATTCCTTTTCAAGGTCTGACCTGTAGGCGCCCTCCATCCTCACCCCCATGGCCTGTGTTTTTGTGAGGTTAAGCTTATAATACGAACACCTGCTATAGGCATGAAGTATATCGTGAAATGCTGGTAGTGACATCTTTGGATCTGTGATGGTTAGGAGTATGTCATCAATAGATTTAATTTCATTTCCCTGCCATCTATATGTACCCCATGTATACGATTGTCGTCCCTGATCAGAGCCGCCAGCGGCTCCAATGCCAGGATATACAATATGGGTGATAGTGGGCACCCCTGCCTGGTCCCATTTGTTATGCAAAAGGGGGTTGACCTAAAGCCCGCATTGAATACTCTCGCCGTGGGTTTGTTATAGAGTGCTTTAACCACCGCCATGAATTGGGGGGAAGTTGAATTTTTTGAGGACCACCTGGAGGAATGACCAATGCAAGCGGTCGAAAGCCTTTTCGGCGTCTAATGAGAGGAGTATGCTATTGGTGGACGATCGGTTCATGCCTTGTAAGAGGGCGAGCGCTTTGCGTGTCCCGTCTGCTCCCTGTCTTCCCCCGATGAAACCTACTTGGTCAGAGTGAATCAAGGTGGGGAGAATGCCTTTCAACCTGTTCGCATACATTTTTGCCATAATTTTAATGTCAGTATTCAACAGTGATATGTGTCGGAAGTTAGCGCATTTCGTGGGAGGCTTGCCAGGTTTGGGTAGTGTAGCTACATTGGCCTCCAGCAGTTCCTGCGGAAGCTTACTCTCCGCGGTTGCAGTTGCAAATAATTTTGCCAGCTGGGGGTAGAGGATGGAGGCGAAATTTTTATAGTACAGGTTGGGGAAGCCGTCAGGGCCTGGGGATTTGTGAGGAGGCAAGGCCGCTATCACCTGTTCTATCTCCTGTGGCGTGACCGTATCTGTCAATAGGTGTATTTGGTCGTCTGTCAGGCTGGGGAGAGTTAACTGGTCTAGGAATTGGGAGATTTCTGTAGGTGAGGGCTGGTGCGTCACTGCATCTTCCCGCAGGTTATATAGTTTGCTATAAAATTGTGCGAAGGCATTGCAAATATCTTGGGGTTTGATAACTTTTTTACCGTCTTCAGTCAGTATGTATCCTATTTTTGACTGAGCGTTAGCTGTGCGCAGTCTATTGGCGAGTAAAGCACTCGCATTGTCGCCCATGACCTACTGTTTTGCTTTTAGCGTGTGTAGGTTGCGTGCAGTGCGCGCTATGTAGATATCATTGAGCTCCTTCTGGGTTTGTTCAATTTGGAAACCTCTATTAGCAGTCGGGTGTAGGAATTGTTGTGCGGTAAGGTCCAGCAGGGTGCGGAGGAGGAAAAGGGTTTTTGTTTGGGTCTGTTTCTTGATATAGGAAGCTCTGCGTATGAAGATATACTTTATGTGCCGTCCATGTGGAGGAGGTGTGTGTTTCAGGGATATCGTTAGTGGCGAAATATTGTGAGAGTTCCACTTCTGCTTCTTGTCTAAAGGAGTCAGAAGTTGTCATGTAGGGACATGGTGACGGGCAGTGGTCAGACCAAACTATGTCTCCCATGTCACACCTCTGGACTAGATTGAGGGAGGAGTTCTGGACCAGTATCACATCAATCCTGGAGTAGGATTTGTGGGCTTTGGAGTAGCTTCTGTCCGAGGGGTGTAGCGTGCGCCAGCTGTCATAAAAGTTGAATTGCAGCAGAAATCAGGGCCTTGCAGTGGGGTGTTAGCGACCTCTGTCATGATGAGTGGGTCTGTGTGGATGAGTCTAGTCTGGGGTCAAGGATGTGGTTGATGTCCCCACATATTATAGTCAGCCCTTTCTGTATCATGGTCACCTTAGTCAATACTTTATGCAAAAAGTTACGTTGGTGCTCATTCGGAGCGTACACATTAACCAAAGTATACAACACATTATTCAACATACATATTAAAATGAGGTATCTGCCCTGTGTATCAGGTATTTCCTGTAGTAGTTCAAAGGCCACTGACTTATGAATGTATATGGATTCTCCCCTTGATTTAGTGGCATATGTAGCGTGATATTGGTTGGGGAAGTATTTTACCCCAAATGTGGGTATACAGGCACTAGGGAAATGTGTCTCCTGGAGACATAAGATGTCTGCGGTATGCTTCTTGGCTTCGTTCATAAGCATATGCCGTTTGTGGGGCATGTTAAGCCCGCGCACATTCTGGGAGTATATCTTCAGGGTGGTCTATGGGGTTGGAGCTTATTCTGCCCGGGTGGCACAGTATGTTGGATCCATGTGTGATCGCCCCTATGCTTCAATATAAATACTAGGGCAAGGTGCTTAAGATTATAAGGCTTTGGGTGAGTTGGGTTACCGACTGGAGCCCTGGGGGCTCTGGGGTGAGCCATCTGTATGGACTTTAAATGAGCATAGTGTGGAATTACGGAGCATGAGGTGGGGAGGGGAGATAAAAACCAGGGGAGCAAAATTAACAAAAGTATATACATTTCAGACCTTGGTGGGTACAAGGTACAGGCAAGCTGTACGTGTGGGGGGGTGGAGGCAAAGATGTTGTTAGATAGAAGGCCTGAGCCGGCATAAGGTTGGCAAAGCGGCGACGTTATAGGTGGGTGTTGTATTGTATACAGTGTTACAGCAACAGCAGTAGTGGCTAAGGGAACCATAATAACTGCCGCATTGCCTTGCTAATGTGTGGCACACAGTAAGTAACAGAATATAACTACATAATAGGCCTAGGGCAGAAAACTGAATGCACTATGTGGGGTGTGAACCTCACTCAATGTGCATATTTGTAGCGGTATTAAATACTTGCGGGCTGAACTCAAGCTTGGGACCAGTCCCTTTCAAGGCGTTTGGGTGACGGTGTATCTGCCGTGTGTTCAGCTGGGCTCAGATTCCATCTTTGCAGCAGTTGTAGGCCTTCTTCTACTGGCAGGATCACAGTGGTGGCGCCATTGCGTATGATGAGCAGGCGGATGGGAAATCCCCAGCGGTAGGGTATGTGATGCTCCCTGAGGACCTCGGTGACTTTCTGGAACACTTTTCTGTGGCGCAGAGTGGCTGCCGAGATTTCTGCAAAAACTCGCACTTTAGAAAATTCTGGCGGTAGGTCTTTTGCTGTACGGCTGCTGCGGAGGATCAGCTCCTTCACATGGAAGTAGTGAGCTTTGAGTAGAGTGTCTCTTGGTTAGGAGGCAGCAATGTGTTTGGGCTTTGGGACCCGATGAAGGCGCTCCAGCAGCAGCATATTGGCCGGGATTTCCGGCAATAGGGTCTTGAAGAAGCCATGTACGAAGGCAGGTAAGTCAGCTTCCAACACCTCTTTCGGGATGCCACAGAGCCTCAAATTGCTTCGGCGCGACCTATCTTCTAGGTCCATGAGCTTCACCTCATATTTGGCAAGTTGGGATTCGAGTGCTTGAATCCTGTCGATGGCTTGGTTGTGGGCATCCACAATGTTGTCCACATTAGTCTCCATATGCCCCGTTCGTGACCCCAGGTCTTGCAGGTCTTGCTTGATTTCTGCCACACTTTTTTTTTGCCAGGTGGCGATTAACTTACTGGATTGTTTGTCCAGGGCAGCTTGTAATAGTGAAGCTGTGAGCCCCATTTCGACCTGTGCGTCGAATTCTGAGTGGGGGCTGCTCCCGCCGGAGCATCCGGCGCCATCTTGGAGGCCCGGCTCAGTTTGCTGCGAAGCCGGCGGCTTTTTTGGGGTGAAAAAGTTCATCTTGTCGCCCTTCTCAGTATGTCTCCTTGTCTTGGAGTGCGGCATGATGGCTTGTGCGGCTATCAGACCCAGCTGTGTGCCGGATTGGATCAGATTGTCTTGCTCGTGTTGCGGAGCTCAGAGCTCAAGCGGCCATCTTACTCCGCGATCAGGACACGCCCCCTAATAAGGAGAATTTCAATGGTTACATGTTATGTAGTGCCACTTTCTTAGTTAGCTGTATATTGATATAACTATAATGAGATATCTGTTTTGTATTTGAGTGTGCCGATTGTCTTAAAATAACAATTTTTTTATAGCTATGTTTTTAATTTTTGAAATATCTATACCCTTCTCTAATCATTTAGATTCTTAGTGTGTCCAATTTCATATACTTTTCCATGTTGCATGGCAACAGCATTTTACACACTTCTAATGTTTGCAAATGTTTTTTTTTCATGAAGGCTGAAAATGATGGATGAAGTGGCTTAACACTAAGGGCATAATGACACATCCTTGGCATGTAAAACACACAGTATATGGAAAAAAATGAGCATGATGGAATAATGAAGAAAGATGGATCATGTGAAACCAGCAAGCATTTGATAATCTATCAAGCCAGAGGCTGTTATAAAGTTCAGAAAGTTATTTTGGGAAATTATTCACTTGGAAATGTCATGGTAGTTGTGAGTGCTACATGGCTATTTTTATGTTCTTGAATATTTAAGATAAGCATAAACAAATTCATTCCAGTTTCTGGAAACATTGTTTAACCCTTAAATAAAAGAATGTTATATCACCTAATTAACACTTTACTCCAACCAAAAAACAGTGTTTTAAGAGATCTCTAAAAAAAATTACATTAAAATAAACCATTAAAACTGACCGATGTTAAGTTCCCCTTGCAGTCCAATCTTCTTTCTATGATGTCACCCCCTCACTATAGAGGGGCGAATGTTATGGAGGACAGTTGAGGGGAGGACATGTGAGACATGAATAGGGAGTTGTGCTGCAATTGGCTATCTGTCACCGGCATGCTGTGCGTGCTGGGATCAAATGCTAAATTTGCACAGAATTCTTGTCACCCAGAACACTTGCTCTGGACTCGCTAATGATGCCCAAATTACATTAATCTCCATATGTGCAACATTTCATAGCAAAACACTGGACATACAGACGTTAGGCACCACGACCACTTCAAATCACTGAAGTGGTTGTGGTTCTTTAAGTAACCCTGTAAGAGATGCAATAATTATTGAACATTAGCCACTACTCTTGATTGTGAAAAAGGCAAGCAAAGCAAACTGTTCACTACAAATGTAATAGTTAATCAGTTATTTATATGTAAAGAAGCTAAGAAAGTATGTGTTAAAGTGGCACTGTCATGCCGAACTTACCTTTCCCCAATCACTTCATCGTCTCTCCCTCTCTCAGGATCTGTTCTTCGTTTCTTCCTATCTGATCTAGTTTTCTTTAAAACATAAGACAAAGTAGGGACTACTTTATCTTATGTATTTTTCCTATGCTTGACCAGCTTTGACCCACTTCCTGTGGGTCAAAGAAAGGTTCCCACAATACCAACCCTTTTCTCCATGATCTTGCGATGCCTGCTTTTAGTATTCCCGAACGTCCTGTCATATAGACAGAATGTTGGCGAAACTACCAAATTTTGTCTTAACAGTATGAGAACAGTTTGTTCATTCATGTTAGGACAACATTCGGTACTTTTAGATCAGTTCGAAATGTAATTTGAATGTTTTCTAATTATCTGTTCTACGACTTCATCTTGCAACCGCTTAGTAGATAGATCCATAATTCCCACGTTATTAGGAAGCTATCTACCAAAAGGCTGAAAGACCAAAATTGATCTTTTAGCCAACTTTACTAATACTAAGTAAAAAGCGAGTAGGGTCATGTCTTCTAAACAGTAAGCAGCCTGTTGTAAAAAAAAAAAAAAGCCCTCCTTCTTCCACTGGAGGGGCATCTGTTAACCAGTGGGGGTCATAGCATCGCCCCCCGCCCCCAACCCACCACCCGTGCACCACAGGTTGGGGTTATTCAACTAGACCAGGGCATAGGTTCCCCCTTGGCCCAACCTTGAGCAGTAGGTGGAGGCCATAATTACAATGGGCGATGGGTGGGGGCTAAATAATACAAAAAACGACTACCCAAAAGTTTGACAAAAAATGGTGGTAGAATTAGTCCATGGAAAGTGTTAAAATACCACCATTTGAAATACCCTACGGTATCTACTTTTAAAAAATATATGGTTTGATGTGGGTAAATTACATTGGCAGGCTTCAAAAATGTCCCAAATAGGACATGGGTGCATGATGGCCTGCTGTGAAAATTCCAAGTTGGTCTTTTAGCCGCAGAGAACCCGACACACCTAGACACGGGGATAGCACTGTACTCAGAAGATGTTGCTGAACACATGTTGGGGTGTTCTTTGGCAGTAACACTTCTCAGTACATGTACTCTTAAATTGCTATGTGTGTCAAAAAAAATCACCAATTATTTTTATTTTTTTAAATTTGGCATAGATTGGTGGTAAAATGGTTGCATGAAAAGAGTCAAAATACCCCAATTTTAAAACATTAGGTTGCCTTGTTTTTAAAAATATATACATGTAGAGATGTCGCGAACATAAAATTTTCTGTTCGCAAACGGCGAACGCGAATTTCTGCAAATGTTCGCGAACGGGCGAACCACCATAGACTTCAATAGGCAGGCGAATTTTAAAACCCACAGGGACTCTTTCTGGCCACAATAGTGATGGAAAAGTTGTTTCAAGGGGACTAACACCTGGACTGTGGCATGCCGGAGGGGGATCCATGGCAAAACTCCCATGGAAAATTACATAGTTGATGCAGAGTCTGGTTTTAATCCATAAAGGGCATAAATCACCTAACATTCCTAAATTGTTTGGAATAACGTGCTTTAAAACATCAGGTATGATGTTGTATCGATCAGGTAGTGTAAGGGTTACGCCCGCTTCACAGTGACAGACCAAACTCCCCGTTTAACGCACCGCAAACAACCGCAAACAGTCCATTTGCACAACCGCAAGCTCCCCATTTGCACAAGGTTGGATACCAAGCTAGCCATGTCCCGTTCCTTGTCCTCACTGATGTTATTGAAGGTCTCTTCCTCCACCCAGCCACGTACAACACCAAGGGTCCCCGAAAGGTGACAACAAGCCCCCTGGGACACCTGCTGTGTTTGGTCTTCCACCTCCTCAAAGCCACCTTCTTCCTCTGACTCCTCTTCTTCAGACACCTCTCTCTGCATTGCCTCTCTGCGTTATTATAAGGTGTGTTAAGTAGTACTATTCCTATCAGTTTAATCCCTGTTACGTCACCTATCAGGGGACATGTATATGGCATCGATTTTAGGAACCGGGAGATGGAAAAAGATGCTTGGTCGGTTCTCCTACTTCGAATTTGTGGCACTGCGCATGCAATCTAATGTGCCACCAGATAGGAGTGGTGTGTTAAGTAGTACTATTCTTATCAGTTTAATCCCTGTTATGTCCCCTATCAGAGGACGTGCATATGGCATTGATTTTAGGAACCGGGAGATGGAAAAAGATGCTTGGTTGGTCCTCCTACTTCAAATTTGGGGCACTGCGCGTGTAATCTAATGTGCCACCAGATAGGAGTGGTGTGTTAAGTAGTACTATTCTTATCAGTTTAATCCCTGTTACGCCCACTCATCAGGCCTTTTTTACTCGAATGTATCGCCCACTGTCAGTCCCTTCGGGATCCATCCCTCATTCATCTTAATAAAGGTGAGGTAATCTAGACTTTTTTGACCTAGGCGACTTCTCTTCTCAGTGACAATACCTCCTGCTGCACTGAAGGTCCTTTCTGACAGGACACTTGAAGCGGGGCAGGCCAGAAGTTCTATCGCAAATTGGGATAGCTCAGGCCACAGGTCAAGCCTGCACACACAGTAGTCAAGGGGTTAATCGCCCATCAGAGTGTCGATATCTGCAGTTAAGGCGAGGTAGTCTGCTACCTGTCGGTCGAGTCGTTCTCTGAGGGTGGACCCCGAAGGGCTGTGGCGATGCGTAGGACTTAAAAAGCTCCGCATGTCCTCCATCAACAACACGTCTGTAAAGCGTCCTGTCCTTGCCGGCGTGGTCGTGGGAGGAGGAGGATTACTTTCACCTCTTCCCCTGTTAGATTCCCGTTGTGCTGTGACATCACCCTTATACGCTGTGTAAAGCATACTTTTTAATTTATTTTGGAACTGCTGCATCCTTTCCAACTTGCGGTAATTCGGTAACATTTCAGGCACTTTCTGCTTATACAGGGGGTCTAGTAGCGTGGACACCCAGTACAGGTCGTTCTCCTTCAGCCTTTTTATACGAGGGTCCCTCAACAGGCACAACAGCATGAAAGACCCCATTTGCACAAGGTTGGATACCGAGCTACTCATGTCCCATTCCTCATCCTCAGTGATCTCACTGAAGGTATGTTCTTCCCCCCAGCCACGTACAACACCACGGGTACCAGATAGGTGACAACGAGCACCCTGGGATGCCTGTTGTGGTTGGTCTTCCTCCTCCTCCTCAAAGCCACATTCCTCCTCTGACTCCTCTTCCTCACAATCCTCTTCCAGCGTTGCCGCAGGTCCAGCAAGCGATGCTGATAAGGCTGTTTCTGGTGGTGATGGTGACCACAACTCTTCCTCTTCACGCTGATCCAGCACTCTTCGCAGGGCACGCTCCAGGAAGAAAACAAATGGTATGATGTCGCTGATGGTGCCTTCTGTGCAGCTGACTAGGTTTGTCACCTCCTCAAAGGGACGCATGAGCCTACAGGCATTGCGCATGAGCGTCCAGTAACGTGGCAAAAAATTTCCCAGATCCGCAGAGGCTGTCCTAGCACCCTGGTCATACAAATAGGCGTTAACGGCTTTTTCTTGTTGGAGCAGGCGGTCGAACATTAGGAGTGTTGAATTCCAACGTGTCGGGCTATCGCAAATCAAGCGCCTCACTGGCACGTTGTTTCGCCGCTGGTTATCCGAAAAGTGCGCCATGGCCGTGTAGGAATGCCTGAAATGTCCACACACCTTCCTGGCCTGCTTCAGGACATCATTTAAGCCTGGGTACTTATGCACAAAGCGTTGTACGATCAGATTACACACATGTGCCATGCACGGCACATGTGTCAACTTGCCCAAATTCAATGCCGCCAACAAATTTCTTCCGTTGTCACAAACCACTTTGCCGATATCCAGTTGCTGCGGAGTCAGCCACTTTTCCACCTGTGCATTCAGGGCTGGTCCGGTGTGACTCTCTGCTTTCAGGCAAGTCAACCCCAAGATGGCATGACACTGCCGTATCCGGGATGTGGAATAGTACCTGGGGAGCTAGGGGGGTGCCGTTGATGTGGAGCAAGACGCAGCAGCAGAAGAGGACTCAGCCGAGGAGGTTATGGAAGAGGATGGAATAGGAGGAGTAGAGGAGGTGGCAGTAGGCCTGCCTGCAAGTCGTGGCGGTGTCACCAACTCCTCTGCAGAGCCACGCATTCCATGCTTGGCAGCCGTCAGCAGGTTTACCCAATGCGCAGTGCAGCTGATATACCTGCCCTGACCATGCTTTGCAGACCAGGTATCAGTGGTCAGATGGACCCTTGCCCCAACACTGTGTGCCAGACATGCCATTACTTCCTTTTGCACAATCGAGTACAGGTTGGGGATTGCCTTTTGTGCAAAGAAATTTCGGCCGGGTACCTTCCACTGCGGTGTCGCAATAGCTAAAAAAATTTTGAACGCCTCAGACTCCACCAGCTTGTATGGTAAAAGCTGGTGGGCTAAGAGTTCAGACAAGCCAGCTGTCAGATGCTGGGCAAGGGAGTGACTTTGTGACATTGGCTTCTTACGCTCAAACCCTTGACAGACACCTGACTGTGGGCAGATGAGCAGGAACTGCTCAAGGTGAGAGACGGAGTGGCGAATGGTTGAGAGGGGGCAAGGAGGACAGCAGTGGTTGACATGGCTGAAGATGCTGGACCAGGAGGAGGATGGCGGCTTTGAGTTTGTGTGCTGCTTGTACTCATGTGTTGATCCCATAGGTGTTTGTGATGTGCGATCATGTGCCTTCGCAAAGCAGTTGTACCTAGGTGGGTGTTGGACTTCCCACAACTCAGTTTCTTTTGGCACAGGTTGCAAATGGCATCACTGATGTCAGAGGCAGACACAAAAAAAAAAGCCACACTGGTGAGCTCTGCAATGACGGCATTCTGGTGGTGGCAACAGCATGCGTTGATTGGCGTGCTGTCTGGCTGACCCCGGGTGCCGATGCATGCTGTCTGACTGTGCCACTAGCTCCTTGCGACGACCTCCCCCTGCTTCCAACTCGTCTCCTCCTCCTCCTCTCTGTCTCCCCATCTGAACTTTCCCCCTGTTCTTCTTCTCTTCTAGCGGGCACCCACGTGACATCCACGGACGCATCGTCATCATCAACCGCTTCACTTGTATCTGACAAGTCAGCAAAGGAAGCAGCAGTGGGTACAACATCATCATCATCACACCGTACGTCCATGTGTGTAATGCTGCCTGACTGAGACATATCCCTGTTATCTACATCCTCTGGCAATAATGGTTGCGCATCACTCATTTCTTCCAACTGATGTGTAAATAACTCCTCTGACTGATCAAGTGAGGCGGCTGTGGTGCTAGTGTTGGTGGTGGCGGCAGGCGGGCGAGTGGTATCTTGAGCGGTGCCCGAAGCTAAGCTGGAGGAGGATGTTGCGTCAAGGTTCCGAGCGGAAGCTGTAGAAGATTGGGTGTCCTGTGTTAGGCAGTCAACTATGTCCTCAGAACTTTTCGTGTTCAGGGTACGTGGCCTCTGAACACTGGGCATTATTCTAGGGCCAAAGGGAATCACAGCACCACGACCACCACAGCCCCTGCGGGTGGCCTGCCTCTGCCTGTCATTTTTTTTTGATTAGTGGTACTATGCGTGCAAGCTACTGTGACAACAGTATGAATGGCACTGTGCACTGGCAGAAGTTGGCAGAGTAGACGCTGTAGGCCTGACACACACGCTTTCAGACAACTAACTGCTATTCAATCTTTTACAGTCAAAAAATATATATTTTTTTAAATGTACACTACTGTTACACCAGAAATGAGTTGCACTGGTGTGACACTGTGCCCTGGCAGGCCCTGAAACGCACACGTGTGAAGGAAACTGACTGCTATTATTTCACAGTCAAATTTCTATTTTTTTTTTTTTTATGTACACTACTGTTACACCAGATATGAGTTGCACTGGTGTGACAATGTGCCCTGGCAGGCCCTGAAACGTACACGTGTGAAGGAAATGGACTGCTATTATATTACAGTCAAAAAAGTTTTTGGTTTTTTTTAAATGCAAGCTATTGTGACACCAGATATGAGTGGTGGCACTGGGCAAGTGGGCACGGTATACGCTGTGAGCCTGACACACAAGCTGGCAGGCAGGCAACTGTAATTAGATTACACAGAAAAAAGAAAAAAGCAGACTGATGTTCTAGCCCTAAAAAGGTCTTTTGGGGTGCTGTCCTTACAGCAGAGATCAGATGAGTCCTTCAGGACTGTAGTGGACACTGAATACACTAGCCTAGCTATCGATTTCCCTATTAAATCAGCAGCAGCTACACTGTCCCTCCTCTCACTAAGAATGCAGCTTCCGAATGAATCTAAAATGGATGCTGTCCAGGAGGTGGGAGGGTCTGGGAGGGAGAGTCTGCTGCTGATTGGCTGGAATGTGTCTGCTGACTGTGAGGTACAGGGTCAAAGTTTACTCAATGATGACGAATAGGGGGCGGACCGAACATCGCATATGTTCGCCCATCGTGGCGAACGCGAACAAGCTATGTTCGCCGGGAACTATTCGCCAGCGAACTATTTGGGACATCTCTATATACGTGTGAAGGGTTATTTAGGGATTCCTGACAAATATCAGTGTTACAATGTAACTTGCATTAATTTTGAAAAGAAATGGTTTGCAAATAGCAAAGTGCTACTTGTACTTATTGCCCTATTACTTTCCAAAAAAAGCTGAGAACATGTTAACATTGGGTATTTCTAAACTCATGACAATATTTAGAAACTATTTTGCATTGGTGTTTGTTGGCGGTTGTAGATGCATACCAGATTTTGGGGATCAAAGTTAGAAAATGTGTGTTTTTAAAAGAAATTTCATCATATTTTATTTTTATTTTTTATAGTATATTACACGATATGATGAAAATAATGGTATCTTTAGAAAGACCATTTAATGGCAAGAAAAATGGTATATAATATGTGTGGGTACAGTGAATGAGTAAGAGGCAAATTACAGCACAAACACAGCAGAAATGTAAAAACTGGCCTGATCCCCGACGGTAAGATAAAAAAAAATTGAAATGTGGTCTGGTCACTGAGGGGTTAAAAATAGTTTTGTCATTTTTTTCTAAATAAGGAAATTATGAATTGTCTGCTAAGCATGTTACTAAAATACTCTGTGGATGTCTGCAGTGCTAGGTATTAGCTATAGTTTGGAAATTATAGACAAATAAAAAGAATTGTTAGAGGCTTTTTCACAAATCACTCCGTGTATGAAGATGTGGGCTGTGTTTACTGCATTAACTGAAAGTTTACCCCAAAATAGCGTTATTGAAAAGAGTTATTCAACTTTTCTTTCCAAAATTGGATATTTTGTAACTTGGTTGTCAGCTCAACACATCTTGCTGTTTAGTGAAAGTGTAGATTAGAGTAACTTGATTTATCTAATTAAGGGCACAATTTAAAATATTTCGATAAGCTTTTTAAATGATTTCAATCTGCTATAAAAACCTTTTTAACCCCTTAAGGACCAAACTTCTGGAATAAAAGGGAATCATGACATGTCACACATGTCATGTGTCCTTAAGGGGTTAAAATCATTTATCTACAAAAAAAAATCGTATAGACTTTAATGGTGACTGTAGATAAATAATTTCAAAAGTTTTTCTAACAGGTGTCGTTAATTTCTGATGAACAAATTAATTTGAGGATTAAGCATCTGTGTCTAACACCTTTCTGCCGAGAATAGATGACTGCAGTTACCAACTATTTGGTCTGTCACCCTCCAGTACTATATATATATATATATTTTAACCATTTAACCAGGACTGTCCATTCGACCATAGCTAGGTTCTCATTAAAAGGGTACATGACATGGTACATAAATTGGACAACTATTAAAGAGCACTAAATGTTATCTATACATGTAATGTCCTTTAAGGTATTGCTCCTCCCGCTGGTCTAGATAGAAGTAGGGTTAACCGCTTCAGGGAGGCAGGGACAGCAGAGGGTGGGGTTTACAACAGTTTAAAATCCATGGACTCTTCCAGGGATGGTGGCATGGAATGAGGGACTGCAGGTGAGTAATTGTATAAGGGCTCCAGAAAGCAAAACACGATTTATCAATGTCATAAATTATATAATTACTGCTTTGGGAATGTGCACCTATTGGACCTACTATATTCTTCTCTTTAAGGATAGATAGTTCTAACATTGATATCCTAACTGTATTTACAGCCTATGATTCAGTATAAATAAAACATACAAGACATGTAAATTTAGTCAAGGAAAAACAGATAATATGTAAACCATTCACCCAGTAAGGAGAGTTTGCAATGACAATGAGGGTTATGTATGCAAATCGTTGCAATGACTTTCACATTTACGTAAATTTTGTACACATGAAGCATTTTCATTTTTTTTAATAAAACTGTTACTTCACCCAACTGTGGTTACTTTTTTTCTGCTTTTTCTGTATTGTGCCGAAATTTGTCTTTTCTCAACTTTTTATTCCTTTTTCTGCGTTTTCCTCCTTTTTATTTATCCTTTCCTTAATCTTTCTTTATGATTTGCGTTTTATTATTATTATTATTTTATTATTTTTAAAGTGCCAGCCAACTCCATTTTGCTGTACAATGGGTGGACTAACAGACACGTGACTGAAACCATAGAAGCTGGATGCACAGGAAAAGAAGGGTTGAGGCACTACTCAGTGAGCTTACATGCTAGAGCCTTGTGTGAAGGTAGTGGGGACCATGTAGGTGGAGATCATCTTACTCATATTCAACTAACCCATAAATAACTATACACAAGATATAAGTGGTTACAAACAGGCCGCAGCTTTATTTAATAACAATGAATATAATTAACGCAACATACTAATATAATATAACAATAAACTTTTCCTAACTGGAACCTTGACAACCACTCCTAATTTTCTTGGGCACCTGTCCTCCCCCCTCATCCTAACTCCTAACATCCTAACTAAATCTGCCTCAAAACTGGCCTTATGTTAACATCACTGCTAACTACTAGCCTGCCTTATACCAGGGGAGGAATCAGCCACGCTCATCCTTTTCCATGGGACCGCTGGTCCAACCCTCATTTTATGGCAAGACAGGAGGCTTCATATTTGCTTTACCTTCCTTACTGAAAACCTTTTTCAAACAACCAATCAGAACAAAATAACAGCAGTACAAAATTCCTCAGCCAGACCCTCCCACTTCCTCTTTCTTTGCTGCTGCCTCCAGGTGAGCACTTCACAACTCAGAGAGTGTGTCTGCTCTAGGTTTCCTTTTATTAATTCATGCATTGTTATTGCTTGTTTTATTACTGTTTAATGTGTGGCTGTTGGGGCTGTCTCTTTGTGTGTGCCCCTTTGTTTTATGGTTGGGATATGGGCCCCTGGGATCTTTTGGGGCTGCTTTCTCTTGCTGGGCTTCCCCTGGGGATCGAAATACAAAAACCAAGAGATAAGTCAACGCTAATTAGCATACACAATACCGGAACGCAGCAACCTAAAAACAGGGGATCCCTTAAGACCCTTAAAACTAATATAAAACAAGATAAGACAAGGAAAGGTTGCGCTAAAGATAAAATATATATATACAGATAATATCAATAGTAGAGATAGTCCTAGTAAGAGATCATCTTGCATAGGTGACTATAAGTCATAAATGAGAGTCAATATAAAGTACTTGATAAAAAAAAAAGAAAGATCCTCAGTTGAAACAATTAATCCGAGTGCTCTATATGCATATATAAAAGACAAAAAAATGGAGGACAGCAGATAGTGCAATAAATGTGATTAGAGATATGTTATAAGTAAAAATAATGGTAGTACACTCACATATATACTATTAAGTATATATTAAAGGGGATGATAGGCATATACATAAGTACATATACATAAATACAATATATGGATACATAATATACAGAAAAATGTTGCAATAATGTATATATTAAAACGGGGAAATACTATATCGGCGCAAATAATAGTGACAATGTAGGGCATCGTTAGATGCTGCTGGCACCCCTGCACCCTTTGTTTTGTTTTCTCACAGGTTTAATGGAGTCAGTAACTGCCAGTTACATGCATTCCCAAAGCATGCTCACGGTTCTTTATTTACACTTACATGTGGATGGCATTTTTTTTCAGTTTCCTTTGGTGCTTATAACATCCATCTCTATGAATACTGTCTGGACTCCAATTTGAGTTAGGCTTCTGGCCTGTTAAATGTGGGGTGCAGCCCCTAATATATTATAGGGCACTGTCCTGCCTATTGCCCTCTCTTGGGCCCTGCTATTGTGTCTTTGACACAAATCTGGGTTGGGTGACCCCTCCCTCTGGCTACTCCGCTGGATCTACTGTGTCCTGTTATATTCATACTGAGGGTGACCCCCTCTCCCATGCTAGCCTATACTGCATAGTATGCTTGTGCTTGTTGGGTGACCACCTCTTGCACGGTAGGGGGCCCCCAGCTGGCCTCCCATTCACCACACTGACAGTGCCTTGCCTCAATTGCATTAACACAGTCATGGCTGACGAAGCAGATTTTCGTGCCCCAGAAGGTCTCCAGGCCTGGCTCGACACATGGAGGCCTGGAAATTCAAAAGGCGATTTTCAGATCCCGCCCGGACTTCGTCTTGGAATCTGACGCCAGATGTATGGGCTCGGGTACTACTTGTGATGGCGTAGCGACTGAATGACTCTGGATTCCGAAGGAGAAAGTTCTTCACATCAACTGTTTGGAACTGATTTCAAAATCATTCTCCATTTGCAGTTTCATCAAGGGGAAGATTAATTGTTCGCTGCTTCTCCGCACAGCCAACATCTGAGCTGTCCGCTACGTAAACCGGTTGGGAGGTTCCCGCTCCAAACTGCTGTCAGATCTCATGAAGGATCTCTATCGATACTGTCTGGATGAGAACTTGTCAATTGTTGTGGACTTGTGGCGGAATATCTCCCGGGACAGGACAATCACATGGCGGACTGGTTCTCCCTACACTGGAGAGAAGCCAGCGATTGGCAACTTCACCCTCCGGTGTTTCGCTTGCTGAACTCTTTCATCTGGATCTGTTCATCTGGATCTGTTCATCTGGATCCTTTCATCTGGATCTGTTCGCTTCCAGGGTGAATCGTCAGACAGAGTTGTTCTTCAGTTGGCTTATGGATCCCCTCAGCGATGCGGTGGATGCGTTTCTCCAAGGCTGGCCTCCCTCGTGGGCGTATGTGTTTCCCCCTTTCTACATGGATACTTCAGACATTGCATCAGGCCAAACTCTTGGGAGTGTCGCTTCTCCTGGTCACACCACTTTGGAGGAGTCACCCTTGGTTCCCTCTCTTGCTGGGGTTGCCGTGCGAAAAACCCTCTACTACTCCCTTTCTCCAAGTATCTCTTACGGGATCCACAAAGGAATCCTTATGCAAAGGATCACTTGTCGCTTGTGACTTGGACCGTTTCCGGGATTCCTAGGATGTGTCAGGCCTATCGACAACAGCTAGAGAGCTACTCTGGAGCCTGGCGATCCTGCACACCTGGCGAGCCTGGCATGGCTGGATCCCTTTATGGCACCTATCATTGCGGTCCTAAACTTCCTGGCTGATTTGTTTTCTCAGGGTAATTGTTATAGGACCATTAACTTATTTCGGTCAGCTATCTTGGTGGCTCATGTGCCTTCTCAAGGTTCGGGCATTGGTAAGGACCCCTTGATCTGCAGACTGCTCCGAGGTGTACGCATTTTGAAACCCCCTACCTCTAGCTATTCCTCATTTTTGGATGTATCGCTTTTTTGGTGATTCCTTGAGGTGTGGCCTGATAACAGGATTTGTCTCTACGCCAGCTTTCCACTTAGCTGGCTTGTGTCTTTTCGTCACGTTTCTGATGTTAGTGTTTTTGTTGTAGAATTTTTCTCCTTTTCACCAGACGGTGTGTCTGTTTCTATTCCACACAGGATAAAATCTAATTCTTCTTCTGTATCGGTTCCCTACTTTCCAGATAGGCCACATCTCTGTGCGGCACGTTGCCTATGGCCGTATATATCCAGAACCTCGTCATTTCGCCCTTCTGCTCATGGGCAGCTGTTAATTTCCTACTTACAACTGTTTATGACTGTTTCTGCACCTACGATCGCTTGTTAGATTCAGTGGGTTCTTTTATCAGCATGGCGTGTTCCCAGGGCCAGCACATCCATAAGGAGGCACAGGTGACCACCTTAGGGCGCACCATCTCTGGAGGCGCAAATTTCCAGTGACGGTCAGGAGGGAAGTGCTCCCTCCTACCAGGCCACCTTCTGGATCCCCAGCGCGGCGTGCGGCTGAATTAGAATCCGAGGTGGCGAGGGAGCTCTAATCTCTCTGCTCTTCTCCCTCGCGTGACTTTTGCTGATGCCAGGAGCCAGAATATGATGTCATATTCCCGGCTCCCGGCATCAGTAAACAGTCCGCGAGGGAGCAGAGCAGAGAGATTAGAGCTCCCTCACCACCTCGGATTCCAATTCAGCCGCACGCCTTCCAGGAGCCCCACTGGACCTCCAATAAGAAAACCACGCAGCTCTCCAGGTAGGGAGGCTGGGTGGAAAATTAAAATTAGGATTATATTAATAATTAGTGTGTGTGTCTGGGAGTGAGTATCTGGGAGTGAGTGTGTGTATGTGTGTGTGTGTGTCTGTGAGTGTGTGTATCTGTGTGAGTGTATGTGTGTGTGTGTGTGTGTATGTGTCTGTGAGTGTATGTGTGTGTTTGTGAGTATCTATCAAATCAGTGAGTTTGTTTGTCATTGAGTGTGTGTGACTATCAGTGTGTGTCTGTCAGTGTGTATGTCTGTCAATTATTGAGTGTGTCAGATCAGTGAGTCTGGCTGTCAGAGATATCTGTGAGTTTGTCATTGAGTGTGTGTGATTGGCAGTGTGTATACACCACTGAGTGTAGTGTGGCCGAGCGGAGCGGACTGCGGTACAGGAACTTCTGTTTCCTGTACCTGGCCGGACTGACAGGAAAAGCTCACTGTACCGGGATTCGCTCTGCTCAGCCATGCTACAAGAAAGGTAGAAAGCACACTAGGAAGGGGAGGGAACCACTATGGGGGTGGGTGGTGCATCAAGGGACAGGGAGAGGAGGGGAGAGATTCACTAAGGGACAGGAAAAGGAGGGAGGAGGGGAGAGGAACACTAAGGGTCAGAGAAGAGAGGGGACCACTAAGAGATAGTGAAGGGAGAGGGGCTGGATGTGAAAGAAAGAAGGGGAAGGGGAAAGGGGAAAAAGAGACACACAGAGGGACTGGGGGGGATAGACACACACAACGGGGCTGGGAGGAGTAAGACATATAAAATGTAGGAGGATATAAGAGTCATACAAAGAGGAGAGATAGGAGACACACAAGTGGAAAAATAGAAGATGAAATACACTAAAGGGAGTAAGATATTTAAAAGACGGGTAAGAAACACAAAAAGGAGGTTAAGGGGCACACAGGTGAAGATGTTATTTGGGGGGAAGGGGGCAGAAAAATGCATCTTCGCTTATGTACCCAAAATTCTTTGCACAGGCCCTGCATGTTCCTTTGGGGCACATTCGGTTCGGGGCGCGGCAGCTTCAGCAGCTCTAGAAGCCAGGGAAGGGAAGCTGAATAATTAAGATAGCTGGGTTACTATGGCAAAATGGCTCTTATTTTGAAAGGAACCAGTGTTACTTAAACAGAGATCCCATGTATGAGCTGGAGTCCAAGAATTTCTGTTTAGCAGTGGCCCGTTATGATGACATTATCTAGTTACCAAGGTACCTCTAGAGCCAGAATATTGTACAGCAGCCATAGTAATATACACTGACAGAAAACTAGCCTCCTGAAGCCTTCACATTACTCTGTCTGCCTGATCTACAAAATAGCAGTAAATCTGTATTGAATATTATATTTACCCAGTTTCAACATGTTTTATTACTCCAGCAGTCACAACTACTTCTCCTTCTCAGTTCCTGGTTATCTGGTTGTCAGGCACCCAAAAGGCCTGTCAGCATTAAGAGAGCAGTCGTGATATGGAGTAAATACGGAGAATAATGTTTGGAACATGTGATTCAGCCACTTAGAGATTATTGATAGCAGCAAGGCCGTTGTAATCTGTAACATTACCTGACAAGCTGGTAGCAGCTGTGAGTTTGGAAAAAATATCACAATTACCCATTATCATATAGTAATATCTGTGCGTACTTACAATCTGCATATACAGTCTGTCAGTAAGTGAACACAGTTACCTGATCACTGATCTAGCATGCAGTGAGCAGAAAATGGAGCAGGATGAATGAAGGTACCTATATTAAAAAAAAAAAAAAAAAAAAATTCTAATTAAGAAATGTTATTTAACCCACCCCTTTAAGCAGTAATCAACAGTGTGCTCTTTCCACTGAGCCTTCTGTGTGCCACAGAACATTACCTCCTCCTCCCCCCTACACTTGCCACCAGTGGATTTAATATTTTTGGATAACATTTTCGAATGACTTACTATTTTCGATAAATGTTTACCAAAATGTTTTTTTTTTTTGTTTTTTTTATTTAAATATCAAAAGAAATATGTCATATGTAAAAAAAAAATATGGGAAAAATATTAATATATTTTTCAAAATATTAAATCATTCTAAAGGTTTACTAAAAATATTGAATCATTTGAAAAAAACGTATCCAAAGAATGTGTGCTCGACAAATGCATAACTCTCAACAGTCAGATTATGCAAAGTGGGACAGGTGGGTCTGAGAGTGGGCACCAGGGCCGCCATCAGGGGGTGACAACCATGACGGTTGTCACGGGCCCGGCGGCCCTGGGGGGCCCGGACTGCTCTGGCAGTCCTGGGCCCCACTTTCCCTCCCTGCACACATAGATAGCGAATATCGCTATCTATGTGTGCAGCCGCGGGCCCCCCGGCTTCCCGGTTACCGCAGAGGGGGCCCAGGCAGCACACAGCCTCTTCTCTTCGCTCTCCTCTAATAACTCTCGCGCGACCCGGTTGCCATGGCAACGCTCCGCGGGTCTCGCGAGAGTTATTAGAGGAGAGCGAAGAGAAGAGGCTGTGTGCTGCCTGGGCCCCCTCTGCGGTATCAGGGAACCAGGGGGGCCCCACCATGCCACCGGACCACCAGGGATGGAATCTCCCCCTCCCTAGACATAGGTAAGCAGGGAGGGGGGAGAAACATTTAATTAAATGTAATTTTTTTTTATTATGTTAAAATGCCCCCCCTCCCCCTCACCCCAGATTGCACATTTACACACTGACACAACACACACACACACACACTACATACACTGACACAACACACACACTGCATACACTAACACAACACACACACACACACTATATACACTAACACAACACACACACACACACACACACTACATACACTAACACAACACACACACTACATACACTGACACAACACACACTACATACACTGACACAACACACACACTACACTGACACAACACACACTGCATACACTGACACAACACACACACACTATATACACTAACACAACACACACACACACACACTACATACACTAACACAACATACACACTACATACACTGACACAACACACATATTACATACACTGACACAACACACACACTGCATACACTAACACAACACACACTCTGCATACACCAACACAACACACACACGGCATACACTAACACAACACACACTCTGCATACACCAACACCACACACACACTGCATACACTGACACAACACACACACACTCTGCATACACTGACACAACACACACACTCTGCATACACTGACACAACACACACACTCTGCATACACTGACACAACACACACTGCATATACTAACCCAACACACACATTCTGCATACACTGACACAACACACACTCTGCATACACTGACACAACACACACTGCATACACTAATACAACACATACACTGACACAACACACACACTACATACACCGACACAACACACACACTACATACACTGACACAACACACACACTACATACACTGACACAACACACACACACTATATACACTAACACAACACACACACACACACACACTACATACACTAACACAACACACACACTACATACACTGACACAACACACATATTACATACACTGACACAACACACACTGCATACACTAACACAACACACACTCTGCATACACCAACACAACACACACACGGCATACACTAACACAACACACACTCTGCATACACCAACACAACACACACTGCATACACTAACACCACACACACACTGCATACACTAACACAACACACACTCTGCATACACTGACACAACACACACTCTGCATACACTGACACAGCACACACTGCATATACTAACACAACACACACTCTGCATACACTGACACAACACACACTCTGCATACACTGACACAACACACACTGCATACACTAATACAACACACACACTGCATACACTAACACACACACTGTATACACTAACACACCACACACACTGCATACACTAATACAACACACACACACTGCATACACTAATACAACATGCACTCTGCATACACTACACACTAACCCACTCACTGCATCCACTATACTGACACACACTCTGCATTCGCTACATATGCACACTCTGCATTCACTACACTAGCACACACTCAGCATCCGCTACACACTAACACACTCTCTGCATTCACTACATATTAACACTCTGCATTCACTACACTAGCACACACTCTGCATCCGCTACACACTAACACACTCTCTGCATTCACTACACATTAACACACTCTCTGCGTTCACTACACTAACACCCTTTCTGCATTCACTACACTAACACCCTTTCTGCATTCACTACACTAACACCCTTTCTGCATTCACTACACTAACACACTTTCTGCATTCACTACACTAACACACTTTCTGCATTCACTACACTAACACACTCTCTGCATTCACTACACATTAACACACTCTCTGCATTCACTACAAATTTACACACACACTACATTCATTACACTAACACGCTCTGCATTCACTACACCCTAACACACACTCTGCATTTATTACACACTAACACACACTCTGCATTCACTAAACTGTGCACACACTCTGCATTCACTATACTAACATACACTCTGCATCAACTGTACACACAGCATCCACTACACAAACATCTTGTATTCACAGTACACACACTACATCCACCACAAATTAAAACACTCTGCATTCACTATACACAGACACTGCGTCTAATACACACACTACATCCACTACAGACACTGCATCCACTAAACACATTTCATCTAGTACATACAAACACTACATCTACTACACAAACACACACTACATCACTGTACACACACTACATCCACTACTCAAACACTCTCTGCATTCACTACACATTAACACTCTGCATTCACTACACTAACACACACTCTGCATCCGCTACACACTAACACATCCTCTGCATTCACTACACATTAACACACTGCATTCACTATACTGACACACACTCTGCATCCGCTACACACTAACACACCCTCTGCATTCACTACACATTAACACACTGCATCCGCTACACACTAACACACACTCTGCATCCGCTACACACTAACACACTCTCTGCATTCACTACACATTAACACACACTCTGCATTCACTACACATTTTCACACACTCTGCATTCACTGCACACTATACTGACACACACTCTGCATTAACTGTACACACAGCATCCACTACACAAACATCCTGTATTCACAGTACACACACTACATCCACCACAAATTGAAACACTCTGCATTCACTATACACAGACACTGCGTCTAATACACACACTGCATCCACTACAGACACTGCATCCACTAAACACATTTCATCTAGTACATACAAACACTACATCCACTACACAAACACACACTACATCACTGTACACACACTACATGCACTACTCAAACACACTTTGCGTTCACTATACACACTGCATCCGCTACACAAACACACACTCTGCATTCACTGCACAAACAGTATCTAATACACACAAACACTACATCCATTACACACATTCTAATTCACTTCCACTATACACACCACATTCAGTCCCGCATCATTGTCAGCGGACTAGGTAGGGCGTGGGCGGGCCCGGGAGGGGGCAGAGGGCGGGGGGCCCAGACCTTGTGCTTTGTCAGGGGCCCCACAATTTCTGATGGCAGCCCTGGTGGGCACATTCAGCTTATCTAGTGCCATTGTAGGTATGAATTGGTGTGGCTACAATGACGTGTGTAGTCTCTGTTCCTGAACACAGACATGCACATCAGAGCGGGGAATCTCTTAATATATGTCCGGGAAAATTTCCCCAAACATAAATTAGAGAGATTCCCTGCTCTGTTACGTTCGTCTATGTTCAGGGACATTTCCCAGAACATAAAAGAACACAGCAGAGCAAGGAATCCCTTAACTCCTCACTTACCGACCAATTTGTTCTACGACCGGGTTCTAGGAACGGAACCCGGTTGGTAAGTAAGGAGTGTATGTATATACATGTTTTAGTGGATATCAACAGATTGATTTTATTGTCAATTTAAAAATGATTAATATACATACTGATCAATAGATTACAAGTGAATGATGAAAGGACAGGTATATATAACATTGATTAGATAGATACATAGAGAGACAGAGAGAGAGCGAGATGGATAGATGAAGTTTCTGTTCATGCAGAAACCTTATATAAAGGCCATGCACATATTTTCTTAATTAGAAATATGTTTGACATAGATTGTTACTTTTATAATGGATTCTTCTGCCTGGCACTGATTTAAAGTATTTAATGAAATCTTAGTCAGTTAAATCAACCATAACTAATAAATATTTTTATGCATTTTTAGAGAAAGCATCTAAATTAATTTGAGTGGTAAAAAATTCTAAAACTATAGTTTTTTAATCTTAATTTATACAATGGAAGCTAAAATAACAGATGGAAAATAATACTAGCTACGTACTTCCAATATAAGGGTCAACTTAATAGTTGCTGGAAAAATAACAAAGGTTTACATAAATGAAGTAAAATTAAAATTAAAACTGTCAAAGGGCTTCCTGAAGATAACTATCAAATATATATGCCATCCATAATAACCCCATGAACCAGTAAATTCATTTGAAACATCAATTCTACTCTTTATTTACCTATCAAACTGTCAACTTTCATGCACCTTCTCTGCTTGCTTCCATACCGTCAAATGTAGTAAATAGCTCTGAGTAAGGAGAGAGTTAAATTATGATAACATTTTTTCCCTCTTAAGAAGTCTTAATATGTTTAAGATTACGCCCTCTCAAAGTGAGCATATTGGTTCATTGCTCTTCCAGGGCAGACCATGCGCAGAGCTCTGCTGAAGAGCTCTAGCATGAGAAAATTTATTTGTTCTGCACAGGGCAAGCATTTTTATTAACATGCTTGCGCTGTGTTTGCTTGTAACTTGTCTCTGATGTCTCCATAAGTGGGATACCAGGAGACAAAAGGGCCAAGAAAGAGTATTGTGCATGTGTTTGGGGCCTGCTTGTGGGATTGCGTGTGTAGAGTGAGCTGATTGTGGTGTGATGTTGTGTAAATAGGTTGATTTCAGTTGTGTTGTGTTTGTGGGGTAATGTGTGGCTACTGGCTGTAGAGAGTGAGAGAGTGTGTATTGGGAGCAGGGACGGACTGACAGTGGTCAGGGCCCCTGGGCAAAATTAGGACCTGGGCCCCCTGTAGACCAATATAAATGTTGGTGTAGATGTACCGTGTATTTGATTGTATGTGCATATAAAGTGAATGAATGTTTCTGTGTGCATATTCACTGTGAGCTCTGGTGTAAGTCTTCAGAGTATAGTTAAATTTCCTTTTTTTTTTTTTTTTTTTTTAAATAGGGTAGTAATTTTTATGTGTGTTTACGTAGCATGGCAATATGTATAAAAGGGTATGCAGGCCTCCAAATTTTGCGTCTTAATTTTCAAATCAGGTGTTAACCGTTACGAGGAACACTATAGTGTCAAAAAACAGAAACGTGTATTCCTGACACTATAGGTTTAAAAATAGACGTTTAGGTCCCAGCCCCCCCCTCTCTCCCCGTTAAAAAGGTGCAGCCTGGGTGTTCTCCTTGGCTGAGCTCATCGAATTACCGTATATACTCGAGTATAAGCCGACCCGAATATAAGCCGACCCGAATATAAGCCGAGGCCCCTAATTTTACCCCAAAAAACTGGGAAAACTTATTGACTCGAGTATAAGACTAGGGTGGGAAATGCAGCAGCTGCTGGTAAATTTCTAAATAAAATTAGATCCTTAAAAAATTATATTAATTGAATATTTATTTATAGTGTGTGTATATAATGAATGCAGTGTGTGTATGAGAATGCAGTGTGTGTGTATGAGAATGCAGTATGTGTGTATGAGAATGCAGTGTGTGTGTATGAGAATGCAGTGTGTGTGTATGAGTGCAGTGTGTGTGTGTGTGTGTGTGTGTGACCGGCGGAGGAGGAGAGAGCTGACAGGAGCTGCAGGAGAGGTAAGTAACATCTCTCTGCAGCCCCCACAGCCCCAGTCTGTATTATGGCAATGCAAATTGCCATAATACAGACAATTGACTCGAGTATAAGCCGAGTTGGGGTTTTTCAGCACAAAAAATGTGCTGAAAAACTCGGCTTATACTCGAGTATATACGGTAGATCTCAGACAATCCAATACTTTCCCATAGGAAAGCATTGGAAGGAAATTGCCCATGAGCAGCAAAATGCCATGCTGCGCCAATCAGCATCTCCTCATAGAGATGCATTGAATCAATAATTTGTATGTGTGCAGGGTCAGAGTACGTGACCATATGGATATATGTTTATGAATGCTGGGTCATGTGTGTGCACAGTCTGTATATGCAGCGGTGTATTTGTATGGAGAGTGAATGTGCTTGAATGCAGGGGTTATTGTGAATTAATACAATAATAATAACCACCACTAAGGCTGTAGTGGGTATAGGGGTCTGGGGTTAATAGGGACTGTAGAGTGGGTATGGGCTGTAGTGGGTGCAGGGGATCTAGAGGGTGCCTGGTGGAAGGACCTGTAGTGGGTGCAAGGGGGTATAGGGGATCTAGAGGGTGCCTGGGTGCAGAGCGGTAGGTGATGTAGTGGAGTCTAGGGAGGGGCTGTAGATGGGGAAAGGGTTTAATAATGACTTTAACGGGTAAGGGAGTATGGGCTGCAGAGGGTAGAGGCTGTAGTGGGTGCAGAGGGTATAGGGGAATGTAGTATAGGAATGGGAAAATAGGGGCTTTACAGGGAGCAAGGAGGTATTGGCTGTAATATGTGCAGGTTGGTAGGGGCTGTAGTGGGTGCAAGGGGTATACGAATTAAGAGGGTGCCTGGAGTTAGGGGCAGTAGTAGGTATAGGGGGCTGTAGTGGGAGCATGGGATAATAGGGGCTGTAGAGGAGGAAAGGGGGGTATTGGTTGTAGTATGTGCAGGGATGGTATACAGGTGCAGGGGTATAGGGATCTAGATGGTGCTTGGGGGTAGGGGCTGTAATGGATGCAGGGGGTAGGGGCTGTAATGGGTGAAGGGGATGTAATAAGTACAGGGGCTGTAGTGGGTGCAGGGGGTATAGAGCATTTATAGGGCGTCTGAGGGTAGGAGTTGTAGTGGGTGCAGGGTGCTTTAGTGGGGGTATGGAATAATAGGGGCTGTAGAAGAGGCAAGTGGGGTAATGGCTGTAGTGGGTGCAGGGGGTATGGGGACCTAGAGGGTGCCTAGTGGTAGGGACTGTAATGGGTGTAGAGGCTGTAGTGGGTATAAGGTGCTGTAGTGGGGGCATGGGATATTAGGGGCTGTAGAGGGGGCAAGGAGGGTATTGGCTGTAGTATGTGCAGGGTGGAAGGGGCTGTATTGGGTACAGGGGGTATGGGGATCTAGAGGGTGTCTGGGGGTATGTAGTGTAGTGGGTGCAGGGGTTGTGGTGGGTACAAGGGGGTAGGGGCTGTGGTGGATGCAGGGTGTAGGTGTTGTAGTGGGTGCAAGCAGTAGTTGTGGGTGCCCTGGGGTAATAGGAGTTGTAGTGGGGCTGTAGTTGTTACCTGGGGGTAATAGGAGTTGTAGATGGATCAGGGGTACATGGGGTGTAGAGGGGTAGTGAGGCTGTGGTTGATGAAGGGGATAAGTATAGGAACTGTTAAGGGGCAGTAGTGGGGGGATAAATTCTAAAAACATTATTAAAGAAAAAAACAGATTTAAAAAGGATATATATTCCCCCCTCCCTGAGTCTTACCTTTGGCCAGGGAGGGAGGAATCCTTATCCTGGGGGGATGCTTCATGTGCCTCATGCTGCCTGTAACACTGATCAGGGCAGCTCCGCATGGCATGATCTAACTTCCTGCAGAACCAGCCACACGGAGCTGCCCTGAGCAGTGTTACTGACAGCCTACAAGCTCAGTGTGGCTGTGCTCCTCTTCTGGCAGAGGCTCTGCTCCTGGAGCATCTGCCGAATTCACACTGAGACAGGCAAACTGAGGGGCAGCCTAGTGGGGTCTTTGGAAGGCCCCTTAGCTGTCTCTCAGTGTGCCCTGCACGGGAGGATTATATTTTTTAGCAACAGGGGCCCGCGGAAGGCTGTGCGGGCCCCTTACTGAGTGCAGGCTGGCTGGGGAGATTGTTTAACTCCCCAGCTCAGCCATTACTGCACTGCACCGGGCGGGCCCCCCAGAGCCTCAGGCCCTCGGTCCATGACCGATTTGCCCGAGTGCTCAGTCCGCCCCTGATTGGGAGCATAGTGTCTATAGAGGTTGTAGAGTGTGTGTGTTTAGGAAATGTAGTATGTGTTTGCTAACAAGGAATCTAGTGTGTGCATAGGGGATCCAGAGTTTGTATGTCAGGAATGTAGAGTGTGTGTAGAGGATCTGTGTGTTTGAAGGACCCAGAGCGTGCATAGGAGATCTAGTGTGTGTTTGTGTGTATAGAAAATTCACAGTGTATATAGGGATTTAGTGTGTGTAGATGATCCAGAGTTGTGTAAGGGATCTATTGTGTGTCTGGAATATAATGTGTGTATGAGGGGTGCTGTGTGTGTGTGTGTGGGATGCAGTGTGTTTGAGGGATGGTGTGTCTGTGTGAGTGTTGCTGTGTGTGAGGGTGCTGTATGTGTGTGTGTGTGTGTGTGTGAGGGTGCTATGTGTGCCATGTGTTGAGGGGTGCTGTATGTGAGGATGCTGTGTGCGTGTGTGTGTGAGGGTGCTGTGTGTGTGAGAGTTGCTGTGTGTGAGGGTGCTGTGTGTGTATGTGAAGGTTGCTGTGTGTGAGGGGGCCTGGGAGGGGGGACCGTGCTGCCATCCCTGGTGGTCTAGCCTAGCGGCTAGAGTTCACTCTCGCGAGATTGGAGCATTGGCATTGTAACTGTGGCAATGCGCCGACCTCGTGAGAGGAACCCAGCAGAGCTGCAAGCCAGAGCTTCAAGCCAGAGCTCCCCGGGTCCTCTCCTGTCTTCCTCCCTACCCAGCTGGCAGCCACCTTTCACTCCCTGTGGACCGATGAGGGAGATCTTTGATCTCTTCACCAGCCCATGAAGGCACACAGCAGGGCCATCGCTCTGATAGCGCCGGCTCTGCATGGGGCATCTCTTGACATTATATCATGTGTCTGTAATGCTTTATTATTTACAGTATAATTCACAGTACATTATATCATGTGTCTGTAATGCTTTATTATTTACAGTATAATTCACAGGTTTATATCCTCTTTTATTCTACATCGGCCCGTGGCCATGGCGGCCCACCAGGCATTTGCCCGGTATGCCCGATGGCCAGTCCGGGCCTGCTAGGGACCAAATGCATCCAGCAGCATACATATTCACAAATCTTCCTTCACTTGCTTATAGGCAAGCAAACAATAATGCTAATTACAATTTGCCCACTTGCGGTGCTAACAGGCATCAGGCAAATAGATAAAAAACATTGACTGTGTGAGAGTTAACAATGTGGTGGCTGACCAGCCCTTGCTAGCCAGTAGTCACATTGAAAAAAATGAATAAAAAAAAGTCTGGCTGTAAATGTGAAAGCCCAACATTAGTATAATGGAGGAAAAAAACCTTGGGTGCTTTGCCATAGGTGGGGCCCTGTCTTCTAAAAACTTTACAGCCATTTTTCCAACAGTTTAACGTGGTGCTGGCTAGCAAGCCACCACATAAGTTATCCCTTGCACCACCTGGATGTTTTTAACTACTTGCCAGTTGGATGCTATAGCTGTTAGTATACAAATGATTTGGATGTTTTAAATTAGACCCACATTTCAAGCATCAGGGCCTGGATTTTAAGAGTCTGCTGATTTTGGTTCAGCTGAAATCCTGTCTAAATTAAGGCTTATTAAGAGCCTGCTCTAAGAACTCTGGACTTGCTAGATAATCTGAAAAAAATGTTTGGATTTTGCAGTCCGAACGGCCCTGTGCTGTGCCAAATGATTTTTCTCCGTTCACTACGGGCCATTCAGACGGTTTGTGCCAGTCTGGTTTGTCAAAATTGATTTTCCTAAAACAATGGCGTGGAAAAAACAAAATTCTACATGGACGAAACTAGGTTCATCTGTACCAAAAAGGTTTTCAAGTGAACCACATTTTTTTTGCCATGCACAAGTGTACAGCACAGCTAAACATGGTATTGAGAGAATCTCTACCACATAATATTGACTCTTTTTTTTTTTAGATACTTCTCAAGATGTACAGAGGGTTATATAGTAATGGATACAACACCAGCAATTTGCTCAAGGACAGCTGCAACATCAACAGACAACAGATTGCATTCAGAGATACCAAGGATAGGCACATGAATGGAGAACACTAAGCCCTGTGATTTCTTCTGTTGTTTTAATATATTCCCACAAGGTCTAGTTCCATCCTTTGGATCAGCAAGCTGCTTCTGAATGAACAATCCACTTCAGAAATAGTTGAAATACCATGGCCACAACATACTTTGCCTAGCTAAGAGTCTCATTACCTGCTAATACAAATTCCCCACCAAAAACTGCCAGGAAGTGGTGAAAGAGATTATGACAATGCTGGCTTCTCTGGAAATCCAAAGACAGAGTCTCAAGGAAGGCAGAAACAGAACTTGGGGACTATCAGACAAAACCATACTGCAAAAGAGTAAGAATGATATCACAAAAAAAAAAAAAACTGGAGGTTGGTTATAGGTGATAAAATATAGTTCATGTAATCATATACACAGGTGCAACTGTGAGGGGATATGGGATGACAATCAGTGGTGTATTTTGGATCTGTGCTGTTCTAGGCATGACGGAACCTGGGCACCCCCTAATTTACATTTGCCCCACCTCTTCCTGTTAAAGACTAACACACACACACACACACACACTTTAACTGACAGACACACACTGACAGACATACTCACTCTCACTCAGAGACACAAACACTCACTCACAGACACACACAATCACTCATACACACACTCACTCACAGACAAACACTGACAGACATACAGACACACTGACAGATATACAGACACACTGACACCCAAACACACACACACACTGCCAGGCAGAAACACACACACACTGCCAGACAGCCAGACAGACACACACACACATCCCCGCCCCCCAACACTTACAGATTATTATTTTTTTATTTTAATTTAAATCCACCCAGCCTCCCTACCTTTGGGAGAGCTGGGTGGATTTTTTACCTGGGGTCCAGTGGGGCTGCTGGCCGGGCTGTTTTGGCAGGGAGGGAGGCAGGCATGCAGGCAGCTGGGCGGCTAGCTGAATTCCAAGGTGGACGCGAGGGAGCGCTGATTTGTGAGCTCTCTCTGCTCAGCTACCTCGTGCGCCACAGAGTGATGCCGGGAGCTGGAATATGACATCATATTCCGGCTCCCGGCATCACTCTGCGGCGTGAGAGGGAGCCAAGCAGAGAGAGCTCACAAATCAGTGCTCCCTCGCCGCCCGCCTTGGAACTCAGCTGGCCACCTGCCACCAGGCTAACAAGGTATTTGCATGGTCATTTGGGGGCGGCGTTTTTTGCCGTTTAGCAGCAAATACGTCAATGATGACAATGAGTCTTAATTTTTCTCAACAGTCAAACTACTTGCCTTGACCTCTTTAAAACTGTAAGAACAATACATTATAATCATTTTAGGGTCAATTATTAGTTGTGTATATATGGGAGCAATCTTACATTACAGATGTCATTTTATTCATCTTTGGTTTCTATCAAAAACATTAGTATTCCAGACAGTTTGTCATGATGTCAAAAGGAAACAGCAATGTTGGACAATACCCACTAGTACTATAAGGGTGTTGTTGTCTGATTAGTTTTACTTATTACATTGTATGTGGCTTCGCATAGTGCATGGAATGAGGTTCCTTAGGTGTGTGTCCACGTTACCATTTATTTATATATTATATTTAGATTGTATTACAATGTGATCTTATGTTGTTAAATGATTTGTATAATGGTACATGCTATAATGTAATCAATAAATATATTTGTGTTTGTGGGTATATATGTGATTTCCCTTTTTGTTTATGTTTTTGGTAATTGTTTTTTATGTTTCCTCTGTGGTCTTTAATTCATTGCTGCTAGGTTTCCATGGTCTTGTTTATTCCTACCATGCAAAGAAAGAAGAAAGAAAGAACAGGAAGAAAGAAAGGAACTCCACAACATCATGTAAAAGCCATGACTGCCTTTATTTCATTCGTAAAGAGTGCCTGACAACAATTTAATTTGTGACAGAAGACTTTCACGTGTTAAAATGCTAAAGTGGGACATACAAAACCAGGACAATTTACTATTAAATTGTAGTATCTTTGTGAATGTATATATATATATAAAAAAAAAAATTAATCTCTAAATTTGAAATTAATAATGAAATAATAAGGACAATATATACAAATGAGACATATCTATCATTTAGAAATAAGATAGAATATGTATGGATGCAAATGATAGTCAAAAAAGTACAGTTGAACCATTAAAGGGACACTATAGTCACCTGAACAACTTTAGCTTAATGAAGCAGTTTTGGTGTATAGAACATGCCCCTGCAGTCTCACTGCTCAATCCTCTGCCATTTAGGAGTTAAATCCCTTTGTGTATGAACCCTAGTCACACCTCCCTGCATGTGACTTGCACAGCCTTCCATAAACACTTCCTGTAAAGAGAGCTCTATTTAGACTTTCTTTATTGCAAGTTCTGTTTAATTAAGATTTTCTTATCCCCTGCTATGTTAATAGCTTGCTAGACCCTGCAAGAGCCTCCTGTATGTGATTAAAGTTCAATTTAGAGATTGAGATACAATTATTTAAGGTAAATTACATCTGTTTGAAAGTGAAACCAGTTTTTTTTTTTTCATGCAGGCTCTGTCAATCATAGCCGGGGGAGGTGTGGCTAGGGCTGCATAAACAGAAACAAAGTGATTTGACTCCTAAATGACAATGAATTGAGCAGTGAAATTGCAGGGGAATGATCTATACACTAAAACTGCAACAAAAATGCAAAAAAGGTCATGAACAATTTTGGAAAATCCTCAGTCAGTAAGGGGTTAAGCTATAATACATAATATGGGCTATATTTCTCTCTATATAACTGCAACAATAAATTACATACTTGACAAGGCAAATATGTACATTGAAATATTCTCTGTGGGAACATGCTCTTGGCAATATGATTGTTTATTTCCATTTAATGCATGATAATCCCATTCCATGGTAAAAGCAATTATTTATAATACACCTTCCTTTGAGGAATCTTACATTAAGCCATGCTCATCATTCTCACTGAACCAATAATGTGTTTTTAATCCCATGCCAAAACAAAACATTAAAAGTGCTTTAGATACCATTCACACATAGTACATTATATCATGTGTCTGTAATACTTTATTATTTACAGTATAATTCACAGGTTTATATCCTCTTTTATTCTACAACAGCCTCTGCTGAATCCTATAATAATATTTTTACACTCATTTTATTTATTTAAGCTCAGTGTTTCACTTTTATTCTCTTTAATATTCTTGAAGACCTAATATTTTTTCGTAATCAACATATTCATTGCAATTTTCAACAATACAGAGGAAGGTGCAAATACAAATATGCAATAATACACTCATACTAGTGATGTACCGAACTGTTCGCCGGCTCCAAAGAACTTTCCCACGCGTGTAAAATGACACAGAGCACTGTGATTGGATGGCTTGAAATCCATCCAATCACAGTGCTCTGTGTCATTTTACACAGCGTGGGAAAGATCAATTTTCCCACGCTGTGTAAAATAACACAGAGCACTGTGATTGGATGGATTTCAAGCCATCCAATAACAGTGCTCTGTGTCATTTTACACGCGTGGGAAAGTTCTTTGGAATTTTCCCACGCTGTGTAAAATGACACAGAGCACTGTGATTGGATGGATTTCAAGCCATCCAATCACAGTGCTCTGTGTCATTTTACACAGCGTGGGAAAGATAAATTTTCCCACGCTGTGTAAAATGACACAGAGCACTGTGATTGGATGGATTTCAAGCCATCCAATTACAGTGCTCTGTGTCATTTTACACGCGTGGGAAAGTTCTTTGGAATTTTCCCACACTGTGTAAAATGACAAAGAGCACTCTGATTGGCTTAAACCAGCCAATCAGAGTGTTCTTAGCCTAATTGCAGGGCGTGGCAAGGCTTTATAAGCCTTCCCCCGCCCTGCAGAGCTCAGTCTGCGCGGAGCCCTCCATGGGTGAAGATGGATTATTTTTTTGTGCGGTTTTTTTTTTGTTTTATTTTTTTTGTTTTTTTTAATTCTTTATTTTATTTGTGCTTAGAATAACAACAGACGTGCAAGGCCACAACAGCCGTTGCAGGTATAGTATCAGCATTTCAAATTGTGGCAGAGTAGACAGCACATTTTTTTTTTTATATGAAGTTAGAGAATGACAAGTTATAAAACATATGCAGTGAGTAATAGACACGCAGAGAAATAAGTCTAACTAGCTATGAGACTTCAGTAGATTACAATAAGTATGCTATTGCATGTAGTTAGCTAGCTCTGAGACTTCAGTGGTTAATCTTCAGTTGTGATAGTAATGTTACATGTTTAATAGGCTAGAACAGTGCTTAGACTAGTCTGTGGGCATCTCAGTTTAAAAGCCAGACTTAAGAGTAAGACATGTAGGCGATTAGGCAGGTAGGTATGTTATAAGTATAGTAATAAATGACAGGCTACTTAGAAGCACGTCTTATGCATGCCGGAGTGCAGAATGCAAGTGTAAAACAATTACATGCAGTGAGTGTTACTCAGAGTCCTCTACTGATGAAAAGTCTCTGCTCATGGGGTGCCACGTGTAGCCGGTGCCGTTTGGAGCCTTTGGTGTGTAGATCTCTTTCAGCCATAGGTTTGGTGTACCAGGGTACCCGGTCTGCTTCCAGTCGCTGGATGCTGTTCTCTAGGCTGGTACTCTGCTGGGATTTTACAGCATATGACGATCTCCTCGGCGGCAGGGGTGTAAATGGTTGCTTGACTGCTGTTTCACCACGTGTCAGTAAGCCCCGCGGAGTGGTGATAATTGCGGGCAGCCAGCGAATCGGGGAGTCGGCTTGTACTTTGCACAGAGGAGGGAGAAGGCCTCCGAGACTCCAGCCATAGCGGTGGTGAGTATCGTGTTTAGATTCGAGGCTGTATGCAGGTGGTCTCTGTGCCATCGCCCATGGCCTCCGCCATCTTGATTACAGTGCTGGGGTTGCGGGACTTGGCGGCCCAGCTACAATGCCTCAGGTGCGTCTTGGTGTTCAGGTCCAGAGGGTGAGGACCGGGATCACCCCCCCGGTCCAAAAAGGGGGGGGGTTTGGGGCCAGTTCCCCGCAGGGCTGACTCTTGGCTGAGCGCTGATCGGCAGGCAGCGGGGCAGCGGCCGTCTACCCCGCTCTCCTCCTGAGTAGGCCTGAAAGTGCCAATGAGGAACCCTCCTCCTGGGGACTGAAGCCCGTGTGGCCAGCCTCTCCCTGGATCCAGGGCTCTCTGCCCGCTGAGGGCCACCAGTGCTGGACGGTTTTCTGCCCAAAATTGCATTGTTTTAATGCCTATTTAGGCCTAGTTTGCAGGAGCTGGTGTCGAGTGCGACCGTCCAGCTCGGCGGTCCGGCCCCGCCCCCTCTTTGTTTTATTTTTTAATTGCGTCGGTTATTATGGTTTTTTTTTGGCCTTTTTTGGGGCTGAAAAAAGAAGATTGTAGAAGAAAGAAAACATCTTTATAGGTCCCCCCTAAATGTTAATTTTAGGGCCCCCACCCACCGCTCAGGGGTGGGGGCCGGGGGGGGACAATAGGTCCCCCCCTTATTGTTAATTTTAGGGCCCCCACCCACCGCTCAGGGGTGGGGGCCGGGGGGGGGACAATAGGTCCCCCCTATTGTTAATTTTAGGGCCCCCACCCACCGCTCAGGGGTGGGGGCGGGGGGGGGACAATAGGTCCCCCCCTTATTGTTAATTTTAGGGCCCCCACCCACCGCTCAGGGGTGGGGGCCGGGGGGGGGACAATAGGTCCCCCATATTGTTAATTTTAGGGCCCCCACCCACCGCTCAGGGGTGGGGGCTGGGGGGGACAATAGGTCCCCCCCTATTGTTAATTTTAGGGCCCCCACCCACCGCTCAGGGGTGGGGGCCGGGGGGGACAATAGGTCCCCCCCTTATTGTTAATTTTAGGGCCCCCACCCACCGCTCAGGGGTGGGGGCCGGGGGGGACAATAGGTCCCCCCTATTGTTAATTTTAGGGCCCCCACCCGCCGCACAGGGGTGGGGGCCGGAGAGGGGGAGGACAGTAGGTCCCCCCTCATTATCTTTATGGCCCCCACCCGCCGCCCAGGGGTGGGGGCCGGGGGGGGGACAGTAGCCCCCCCTCATTATCATTATGGCCACACAGGGGCCCCACACAGGGGTGGGGGCCGGGGGGCGGAGGACAGTAGGTCCCCCCCCCTCATTATCATTATGGCCCCCACCCGAACCCAGGGGTGGGGGGAGGAGAGTAGGTCTCCTCCCCCCCCCCCTTCAACCACTATTGTGGGTTTTAAAATTCGCCTGCCTATTGAAGGCTATGGCGGTTCGCACGGTTCGCCGGTTCGCGAACATTTGCGGACGTTCGCGTCCGCCGTTCGCGAACCGAAAATTTTATGTTCGCGATATCACTAACTCATACAATTCAAAACATTGAGAAAGTAGCACTAGAATATCGAACCTAACTCATATATATTGAAGCCTAAAGACCTAAAGCATTATTCTAAAGTGACTTGGGTCACATTCATCAGCACCTTTGTGTGGATTGGTTAGGAAATAAACAGAGGCCAAACTAGGACCTATAGAAAAGAGGTAGAAAGTAAAATTGGGAGAATGGTTCATCAAAGTGCAATTGACATTTTCATTTTGAAATACAGGGATACAAACGCATATATGTATGTGTGTGTGTTAATCAAGTTACATTCTAAAACATTTACAGCTTAACTGTTTTAAAACATGGACCCCGATTTTAATAATTTTGGATAAGCATTTCGAAAAAAATAATTTATTTTGGAAAATAAAAATAATACTTTAATATTTTGAACTTTTAATATTTTTTAAAAATAATTTTAAAAGTTTATCCAAAACTATTTTTTTAAGGACATGCTTATTTCAGCCTAAATTTTCATATTTACTTTTCAATTCACCATTTGGGAATTAAAATTGTCAGTCAAAACAATGTAATTAATTGTACTTATGAAAGCATGTTCTCACAAAGCTTCTTTCAGTGTACTTATTTGTAATGTAAAGTATGTCATCTAATGTAGCAGTTACAAATACAGTAATACAGTAAATACAGACTTCACATTTGTAGCTTAACCATAGAGTAGGTGGTTAACCATATCCAGATTGTATTCAACTCTTTCTGAAAAAGAAAGTTTCAGAAAGAGATCATTGGTTTACATTAAAGTACAATGTACACATATCTCCCAAACAGGGCCGGTGCAAGGATTTTTGCCGCCCTAGGCAAAAGTAAAGTTTGCCCCCCCCCCCCTGTGACATCACAATGCCCCAACCATATGACCTGCCATGTTAACTAACGCTAGTGCTGCAGTGCCGCCGTGTTTACATTAAAAGGCCTGCAGGGACAGGCTATAGACACCAGAACCACTACATTAAGCTGCAGTGGTTCTGGGGACTATAGTGTTTCTTTAATGTGAGGTAAATTAGATTAGTGCCACAAATAATATACTAGATTGCCTACTTACAACCAGATGAGGATGATGATGGGCTCTAGCTGCAGTCTGGCTCCACTGGTCTGGTGTAGAACAGGATCTATGGAGGCTGTTTGTAACTGTGGTCACAAAAATCAATTTTTCTGGGAGAACGGGAAGCAGCTCCATTTTTTGGGGCCCTTTACACAGCTCAACTTCTGGGTCCCAGGGTCCACCAATGAGTTTGTTCACAGGGGGTGGAGTGTGTAGGGGATGTCCTGATTTTCTTTGTAAGGAATGCATTGTGTGAATTTGTGTGTGTATGTGTAAGGGCTGCAAGGTGTGTTTCTGTGTATGTAAGGGATAAAGTGTGTGAGTCTGTAAGGGGTGCTTTGAGTGTGTGTGTAAGGGGTGCATTGAGTGTGTGTAAGGAATGCATTGTGTGTTTCTGTGTGTGTAAGGGATGCATTGTGTGTAAGGGTTGAATTGCGTGTGTGTGTGTGTAATGCATTGTGTGTGTGATGCATTGTGTGTTTTTCTGTGTGCAAGGGGTGCATTGTCTTTGTGTGTAAGGGGTGCATTGTGTGTGTGTGTGTGTGTGTGATGAATGTCGATCTCTCCCCCCTCCCTTGTCACTCTCTTCTCCCCCTCCCTTGTCACTCTTATTACCCCTCCCTCCCCTGTCACTCCCCCCTCCGTCCCCTGTCACTCCCCCCTCCCTGTCAATTTCTCTCTCCCCCTCAATTCCCCTCCCTGTCAATGTCTTCCCCCCATCAGTTTCTTTCTCCCCCCGTCAGTTTCTTTCTCCCCCCTCCCTGTCAGTTTCTTTCTTCCCCCCTCCCCTTGTCAGTTTTATTCTTCCCCCCTCCCTCCATCTTTCTTCCCCCCTCCCTCTTTCTTTCCCCCTCCCTCCCTCTTTCTTTCCCCCTCCCTCCCTGTTTCTTTCCCCCTACCTCCCTGTTTCTTTCCCCCTCCCTCCCTGTTTCTTTCTCCCCCCTCCCTCCCTCCCTGTTTCTTTCTCCCCCCCTCGCTCCCTCCCTGTTTCTTTCTCCCCCCCTCCCTCCCTGTTTCTTTCTCCCCCTCCCTCCCTCCCTGTTTCTTCCCCCCCTCCCTGTTTCTTTCTCCCCCCTCCCTCCCTGTTTCTTCCACTCCCCCTGTTTCTTTCTCCCCCCCTCCCTCCCTCCCTGTTTCTTCCCCCCCTGTTTCTTTCTCCCCCCTCCCTCACTGTTTCGTTCTCCCCTCCCTCCCTCCCTGTTTCTTTCTTCCCCCCCTCCCCTACCTATGATGTAGCGTGGCTGAGCTCTGTATGGTCCGCGGGTACAGGGAGCTTTTGTTTCCTGTACCCGGCCGGACTAAAAGGAAGTGAACACTCAGTGTTCACTTCCTGTTAGTCCGGCCGGGTACAGGAGACAGATGCACCCTGTACCCGCGGACCATACAGCGCTCGGCCACGCTACAGTGAGGGAGTGACAGGAGGGAGCGCTGAGCGCTTCCCTCCTGTCAGCCCCTCTCCTCATGCTGCGCCCAGGCGGTGCGCCCTCATGGACGCACCAGCCCGGGCAAAGCTGCAGCCGCCTGAGGCTCTTTACAGAGCGCTCGGGCGGCTGCAGCATTAGGGGGGCCGGCGCCTAGTCCGCCTAACAGGAAGCGCCCTGCTCCCAAACTTATGCTGTGTGTTCTTTTATACATACATTCAGACACATCAACAATATGGAGCTCCTAGTAAAAATGGGTATTATGATAGAAAAAAAAGATATAGATAGAGGGATTTGGGCTTAAAATAGGGACTGTCCCTCCTAAATTGGGATACTTTGGAGGTATGCACTTGTTCATAATTTGAATTGATAAGCTGCATATGTTTAAAAATAGATGTGGTCTTTGAGTGGTGAATTGCAATAATGAGCTGATAACATGCTCTAAAATAAGGCATAGGACCAGCATCAATTTTGGAAAAAATATGAAATTGGTGTGTCTCAAATTTTCTTTTTAACATCCACATGTACACTTGGGTATCTACTTTAAGAAATGGCAGACCTTTGTTGCGTAGTTTGAAGTACAAACCTGCTAACATGCCCCAAAATAGGACATTGGCTCAGCATCAGATTTGCCATTTAAACATTCACATTTACCTGGCAAAGGTACACATAGGGATATTGCTGTACTCACATGACATAGCTGAACAACATATGACATGTTATACTGCTGTAACACACATGAGGATTGCAAAATATACATTAAAATCTCAGTGTGTGTACAAAAAGTCAGAACGCTTATTACCACTACCACTTGGTACAAACTACTGAAAAATTTTCCTACGCTAAGGTTCATAATATACCTTTTGAAATACCCTTTTCTTTAAGAAATGGTAGGCATTTAGCAACCTGCTAAAATGCTCCATAATGGAACAATCAACACCATCTGATTCACACTTAAAAACCTGAAATGGTCACATCTCTTATATGGCACTGTAACTTCACAAAATGTGGTCTAAGTCATACATTTGGCATATTGTTTTACTCAGAAGATGTAACTGAGAATAGTGACCCAGACAGTCCATGAGAACCAACTGAGTAGTTGTGGAGAGGCAAATAGTAAGCTCTAACTAATGCTGTGGCTCACAATGCATGTGCTGACACCATATTTATTCAACCGATGCTCGTGTTCAGCTTCCTGTTACCGCAGACAGACAAGGTCCCGGGTGACAGCCCCAGGTCTCATGAAGAGCCCATATGCAGGTTTGACTGTTCTGGCAAGTCATGGCACCCTGCATAAAGTACCAGGAGGTATGATGATATATAGCTTGGTTGCTACATCTAAGTGCTGCTTTTAAGTGTTTGATATTCTGGAGAGATATTCTGGAGGTATTCTGGAGAGGTTTACATAATCTTCAACTGTCTTCAAGATTTTGCTAAGAGTTTTCTTTTTTACTGTTACAGGTAAGATTCATCTATAGGAAAAGGTTACTGATTGCACAAGGTTTGATTTCCTGTTGGTAATTAGTAAGGCATTCAATCTGGTTAGCTAGGTGTTTGCTATTGATTGTTGGTTAATTAGATTGTAGCAGAGAGGTAGTATAATCCACAGTATCTCCGTTGGGTAACAGGAACAGCATAAAATAATCCAGGCAAATAAATACAGCATACAATAATCCTGGGAGCGTTGTAAGAATCCTTCCTTCCCAAGAACTAGACGACACATAGGCTGGGAGTAGAGATGTCCCGAACAGTTTGTTGGCGAATAGTTCCTGGCGAACATAGATTGTTCACGTTCGCCATGGACGGCGAACATATGCGATGCTCAGTCCGCCCCTATTCGTCATCATTGAGTAAACTTTGACCCTGTACCTCACAGTCAGCAGACACATTCCAGCCAATCAGCAGCAGACCCTCCCACCTCCTGGACAGCATCCATTTTAGATTCATTCTGAAGCTGCATTCTTTTTTTTTTTATTCTTTTTTTTCTTTTTTTTAGACAGAAGTGTGTTATATTTGAGCATGCTAGGCTGAACATGCGTATATCATGGCTAGTTGCACTGAGGGTATGAGTATATAGCAGTACATTGTTGTGAAAGATGGCTGTCATGTTTAGGGTGTAACTTGCACATTAGCAACTGTGTATTTATATCAGCAGCTCCACCACTAGTTATAAATCAAGTGTGAGTCGCCCCATGAGATGAGACTAGTGAATAACATAATACATGAACGGTTAAGGTAAAGGCATGTAAGGAACTACGACAATAAACTCTTTAGGAGGTAAAATAATGACATGTTTAAACGCTTGCTACTTTACGATTAGTTAATGTGCAGAGAGCAGTTCATGTGATCAAAGGCATGGTGTGGAGGATCGGCTATAGTGGGACATGCTTGGCAGGCTGCTGTTTACTGCTTGTGCTCATCCGATCCCTTCTGGGCGCCAGGTGCAGACCCTGGGAGTCCCTGATACCTGGAACAACAAAGGCAAGTCTCTGGCTGAGTGCCGGGTTCGCGGCTTGAGGTGGTGGAAGCTTGTTTTGTCAGGTGTTCAGATCTGTCCCGGTGGTGCTTCACGAACGGGTGAGTGCTTGATGTGGGGCAGGCTCTGCATTTCTGTTTGTGCCTCCAGTCCCGTCTTCGACGCCTTTTGCGTTGGTGGATTTTAATGGGGGCTGCTTCGCTTAGCTGTGGTGGAGCTTGTTGGTGCTCTGGTGGAGCTTGTTGGGGCTTCCTGCGTGTTATTTGCTTCCAAAATTGATTAAAGAGTCTGTCCAGTTTAGACTCAATATCCTGCCATGCTTTGCTGGTACCAGGAGGACACGCGGCTGCCGACATATTGGGAGAGTCGCAGACGAGTATGTCAGCCTGGGCGGCTGTGCTCTGTGCGTCCATTAGCTCCAGACAGCCTCTCAGGGGTGGACCGGGATAACCCCCACCGGTCCGAGAAGGGGGGGTAACGGAGCTCCTGCCGGGAAGTAGCTGCTCCTGGGCATCCCAGGATCGGGAGATCGGCTGCCTCTCCTGCCCTGTGAGCACCAGGCCACACTTGCCACACGGAGGTAAGTAAGACTCTGTCGAGTTGCTGACCGCAATTAAGCATGTCGGGTCGGTCAGGTAGGAGCAACATTGCTGGGTCATTCCCTTCTGGGGTGAAATTTGCTTGTTGATAGCTGCTTAAAGTGAGATATTGAGGGAGCTCACACAAAGTGCGTCTTTCCTCCATGAGCACACATTTCGTGAAAGTACCACTCAGATCCCAGCATAAATAACCGAACGCCGCACGAAACAAGTATTACATTCAAGTTACATTCAAACTACCGATTGACTTTAGGGAACCACTTTACCGAAGGACCGGGGCTCCCGAGCGGCTTGAAAGTCCAGTGGTATTCGTGCCGTCGAGTAGCCGATTTTAGTTCCAGGCGGTCAACGACAAAATACCGCTGGGCTACAAAGGATCCAAGATGGCCGACCGCCACATGGTCGGTAGCCGAACGGCGGCCACCCTGAATCCCTCCAATTACCGATTGCAACAATGTTGCAATCCTTAATGGGAGCCACACGACCTCCTGTGTGTTGGCTCCCTTCAGGAGTTTGGTTGTTTCACGAACAGTGTTGAAATTCACTGTTCGTGAAACTATTGTATGAATGCTGGCGGTTTTTCCTGCCGCCAGCATATGAACGCTATTGTTCGCATGGAACCTATCCAGCATACACATACTTGGTTCTTAAAGGGATACACACATCTTTAGGACAATACCGTAAACAATGGCTAATTCGCCACATAGATATTGTTTGCAAATAAACATAGGCCTACCCAGGTGTTAAACATTCCTAGTGGATGGTGATTTTAGGAGTTATATAAGGGTTGTGGTCATTAGCTTGGCTAATATAGCTTGGTTGCTACATCTAAGTGCTGCTTCTCAATGTGTGATTGGAGATATTCTGGAGAGTGCTTCTTCTAAGTGTGTGATTGGAGATATTCTGAAGATAAACTGGAGGTAGTCTGAGGTACACAGGAGAAAAAAAAAGTTAAGATTTGTTTGATTTAAATTATTCAAATTAAATTATTATTATTTTGTGACTTTAATCTTCCTGATGTGAATTAGAAAACCAAAATAGCTGCTTGTGCCAGGAGCACACATATTCTAAACTCCCTACTTGGATTGTCTCTAAAACAAGTCGTTGAGGAACCAACTCGTGAAGAGGCCATTCTAGATTAAGTGTTAACTAATGGAGATTTGGTATCAGATATTACTGTAGGTGAAAGGTTTGGATCCAGTGATCACTGAGTCACACCACACAAAAACAAAAGTAAAACAAGGATTAGTTAGATAAAAAACAAAAGAAAGAAGGTATGTAAAAGAGGATAAAAATCTAGCTGACTGCCTCAATGAATATTTTTTTGTTCAGTATTTACAGATGAAAATGAAGGAAAGGGACTGTGACAGACTGCCTGGCACTCCGACCGAATACCTTCCCCAATCAATGCTCCTAGTGCTTGCCGAGGACTCCAAGCACCCCACCAGAAACCATAAGCACTACAGACCTTGCCGTCCTTCACCCACCCTGGACTCAAGACCAGGATCCAGCTTCCAGTGGGCAGACCTCTCCTACTCCAGAGAGCGTAGCAGGAACAAGCTCTTACAAGAGCTTACACTCAGGGGAGTATTGTGATTATAGCAATCCCCAAGAGTGTAGTTATCCCATCCCCCAAACATGAGCCAAGACTTCATGAAGGGGTAAAGCAGGTCTGTTTAATGCAAGCCAGCACTTACAATTTATACAGTTTTTCAGGCCAGAGGCACACCCCCTGGATCTGATGGAACACAGGGACACAAGGGATGTAAACCAATCAAAAAAGTCATTAACAGTACGACACTCCCACATACAGCACACAATTCCTCCCCTCTGCCTGTGATCATACAGATCAGAGCAGGGGTTCAGGAAATTCCTGGAAGTTTCTTTTGACCGACCGCACGCATGGTTTCATGCCCAAAACAGTTCCAGAGAAATAGGCTGTGCAGCCGGTCTATTTTCAATGTCAAAGTTCAGTTCAAATAGCCGAACGGGAACCATTCGTGCAAATAACCAATGTTAAAGTGCCGTTCGAATTGTCGAACACCGAACTCCCGTCGAAGCGTTGAAGTTCCAGAGAAGGTGAAGTTCAGCGGTGTTTGTGCCGTCGCGTATCCAATTTGAGTTCCATGAACTCAACGACAAAACACAGCTGAACACGTTCGACTAAATAAGATGCCCGCCGCCACATGTTCGACTATAAGAACGGCGACCACCCAGCCATTCGTCAATTTGGCTGCAGTTAACTCCCAACCTGGGAGGTAAATAGGCTGCACACTCCACTTGTGTGTGGACCAGCTTTTCGGTAGTTCGAAGTTCCACTTCGACCACTTCGAAAGTTTAAAGGGACATTGTGCTAAGTCCCAACATGCACAAATAGTGTTGTTAGAGGGCAATACATCCAAGGGCCCATAGTCACAGGGCAAGAGGCTGGCAAGCAGGCCCCTCCAAGTACAAGTGACAAGGTTACTTTCGCCACAGGGGCCTCAGTTAGGAAAAAAGGACAAATTAGTCATTTGTTACATGTGTGTTTACAGGGGAAGAGGTTTCTATTTCAACTGTCAAAAGACAAATAAGGCAATGGGACCTGATGGAATACACCCAAAGTTATTAAAATAGCTTAGTGGTGTACTAGCAAAACCATTAACAGGTTTATTTAACCAATCATTGTTAACAGGAGTAGTCCCAGAAGATTGGAAGTTAGCAAATGTTGTGCCCATTCACAAGAAAGGTAGTGGGGAGGAGTCGGGGCAACTATAGGCCAGTAAGCCTTACTTTAGTAGTGGGGAAAGTAATGGAAACCATGTTAAAGGATAGGATTGTTGAACATCTAAAAACACATGGATTTCAAGATCAGAGAAAACATGGGTTTACTTCAGAGAGAACATGCCAAACTAATATTATTGATTTTTTTGATTGGGTAACTAAAATAATAGATGAGTGTGGTGCAGTAGGCATTGCTACCTAAAGTGAGGCTTTTGAAACTGTTGCACATAGAAGGCTTACCAAGAAACAGCAATCTTTAAGTTTGGATTCCAATATTGTTAAATGGGTAAGGCAGTGGTTGAGTGACAGGCAATAGAGGGTTGTAGTCAATGGAGTATATTCGAAGCATGGGCTTGTCACCAGTGGGGTACCTCATGGATCTGTACTTGGACCCATTCTTTTTTAATATTTTTATTAGTGATATTGCAGAAGGTCTTGATGGTAAGGTATGTATTTTTGCTGATGATACTAAGATATGTATTCCAGGAGGGATAAGCCAAATGACAAATGATTTAGGTAAACTAGAAAAATGGTCAGAGTTGTGGCAACTGACATTTAATGTGGATAAGTGCAAGATAATGCATCTTGGACGTAAAAACCCAAGGGCAGAGTACAGAATATTTGATAGAGTCCTAACTTCAACATCTGAGCAAAGGGATTTAGGGGTGATTTTTTTCTGATGACTTAAAGGTAGGCAGAAAATGTAATAGAGCAGCAGGAAATGCTAGCAGAATGCTTGGTTGTATAGGGAGAGGTATTAGCAGTAGAAAGAGGGAAGTGCTCATGCCATTGTACAGAACACTGGTGAGACCTCACTTGGAGTATTGTACACAGGACTGGAGACCGTATCTCCAGAAGGATATTGTTACTTCAGAGAGAGTTCAGAGAAGGGATACTAAACTGGTTCATGGATTGCAGGATAAAACGTACAAGGAAAAGTTAAAGGATCTTAACATGTATAGCTTGGAGGAAAGATGAAATAGGGGTGAAATTATAGAAACATTTAAATACATAAAGGGAATCAACACAGTAAAGGAGGGGACTATATTTAAAAGAAGAAAAACTACCACAACAAGAGGACATAGTCTTAAATTAGAGGGGCAAAGGTTTAAAAATAATATCCAGAAGTATTACTTTACTGAGAGGATGCATGGAATAGCCTTCCAGTTGAAGTGGTAGAGGTTAACACAGTAAAGGAGTTTAAGCATGCGTGGGATATGCATAAGGCTATCCTAACTATAAGATAAGGCTAGGGACTAATGAAAGTATTTAGACAATTGGGCAGACTAGATGGGCTGAATGGTTCTTATCTGCCGTTTGTATGATGAACTCCCTCAAAGCCCACAACCCAGGAAGGCAGTAGCGGGTAATGGTTACCCCGGGATCCAGATGAGCACTGGAAGGTCGAGACAGTCTTCTCCTGAGCTGCAAGCATGGTAATATGGAAACTTTCCTCCAAGCCAAGCCAGACCTGGAGAGTGGAGGGTCAGTAAGTAAGCCATGTAGAGAGCTGTCGCTCCACTACGCCTCTGCAGGTCGACTCATTCTGTGTTGTAGTTTCTTCCAGAACGTGGTTAAGATGGCATCTAGTTGCAGCATGGGCATTTCCAGAAAGCTCTGTGTAATGGAGTTAAGTATGATGTCTGCCATCTAGATGTAGGCTGTGGGTTAGTCCCTGTGTGATTAGAGGTTCCGTCTGGTCACAATTTCACCCCTGTGTAGGAGTCAGAGGCTAGTGGGAAAATGCCAGAATGACCCTTACCAGCAGGGGGTAAACAGGGACCAAGACCACTTCAACTGGAATATCCGCAGGGAGATCGACTGCCTCTCCCAGTCAGAATCCGCATACAGGTCACAGAGCAGCTTTGGGTGAAAAGGGGTGAAAACCCCTTCAGTGACTTACCAGAAGCAGTGACATGTCCCACGTCGCTGCTTCTTCCTCTGCCGCTGCTCCTCCTCTGCATTACGTCGGCCGGTGGGCGAGACTGATCCCGCCCACCGGCCGGGGAGACCGAATGCGCATGCGCGGCAATGCCGCGCATGCGCATTTGAGCTCCCCATAGGAAAGCATTGAAACGCTGCGACGCTCTAGCACAGGTTTTCTGTAGACAGCCACTAGAGGTGGAGTTAACCCTGCAAGGTAATTTTTGCAGTTTATAAAAAAAACTGCAATAATTACACTTGCAGGGTTAAGAGTAGTCGGAGTTGGCACCCAGACCACTCCAATGGGCAGAAGTGGTCTGGGTGCCTGGAGTGTCCCTTTATTCAGGCTCTGAAATGCTAGAATCTGTACTTCTTAGAGATGCAGAGTGCTTCCAACATAAACAATGGAGGTTTCCCAAAGTCAAAAGTCAGTTAAATCACAGTTTTTTGGCGTTTTTGCTTGGAGCTATCTCAAAGTGCTGCCATTCAGATTGGCAGTTAGGCCCCTCCCCCGCTTTGATGGGTTTTGGTTTCATACTCATGCTGTGATTTTCTCATTGTTCTAAAGTCTTTACTTTTGCTTAAAGAAAAATGTTTTGCAGCTTACTGCAGCATAACTCCCTTCTGACAAATAACTTTCCTGATCAGAAGATGTTTTATTCTTGCTTATTGCTTGGATGCGTTTATTTTTTTTTATTTTTTTTCAATCCTATGCATTGAAATGAAAGATGAATAAAAAAAAAAAGAGAAAACATTTTAAGAAACATACATATGAGTTTTATGAGCAGATTATTTTTAATTGCAAATTAGTAGCAATATTACTATACATTATGAATGTATAATTAGAGAGAACAGTATGTGAGCATTTAAAGTCTCCTTGCTAAGGGCAGAAGATAGCTGTTGTACAATCTAAATTAAATACAGATTTGATTTCAGGTTTTGGCAGCCTAAGGCACACTGCACCATAATCACAACAGGCAGTATTGACTATGGTGCTCAGAGTGCCCCTTCATTTACAAGGAAAATTGTATTAATATGTCTATATTTACATATGTCTAATTTCAATAAGGCACCGCCAATGCAGAGGTAAATACGATGATCCATAACAATGTCAAATCTTTTCAATAACATTTTCATTTTGGTACTTACTGTGCTGCGAAGGACAGAATAATCATAAACTGAGGCAATATGCCTGCCCATATTAAATATTCAAGAAACGTGATTGTCACTTAATCTTGGATAGCACAGAGACAATAAATCAGGCATTACTGTAAAAATGCAAATGATATAACTCACCCTATGAAAATGCACAGTCAAGTAGCCATATATTATTAAGAAGTAAAGGATGTGTATCATAAACCACATAGGGAGGTGAGGCCCCTGAGCCAGGTGTAGTAATAAACAATAATAGTAACAAAAAAATATATACAACCTGACCACAGGCGAATGGCAGAGTATTATCTATAAAATAAGAATAAAAAATAACATAGTGTATACTGTGTATTGAAATTTGGTGAATAATATGAGGATGGACTACCACTCACATTTACCAGAGCCGTACCAGGCTCTGTATAGCAGGCTCAAGGGTGCCAATACTGGCTAACGAAGCTCCAAGGCAAAAATATGCAGGATTCCGTGGTAAAAAAGAATTTATTTTATGAATAAAAATATCAATATAAAATAACAGACTCCCGGTTATCAGGGGGTGGAACCCAAACAACAAATGTTATAAAATAAAGGTATCCACTTACCCCAAACAAAGTAAACCGTCGGAGTAAGTATAGAGAACAAATAAAATACAATCAAATGATACAAGGTTCAGCAGACGCGTTTCGGCTCGGTGGCCTTCTTCCAGTGCTGATTTTCGGGTCCTCGTGGTTTGTTTAAATGCGCCCGGCATTGTAGATCACCTGTGCGTGTTTTTCTTCCGTATACGTCATTTCCGGTAATTACGGATGATGTCATTTCCGGTATCGTCAGTTGGAACGCACGGTGGAACGCATGTAGCATTCAGTAGTTTCCGGTCTCGGAAAAATTACATTAAAAAAGAATTGATTATATGTAAGAACAGAAATATATACAAAGACCTAAAAAAGCCTTTATAAAGTGGATAAAGATCCATAAAAATGGATCTTAAACTGTCATCTTTTAAACTCTCATATTAATTAACCACTTTAGTAAGCAGAAGCTTATAATCAAGTATACACATAAGTGGAGTGTAGGAGCCGGCCAAACATAGGCAAAAAGGAATAATGTAAAAAAGGGGGTATATTTCGAAAGTCACCTAGGACACTAAATTTACTAAACATTAAATAAATATCTATGTAAACTGAAATGTATGTGTGTCTTTAAAAGAAAAGTAAAACCTCACCCAAAACTGGTTCTACAATTTTAAACATGTATTAATTGAAGAAGTGCATTTTAACCTTTAACGCCAACCTGCAAAAACATGACTTTAACGCAGCTAGGGGTGCATAGCATGCCCTAATGATCGGATGCCCCCCTGGCCCAGATACTTACCATCTCTCCCAGTCCAACTCAGGGAGACTGCATGACAACTCAGGCCTTTCCCTTCTGGCAAATCCCACCAATCCACTCCATGTGATTGTGATGTTATCACGATCACATGAACTGATCCGCAGTTTACAATACTGCCTGCAAGGGGACCTCCTAGGTAGTCAGGCAGATCCCCCAAGTTTAAAAAAACAAACAATGAATTATGGAAAAAATATAGATATAAATAGACGTTCGCCATCGACACAAAGGTGGCGTTCACCGTTTGTTGCTCCCTTATCCTTAAACTATCTCACAACATCATTAAGTTATACCTCACACGAACACCACCACCTACTAAGTACTTTTCCCATTAAAAATACCCCATTAAAAATACAGGTATACAACGTTTTGACTGTCCTCAAACTACCAAACGTCAACCAATCGACAGGCGTAAATTTAGAACACTGTCAGATTTATTAGACAAAATTCCTTTTGAAACAAACACAAATATGATAATTAGGACAGCTAAATACATAGCTTTCTATGGTTTCTCACACCTAAATAAATTAACCATTGAAAAGTCTGCTGGTGCATCTCTATGTCTCAAAGTTTAAGGTCTTAAAAAATTAGGGGATCATTATATACTTACACTGCAACTGTCACAAACAAATCAAGTACCCATTGAAAATACTTTACCACTTTTGCTGTTTACTTACAGGTCGTCTTGGGAATATATCTCTTTAATGCTACATGTTAGTCACCTCACTATATCCAAGTTCCTCTTGTACAATAAGACACTCTTTTTATAATTGATAATTTTATTATTTTCATTTGGAAGACATGTAGACATGGTGATTATGGGTGGGGTTACAGAATAAAGAGGGGGTGGGGATAATAATGCATAACATCATACGTAACATTTGTTTCATTATTTTACATCGGTTGTACGTTGTTATTAGTTAACAGTGCTATCATTTACTGTGGGTGGGCTCATGTTGGTAGCTCATACCCATATCCGGGGAGGGAAGACATGGGGTAACATATTCACATATATTAACTTTTATAAACAAAAACATATTTACAGCCTATGGTTCTTTCGTGTCGTAATATGAGTGGTCTTTGGTGTCTTTTCCGTGTGGGCTATCGGTTGGGTCTATCTCGAGGGTATGTTACTGAAACCTCTGTTTGTCTCGGCCCTTCTCGTTTGGGTGTGTGTTTTGTACTTTTGCCACATGTCATATATGTGTACATTCGTGAGCCCCGTGTGTCCTTGAGTTCCTGCGAACCTTTCATATGTCACATTCGTGGATATGAGATTGAGAACTTCGTTTGTAGACGGGGTCGTGGTCAATCTCCAGTTCCTAGCAATGATAGTAGTCGCTGCTATAAGTATGAGGAAGGACAGTTTTCCTTTTGGTTTTGGTAGATTTAGCGGTAAGATGTGTAGAAGATATGTTTCCACAGACGATGGTATACGTGTCCCTGTACCATCTTCAATTATGTCACCTATTGTGTCCCAAAGTGGTCGTATTCGTGGACATGACCACCATATGTGAAGTGTATCTCCTATGTCTCTCTGGCATCTCCAACATTCGTTGCCGACTGTGTTGTACATTTTGGAGAGTTTGTCGGGTGTAAGGTACCACCTGTACATTAGTTTCCTGGAAATCTCCAGGTGAGAGGCACACATCGTCATGCCCTTGTGGGCCCTGAAGGCCACGTTCCACTCTTGGGGGGTTAGTTCCCTGTCTAGGTCTTTGTGCCATTATCTTTGGAATCCCCAGGGGTGTGGTTGTGGTTCCTCTAGTAGTGTGATATAGCAGAAGGAGAGGGTTTTTTCTGTTGTTTCATGCTTAAGCATTTGTGTTCAAATTGTGTCATTTGAGCTTCCTTGCTCTCTGTCTTCGTGTGTTGGCTGTTTCCGCGAAGTGTGTGTAGCATTTGCATGTGTGAGAAGCGGGCCAGGGATGGTATATTAAACTGTGTCTGTAGGTCTTTAAAGCTTTTCAGAGACCCCAGGTGTAGTACTTGGTATAGGTGGGTTATGTCATGGGCTGCCCATATTTTGTAGTTGAAAGAGGGATTGATTGCGTGTAGGGTTTTCAGCAGGGTTGCGGGGGACCATTTGTTCGTCGAGCTCACCCTATATCTGTTTTTGTCCCATATAGAGAGCATTAGCCTAGTGGTTGGCAGTATCTTTGGGGTGTGTGGTCTCAGTTCCCTTGGGGCCCATAAGATGTGTGGTATGTTTTTACCTTCCATTCTGCTGGATTCCAGGGACACCCATTGGGGGGCGTGGGCCTGCGCATGGCACCCTATTACATTGGCTAGTTGTGTGGCTCTGTGGTATTCTCTTACATCTGGGAAGCCTAGGCCCCCATCTCTTACTGTTCTGGATAAGAGCTTCCACGGAACTCTAGTCTTTTTATTGTGCCATCCAAATTTTAATTGTGTGGCTTGAAGGGTGTTGAGGTATTTCACAGGGATGTTTATTTGTAACGTGCAAAATATGTACAGAATTTTGGGCAGTATCATCATTTTGATTGCTGCGCATCGGCCCACCCAAGTGAGGTATTTGCCTTCCCAGGACTTCAATGTGTTCTCTATTTCTGTGTGTAGTTTTTGGTAGTTCGCTGTGAAGAGCGAGTTTTGTGATTTTGTCAATTTTATGCCAAGGAAGGTAAGGTAGTCTTGTCTCCAGTCGTATTTAAATGCTGTTTTCAGTCTGTCCATAGTGTCGCTCCCTATCCCTATCCCCATTGCTTGGGTTTTTGTAGTGTTAAGCTTATAATAGGATTCTATGCCGTAGTTATGTAGTTCTTTTTGTAGGTTAGGGAGTGAAATAGTCGGTTGGGAGAGTGTCAAGAGCACATCATCTGCAAACAGATTGCTTTTGTATTCTTTGTCTGCTATCTTTATGCCATGTATATTTGGGTTTTGTCTGATTTCTTCTGCGAGTGGTTCTAGGGCCAGTACGTAAAGGAGGGGTGATAGGGGGCACACTTGCCTAGTCCCATTCGTGATGACGAATGGGTCAGATTGGAACCTTGAGGTCGTTACTGCAGCATTTGGGAGGCTGTATAGTGCTTTTATAGCCGATTGGTACGTGGGGGGAAAGTCAAATTTCGTGAGGACTGCCTCTAGGAAGTGCCAATTCAGTCTGTCAAAGGCCTTTTTGGCGTCTAGGGATAGTATAAGACCCTGTGACCTGTCCATGTGCAGCATTTGCAAAATATCCACCACCTTCCGTGTATTAGCCCTGTCTCCCATGAACAAAACCCACTTGGTCGTCTGAAATAAGGGCTGGGAGAATAGTTTTAAGTCTAGTGGCTAGAACTTTGGCGTATAGTTTGGTGTCTGCGTTTAATAAAGATATGGGTCGGAAATTTGGGCAGTGTGTTGGTGCTTTTCCTGGTTTCGGGAGGGTTATTACTCTGGCTGGGAATTTCCCTGTGTGTAGTGCGTGGTTAAAGGCTGAAGTAAGATGTGGGGCCAGGATGTGTTTAAACTTTGTGTAGTATTCATTCGTATACCCGCCGGGGCCCGGAGCCTTCCCTTTGGGCAGGGAGTCAATGCAGTCAAGCACTTCATTTTCTGTAATAGAGGCTGCTAGTAGGTGTTTCTGGGTGTCGTCTAGGGTTGGGAGTGGGATATCATTTAGGTAGGATCGTATGCTTGTTTCCGTGGGTCTTGGAGTGTTAGGGTCATCTGCAAGATTGTATAGCCAACTATAATATTGGGCAAATTCCTTGCATATATCTGAAGGTAGATGTAGTTTCCGGCCCTTTTTGTTGACAATGTGGGCTATCCTTGTTTGCTGCTGTCTGTCTCGTAATCTTTATGCTAGGAGCTTACAGGCTTTATTACCTTGGACATATGTGCGTGTATTTAGTCTGTTTAGCATGAGGCCACATTTATGTAGTCGGGTTTCATCGAGTTTCTCCTGGAGTGCTTGTATTTGTTGTTTGTGTATCTCTGAGGGGTGTTTTTGGTTTTCTATGTGTAGTTTATCAAGTCATGTCCTGCATTGTGTCGTTTCTTTTTCCGCTTGTTTCTTGAGGAAAGAAGCCCTGCTGATGAGTGTGCCCCTCATTACTGCTTTGTGAGCTAACCACAACATGTGAGGATTTTGTTGGTTGTGAAGTAGTGTGATGTTGGTTGTGAAGTAGTGTCGTAGGTCCTTTTCTAAAGCGTCACAAAATTGTGCATTTTTAAGCAGGGTATCATTAAGGCGCCATGGGCTTCTGTGTTTGAATTCATATGTGTTGGCAAGTGATAATGTCACTGGTGCGTGGTCCGACCAATTAATGGGCTCGATGTCGCAGTCTAAGATTTTGGTCATGGTGGAGTCGTGCATGTAGCATCCATCGATTCTGGAATATGTGTTGTGTACTTTCGAGTGGTGTGTGTAGGCTCTTTCTGTGGGATGTAAAGCTCTCCATATGTCTCTGAGTCCAAATGAGGACATCAGGGATCTGAGGGTCCCGCTATGTTTTTTAAGGGTTTTATAGTGTGGAGAGGATGCTGGTCTGGTTGAGTCTATCGTTGGGTCCGTAACATGGTTAAGGTCCCTGCCTAGATCAAGGGTGCCCTTTCTCACCTTCTCTGTTTTGGTGAGGACTTTGTGTAGGAAGTTTCTCTGGTTAGAGTTTGGGGAGTACACATTCACCAGTGTGTATTCTAAGTCATTGATGGTCCCTTGCCATATGATGTATCTGCCCCCTGAGTCAATTATTTGGTCGTGTGTGGACACCGTGAGGTCTTTACTCAGTAGTATAGAAACCCCTCTAGATTTTTGTGATGTGGTGGCATGTATTTGGTGGGGATAGTCGAGGGTGTGACATTTGTATGGGATGTTCAGGCCCTGGACATTATGTGAATACAGTTTCAGATTGAACTTGGGTGTTCGGGGAAAAATGCTGGTTCGTCTCGCAGGCTCATCTTGTACACCTAGGGTCTGTGTTTCAAATAAAATATTTTAACCCTGCCCTTACGGATGTCTGTATGTCGGGAGGTTTGTGTGGATGTGCGTGCGACCATAGGAAAAGAAAAACATTTAACATATATACAAAAGTATGAACATAAATAAAACTGTAGCCTGATCATTGTTCCCTCAAGTTCCCTGAGGGCTCAGGTTGTAGTGTTAGTTTCTCTGACTAGCCTGGGCTGCCCGGGGGTTCGGGAGTTCGGGTCCAGTCGGACGGTCACCATGATGACCGCAGTCCTGCCCATGCGGCTCTTATACTTGCACTATATGGGGTATTATAGAGTAGAGATGCTGAAATCACACCTAACTTGGGTTGTGGGTGGGGATATCTCTTTGATCCATTTATACTAAGGGTGTTATTTGTTTCTTCGTTGGTTATGCCTTTATAAGTTAGTCGGGTGAGTATCTATGGAGTACCACTCTTGTGCATATTTCTGAGAGGGGAGGTATCGGTGGTATAACAGTGTCAGGGATTAACAGCGGAGTGGGCATCATCTTGTACAAGATTTTGCGTGGGTATCTGTGGAATACCTCTTTTGTGTACATTTCTGAGAGGGGAGGGTATCTGTAGTGGTAGTGGCATAACAGTGTCAGGGATCAACAACAGAATGGGCATCGTCTTGTACAAGATTATGCATGGGTTTCGTTACTGTGCCTTCAGTACCCAGATCTGTGTCTCTCCTATGATGGCCCCCCTGAAGTGAACATCCCTCTTGGGTATGTGAACATTCATGTCAGTTTCATATACATTTCAAATTAAAACATATTACCCACTCCCGACCATTGGCAGTTCAATACAGTAGATCTCAGGTCAAAGGGTTTGTTCGTGTCTCTTAGTCCTTGCAGAGTTTTGTGCCCAATGCAGGCCCTTCGGTCGTCAGGCGAGTGGTGTCTTGCACTTCTCCGTTAAGTCACTTGTCGGTGGTGTCCCTTGGTGACTTGGAGTGTCTGACTTTCTGCCCGTCCGCTTGGAGCTTTGGTAGTTGTTTGGGCCTATCGTCCGTCGTGGCTATGGTCATGCCCCAGGAACGTTGTAGTCGAGCGCCGGCTTCTGCATCTGTGGCCACATATGTTTTGCCTTCTCGGAGAATCAGCAGTTTGATGGGGAATCCCCAACGGTATGGGATCATCTTATTTCTCAGCTCTGAAGTGATCTTCCTAAAAGTTCTCCTGCGCCGAAGCGTTTCAGCTGATAGGTCTGCATATATCTGGATGGGCCTGTACTGATTGGGTAAGTCGTGTAGCCGCCTTTTGGATCGGATAATGGCTTCCTTGACGTGGAAGTAGTGCATCCTAGTTAACACATCCCTTGGCGTTGAGGTGGGTAAGTGTTGTGGTTTTGCCACCTTGTGTGCTCTGTCCATGAGCATCAGATTAGTCGGGATGTCGGGGGCTAAAGCTTGAAATAGGCCTGTAAGGTAGGCCATGAGGTCTATTGATTGTACCTCTTCAGGTATCCCTCTTACCCGTAGGTTTTGGCGCCGGGATCTGTCTTCGAGGTCCATATTTTTAATTTCTTGTTTTTCCAGCCGTGCTTCCATTTCTTCTATTTTATCTGTTATGTTGTTATGTGTTTCGGTGTATTCCGCCATCTTGTTCTCCATGTGGGCCGTGCAGTTACCTATGTCGGCTATATCTCGCCGGAGGTCCGCAATTGCCCCTTGCACTGTAGCTTGAATTTTAGCCGCCATTTCATCCAACATTCTCTGGAATAGGTCACCCTGTATCTGCATGGTTTCCTGGGGAGAGTGGGGCCGAGATGATTCCCTGTCGTCACCACTGCTATCGCCATCTTGTGCTGCATGCACCGGCGTTTTTTGTCATGTATTTTTTGTCAAGCATGTCGCTTTTGTTGTGAAAAAATAATGTTTTTCTTTGGTGTCTGCTGTTTTTCTTGTTCCACTATGTGACATGGTGGATTATTTGTAAGGTAGGGGTGATTTCGCGATGATTTGCCGCTGATTAAAATGCTTATTTAGCCGCTAGCTCGGGAGCTCCGTCCTCAGGCGTCCATTCAGTTCGAGCGCCGGCTCCGCCCCCCATAAGACACTCTTTTTAAGACTGCACTGTGACCCTTTATCATATTCAAAACATTAATTTAAGATTGACGCAGTCTCAGTTGCATCTAGTAAAAACAGCCCAGTACACATAATTAAAATATTAGGATGATGGAAATGTGCCACATACAAAGGACCGGAGATCAAATTGAGACAAGCATTTAAGGATCTGTCTATGTAATTGTTATACGTAATATAATTTAATGTATTGCATTGTTAAAACCTTTTTGCTATCTTTATTTACAGGCCTCCATAAACATCTGTTCCGGCACACTACAACCAACTTTGCACTCTCTCGGCCTTTGTCCGAAACCACTAATGTTAATGTTAACTAATATAAATAAATATATATATATATATATGCAAAGTAATTCTAAGTGTATTATGATATTTATAGATAGATATCAATATACATTTAGAATGGAAATATATATACATATTTCATATATACATATATTTTGGAGTCTAGCTTTTTTTTCACCCCTCCCTGTCACAGGTGCCTCATCTCAGGGCCCTTTTAAACCTTGTACTGCAGATGGATTTTTTTCCCCAAGTAAGTGGGTTAATCTCAGAAGAGCAGACATTAGGCTGTTAGTATAGGATCTGCCCAAGATGGAGTACATTGACATTGTGGCAGGCTTATGCAATGTATGATCATATAAGGCCACTAAACCCCCATTATGTTTGCCTTTATAAGGTGTTTTAAAAAAAAAAAAAAAAAAACTAATAAAATCTGTCAAAATAGAAGTTGCAGTTTAGTGGATAAGTGATTGCGCTGGATCTTGTGTATTGTATAAATTGTCCCCCAGGAGCACCCCATTTATGCATGTTCAGGTGAGCACAGCCCCCTGGCTTAATATATATGTATATTTGGGAGTCTAGCCAACTCCTTGGTTTTGCACCCCTCCCTGTCACAGGTGCCTCATCCCAGCCTTGTATTTAGCCTTGTATTGCAGAGAGCCCCAGATGGAATTTTTTCCCCAAGTAAGTTGGTTAATCTCATAAGAGCAGACATTAGACTGTGAGAGTAGGACCTGCCAAAGATGGGGTACATTGACGTTGTGGCAGGCTTATGCAGTGTATGATCATACAGGGAGTGCAGAATTATTAGGCAAATGAGTATTTTGACCACATCATCCTCTTTATGCATGTTGTCTTACTCCAAGCTGTATAGGCTCGAAAGCCTACTACCAATTAAGCATATTAGGTGATGTGCATCTCTGTAATGAGAAGGGGTGTGGTCTAATGGCATCAACACCCTATATCAGGTGTGCATAATTATTAGGCAACTTCCTTTCAAAAGAAGGACTTGGGTCAAAAGAAGGACTTGACAGGCTCAGAAAAGTCAAAAATAGTGAGATATCTTGCAGAGGGATGCAGCACTCTTAAAATTGCAAAGCTTCTGAAGCGTGATCATCGAACAATCAAGCGTTTCATTCAAAATAGTCAACAGGGTCGCAAGAAGCGTGTGGAGAAACCAAGGCGCAAAATAACTGCCCATGAACTGAGAAAAGTCAAGCGTGCAGCTGCCAAGATGCCACTTGCCACCAGTTTGGCCATATTGCAACATCACTGGAGTGCCCAAAAGCACAAAGTGTGCAATACTCAGAGACATGGCCAAGGTAAGAAAGGCTGAAAGACGACCACCACTGAACAAGACACACAAGCTGAAACGTCAAGACTGGGCCAAGAAATATCTCAAGACTGATTTTTCTAAGGTTTTATGGACTGATGAAATGAGAGTGAGTCTTGATGGGCTAGATGGATGGGCCCGTGGCTGGATTGGTAAAGGGCAGAGAGCTCCAGTCCGACTCAGACGCCAGCAAGGTGGAGGTGGAGTACTGGTTTGGGCTGGTATCATCAAAGATGAGCTTGTGGGGCCTTTTCGGGTTGAGGATGGAGTCAAGCTCAACTCCCAGTCCTACTGCCAGTTTCTGGAAGACACCTTCTTCAAGCAGTGGTACAGGAAGAAGTCTGCATCCTTCAAGAAAAACATGATTTTCATGCAGGACAAGTACTCCACAGCGTGGCTGGCAAGAAAGGGTATAAAAGAAGAAAATCTAATGACATGGCCTCCTTGTTCACCTGATCTGAACCCCATTGAGAACCTGTGGTCCATCATCAAATGTGAGATTTACAAGGAGGGAAAACAGTACACCTCTCTGAACAGTGTCTGGGAGGCTGTGGTTGCTGCTGCACGCAATGTTGATGGTGAACAGATCAAAACACTGACAGAATCCATGGATGGATGGCTTTTGAGTGTCCTTGCAAAGAAAGGTGGCTATATTGGTCACCGATTTGTTTTTGTTATGTTTTTGAATGTCAGAAATGTATATTTGTGAATGTTGAGATGTTATATTGGTTTCACTGGTAAAAATAAATAATTGAAATGGGTATATATTTGTTTTTTGTTAAGTTGCCTAATAATTATGCACAGTAATAGTCACCTGCACACACAGATATCCCCCTAAAATAGCTATAACTAAAAACAAACTAAAAACTACTTCCAAAAATATTCAGCTTTGATATTAATTTTTTGGGTTCATTGAGAACATGGTTGTTGTTCAATAATAAAATGAATCCTCAAAAATACAACTTGCCTAATAATTCTGCACTCCCTGTATAATGTTACTAAACCCCCATTATTGTTGCCCAGATTAGGTTTATTTTTATTTGTTTAAACTAATGCACTGGATCTTGTGTATTGTGTGTGTGTGTATGTGTGTGTATATATATATATATATATATATATATATATATATATATATATATATATATATATATATATATATGTGTGTGTATATATATATCTATGTATATATATACACACACACACATACAGTATCTCACAAAGTGAGTACACCCCCCACATTTTTGTAATTATTTTATTATATCTTGACACCCTGCTACTCACAGTGTTCAAGCCACAGGCAGGTTTATTGGATCAAAAAGGCAAAGCAACGTTTCGACCTGCTAAGTGGTCTTTGTCATGGTTTGCCTTTTTGATCCAATAAACCTGTCTGTGGCTTGAACACTGAGTGCCTGGATATTTTTCCTGTTCTTGGTTATATGTATCTTGGATTTGTTTGTCCTGTTTCAATGCACCCGGCATCAAGTGGAATTGAGTTTTGCTTCATGATACTGGTGTACTAATGATGGTATTGGTGGTGGTAGCAGTGGAGCTGGTGATGGCAACATTGACAGTTGGTGAGCTACTTGTGACAGTGGTAGCAGGCACAGGTGATGTCTCAACTGTCTCCATTGGATAAGGTGATTCTTTAGCAGATACAGATTATTTTGGTCTGAAACAAATCTACAAGTTTAATATTTATATTGCTCTAGATACACAAACATTATTCATATTAGTTTGAGTTATTCTCCTATAAGACATAGTGACCACTTTAGTGACCATCTAAGTTTAACCCTTTTTGCTGTAAACATAGCAGTTTCATAGAAACTGCTATGTTTGCAATAGGGTTAATCCAGCCTCTATTGGCTGTCTCATTGACAGCCGCTAGAGGCGCTTCCGTGCTTCTCACTGTGATTTTCACAGTGAGAAGACACCAGCGTCCATAGGAAAGCATTGAGAATGACAGTGACGGAAGAAGAGGGAGGAAACATGTATTCCTGACACTATAGTGTTAAACACCATCTAGCCCCTCCCCCCTCTTAAATATAGTATTCCAGGCTGCCGGTGCTGGCTCTGCCTTCTTGGTTGACATTATCAGAAGTGGTGATCTCAGCCAATCCCACAGGAAACATTGGATTGGCTGAGATTGTCAAGGAGGCAGATCAGTTGCAGAGCCAGCAAAAGCCAAACACAGCCCTGGCCAATATGAAGCACCTCATAGAGATGCATTGAATGAAGAAGAGGATGGAAACACTGCATGTCAGTGCTGCACAGTGTGCCGCACTTGCCCCAGGAATTACCTCTAGTAGCCATCTGAGGAGGGGCCATTGGAGGTGTTTACTGCAAGAAGCCTGAAGGGACGGATTTTTTTCAACAGAACAAATACATTAAGCTGTTGTTCTGGTGACAATAGTGTCCCTTTAAAGTTGAAATGCACGTTAAATTCTCACATCAGTAAATAACCCTGTATGTAATTCAATTATACATACAACCTCACTACTTATTAATTGCTGCTAAGTTCAAAAGTACACTCAAACACATCATCTAGTAATGTGAGTTTTATTATTGAGAAACGGTGACATATTTCTTACACATTGCTATAAAACTCAGTGGCACACTGATAGCATAATACACTACTGTGAGGTGTATTACTTTCGGGTTCTTGAGTTTAAGGATTACTTTAACCACTATGACCACTTCTTTTTTTAGAAGTGGTCATGGTGTAGGAGTCTGTATGTGCAGTGTTTCAAAAGAGCATGGTTTTCCCATGCTTCGTATTGTAGTACAACATTGAAAAAGTAAGCCTTTAATATTCAGCCATCCATTTAATCGCCAACTCGATTCAGGGATGTTTATTGAAATTTGCAGTTCAGATACATATTTAAAACTTTATGTAGCACAACTTTAATGGCTTTCGTTTTCACAGTCTCATAGGTTTCCATGGGTAAAATATTTAGCAGTCAGTGGGTAAATGTAATTGGTGATGAGTGATAAAATGTCAGTGTAAAGGTAGCCAAAGCCAAGATAATAAAATAAAATTTTTGTTTTTATAAAATAATTTAATTAAAGTTTAAGCTAAAGTTGCAAGTATGATCCCATGAATAATGAACAGACGCAAAACAGTAATTGCGTGGGTAAAAAAAAAAAAAAGAAGAATAACACCAATTCTATCCTAATAGGAATTTTGATCATGTTCACAAGTTGGTCTCCGAAAAAACAAAACAAAAAGGAGCTTTTAATAATATCAAACATAGAAATTGTTAGCTTTTTTGTGTGTGCATGTGTTCTTTCGCCTAATACATTTTGCTTTGTTTGATCTTAGGGATCAACGACAGAGCTATTAAACTATCAAAATGTCTGTTTGTGGTTAAGATGGCTGAAGTGCCTTGGTGATGTCCTTCAGTTAATCATTCCATACGTGCACTCATTTGATGGTCTCAGCCTATGACTATCCCCATCACAGCTCAGATTTAAATGACGGAGTGGCTTGAGTGGAAATGGCAGGAGGGTACTGCAGGCAGGGAGAGACCCTAGTTCACCATTAAAGCGTTAGCAAACAGTGAACACTGAACTGAGGGACAACATCAAGGAACTCCAGACATTATAAGGACTATAAAGAAATTAAGTGGTATGATGCACCGACTGTTATTTTAAGGTTTTAATGTAACTTGCAATAATGCTAACATTTCAAATTAAGAAACCTGGCTTGCCAAATTGACTTCCCTGGGAAGATGATGCGTCCAACTGTATCTGTTCAAACTGCCTTTGTCAATGACTGGCGCTATCCTCAAAATCCCCTTGGTGGTACTAGTGGAGTAGGAACAATTACTGATGTTGTTCCCAATTCCCTCTAAATCAAGCTTCCCAAAACTCCAGCCCTCCAGATGTTGGCTGAAAATCATGGGAGTTGTAGTTCAGCAACATCTGGAGGGCCTGGGTTTGGGGAAGCCTGCTCTAAACGCATGCTTTTACAGTGATGTTACCCTCTATTTCACCATACTTATAGTCATGCAGCCGCTGGGTCTGAGGAAAAAGTGATATGTCTGGAGTGCTTGCGAAAACAGAATTAGAAAAAAAAATAATTAAAAAGGATTTTCTTTCCACAAATACTAAACAAAAAAGACCTGTCAAACTGTAAATTGCTGATTCCAAGTTGCACTAACCGTAATCGCCATTTTTACAATAGGACGTATGAATCAGGCTATCTAATACTCACAGCTTGTGTGAATGTGTATGTAGGTAGTCAAGGAGAACGTTTTTTTTTTCTCTAAGAGATTCAGCTTGTCACACTCTTTCTCAGAAACACCTACATACTAATAACACTATAATGTACTTCTAAAAAGAAAAGTAAAAATGAACAGGGAAATAACAACTAAATAACATTCAGCGATATAGTAGTAGTCACCAGTTAAAGTACATTGAAAAAAAAAAATCCTTCATTAAAAAGCTCCAGCACTGCAGGGGTAACAAAAAACCCTCCTAAAAGCCTTCTTAGACACTCTAGCACATTAAATTGTATATGTAGCAGGAGAGACTGATAGTCCTACTTCTCTACAGATCCACTCCAGCCTGCCATACTGCTCCAATACCATCATCATATCACCGTGTACTGCCACCAGTGTAAACAAAAAAAAAAAAACAATACATACCAAAAGCAGTCGTACATAAACTAAATTAATTTTGATGTAAACTTTATCAGTTCTTATAAATACCATTATACACTGACACAAAGATAAAGCACCGCGCTTACAGCAGCAGTAGCTTAGTATCCAACAGTTCTAAATACATAGTAAAAACAAAGAGAACGTTACCTGTGCTCTGGCCTAAATCCCTATGTTCATTTAAACAAAATGGAGGCTCTTTAGTTTTAGGGATTTAGGCCAGAGCGCAGGTAACGTTCTCTTTGTTTTAACCATTATACACTGATCCACCACAACATTAAATCCACTGACAAGTGAATACCATTATTTGGGACATGAGTGTCAGACCAGGACTATGGAGCCCCGCCTCAGAACTTGCAATATATTAAGGATCTGCTGCTAATGTATTGGTGCCAGGTACCACATGACTTGCTTGTTGTCTTGTGTAGTCCATACCTCAATGCCTCAGAGCCAGTGGCAGAACTACCATGAATTCCTGTCATTTCCTCCATGCAGAGGCTGGGAGAAAGGAGGGGACACATAGAGGAGGGAGAGCACATCAGACAGCCTCAGACTCCCATAATTCTCAGCCAGCTCAGGAAACCACCCTCCTGCATCCCAAAGGTATAAAAAAAAAAACAAGGTGTGTGTCTTTTTGTGTTAGTGGGTGGTGTGCCAGTGTGTGTATCTGTGTGTATGTCAGCGTGGGCATATTTGTGTCAGTGCATACTTGTATCTGTGTGTGTCAGTGTGGGTAATGTGTGTAATGTGTGCAATGTGCATTTGTATCTGTATCTGTATGTATCACTGTGTAAGTGTGTAGCTGCATATGTGTGTGTTCATACATCCCAGCATTCAATTTCAAATATCAACACGACATACAAACACACTCTTCCAATCAAACAGCAACACTACATGCAATCAAACCCCAACACTGCATACAAACACACCCCTGCAATCAAATGCAAACACTACAACACACTGTTTAAATCAAACACTAAAACTACATACAAACAACAGCAATCTATTAAAATGCCAACCTTGTATATAAACACACCCCTAATTCAAACACCAAAAGTACACACAAACACAGCCCTTCATTTAAACACAAACACTTACTACAAACACATCCCTGCATTAAAACACACTATATATATTATATAATTAATCCACTGCATTTATGTGGCAACAGTACTTACAAACACACAACTGCATTCAAAGGCCAACACTACACAAATACACCCTTCTGTTCACACACCGCATACAAAAACATGCTTAAGTTCAAACACACAAAACATTCATCATCGCCTTATGGGTGGGCGGGATAAAAAAAATTCACATACCTAACCCAATAAGACACAGACACTAAAGGTATATGGGTCAAATTTGCCTACAGCTTTTTATAAATATATAATCGTAATAAATTAACATTGAATAAAGTCATTGCCCCCAACCCCGCCATACCACATCTGTATCCCCTACAGTTTTTATGACCCATATCTGAAAAACATAAACATATAACAATATTTCACCAACATAAACATAGAAATATAAAGTGCAAATGTTTTAAATAACCATGGTATTCCAGCCTTTAGGTCACTACCCCTCTGCTGTGACAGAACGGGACAACCAAGCAGACCAACTCCAGGGAGGGAGGGAGGGAACTAAGATAGCTGCCTATTTATATCGCTCAGCCACTAACTTCCTAATCCACCAATTCCCACAAAGCCTCCGCCTAAGCCCGCCTCCTAGCCCTGTCAAGGCCCCTTTCCACTAAGCTGTGCTTTTTTTTTTAAATTCTTTATTTTTGTAGTGCATATAGATATAACAACGCGTATGTGGTGCCCCAACGGCAATCCAATTACGCTTTAACGACAATAATTACAATGGGGTACATGGTAACTTTTGCATTTACATGGGGTTACAAATTGTAGATTCCAAACTATTCAGAGCTAATTTGACATCATGAGGAGACCTACACGATATTAGGCAGGTGGTTTTAATATTGTGGCTGATTAGTGTATGTTACTGCTATATCATGCTTATGTTTGTTCAGCAGTTTGAGTTATATACTACTCTTTGACAACAGATTTCAGTGATGTACTATTTGCCAAAATGTTACAGTTTCAACACAATTTAAATTGAAAACTCTACATTTTACAATTAAAAAAATATATATTTTAACAGCACCTGTTCAAAGTCGGTGAGTTTGAAGACTTCCTTAAATCGCGATCATTCATCTGTGAATTGGCTGTCACTTTCCTTACATTTTGTTCATTGTATTTTTAATTGCAAGTCATTAAGTTTTCTTTTTCAATAGCAGTATGTTGCTAATTTGCATAATTTTCCATAAGTCTTCCTTCATTTCCTTATTGCACCATCTCTGTCAAACTCTGTTGTCTATCTTGTAACATTTTCTATTACACAACTTCACTGGCAGATGTTAAATTACAAAGCATGACTTTTAATATCAGTGGTGCGATGACATACAGATTTATAGTTTGCTTCATAATTTGTTGACATACCCCATTTCCTTTCAGCAGGCAAATGCAAATAAGTTGCGAATGATGTTTTAATAATAGAGTTATCATTGGATATCTTGGCATACTAAAAGTAAGACATGAGTTTGTATGTATCAGAGCCCCATACATTTGCTGTTTTATCATTGCTACAAAACCAGACTAAAATAATTACAACTTTTGCCACGGATGCACGTCATTCTCATTTATACTGATCTCAACTGCAGCTCGTATTATGTTCAGCCTACCACTTGACAAGCTGTGTATTTGGTATAAAGTGGACTAAATATTAACTCTTTAAAAGTTTACTCCAGCCAGAAAAAAGGGTTACTCTATCCTTCATACCAAAAAAAGCTTAAACTTACTTTTTCCATAGGCCAAATTTTCCCTAAGCCCTATCTTCCTCTGCTGGCATCACTCCCATTCGCCAGAGGGGTAAGAAAGTCAGGGAGGGGCAGAAGCTAAGGGAAGGAATGGGGTTGCACAGAGCCACACTGTGCTATAAGATCTGATTGACAATGAAACCATTTTTTTTTCATATTAGCTGTCTGAGTCACAGCTAGGGGTGATGTGGCTAGGGCCGCATAAACAAAAACAAAAGGTATTTAAAGCAACACTTCATTACATAAAGCACTATGCAGAGAACAAAAGAAAAATCTACATTTTCTTAAACCATTTCTAGAGCAATTTTTTTTTTGAATTTATAGGCATTTCATTTTTCTATGACTATTTTTCCCCAAATTGTTTATATAACACTTATCTTCTGTGGAGATCTAATACCATTACTAAGGGGAAATCGCTGCCTGGGCCTACTCTCATAGGCATCTCAGCATCCTTGTAGTTAATGGAGTCGTAGGCATCTCAACCATCAGTTGGTGGATGTACTTACACCGCATAGGAACATCTGTTTAATTTTCATTGCACAGCCCGAATGCCACATCACTAATGACATGCAACCAAGAAGTCCCAGCAGTTGCCTCAGTTAGTGTACAGGCTCCACAGACATACAGAGAGATAATGCCAATCCGCCACTTAGCTGTAATTGGACTGAGGTAGCCCAGCTTGTATTACCTAGTTTATGGGGGTGTGAGTAGTTTTGTCCTTGGGCAGTAACTGCCTATAAAACCCAAGATCACCCAATCCAGTGCTGAGTTATTCTATAGCTCCACTACCTGAAGCCTGATGGTCCATTTCTGGTCTCCTAGCCTCCCTGCTCAGTTCCATTTCCTGCATCCTGATATGCCTCTTGCAGTATTTCTGGATTTCATAATTCCTGGGATTTCCTTTTTCTTTTCTTAATAAAGCCTACACGAGCCTCCAGGCCTTCCTTGAGTGTGATGATTCACAAGTGTGTGCTATTGGTCTGCAATTGGGTTCCAGCTCCACAACCTGCATTATACCGGATATGACACAGTGCTCCTAACGTGTTGATATCATTGCAGGAAAACCACATTTCTGCAAACAGGTTTTTAAGCACATTTAGTAATCATCTAGTTGGTTTCATCGAAAGTTTGTTATGTGATAATGCCATTTGATAGTTCTGGAGTGAACACATCATAATAAGCTGGAGCCAGCAGATGTCACAGCATATTGCCACCTGTGGTGGGCATTTTACTGACTTTGGCAATATTATCCTACTTAATTGATTCTCAATGGATAGCTTAGTCAAACCGGCATTTTGACCCTTTGGATACCATAGAAGTAAGCATTATATCATATATCAATGCTAAGATCTGTGGCCTTCAAATGGTTAAAATAAGCATACCCCACACAAAATTATTTCACATAAAAACGACATTAGATATGTCTCTAGAAGTGGTAATAAGTGGCTTCACAAGACAGTTTTAGACAGTTCTTGTGAGGCTTCCTGTGGACTAATCAGTTAGAGCGTGCTGCGCTTCTGATTAGCGCTCTTGAAAAGCTTTATGCTTAGTGTTTCAACAGAAACACATATGGAGGAAGAGAGAATATTTCAACCTGTTCTTTTCTGCACATGACCTAGAGGTTTGCAACATCAGTGACTGCAATTTGTTCCCAATGGGTTGTTTACAATTACTTATTTTTTTTAACTTAACGTTACAATTTAAAGTGAATGGTGCGGTGGGGGCTATAAGTGGGCTTATTGAACACAAGTCATTATTTTTAAATTAAGAAAAAAAATTTAAAAGATGACAATCAAAAGATTTAAATTTTGCAGATAGAAAAACTATTATTTTGACATTATTTACTAAAGTGAGAATTCAAAGTTCATTCCACATTTAAATTTAAGCACCAAAGCAACTTTAGCTTAATGGATAGGTTTATGTGTATATATCATGCCGCTGCAGTCAAACTGCTCAATTTACTGCCATTTGGAGTTAAATAAATTTGTGTATGCAGCCCTAGCTACACCTCTCCTGCATGTGGCCTCCAAAGTATTCCTGTACATTTCCTGTAAAGTGAGATCTAGTGTTTAAACTTCCTTTATTGAACAGTGTGTTTAGAATCCCTTATCTCCTGCTATGTTAACAGCCTGATAGATCCTGCAGGGGCCACCTGTGTGTGATTACAGTTCAATTACCAGAGCAGGAGATTAAAAAAAAACTTTAACAAACTGTACTGATTGAAAATTAAATTAATTTCTTTTCATTCAGGCTGTATCAGTCACATCCAGATGAGGTGTGACTAGAGCTGCATAAACAGAAACACTAGTGATTTGATTCCTAAATGGCAGAGAATGAACCAGTTGGACTGCATTGGCATGATCTAAGCATTAGCATTAGCATTTGACATTAGGATGGTGATATTGAAGAGAGGGTGGATGACCGGGTGCATTATCTACAAGCAGAATTACTTGAAAAGGTATTTTATCTTCACAATATTTTTTCACTTCAGGTACAAAATAATGTGAGAACCAATCTTTAAACAGCAAAGCAGTAACCCAACATTTTTTATTGACTCTCCATATGACTGGCAGTGTGCTTTTCACAATTCCGTTAAGTGCCCTAGAATGTTCTGCATGATGCACCATCATGGGTTTTAACTTACAATCTCCCAGTTGCATTCCCACCAAGAAATAAAGTTAGTAGATCTTTTGCTGGTTTAAAACCGGGCATTGTTGATTCTTCTGTATCAGCACTTGCAGATTCTTCAAGGATTTTTATGTTATGCCAACCAGCTCTTTTTTGTAACGCTCAAACCACCCATTATTTGCACAAAATGTTTCTTCAATGTTGCCTCCTTTTCTTTATTTCAGTATCTCAAAAAGTGATAAAGCTTTAGCACAAATGGTAGCATAGGTAACAAGCATATGGAGCCGTCCAGTTTGATCACTTATCCATGCTGTTAAAACTTTTTCCATATGAGGAATAAGACTTTCATTTTCCTTTGTTCGTATCCAAATAGAATGCAGGGATTAAACATGTTTTACTTCCTTTAAATATCTTTCTCTGTCTTTCAAAATTGTACTCACAGTTGATTTACTTGTGAATATGTGGTAGCTAATCACAATTTCACTAATGTTATGGCTTTTCGTCTTTTTATATTTTCATTACAAGCACCAACTGTAACATTCTTTCTTTTTAGTGGCATTATGTGTCCTCCTTCACTTTCTTCTTTCTCAACTTCCCTCTCTCCTTTATCACTTTCCTTTCCCTTCTTTAATTTCACACCTCTCTTAAGCCTTCCTCCTTCTTTCTCAACTTCCCTCTCTCCTTTATCACTTTCCTTTCCCTTCTTTAATTTCACACCTCTCTTAAGCCTTCCTCCTTCTTTCTCAACTTCCCTCTCTCCTTTATCACTTTCCTTTCCCTTCTTTAATTTCACACCTCTCTTAAGCCTTCCTCCTTCTTTCTCAACTTCCCTCTCTCCTTTATCACTTTCCTTTTCCTTCCATTATTTCACACCTCTCTCAAGTTATCCTCCTCCTCTCTTACTTTCAGGCTTGCACCTCTCCTTTATCACTTTTTTTGCTCCTTTTAGTTTTACAGCTCTTAATCTCTTCTCTTTCTTTCTTACTTTAAAGCTTGCACCTCTTTTCCTCCTTTTATTTCCAGAGCTTTAAATCTCTACTCATTTTATTTTTAGAGCTCCTTTTTTTTTATTTTATTTTTATTTTTCTCCTTTTACAGTATTTTTAGAGCTTTTAATCTCTACTCCTTCCCCCTTTCTTCAGGCTCTTCAGCCCTCAGAAAAAAGGCTTTGTATACCTAATTCCAACAAGTGAAATGGGAACACAGAGGTCAGTGTGGTGGTACCAGATCCACCAAACGGGCTTAAACCCAATACATTCAATATTAAATAGAACCAAAATAAATTGGGTCCCAGAGCCTTTGCATATCTACAGAGCATTACTGGATCCTAGGGGACTTTTAGCAGAATTTTATTTGTTTGTTTGTTCCCCTGTACAGGATTTTGATTTTGTTCACTCTATATGCTTCCTTATTATAGATGCTACTGCTACCTTTTATTTACCTGCCTATCCCATTATAGATTCATATTGTGTTCATAAAGTGCAGCCCTTGCCCTTGCCAAACAGTCCTACTTTTCCTCTCTCATTAGTTCATGCTCCCGCAATCCCAGGCGTCTCTTTGACACCTTTAATTCTCTTCTTTGCCCTCCTGTGGCCACCCCCCAAACTAACCTTACTGCTGATAACTGTGCATGTTACTTTACTGACAAGATTGAACAGCTAAGGAAAGAATTCTCCCCTCCTTGCCATTCTGTTTCTCAACCACACATAGATCATGCATTTCCTACCCTTCAGACATTCTCCCCGGCTACTGACCAAGAGGTGGCTGCTCTTCTTTGCTCCTCTCGCCCCACCACTTGCCCACTCGATCCTGTCCCATCTCACCTTATTAGATCTCTCTCCACTTGTCTCGTGCCTTCTTTAACACACATCTTCAACTGCTCTCTCTCTTCTGGCATTGTCCCTGCTGACTAGTGATGTACCGAACTGTTCACCGGCGAATAGTTGCAGGCGAAGATAGCATGTTCGCGTCCGCCACCGCGGGCGAACACATGCGGTGTTCGGTCTTCCCCCTATTCGTCATCATTGAGTAAACTTTGACCCTGTACCTCACAGTCAGCAGACACATTACAGCCAATCAGCAGCACACCCTCCCTAGCAGACCCTCCCACCTACTGGACAGCATCCATTTTAGATTAATTCGGAAGCTGCAACCATTTTTTTTTGTTCAATTTATAATTTTTTTGTGTGCATATAAATGTTACAAGCAGATACTCCCCCCAGACACTCTGTATTACTGCAGATACTCCCTCCAGACACCCTGTGTTACTGCAGATACTCCCTCCAGACACCCTGTGTTACTGCAGATACTCCCTCCAGACACTGACACAGAGCAGAATAGGGACTGTTCCCCCTACATAGGGTCACTTGGCAGATATGGATTGACACCTATCCTAAGGATCCCTGATAAACACTGACACGGAGCCCTCCATGGGTGAAGATGGATTAATTTTTTTTTTGCGCTCGGGTTTTTTATTTTATTTTTAAGTTCGACGGGTATGATGGCTTTTTATTTGGCCCTTTTTGGGGCTGAAAAATGAAGATTTTAGAAAAAAGAAGACGTTAAATAGTAAGTTGAATTTTACTTTACAGGGTAGTAATTTTATTCCCCCCTCACTATTTTTTAGGGTGATGGGGGTAGGTAGGGGCTGTTTTATTTGGTTGTGTGACTAGGGGCTTGGGGACACACACTGCATACACACTATACACACACTGCACACACTATACACACACTACACACAATATACACACAATATACACACACTATACACACACTGTACACACTGTACACACTATACACACACTGTACACACTGTGCACACACTGTACACACTGTACACACTATGCACACACTGCATACACTATGCAGACACTACACACACACTACACACACTGCATACACACTGCACACAATATACACACACTACACACACTACACACACTGCATACACACTGCACACACTATACACACTGCACACACTATACACACACTGCACACACTGCATACACTATACACACACTGCACACACTGCATACATTATACACACTCTACACACACTGCATACACTGCATACACTATACACACACTGCACACACTATACACACTCTACACACACTGCATACACTATACACACACTGCACTAACTATACACACACTGCACACACTATACACACACTGCATACACCCTATACACACACTATACACACACTGCATACACACTGCATACACACTGTACACACTGTACACACTGCACACACTGCATACACACTGCATACACACTGCATACACACTATACACACACTGCACACACTATACACACACTACACACAATATACATACACTATACACACAATATACACGCACACTGTACACACTATACACACACTGTACACACTATGCGCACACTGCATACACTATGCACACACTATACACACACACTACACACACTATACACACACTGCACACACTACATGCACTACACACACTATACACACACAGCATACACTATGCACACACTGCACACTCTATACACACACTGCACACACTATACACACACTGCACACACTGCGCACACACTGCACACACTGCACACTCTATACACACACTGCACACTCTATACACACACTGCACACACAAAGCATACACTATACACACTCTACACACACTGTATACACACTGCACACACTGCATACACTATACACACACTGCATACACACTATACACACACTGCATACACACTGCACACACTATACACAGGGCCGGTGCAAGGATTTTTGGGTACATAGGCGAAGATGCATTTTTCCGCCCCCCCCTCTAAAATTAACATCTTCACCTATGTGCCTCCTAACCAGCCCCTCCCTCTTCCCCGTCCCTTAGTGTTCCTCTCCCCTCCCCTCTCCTTTCCCTGTCCCTTGGTTTTTCTCTCCCCTCCCCTCTCTGTCCCTTGGTGCACCCCCCACCCTCTTAGCGGTCACACTCCCCTTCCTGGTGTGCCTCCTACCTGTCTTGTAGCGTTGCGGAGCAGACCCTCTACAGGAGCTTCAGTTTTCTGTACCTGGCTGGATTGACAGGAAGTGCTCTCTCAGTGAGCACCTCCTCTCAGTCTGGCCAGGTACAGGAAACAGAAGCTCCTGTACTGCGCTCCGCTCCGCCACGCTGCACTCAGTGGTGTATACACACTAACAGCCACACACACTCAATGACAAACACACAGACGTCACTGACAGACACAGACTCACTGATCTGACACACACTCATTCATTGACAGACACACACTCAATCACAAACATACTCTCACTGATTTGACAGACACTCACAAACACACACTCATACACTGACAGACACACACATTCATACAATCATTCACAGACACACACACACACACACATACACACATACACAGACACACAGAAACACTCACAGACAAACACATACACAGACACACACATACACAGACACACACAGACAAACACATACACACACTCACACATACACAGACACACTCACAGACAAACACATACAGACACACACTCACAGACAAACACATACAAAGACAAACACATACACATACAAAGACAATCACATACACACACAAAGACAAACACATACACACACAAAGACAAACACACACACACACACACACACTGACAAACACATACACACACACACTGACAGACACATACACACACACTGACAGACACATACACACACACTCACAGACACACACACTCACAGACAAACACACACACACACTCACAGACACACACTCACAAACACATACACAGACACACACACTCAGACAAACACACACTCACACATAGACTTTCAGACACACACACTTTCAGACACACACACTCACACACACACTCACACATACACTTTCAGACACACACACTCACATACACACACACACTCACACATACACTTTCAGACACACACACTCACAGACACACACACACTAACACATACACTTTCAGACACACACACTCACAGACACACACACTCACAGACACACACATACACTTTCAGACACACACACTCACAGACACACACACTCACAGACACACACACATACACTTTCAGACACACACACACTCACAGACACACACACTCACAGACACACACACATACACTTTCAGACACACAGAAATTAATATTAATATCCACCCAGCCTCCCCACCTGGAGAGCTGGTGTGGATGTGTCCCTGGGGTCCAGTGGGGCTTCAGTGCGGCGGGCGGCAGCGTAATGAGAGGCGGCGAGGGAGCTCTAACCTGTCTGCTCTGCTCCCTCGCGGGCTGTCTGCTGATGCCGGGAGCCGGAATATGACGTCATATTCCGGCTCCCGCAGAATCAGCACACGGCGCGCGAGGAGCAGAGCAGACAGGTTAGAGCTCCCTCGCCGCCTCTCATTAGAACGCTGCCGCCCGCCGGGGGTCCAGAAGGTGACTTGGCAGGAGGGAGCGCTTCCCTCCTGCCGGTCACCGAAATCTTGCGCCCCCAGTGCCGGTGCGCCCTATGGCGGCCGCCTGTGCCGCCTTATGGACGCGCCGGCCCTGACTATACACACACTGCATACACACTATACACACTGCACACACTATACACACACTGCACACACTACATGCACTACACACACTGCATACACACTATACACACAAACTATACACACACAGCATACACTATGCACACACTGCACACTCTATACACACACTGCACACACTATACACACACTGCACACAATATACACACACTACACACACTGCATACACACTGCACACAATATACACACTGCACACACTATACACACTATACACACTCTGCATACACACTATAAACACACTGCATACACACTATACACACACACACACTATACACACACAGCATACACTATGCACACACTGCACACTCTATACACACACTGCACACACTATACACACACTGCACACACTATACACACACACTATACACACAATATACACACACTGTGCACACTATACACACACTGCATAAACATACATTTATAAAAAAATGCAGCTGTTTTTTACATTTCAAAGTTGGGGAGGGGGGTGCCAAATAAAGGATCCGCCCGGGGTGCCAAATGCTCCAGGTACGCCCCTGTATAGAGGGGTGCCATGTTACTCTGTATATAGAGAGGAGCCATGTTTACACTGTATATAGAGGGAGCCATGTTACTCTGTATATAGAGGGAAGCCATGTTACTCTGTATATAGAGAGGAGCCATGTTTACACTGTATATAGAGGGAACCATGTTACTCTGTATATAGAGAGGAGCCATGTTTACAATGTATATAAAGGGGAGCCATGTTACACGGTATATAGAGAGAAGCCATGTTTACACTGTATATAGAGGGAGCCATGTTACTCTGTATATAGAGAGGAGCCGTGTTTACACTGTATATAGAGGGGAGCCATGTTACTCTGTATATAGAGAGGAGCCATGTTTACACTGTATATAGAGGGGAGCCATGTTACTCTGTATATAGAGGGAGTCATGTTATTCTGTATATAGAGGGAGCCATGTTTACACGGTATATAGAGGGAAGCCATGTTACTCTGTATATAGAGAGGAGCCATGTTTACACTGTATATAGAGGGAGCCATGTTACTCTGTATATAGAGAGGAGCCATGTTTACACTGTATATAGAGGGGAGCCATGTTACTCTGTATCTAGAGGGAGCCATGTTATTCTGTATATAGAGGAAGCCATGTTTACACGGTATATAGAGGGAAGCCATGTTACTCTGTATATAGAGAGGAGCCATGTTTACACTGTATATAGAGGGAACCATGTTACTCTGTATATAGAGAGGAGCCGTGTTTAGACTGTATATAGAGGGGAGCCATGTTACTCTGTATATAGAGAGGAGCCGTGTTTACACTGTATCTAGAGGGAGCCATGTTACTCTGTATATAGAGAGGAGCCGTGTTTAGACTGTATATAGAGGGGAGCCATGTTACTCTGTATATAGAGAGGAGCCATGTTTACACTGTATATAGAGGGAGCCATGTTACTCTGTATATAGAGAGGAGCCGTGTTTAGACTGTATATAGAGGGGAGCCATGTTACTCTGTATATAGAGAGGAGCCATGTTTACACTGTATATAGAGGGGAGCCATGTTACTCTGTATATAGAGGGAGCCATGTTATTCTGTATATAGAGGGAGCCATGTTATTCTGTATATAGAGGGAGCCATGTTTGCACGGTATATAGAGGGAAGCCATGTTACTCTGTAAATAGAGAGGAGCCATGTTTACACTGTATATAGAGGGGAGCCATGTTACTCTGTATATAGAGGGAGCCATGTTATTCTGTATATAGAGGGAGCCATGTTTACACGGTATATAGAGGGAAGCCATGTTACTCTGTATATAGAGAGGAGCCATGTTTACACTGTATATAGAGGGAACCATGTTACTCTGTATATAGAGAGGAGCCGTGTTTACACTGTATATAGAGGGAGCCATGTTACACGGTATATAGAGAGGAGCCATGTTTGCACTGTATATAGAGGGAGCCATGTTACTCTGTATATAGAGAGGAGCCGTGTTTAGACTGTATATAGAGGGGAGCCATGTTACTCTGTATATAGAGGGGAGCCATGTTACTCTGTATATAGAGAGGAGCCATGTTTACACTGTATATAGAGGGAAGCCATGTTACTCTGTATATAGAGAGGAGCCATGTTTACACTGTATATAGAGGGAGCCATGTTACTCTGTATATAGAGAGGAGCCGTGTTTAGACTGTATATAGAGGAGAGCCATGTTACTCTGTATATAGAGAGGAGCCATGTTTACACTGTATATAGAGGGGAGCCATGTTACTCTGTATATAGAGGGGAGCCATGTTACTCTGTATATAGAGGGGAGCCATGTTACACTGTATATAGAGGGAGCCATGTTACTCTGTATATAGAGGGAGCCATGTTTACACTTTATATAGAGGGGAGCCATGTTTACACGGTATATAGAGGGAGCCATGTTACTCTGTATATAGAGGGAGCCATGTTACTATCTGAGGTGGTTAACTATGATTGGCCCTGGCATGTTTGTTAGTCTGGCCTGCATGGTTGTCTGGCATGAATAAAAGTAGCATGTTTCAACTATATTAGTAGTTAGACTAGTTTGCACTAAAACATGTGCAAATGGGGAGTTTGCGGTTGTGCAAATGGACTGTTTGCGGTTGTTTGCGGTGCGTTAAATGGAGAGTTTGGTCTGTCACTGTGAAGCGGGCGTAACCCTTACACTACCTGATCGATACAACATCATACCTGTTGTTTTAAAGCACGTTATTCCAAACAATTTAGGAATGTTAGGTGATTTATGCCCTTTATGGATTAAAACCAGACTCTGCATCAACTATGTAATTTTCCATGGGAGTTTTGCCATGGAACCCCCTCCGGCATGCCACAGTCCAGGTGTTAGTCCCCTTGAAACAACTTTTCCATCACTATTGTGGCCAGAAAGAGTCCCTGTGTGTTTTAAAATTCGCCTGCCCATTGAAGTCTATGGCGGTTGGCGCGGTTCGCCCGTTCGCGAACATTTGCGGAAGTTCCCGTCCGCCGTTCGCGAACCGAAAATTTTGTGTTCGTGACATCACTACTGCTGACCTTAAACATGCCACTGTAGTACCTATACTAAAGAAACCATCCCTCGACCCGTCCACCCCCTCTAACTTTCGTCCCATATCCCTGCTCCCTTTTTCCTCAAAGCTTCTGGAAAGACTTGTCTTTACCCGTGTGTCTCATTTCCTCAATTGCAACACTCTCCTTGACTCCCTTCAATATGGCTTCCACCCTCTCCACTCTACTGAGACTGCGCTTATCAAACTTACTAACGACCTAATCGCAGCTAAATCCAAAGGCCACTACTCCATACTAATTCTTCCTGACCTCTCAGCAGCCTTTGACACCGTTGATCATGCTCTCCTTCTTCAAACTCTTCAATCGCTTGGTCTCTGTGACTCTGTCCTCTTGTGGTTTTCCTCTTATCTCTCCCAACGCTCATTCAGTGTCTCTTTTTCTAATGATACCTCCTCCACTCGTCCTGTCTCAGTTGGAGTCCCCCAAGGCTCTGTCCTTGGTCCCCTTCTATTTTCTCTTTCTACTGCCTCCCTTGGCAAACTTATTACCTCTTTTGGATTCCACTACCACCTGTATGCTGATGACACCCAGCTATATCTCTCCTCCCCGGACCTCTCCCCTGCCGTCCTGCAACGTGTCACTGCTTGCCTTTCTTTCATCTCTGACTGGATGTCCTCCCGCTTTCTGAAACTCAATCTCTCTAAAACTGCTCCTTGTCTTTCCTCCTCCTAATACTGATCTTCCTCTTTGGCTCTCCCTTCAGGTTTGTGGTACCCACATCAGTCCATCCTTGCAAGTGCGCTGTCTTGGCGTCATACTTGATTCTGGCCTCACCTTTGAGCCTCACATCCAGCCTGTTGCCGAATCCTGTAGATTCCATCTTAAAAACATAGCCTGCATCCGCCCCTTTCTTGCACCAGATACTACCAAGGAGCTTGTCCATGCTCTAGTAATTTCCCGCATGGATTATTGTAACCCTCTCCTGATTGGTCTTCCCAAAAGCCGTACTGCACCGCTACAGTCCGTAATGAACGCTGCTGCCAGACTGATTTTCCTCTCTAGTCGTTTCTCTCACACCTCACCCCTCTGCCAGTCCTTACATTGTCTTCCTGTATGTTATAGGAGTCAATTCAAGGTACTAATGCACACCTATAAAGCACTGAACAACTCTAGCCCCTCTTATATCTCCTCACAGATCCATAGGTATGTCCCTTCTCGGTCTCTCCGCTCTGCCCGTGACCACCTCCTGTCCGTTGTCCGCACCCGTACGGCCAACTCACGCTTGCAAGACTTCTTGCAGGCGGCTCCCTTCCTATGGAATAGCCTGCCTACCGCCATCAGACTCTCCCCTAGTCTTGCATCTTTTAAGAAGTGCCTCAAAACCCATCTCTTTAGGAAAGCTTATGGCCTCCAAGACTAACCTCTACCTCACATACCTGTCTCTTGCTCTCTCCTAAAGGGCAGCCCACCTTATTTGACTGCAAATTCCTGTCCTAATGTGTTTTACACCCCACCTCCTATAGAATGTAAGCTCGATTGAGCAGGGTCCTCTTCAACCTATTGTTCCCGTAATTTTATTTGTAATTGTCCTATTTATAGTTAAATCCCCTCTCATAATATTGTAAAGCACTACGGAATCTGTTGGCGCTATATAAATGGCAATAATAATAATAATAATCCCTAAATAATTAGCAGGTTATTTCTGCCATCACTATTACCATTATCACTGACCTCCATATGTTATAAGCATTAGCCTATCCACTATTTAGTGGATGCTCCCTGGCAGTTTGTAGTTATCACTGCTTATTCCTATTAATAATATATTATTGAGGCTGATTGCAGAACCTTATACTTTCTCCATCTGTATCGCTCCAGTGTTTTTTTGTGGCTATTAATAAAGGTGTTTCTTCCAATTTTTATTATTTTTTTTGGATACTTTTGGAATTAAATATTGCTGAGAACTACCTTAACTCTAAGTCATTTGTTACTATTTACAATTTTTATGTTTCACTTTTCCCCTGTTTTTGTCAAAACCAGCATTGAGTCCCGTTCCATAGGGACCCAATTTATTTTGGTTCTAATTAATATATTCAGCCCTCCTCCTGCTCCTTGCTATGCTATCTGCCAAAATATGGCACAATGTCACATACACACACTTCATTTGGATAGACTGCTAAAATTACAGACACTACCTGACTTATATTTCACAACTTTTATTTGTCTGTCTACAGCAGGGGTCCTCAAACTCCAGATGTTGCTGAACTACAACTCCCATGATTCTTTGAATTACATAGATAGCCAGAGAATCATGGGAGTTGTAGTTCAGCAACATCTGGGGGGCCGGAGTTTGAGGACCCCTGGTCTACAGGAAGGGGGAGGAGGTTAGGAGGTCTACATGTTGGTTTTAACACTATAGGGTCAAGAATATATGTTTGTGTTCCTGACACTATAGTGTTCCTTTAATTCTAGTTCCACTCGGGACAGCACATATCCAAAGTGCTTTTGCAGCACTCGGGGCATGGAATTGATGCCATGACAGCATTTTGCATAGCATTTTTGATGTACGGGTACTCACACTATGCAAATTTGGGGATAGTTCCCTAATATGGGACACACTGAACTACATATGAAAAGGTATAAAGACTTAGCTGAATCCTTGGCAGTAAAAACAACACTGCTATATATACACTGCTCAAAAAAATAAAGGGAACACAAAAATAACACATCCTAGATCTTAATGAATTAAATATTCTTCTGAAATACTTTGTTCTTTACATACTTGAATGTGCTGACAACAAAATCACACAAAAATTTAAAAATGGAAATCAAATTTTTCAACCCATGGAGGTCTGGATTTGGAGTCAGACTCAAAATTTAAGTGGAAAAACACACTACAGGCTGATCCAACTTTGCTGTAATGTCCTTAAAACAAGTCAAAATGAGGCTCAGTAGTGTGTGTGTGGCCTCCACGTGCCTGTATGACCTCCCTACAACGCCTGTGCATTCTCCTGATGAGGTGGCAGATGGTCTCCTGAGGGATCTCCTCCCAGACCTGAACTAAAGCATCTGCCAACTACTGGACATGATGTCCCAGATGTGCTCAATTGGATTCAGGTCTGGGAATGGGCGGGCCAGTCTATAGCATCAATGCCTTCGTCTTGCAGGAACTGCTGACACACTCCAGCCACATGAGGTCTAGCATTGTCTTGCATTAGGAGGAACCCAGGGCCAACCGCACCAGCATATGGTCTCACAAGGGGTCTGAGGATCTCATCTCGGTACGTAATGGCAGTCAGGCAACCTCTGGCGAGCACATGGAGGGCTGTGCGGCCCCCCCAAAAAATGCCACCCCACACCATTACTCACCCACTGGTCATGCTGGAGGATGTTGCAGGCAGCAGAACGTTCTCCATGGCGTCTCCAGACTCAGTGTGAATCTGCTTTCATCTGTGAAGAGCACAGGGCGCCAGTGGCGAATTTGACAATCTTGGTGTTCTCTGGCAAATGCCAAATGTCCTGCACGGTGTTGGGCTGTAAGCACAACCCCCACCTGTGGATGTTGGGCCCCTTATACCACCCTCATGGTGTCTGTTTCTGACCGTTTGAGCAGACACATGCACATGTGTGGCCTGCTGGAGGTCATTTTGCAGGGCTCTGGCAGTGCTCCTCCTGCTCCTCTTTGCACAAAGGTGGAGGTAGCGGTCCTGCTGCTTTGTTGTTGCCCTCCTACGGCCTCCTCCACGTCTCCTGATGTACTGGCCTGTCTCCTGGTAGTGCCTCCATGCTCTGGACACTATGCTGACAGACACAACAAACCTTCTTGCCACAGATCGCATTGATGTACCATCCTGGATGAGCTGCACTACCTGAGCCACTTGTGTGGGTTGTAGACTCCGTCTCATGCTACCACTAGAGTGAAAGCACCGCCAGCATTCAAAAGTGACCAAAACATCAGCCAGGAAGCATAGGAACTGAGAAGTGATCACCACCTGCAGAACCACTCCTTTATTGGGGGTGTCTTGCTAATTGCCTATTATTTCCACCTGTTGTCTATCCCATTTGCACAACAGCATGTGAAATTGATTGTCACTCAGTGTTGCTTCCTAAGTGGACAGTTTAATTTCACAGAAGTGTGATTGACTTGGAGTTACATTGTGTTGTTTAAGTGTTCCCTTTATTTTTTTGAGCAGTGTATATATGTAAATATAAATAAATAAAAAAATAATACAAAATATACATATGTCCATAAACATAATTACATAAATAATTTCATAAATATACACATAGACTTCAAATATATCAATATGTATATATATTTAAATTCTACATGCATATTTATGTAATATTTTTACATAATTAAGTAAATTTATTGATTGGAATTTGAGGGACCTGCCTGACAACCCAGGCCGAAAATCCAGAGAATTGAATTTGCTAGCACTGTATTTAACCCTGTAACTCTCCATGACACCCGAAAACCTGTAAATGGGGGGTAATGTTTTACTCAGGAGACTTCACTGAATTCAAATATTAGTGTTTCAAAACAGTAAAACATATCACAGCGATGAGACCTGAGAATCATATGCTGCAGCTAGTTGAAAAATTGTGATGCTTCAAACTACAGGACTGGGGCTGTGACTCTGAGGACTGATATTATTTTGATTTTAATCTGTTTTGATCTGCAATGATTGTAGATTCTATGTCAGCTACTTCTTGTTTTGAAAAGGGGGGAAGACCTATCGTCCCCCCCCCCCCGGCTCCCACCCCCGAGCGGCGGGTGGGGGCCCTAATGTAAAATAATTGGGGGAGGACCTATTGTCCTCCCCCCCCCGTCCCCCACCCCTGACCGGCAGGTGGGGGCCCTAAATACCAATAAGGGGGGACCTATTGTCCTTCCCCTTGCCCCCACCCCTGAGCAGTGGGTGGGGGGGCTGAAATAAAAATTGGGGGAGGGACCTAATGTCCTCACCCATGGCCCCCACCGCTGAGCGGTGGGTGGGGGCCCTAAATACCAATTAGGGGGGGGAGCAGTGGGTGGGGGCCCTAAATCAAAATTGTGGGGTGGTCCTAATGTCCTCCCCCCTGGCCTCCACCCCTGAGCGGTGGGTGGGGGCCCTAAATACCAATTATGGGGGGGACCTAATGTCCTCCCCCCTGGCCCCACTCTTTGTCGATGAAATGTTTGGAGGTATGTATGCACAGTACTACATACACACTGTACACTAACACACTGACACATAAACACAGGAATACATATGCACTTAGACGTGCTTACAAAATGAGACCATTATAGCACCTCATAGTCAACACTTCTGGTAAAAACCATGCCCCTGCAGTCTCACTGCTCAGTTCTCTGCCATCACTTTGTTTATGCAGCCGTAGCCACATGTCCCCTGGCTGAAACGTACACAACCTCCCTACACACTTCCTGATACGGAGCTCAATTTTTTAGCTTCCTTTATTGCACAATGTGTTTAAGTCCAAATCACTCAACTTCAACTGCCCTCTTAAGAGTTTGCAATGACATCCAAATTGGCATGGAACAAGGAGACTTAACTGGAGCTATATTCCTTGATTTTGCCCAGGCCTTTGACACAGTACACCACGGCATTCTTTTACAAAAATTTAAAAACTCAGGCATTGGTGATCGTCCACCAACCTGGTTTCAATCGTATGTTTCAGACCGATTGCAATATGTGGCCATTTCTGATAGCGCTTCCCTTCCTCTTGCAGTCACGTGTGGTGTTCCCCAAGGATCCATACTCGGCCCCATGCTATTCACATTATTTATAAATGATCTGCCTAATGTCTGTAAATCCTCAACTGTACACATGTATGCAGACAACACTGTAATCTACGTTAGTAAACCCAAGCTACCGCAGCTTGAGGCTGTGTTCCAAAACCAATTCACAGAGGTAGAAAAGTGGATAGCGGATAACAAACTCTTCCTAAACACTGACAAAACCGTTACAATAATCTTTGGAACTGTACCTAAATTACGTGAACAACAAAATCAACAATTGTGTATCAGAACAAATGCAAATAGCACATTGACAGCAGTCTGCTCTTTTAAATATCCAGGTCTGTTGCTAGACCCCAATCTTTCTTTTGGCCTTCACATTAAAAAAAATCTCTTCAAAACTTTACCTAAACTAGGTGCCCCGTACAGAAACAAATCCTGCCTAAGCCCTACAGTAAGGAAACAGATGCTAATGCCGGTCATTGATTATGGGGGATGTAGTGTATTCACCTGCACAGCAAACCCACCTTAATAAACTTAATACGTTATATAATTCATTCTGCCACTTTGTACTAGAATGTAATCACTTTACCCACCACTGTGACATGCTAAAAGAGCTAAACTGTCTGTCGCTGGAATCCCGACGCACTATTCATCTTTCCAGCCTTGTGCATAAGAGCATTTCTGGGAAGCTCCCACCCTACCTGAGTAGAATGCTCTCCCCGGCTGTTTCCTAGAGAGCACCGCAATTATGGAATAACCTCAGGGACACAGTCAAATCTTCAGTCAAGCTAAAATCTTTTAAGAGATCTATGGCAATATACCTCAGCACAGAATGCACCTGTCATGGCTGAATGTATTTATAACCTGTTATGTATTAAATTTATATATATATATATATATATATATATATATATATATATATATATATATATATATATATATATATATATATATATATATATATATATATATATATATATAGTTTGTATATTGTATTTTTGTAATATTGTATCCTATTGTAACAATGCCATGTTTTGTAGACAAAGACTCAGGACATACTTGAAAACAAGAGAAATGTATCCATCCTGGTAAAATATTTTTATAAATAAATAAATACATTTAAAATGTCCTGCTCTGTTAATAGACTGCTAGAACCTTCAAAAGCCAACTGTGTGTGGTTAAAATATAATTAACAGAGCTGGAGATAAGAACTTCTTTAGTAAATGCACTCTCCTTAAAAAACAAACAACCAAAAACAAAAACCTAAAACAAAATGTTTTAATGGAGGCTGTGTGAGTCCTGGCCAAGGGAAGTTGAGCTAGGGCTGCATAAATTAAGTGTTTTTACTCCTTCATAGCATTGACTTGAGCTGTGCTTATGAAATGTGCTTCATTAATCCCTTTCAAATAACTTTTTAAGTTTATATCCAGGGAAACAATAGTTCAAATCTGTGTTTCAAGGATATACTGGAGAAATATATAATAAATTAGAATTCTTCCTGTACAGTTGGTACCAATGATAAGTTACATTTTTTCTACAAATTACATTTTAGAGACTAAAGAATTTGCTATGAGCACAGGCTGCGGCTCATATCATAACAAAAAAAAAATGAATGTAACTAGCATGCAATGCACAACAAATGCTGCTGGCTACAATGGCATGCAATTAATTATGCTGCCATTTCTAATTAAAGTCCTGTATTGACGTGAGCTAAATCGAAGTTGTTTGACCATATAAGCAAGGAAAGATTATGACCTATATTACCTTATGTATCATGTCACCATCTAAGCAATACAAAGGCCAAAAACAAATCATGATCCAAAGAAATGGTTTCTATTTAAGTCTCTCTCTGGATGATATAATATAAGCAATTACATGCAGGTGACAAGTAGCATGATACGTAACAACAACTGATGCTGATGGGCTTATCAAAGCAGAAAATAAATAGATGCTTCGAGACAGTTCCCCGAGATCTAATAGCCTCCAGAGCTTGTTTAGTTATATGTTGATTATAGTGACACACTGATGTGAAATGTGTAATTCTAAGCCTATACGAGATTGGCCTTGTAACAAAGTGCAGAGGTACAAATCAGGTGCATGTAAAGCTCTTTTGGATCCTTGTTACAGCTAATCTTAATTGGCATTTGTAGTGTTTTTCCTTTTAAACACAGTTCAGAAAATGAGTGAATGTCTCATGACAACTTATAACAGACATCTATATTCCCACCACTCGCTAATCCTATAATAAGTACAGGCAGTAAGTGCCTCTAAAAAAATAATAAAAGAAAGGTTAACGTTAGTTTTAGAGGGGAATGTAAGTGTGTAAGAGTTTTTGTTATTTAACAAGGAAAGTCACAGATATGTTTGATATTTACACAGATAAAGATACAGATATTTACTTTGTGCAATAAGACAGGCAATATGTACAGATATTACTATAAAATTACATATTTATGAAGACAAATATCCAGAGGATTAATTAGTATCTTATACATCAAATATTAAGTATTTCTCTTCACTTTTCATATGTAAATGACATGTCTTCTTTCTCTATAATAAAAATCCACCAGAAATTGATTCCAACTCTTACGATAAGACAGCTTTGAAGGGTTACTCATCCACTATTCAAAGACGTAAAAAACAAAGACAGCGGGGATATATTGCGTTATGCATGGCTGTTACTTGACATATTTTTAGTGTGCGAAAAATATGTATTCCAAGTGCATATTATATTCGTATGGTGAACAAAGCAACTACCGGAGCTATAACTCCACAAGACAAAACATATACTGCTCTCAACATTAATTGAATGAGATCAATACAACTGCACAAGGGAAATTCTCCATGAAAATGTAACTAAATGGAGAAATATATTTTTAAAAAATACAGTTATATGTAATGTTAGAAAGGTACTTTTCATGAGAAGTTATCAATAGAAAGACAGTTTTATCATGCCAACTGTTTTATGTAAATATTGTGGGGGGAATATATTCAGATTAATTTATTAGGGCACATAAAAACCAACATAGCAAGGAGAGATTTATTATGTGAGATTTACTAGTCTGGCTTATGGTATTGGAAAATAGCAGAATGTACAGCTCCGAATTAACATGTTCCCTGGCGTAAAGCCTTCAAACTAGCTAATAAAAAGGAAACTGACAACACATAATCACTAATTTATCCAACAGAGATATTACACATACATTATCAATTAGTCAATTTGGAGGCTTTGCTGCAGTCGGTAAAAGTAGGGACATGGTTGGAACCAGTGGCCAAACTCTTTACGTAGAGAATAGAGGGACCTGCTAGTAACTGGCTTTTTAATAGTCACTGCTGGAACTCCCTGTTGCTACTTCTGAAATCGTCAGACATTAAACTTGCTAAAAGTAGAGACCGGTAGCAAGTAGTGGCAAGCTAGTAAATATTTGTGACAGGTATGAAGTGCAGTATCAAGGTGAGAAGCAGTGGTGATCTTACCCAAAAATATGGTCAAGGACACAGGTACTACTTCAGGGTCTACAAGTGCTAAGGGACAAATTGTGATTTTTCTTTATTTACAGATATGCAGTGAAATTGAGAAATTGGGCTGTACCTTGTTTAAAAAAATTACTGTACATATTACATTGTTACATATGTCCGTAGTTTCAAACCAAAAGCCTTTTAAGATGGTCTTCAGTTTCTGGAGCAGAGACAACTACCAAGACCGAACACACAAGGATCCTTTCCTCAGAAACCAAGTTCCCTATGAAAGCTGCAAACCGAGTGGCACCGCATTCCACGCACTAATATCACCTGGTCTGAATTGTTGGACTGTAATGAACTATTCCCACGTCGTAGCAACTCCACCACACCAGGACCGGTGTGGACCCTTAACCCGAAGGGGTAACTTTCTTAGTTGTATGAAGTTGGATTATATTTATGTTATATTTCGCCATAGAGAATGCGAATGATATATAGCAGTCTCACCTGTTACTATAAGCCAAGTTAACAATCATAAACACACCCACACACACCATCCCCTAACAGCTCTGCCTGGGGACACAATCCCCTCCTAGATAGCTATCACAAATCACAAAAAATAAATATAATAATAATAAATAAAAAAATAAAAAAAAGTTTAATGCTGACTATTTCATACAAACACAATAACTTTCCGGTTCACCAGACACAAGATATGCTTTTTAGCTTATGAAGGTATAATACATCCCACCTACACATTACCAATAAACACCCTTTGCAGGGGACCATAAACCACAGTAAGAGGCTCCACACAGTGTGCCCTCAGTTTAGGCCTCCTCCCTCATTAGGAACTACATGATCCACCTGATGGGGGGGGGGGGGGCTTGCCCAGAGAGGTAGTGGGAGAGATCAGGCATATTAGGCTCTACGTGAGGAGGAGACCATCACCACTACCTGAGGAGGAAACCATCTGGCACATGTTTGGGACCCTCCCCTCCGACCATGTTGGTCTTCCCATGGGAATGGCCCCAAAGGCGTCCTTATGTCACTAGGCAATTGTTTATATTGTTGTATGCTTTTGCTGTTTTTTGTTATGTTATTTCTACTTACCCTTACTTTTGTTCTCAAGACATCACCCAACCAGACGAGAGGAGTGTAATAAGTACACTCATTAGGACCTACAGATACGTAACCTCCCACATACCTAGAGTGCAGGTTCAACACTCCCCATCATCCGGCACAACATGGTACAGAGGTATTACTGACCAGCCTCCCACACCCACTATTAAGTGATGACTCTTAACGTTCTGTCACTAAATGCCAAGGGCCTAAACAGCCCCCATAAGAGGAGACTAGCACTTCAGGAAGCGAAACTACATAAAGCTCATATCTTATTCTTCCAAGAAACACATTTCAAATGGGGACAAAGTCCCAAATTCTCCACCAAACAATACCATTTATGCTTTAAATCTAAGAAAAGGGGGGTTTCAGTATTCATCAGTAAAGATGTGTCCTTTTCCCTGATAAAAAAAAAAGGGAGATAAAGAAGGCAGATTCCTGCTAATACAATTTCACATCAATGAAGCGCCTTACACGCTAGTAAATTTATATGGCCCACACGAGAACCAATCAAAGTTTCTAAACCACATACTTAACTTGATACACAAACATTCTCTGGGGACAGTGGTCATAGGAGGAGATACAAACTTTGTGTTAGAGCCCACAGTAGACTCTTCATCCTTAACCCACACTGCTCACAAGACAAAGGTACACAAAATATCTAAATCCAGAAAACTCAACCAGATCCTCAGCACACATGAATATGTGGACCCGTGGCAAACGACCCATTACACAGAAAAAGACTATACCTTACATTCCCAGGTGCACAACTAGGTGCGTATCGACAGATTTCTCCTTCACTTCTTCTACACTCCCTAGAGTTCAAGCGACTAGCATAGGTCACGTGGTCAGACCCCGCACTCACCACTCTCAAACTGACAGAACTATTTAACTTTAAGGGACCGGGCTCTTGGCGACTCAATGACCACTTACTGACAGACACTAAACTGGTGGCATCCATTAAAAACAAGCTGCACATGTACTTTGAAAAAAATAACACTGCATATGTCCCAACTGAGTTGGTGTGGCTAGCACACGAAGCTTTCATCAGAGGCACCCTTATAAAACACGCTAGCTACCTTAACAAGCAAAGAAAATCTAAATATCGCACATGCTCATCCCAATTACTAGAACTACAAAGTCACAACAAACATCACTATTATGACAAATCACCAAACTAAAGGACCAACTAGCAGAAATGGAGCTACAAAAGAGTAGCTTCATCTTATGCAGATTGAAACATAGGTTCTATACACAAGGGAACAACGCAGGTGCACTTTTAGCATTGCGAAATTGCAAGCACAGAACAAAATAGCACACCTCATATCAGCTCAAGAGTCTAAAATAGAGAACCCGAAACACATCGCTAATAAATTTGCTTCTTAGTACACAAAACTCTATAATTTGAGGGAAGATAAGCCCACCCACGTGCCCACCCAAACAGAAAATTACACTTTTCTAAACTCGATCCGACTGCCACAAATATCCACAACGGACCTATGACTCTTTAACCAGATAGTTTGACACTCAGGAGATCATATTAGCTCTATCCGCTCTGCTGCCACATAAATTGCCTGGCCCAGACGGTCTCACAAACTGTTACTTTCGGATCTTCAAACAGATCTTAGCACCACACCTAAAACACTTATTCAACATATGTAACTAGAAAGGAGTGCTACCACAAGAAATGTTAGAAGCAGAATTATTGACCAATATCTCTCCTGAATGGGGACACAAAGCTGCATGCGAAACTCATCGCCAAACGATTAGCTCAAGTCCTCCCTAATCTCATACATTACGATCAGTTGGGGTTCACCAGAGCGAGACAGGGGCCTGATAATACCAGACAGGTGATAAACATACTACACCATCTTGAGAAACACAACCAACAGGGTGTTTTCCTTGCGTTAGATGCGGAAAAGGCCTTTGACAGACTGAACTGGAAGTATATGAACAGTGTCCTACACAAATATGGCCTACCAACTCAAATGATCACAGACATTGGGGCCCTATACAATAAGACAACTGCTAGAGTGACCACAGCAGGATTCAAATCTGTGGCGTTTAACATTACCAACAGGACCAGACAGGGGTGACCCATATCCTCATTACTATTTGTACTTCCTCTTGAGCCATTAGCCCACAATATCAGGGCATAAATTGACATACAGGGAATACGTATCAATAATAAGGTCCATAAGATCACACGCTTTGCCAACAATATTTTCCTGACCTTAACCTCCTGTGCTACCTCTCTGCCAATCCTGATAACAATGTTGGAGGACTTCGGATGGTTGTCCTTTTATAAACTAAACAAGGCTAAAATTCAAGCTCTCCCGATAGGTATACCAGGTAACGAAGTACATGACTTACAACAGAAATTCAGCCTCGACGGGAGGACTGATTACCTTACTTATTTGGGAATACAAATCCCAAAATCCATTTCTTAGTTACACAAAAACAGCCACCAGCCTCTTCTTCGAAACATTAAAAAGGAGTTGTGTGCTTGTAAAAAGGTTATTATTTTGTGCCGGCCACATACACGCAATCAAAATGATGATACTCCCTAAACTACTCTATGTTTTTCAATCAATACCAATCTCACCTCCACAATATCTCCACAAAGATGCTCAAACCGTTATTCAGTCATTTATTTAGGATAAAAAGAGAGTGAGACTATCCTACAAACTGATAAAACAATCTACTGCCTGGGGAGGTATGGGTGTCCCAGACATAGAAGCTTATTTTAGAGCCCACAATACTAGCACAAGCAATGGCACTACACAGTGATGAAGGTACCCTTTAGTGGGTGGACATAGAATAATACCAGACTCCGAGACTTGATGTGTCACCAATAGCTCTCTTGATGTAGACACCCTGTTGTTTCAGTGAGACGTCACGTCACTGTTACCCAACTACATCCCTGGCCATTAAGACATCATACGGCTCCTACAATCACCCAAACTCTATTCACCCTTAGCACCGATAGCAGCCCTACAGGCAGTGATACCAGAACTCAACACGACTCCATGGTTAGAACAGGGCATATGATAGGTATCGCAAGTTATGAAGGGTAACAAAATTACACCATTCCCTAAGTTACAAACTTCCTACACATTATCGTCCCGCCACATCTTTTACTACCTCCAACTTAAAAGTTCCCTCTTGAAATTGGTGGATAGGGATTGGGACACACACGTGACTTACTTCCCAGATCTGCATCGTATGTACTTAAGATGTTGGTCTACTTCTACCAAACCCAAAGCATTGTCTCTGTGCTTCTGTGCACTCCAGTCGAGAACTGAACATAATAGTATTAAACAGAAATGGTGTGGACTGTGATGTGGAGGTCTGGATCAAGCTACTGAATGGTCTGAAAGGTGTCACCTGGTGTTACAATCATATTGAGGCACATATTGAGGAAATTCCTGTACAGGTGGTATTGGACACCAGATAGATTACTTAAGATTAACCCCTCTATTAACCATCACTGCTGGAGATGTATGCACTCCGTGTGCAAACCCATTCATATCTGGTGGGAATGCCCACTTATCCAACCATTCTGGACACAAGTCCAGGATCTCCTCAAAACCTTAACAATAGGTATTATTCGACTAGAGGCATTCACGTATTTGTGCATGGCTCTCCCTAATACGTTGCCCTGGTTTCACCAGGCACTAGCCACACATGTAATTCTCGCAGCTAAACCTTTGATAGCTCTCAGATGGAAAAGTCAGAAAATTCCCACCACACAGGAACTAATAGACAAATTACACACCAATTGCACATACAAATTCATGGCTATATTTACCAAATCTCAACAACAAAGAATAGATGCCATATGGGCACCATGGCGTGAGAAATTCCCAAAATTATAGCACGCAGGGTCCAACGGAACCCGCGATGAGACCATGCTCTGTCTTGAGCCCACATTTTAAAAACACCACAACACAATTGCCAATTTGGAACGGAGGGCTTGTGCTTGAGTTGGAACCGTATCCAACCCTAGCTCATGCTATTGACTAACAAAGGGGTATCTGATATCTTCCCCATATTCCCTGGTACGTTCCTACACACATAGGTGTCACATAAAATTACAAAAATTAAAACTTATTAAATATGTCAGATTTTGTCATTTGTTGCCTTTTTATGCTTTAAAGGATACCCAAATATCCAAATAAATAAAAATCACTGTTTAGTGTTCAGTAGTATTTTATTGAAAGAGAACAGCAGAATAAAAGGTTAACTTTTCGCATTAGTACAGTAAGGCCTAATAGGCAATTGCAGAAATATAAGTAAAAATAATACAAAAAAGGATTAACATGTCGTAGTGTACAGCAACATCTAACATACAACAACTGGGTGATTCCCAGTCTTTGAAATGTAAACCTGTGATTGCCTTATCCATGGCCAGATTAAGGGCTTAATTGGCCTGTAGATAAATGTTTTAAAGAGTCTAATTACGAGTGTATCAAAAGAATGAAGGAACAATGCAAGCTCCATGACCACATACTGATTATGGCAGCAGAGATACATTGGTACCCCTCATTGTAAGTCGGCAAAGAATAGTTTGACTTCTTACCTGGGATCCGGGATCCAACAGACACTGCGTACCCTATATATGTATGTATCTATGACACCAGTGAAGTGTCCCTGGGCAGAAGGTCCTTAGATGAACTCGCACTGTAGAGGAGGCTCTGAGACTGTGCAGTGATCTCTCCAGCAGTGGCCCAAAATCAGGCTCATGAAGCCTTTAGTCTGATTCTGATGGTCCTAAATGTTGAGACAAGCCAGGTTGCATGTCAGTGAGTGGGCCCCCCTTTTTTAGCGGACCCACCCATTACGGGCATTACTAGTGATGCAAGTGTCAGTTCCCTTCCTGGTTGTTTGGAGGTGTGCCTGCATTTTCCTGGGACTTCTGTAATACTCAGGTGCACTCTGCGCACTACTGGGGTATCTATAATATCCAAGTGCACACAACACATTACTGGGGGCTCCGTAACATAGCCTCCTTGTGCTCTCACCCATGTGCTTTGGGTGTGAGATCCTTTAAATATTTATTTTGGGGGGACCTAGCCCCCAAACATGAGCAAAGAGTCTAATAGTATTTTAAAAGGGAGGGACCAGGCCCCCCACTATTGGCGATGGGTGTGGCCCTAATATTAATAATAAAGCGGGGCAACCTATTGTTCCCTCCCTTGGCCCTAATCCATTTGCGGCTCGTGGGGTTCTTATATAAATCTATATAAATAATAAAGGTGATGGATCTATTGTCCCCTCCCCCTGACCCCACCCATAATATTCATAATAAAGGACAGGGCTAATGTTGCCTCCTTCAGCCTAATCCAAATTTAATGATAAAAAAGAGGGGTGGACATGCTATTGTCTACCTCCCCAAATATTATTAGCCACCCCCCTTTCTTCTAATTGTTCTGTTCTTCAGCCCCCAAAAAAGGCCAAATAAAAATCAATAATAACTGATCAATATAAGACCTAATAAAAAAAAAAGGCAGAAAAAAATATCAAAAATGTGCCACAATCAAAAATTATCCATCTTCACCAATGGAGGGTTTGCGGCAGATTGAACTTTGATAGTGGGGATAGCCCTTTAAATAGGCATTCCCACACTATGACAGCTATCACATTGGAAAGCTTCCCAAGCTTTGCAATATTGCCAAGAGCTCTCTTATTGGTTGGCTTACTAGCCAACCAATCAAAGCACTCTGACATCAAGAGAGCTTTTGGTCAAAGTGTGAAGGTGTCCACCGACCTATTTGTTTACTTAATTAGCCCCCCCCCCACATTATAACTATTAGGGTTCACACCTGTTGCTCATGGTTGGGGGCAAGGGGAAGGGACAATAGATTTCCCTACTTAATATTTAAAATAGCCCCCACCCTATTCCCAAGGGTGGGGTACAGAGGAGACTATGCTGTCCCTGTTACATCACAGAACCTAACCCCTAAGATAGGGCCTTTTCTAGCGACTGGTTAGCAATGGTTGCTGGGTCACTTGGTTTAAACATTTAGTAGACATTACCCCACCTGTCACACAGTTTTAGATGAGGTTTTGGTGTTGGGTGCAGTGTCCTTTTTCTCCACATATAGTGTTGTATATTTTTGCCAAAAAAATATATATTTTATTCTTATCTGTACACAGCACAATTTCTCAGACATGTTGTAGAACATCCGAGTGGACTGGGGCCCTTTCATGAGCATCACTCTTGTTTAGTGCTTTTCTTATAGAGGGCACTGCAACAAAGTATTTCACAGTTTGAAGAGGTTACTATAGGGATTTTGCTGTTGCCTTCTGGGTTCTTTCTCACCCATTTTTTCATTGTGATCATGCAGTGATCATTGCTCTCCTAGGGAGAGTTGCCGAGTCCAGAATTGTCTCCATTTGTTGACACTTTGTCTTACAGCAGATTAATAATCACCCAGGACTTCTATCTAACAGTTGACTCCATATAGCTTTTGTAAAACTCATTAACACAGAGAGGTTCACTTTCTTATTCCAGCTTGTGCTGAAGCTAATTACTAATTAATAATGGTGCTCCTCCTACCTCTCCCAGTGCTCTTTCAGTGTTTCTTTCTCTGGCTCTGCTTCTTCTCCCCAACTCCTCTCTGTTGGTGTCCCCCAAGGTTCAGTCCTTGGTCCCCTACTGTTCTCCATCTATACTGCCTCCCTTGGTAAACTCATTAGCTCCTTTGGCTTCCAATATCATTTCTATGCGGATGACACGCAAATCTACTTGTCCTCTCCTGATCTCTCCCCATCCCTCTTGACTAGTGTATCTGACTGCCTCTCTGCTGTTTCTAACTGGATGGCTGCCCACTTCCTTAAACTCAACTTGACCAAAACTGAAATGCTGGTCTTTCCTCCCTAAAGTGTTGTTACTCCTGTGTCTGTCTCCCTCCAAGTCAACGGTGCTACCATCAGCTCCACCACACAGGCTCACTGCCTAGGTGTTCTCTTTGACTCCGACCTCTCCGTCAAGCCTCATGTTCAGTCTATCGCCAAATCCTGTTGTTTCCAGCTCAAAAACATTGCACGCATCCGACTCTACTTAACGCCAGATGCGACTAAGGTGCTGGTCCACTCCACTGTCCTTTCTCACCTTGACTATTGTAATCTGCTTCTTAGTGGTCTTACGTGCTCCCAACTTGCGCCGTTACTGCCCATAATGAATGCAGCGGCGCACTTCCCACGTCTCACCCTTCTGTCAGTCCCTACATTGGCTTCCTGTAAGATATAGGGCTCAATTTAAAATTCTAGTTCTTGCTTTCAAATCTCTACACAATGCTGCTCCCACCTATCTATCCTCCCAAATACACAAGTATGTCCCGTCTAGGTCCTTACGATCTGCTGAAGACTTACGTTTATCTTCTGTCCGTACTCCCACCTCTGATGCTCGCCTTCAAGACTTCTCGAGGGCAGCACCATTCCTGTGGAACTCGCTTCCCTCCTCTGTTAGATGCTCACCCAGTCTCCACTCCTTCAAAAAAATCATTAAAAACCCACTTCTTCATAAAAGTGTATCAATTAAACTGTTAATAGCTCCCAACTGATTCCTCTCTTGCAACAGTCACTAGTCTAATACTATCCTTACCTTTTGTGTCACTTTACCCCTCTCCCTCTAGCATGTAAGCTCATTGAGCAGCCCCTCAACCTCTCTGTTCCTGTGTGTCCAACATGTCTGGTTACAACTACATGTCCATTTGTCCACCCATTGTAAAGCGCTGCGGAATTTGATGGCGCTATATAAATAATAACATAATAATAATAATAATAATTACTAATTATTGTCTTCAATACAAATGTTAAACTTATATCTATTAGATCTTGACGAACAACCGAATGGCTAGAAACATTGATCGGGTAAATGTAACTGTATGATTTTAAATAAATACCACTTTACTTTGAAAGACCTGTGAGCGCACCCCATTCCTTATTTACTCTAAATGTTGTGTGTGTCCTATAGCAATGTGCAATGAGTATGAGGCGTTCACAGTGTACCACAGTAATGTGTAGTGCATATTAATGCCAGAGCTCCACAGCTTCTCACAGTAATATGTAGTTTGTGTAAAAATATCCACAATATCCAGAAGTCCACAACAATTCTCAATATTTGCAAAAACCCAAAACAAAAATATCTTTAACCCTTAAGTGTTATCTTTTTTATAAAGTAGTTTGTTCTATACATACATAATTATGTCAGAGGAACCCTTCCATTATGAAGCTCTGAATATCTCAAAAACAAACAAAAGAAATATACAATAGTGTAAAATGTATTTTCGATATTATAAACATTAAAACACATAATGAAGGCGCACTCACACTTTAAAGAGCTACTAAGAGCTCTGCTGTATCCAGCATGGACGGTACAATCCCCGTCTCAGGATTTATATATTTTCTGTATTGGTGATGGTATATCTCCAAGTTAAGTGCGATAATATCTAAAATATGTTTTACACTATTGTATATTTATTTTGCTATATACAGCACTGTATGTATGTATAGAACAAACTACTTTATAAAAAAAGATAACACGTATGGGTTAAATATATTTTGGTTGTAGTTTATCAATTTTGTATTGGGTTCTTGCTTGTATTGGATGTCACAAGGTTTGGGAATCCTTGTTTAGATTCACTGCTGCCTCACCACAATAATAATGAGCACCTAATCCTGTCTATTTCCAATTCATCACAATAGTTGACTGTTAGAGTATCTATAATTAAAAATTAAAAAATTATGTATTTTCTATCTGAAACACAGCTACAACGTAATGTAGCAGTGGCCTCCGGATCCACCCTTGTTGTGTCAAAGTCTTATACATTTGAATTACTCTTTTTATTTTTAATAATTACTGAATATCATTAATCTTGTTATGTTATCTGTGTATCAGACTATAATAGCAAGTTAGTAAAAATAACTGGTCTGAGCTAGGTACTTGGTAGCAAAAGACTGTACATAGGTTATCCTCCCTGATAATAACAGGGGCTTATTATGAGACTAATTAAGCATAATTATCATGATAATACAAGTAACAAGCTAAACTTGTTTTGTTTGTTTTTTTAATTACTATAATTTTAGTGAGTTTCAAATGCTTAATTATCATAAACCAGCAAGAAGGATCACTGCTTGGATCTCCGGCTGCATTTTCTAAGAATCCCATTTTTGATTCCTTATGAGGCCAACTTATCTTTTTATCCTTCAAACATCAATAAAAGTACCATTAAGTAATAAGTGATTTGGAAGGGCAAACTTGAAAATGTTATGAAGCTAAATGTATCCTTACTATATAAATACTTTGATGTAATCACTGATCAACATGTATTCTATTGAAATCAATAGGAAGAGTGTGATTGATAGATAACAGATACTTTGCAGAATCACTGTAGAAGCTACAGATCCCAGAGACTTGTAATAAACTAAAGACATTCCTAATCAAAAGTTCTTTTTAACGTTTTTTTTTGTTTGTTTGGTTGTTTTTTTGCAACTTAACATCAATATATGAATCAGAATTTGTAGGTGCTTGTAATTAAAGCTGTCTAAGAAACTATTTTTAAGTGCTTTCCCACGCTCCTTCCCCGCTGATGTCAGCCGACAGGAGAGAACTAATGCGCATGCATGTCAATGGCCGCGCACGCATTAGACTTCCCCATAGGAAAGCATTATTCAATGCTTTCCTATGGGAAAAATCGGACACTGGAGGTTCGTGAGGATAACCAGCATCAGATAATGGACCAAAAGTCTGTTAGGATTCACTGGAGGCAGACTTAGACAGCCACTGGAGGCAGACTTAGAGCTGCAATTTAAACATTGCAGTTTCTCTGGAACTGCAATGTTTAACATTGCTGCACTAAATGCAAAAGAGCCACAGCACCCAGACCACTTCAATTAGCTGAAGTGGTCTGGGTGACTACAGTGTCCCTTTAATAACAATAATAAAGTATTTAGCCAGGAAAGGCAACACCAAGTAAATTCAGCATTTAGTGAATAAACCCTAATATGATTATTTCTCTTCTGCTGTGAGAGATATTAAATAGATGATGTCTGGGAGAGGAGCCTTGGCTTCATGGCGGCCTGTGGCAACTTTCATGAGCTTTGGCATTCAGCAAAATATCTGTCTCCCTATACCTATGTTCGGCATTGAAAAACCCTACCTGCTTTCTGTGCCAGATTGGTAGCTTAGAACAGTTCCACACAGTGTCTGCCAGAGAATTTTATCAACAAAGCTGTGCGGCCTGATGACTGCTTGGAAGGGAGAGGTGGACACTCCCACTAGTCCCGTATCTTCCCCCTATGAGCCAGTGAGGGTTATCCTGGCCCCCACTTGTCTACTCACCCCATGCAAGGGATCCTGTCTAATCCTGAACCAAAGTCACACTCACCAAGATGGCGGCTATGCTGGCTTTGCACAAAGAGGGCCTGGCTCTGTCCCAGAGGGCTCACTGCTTCTCCGAAGACAGTTCTCTGCAGCGGCTTGAGGAAATCTTTGCAAGTTTCTGGGAAAAATAAGAGCTGTGTGCAGCCCAACAAACACGCTTCCGTCCAGAAAGGAAGCAAAATAGCAAGAAGCAAGAAAGGAAAGGGCCTCCTCCAGGTTCATCACCTGATCCTACGCCTGTTACATCTACTGTACTCCTGGGCTGAGGGCTACCAGAGGTTTGTCCCCGATGCATCACCCACACCAGCGGGAGAGCATTAAGACCAAGACCTTCTTCTGTCCCTTAGATGGGAGGGGCTACCTAGTCCGTGGCCTAGAGATGCTGGCCTATGTCGCAGCCCAGGGTGTGAGGAGTGCCCTACCTCAATTCAGTTCTGCAGCTGCTATCTGCTACCTGTTAGCACACTCCTGGGACTTCCCAAATCTGGGAATTGGCTGAATGGGAACTCTCTGACATGTGTGGGCTCGCCAACAAAGATCTGCGTTTTCCAAAGTTCATGGTGGACACCATCTTGTTTTGTTTTAACTTGTCTCTATTTGACATGTTCAGTTTCATTTTAATTTCAACTCTGAGAGGTGTAGTGCTGAGGTGGTGTTACTAGCTTCAGTGGTAACTTCCCTAGTGTTAAACTAGCATGTTGGTCATCTCATATTTTATCCATCTATTAGTTTTCAGTTCTAGAATATCTCATGCATATTAATATGGAATTAAAGAGTGTAGACATGTGTATTACGCCTGAATATGTATCCACTGCTACCTACCTGCATGGCCAGCAGAATATCTAATATGCCTAATAATACAGTGTGTTTTTTCTGCATAGACGTGTCAGATTAGCTTGTTTACTTTATTATAAAATGAGACTGCCTTATTCAAAACTTTATTTTATTGCGTTGTGCGATGCATCATTGGAATATGTTCTTTTGTTATAACTCCTTTTTCTTTTCTCTGTACAGTGCTACATACGTTCATTGCCTCAATAAAAGAAAGATTGACAAATGATAGATATATAGCATATATGAGTGGAAATCTTGAATATCTATCTATCTATCTATCTATCGAGAGATACTCAAACAGTCACGACTAACCATTGATGAGTAAAAATGTAAAGTGTAGCTGCTCTTTTTAAAGAGCATCAGATTTTATCTATATATTGTGCTGGCTGTTTTCTAGCAAATATATAAATTGGGAAAAATCCTATTTAGAAATATGTTTTCTCCTACCTGTTGATCAATTCTTTGGCATAGACTCTATGCCAAGGAATTGATTGATAATGGAGAACACAAGAGACGTCCCACAGGTGGTCCTTCTGCTCTTCTCCCATGGCAACCACTGTTCAAGTGCTGTGGTTGTTATGGTAACTCCCTAACAACAAAGCCAGCATGTTGATGTCATGGAGGCGGTTTGCTGTCCCCAAGCAGGGAAAATCAGTGGAAAAAGACCAGGGTAAGCGCAAACAAACTTGAGGATGGCATTACAGATGTGTAATGAGAGTGTAGCGGGGGAGCAGATGGTAAGGAAAGTGGCCACATGTTCTCTTTAAGCAAGTTAAGCAGAAATTCACCCTGCACCAAATGCATACAAGAAAGCTCTTCTACCACAAAGTAAATCTTAGCTTTATTTTTCATTTACTAACAAGTGGTATTGTAAAATATTTTTCTTGAGCTATTTTTATTTTTAAACTTAATTACACAAATGTAATTTAGGCAGCTAATATAAAACAGTTTTTTCATTTAATAGGAAGCTTATTCATTTATTGTACATCACTGGGCATGTATAATACATCTTCACATCTTTATTTTCTGGCTGACAAATTAAGTCCTAATAGTTTAAGGGAGTTGTAATTTCAGGAGGGCACAACATAATCAGTCATTAGACCAACACTATGTCATTAAAGCAAATCAAGGTGGACAAAAAGAGAAATACATTTTCTGCACCAATTCACCAAAATAACTCCTTAAAAAACATGTGTTTCCTGTATATTATTCTCATGAACAAAGAAGAGAAAATACACTCTTTTCTCCAAGTGTTCCTGAAAAAGCAGGTTTCCAAGGAGCTAAAGAACAAGTAGTTTGTTTTGTTTTTAAGTTGGAAAATGTTCTTTCCGCCTGTTTCAATTGTTTATCTTGCTGCTCATACACTGATAATGCATGAAAGCATCATAAGGCATTCATTTTAACCAATTATGCTAAGAAAACACAATATTTGAATGAAAGGAATAGTTAAGTAAACAATGTGGAATGTAGTGTTATGAACGAAATTTAGTATCCGGGAACAGCTGAGGCACATTTGAAATGTAAGCATTAGTGGTTGAGAGTCACAGAGTGTAAAACGATTTAAAACTAGTTCACGGTATCACAATGATTTCTGTGTTCTCAGACTGAAAGTGTAAAGGAGCAATCAACATAATTGGCCAATGGAAGAAAGTGAGTTTTAATTTAATTGAATTTATATTTAGTTTTTTTATTATTTTTGTAACGAATTATGTCCCCCTCATGTTACCGCCATTCCGTGTTCCTAGCACTGGTTTTCTGCTCCCCGCCATCCCCTTGTACTCAGTGGCGGATCCAGAGCCTGATCTCGGGAGGGGCACTTGTAGAATATTTAAAGAAATAATCCATGCACATTAACCACTACAGCTACAGCAGTTTAGTGTGTGTGTGGGGGGGGGGGGGGGGAGGGGGGAGGGGTGTAGTGTGTGAATGAGTAGGGTTTGTGATGCAATGTGTGTATGGTGCAGTGTATGTGTGTGTGGTGCAATGTGTGTATGGGTGGTTGTGTGTGTATGGGTGGGCAGTGGATATGTGTGTCGGGGCAGTGTGTGTATGGGAAGGCAGTGTATGTGTGTGGGGGCAGTGTGTGTATAGGGAGGCAGTGTATGTGTGTGTATGGGGGCAGTGTATGTGTGTGTAGGGGCAGTGCATGCGTGTGGGGGCAATGTTTGTGTGTGTGTGGGGGCAGTGTGTGTGTGTGGAGGGGGCAATGTGTGTATGGGGGTTGTGTGTGTATGGGTGGGCAGTGGATATGTGTGTCGGGCAGTGTGTGTGGGGGCAGTATACGTGTGTGGGGGCAGTGTGTGTATGGGAGGCAGTGTACTTGTGTGTAGGGGCAGTAGGTGTATGGGGGACAATGTGTGTATGTGTGTCTGTGTGTGTGGGGCAGTGTGTGTATGGAGGGGTAATGTGTGAAGGGGGGCAGTGTGTGAATGTGTGGTGAGGAGGATAGTGAGGCTTTTTTATAATTTTTTAAGATAAAAATGAATAAATTATTTAGGGGGGACATTTCTCGATCCCTGGTTGTCCGTGGGGAATCCCTTGTGGTCCCAGTGGTAAGAGTGAACTCTAGCCCGTAGCTCCAGGGCTAGAGTTCACTCTTGCGAGATCCGGAGTGTTGCCGTGGTAACTGCAGGCTGAGCTCCTGGGTCCTCTCTCCCCTGCCGGCTTCTAGCACAGTGCCTGCGGACCGGGGAGGTAGATCTCTGATCTCCCCTCCAGTCCTTGAAAGCACATTGCAGGGCTGGCGCTTGCACAGTGCCAGTCCTGCATTAGCCGGCAGGGGAAAGTCTCGGGGGGGGGCAATTGCCCATTGTCCCCCCCCCTTGGATCCGCCAGTGCTTGTCCCATGGACTTGTGACCCCAAAGAGCACTCTCCCCGGTGCTACCTGCGTGGAGACATCCACCATGGAGAGGTGCAAGACCTAGCCGATGCTCTGGAACTGGGAGGCGGCTTCACAGTCGCAGAGCCTCCCTGGCTGCCATTAGACCGTGCTGACCAATGGGAAAAGCGCTACAATTCAATTTGGTTTTCCGCCTTTTCTCCCAATTGGCCGGTGAAACACCTCCCCTCCCTGAATGCTGATTGCTTGCTGCATGCAAACCTGGTTCACGCCCTTTCCCCTGACTGGTCAGCGTGAGGAAAAGGGTGTACCTTGTAACTCCTCCCCCTCTCTGAGCCCTGATTGGCCACTGCAGGTAAGTGCCCTTTCTCCAGATTGGCCACTGCTTGGTTTAGGCGCAAAAGTTGAATCCACCGGCCTAAACAAATTGATTTTATGGAACTATTTTTGGGCATGAACAGAACCTCAAGCCCAGACTTTACACAATGATTTCTCAGGCTCTGTTCATCCGATCATTCTGATATTTACAGGGAGCATAGCTCGGACCACGAGCTATCCAGAGATGTAGGTCATGTGGGGATGCATTACTGTGTTCTGTGTATTTTGTGTAGTTTTTGTGTGTTGGCTTCCTGTGCCTGGGAGATACCCAGGGCTGGCTTTTGTTTTACATTACTGTGGATGGAGACCCTACAGGATCGTCATTAAAAAGTGTGGTCAAGAGAAAGTGTTACATTATGGTGGAACAAATACATAGCAAAAGTGCAAAAAAAGTCAAAATTTTCAGAAAAATAAAAAACTTTTAAAGCTATTGTAAGCTTAAAATAGTAAGTGAGGTCCAAAATATGAGCAAATTTCAAGAAAAAAAAATGATCTTCCTCTAGGTAAGGAGAACAACTTCACATGCTTCAAGAAGCTCCTTGGAAGAGAGTGCGACTTAGAAGAAAAGGACCCATGACAGAGGTAGTACGGAGGTGGAGTTGGATATGCTAATTATGGCACAGCCCACCATGGTTATATATAAGCCTTGTAATTGTGTCATATCCTCTTACTCCTGAAAATGTGGTCAAGGTAATTTCTCTAAGGGCACTTGTTATAATGGGAAACTTGTTTTACAATAGGGTCCCCTACTCTCTTCTCGACCTGGGTTGCCTATTGCAGCTGATGTGGATGTGGGCCTTATTTGTGGTAAACAAATGTTCATGTGATTGCCCGTGTCAGGTATCTTATAGGCTTAATGTTAAACTCCTTGTTTTATTGATTGCATGTAATATTCTAATTTACTGAGATTGTGAATTTGGGGTTTTCATGAGCTGTAAGCCATAATCATTGCATTTATGACAATTCACGGCTTGAACTATCTTGCTTTGCATGTAATGCGTCTATCTCATATATTAGTTTCCCCTTTTATGTTGCATTACTGAAATAAATTAACTTTTGCACGATATTCTAATTTTTTTGAGTATCACCTGTATTATGGCTGAACTGATTTCACTATCCTAATGTCATGTCCTCCTACCTACAGACACAGATCAGATGATGAAACCCTTCACACACCTACTAGGATAGGAACAAGAAAATGTTTTTTGTCCACTAGCATAGACAAGAAAACTTTGCTGTATTGAGCCATGCCAAATATAAATTCATGATTGAATACATCGTTTTAAAAAGAATAAGGGTTCAGGCTTGTTTTTCAAAATTTTGGAAGGCGGTTCTCGAAGGTCAGCACAACTCACAGTTTAGTGAACAGAGCTGAAAGAATGCTTAGCAATCCAGCCCACTACTTTGCTTTGTGTGGTTTTGTTTTTTATCATTGAACACACAGTGAACATACATACAGCCTTGTTAGCTGATCTCACTAGCTTTATAATGGAGAATTCTTTACCTGTTGACAAGTAACATCCTACAGTTACTGCAGTATTCAGCCAGTTCTAAGGCACAATGAGAATATGATCCCCCCCCCTGAGAGTTGATACCTGCAGTTTTCTGTTGTTGCCAACTACCGGCTGTAGAGCCTTTTCATTCCTCTATGAATAGAGCTGAAAGAAATGACTATTTCTCAATTATTTATAGCAGAACCAGACAAATTAACAAAGAAACCTTTGGATTTTTCAAGCAAAAAAAAAAAAAATACCTACAATCAGGACAGCTAAACAAAATATTATTTTATCGTAAAAATTGTTTTTAAAAAATTTAAAAAAGATCCGCATTCATTACTATGTACTGCGCACAACTTTTTAAATTGATGCTAAGTGGACAGTAGGTTTTGGGAAAGTGGGATACCTGATTTGAGGTACTAAAACAAATATACAGGAATCTTTTAATTATAATCGTTTCCAGTTATTAAAGTTTTACTTTTAATGAAAGTGCACAGCTTTACATAGGTATATAGGTAAATCCTATCAGCTGAACAGTTACAAGTGTATTCTGTTAAGTATGGACATTGTAGCTGATGTTATTTGTTATCAATTGAATTAATGCAATCACATTCCACAGGCTTATCATTTGCCTGTCAGCTGCCACATATAAGGACAAAACTAAACACACAGACATGATTTACTTAATGATTTATAGGTAAGTTCCCACCAATGAAATATTAGATAAATATGTAATTTTACTCTGTAAAGTCTTTTTAAATGCCAAGTAAAAACAAATGGAAAAAGTTTACTTTAAAGGGACACACACCCCTTAAAGTACTTTAGCGTGCTGAAATTCATATAACGATAAGTGCAGATTTCAATAGTGTCACTTTAATTATTTAACCTTGTTATATTCCACTGATTGTCAATTAGACAACGGGTTCTGTTAAAAATACAAAAAAAGTCCTGCGCTGAAACTTTCACTACTCCTGGGCAGCAGCAATGACCATAGTACACATCAGCCCATATACATACTGTAAAAACCAAAGAAAAACGTTACCTGCGCTCTTCCCAAATCCCTATGCAGTATTATGGTCGTTGCTGCCTCCCAAGAGTAATGGGAGTTTGAGTGCAGGACTTTTTTTTTATTATTTGTATTCACTTTTGTATCACACAGCTATGTTACAATGCTGCCGCCCATCCCATCTGTTTCCTTTTAAGATTTAATAAGTCTATTTGTCCCCCTCTATTGTTTTTGTGCCCCCCTCTTCAGCCCCTGTGCCCCCTCTATTTCCCTCTACAGCCTCTGTCCCCATTCTACAGCCCCTGCCCCACCATACTGCCTCTGTGCCCTTTCTAAAGCCCCTGTCATCCCTATACAGCCTCTGTCCCCCCCATCTACTGCCCATTTACCCCCACCATACTGCCCCTGTTTCCAACCATATTGCTGCTGTGCCCCTGCCACAGTCCCTATTCCCCCTTCACATTACTTCCACTACAGCCTTTATTTCCCCACGTGCCCCCCTAACCCCCACTACATTTCCTAAGTCCCCAACTACAGCCCATAACTCTCAACTACAGCCCCTATCCCTCCATTTAAACTCACTATCAGTCCCCCTCCCAAGATTAAGTTCTGGTTCTGCCCCTGCTCTGTATACCTGTGTCTATATGAATACTGTAACGGAGCTCCCTGTACCACTGGCTGGGTACCTCTGCCAAGGACCACTTCCTAGCTGGAACAGGGGACAAACCTCCGCACTCTTGCCCTCAGTCACCGTGGCTTGACTGGGGTCCTGGAACGGTTTTCTCCTGGAGCTGAATGGGGAATTCGCTCTAGACACCCCCAGGCACTGGACAACACTCAGTCCTGTGAGCTCTAGTCCTTACAAGGACTTTACCCGTTGACCCTCATACTGGAACAGTGCTTAAAGAATATCCCTTTCCCCTCCCAGTAACCAGACAACACATAGTTCTGGGAGTACAAGCTGAAATAATTTATTGGCAGCTACAACTGGCCTTATATGCAGGTCCCCATGCAAGGGGCACTCCCCCCTGGACCTGAGGGTAGACTACAGTAAAAACATATACACGATTACATTGGCTCCCAGGTCCAGGACACTCCCATTCAAAAACAGATAATCCCTCCCCTCAGAGGCGGCTCTCTAATTAGGCGGTTTAGGCGGCCGCCTAAGGCCTCGCGCTGGCTGGGGCCTCGCGGCCGCCTAAACCGCCTGTTGTCAGAGTGTGTCAGGTCCTCGGTCAGTGACCGAGGACCTGACACCAGGAGGGGGCCCGGCGGCTTGCCCGTTATGCCGCCGGGTGCGAGGCCCCTCCTGGCTGCCAGGCCGGCCACCGCAGACACTGGTCTGCAGCTCCGCAGTGTGCAGAGCTGCAGACCATGTGACTCGCGAGAATTGGCCAATCAGAGCGTTGCCGCGGGTTACCACGGCAACGCTCTGAATCTCGCAAGATTACACGGTCTGCAGCTCTGTGGAGCTGCAGACCAGGAGCAGGGGCCACCGGACCACCAGGGAGCCCACTGGACCACCAGGGAAAGGTAGGCTCTCCCTCCCCATCACCCCCCACCAAACTCAGGCTCACCCCCGACCACCATCACCACCCACCACCACCCTTAGCCTCACCCCCACCACCCTTAGCTTCACCCCCCACCACCATCACCCCCCACCACCCTCAGCCTCACCCCCACCACCATCACCCCCACCACCCTCAGCCTCACCCCCACCATCACCCCCCACCACCCTCAGCTTCAACCCCCACCACCATCACCCCCACCACCCTCAGCCTCACCCCCACCACCATCACCCCCCACCACCCTCAGCCTCACCCCCACCACCATCACCCCCCACCACCCTCAGCCTCACCCCCACCACCCTCAGCCTCACCCCCACCACCATCACCCCCACCACCCAAAGCTTCACCCCCCACCACCATCAACCCCACCACCCTCAGCCTCACCCCCCACCCTCACCATCAGCCTCACCCCCACCCTCACCATCACCCCCCACCACCCTCAGCCTCACCCCCCACCACCATCTACCCCACCACCCTCAGCCTCACCCCCCACCACCACCATCACCCCCGCACCACCCTCCGCTTCACCCCCCACCACCATCACCCCCACCACCCTCAGCCTCACACCATCACCCCACCCTCAGCCTCACCCCACCACCATCTCCCCACCCTCAGCCTCACCCCCCACCACCCTCAGCCTCACCCCCACCACCCTCAGCTACACCCACCACCACCATCAGCTTCACCCCCCCCACCACTGTCACCATCACCCCCCACCAACCTCAGCCTCATTCCCCACCACCATCACCCACCATCACCACCCTCAGCCTCACCCCCACCACCCTCAGCTTAACCCCCACCACCATCACCCCTCCCCACCATCACCCTCAGCTACACCCACCACCACCGTCACCATCACCCCCCACCACCATCACCCCCCACCACCCTCAGCTTCACCCCTGCCCACCCTCAGCTTCACCCCTGCCCACCCTCAGCTTCACCCCTGCCCACCCTCAGCTTCACCCCTGCCCACCCTCAGCTTCACCCCCACCACCCTCAGCCTCACCCCCACCACCCTCAGCCTCACCCCCCACCACCCTCAGCCTCACCATCCCCCATAACCCCCCACCACCCTCAGCCTCACCCCACCCTCAGCTTCACCACCCCTCAGCTTCGTCACCCCCTCAGCATCACCCCCCACCACCCTCAGCATCACCCCCCACCACCCTCAGCATCACCCCCCACCACCCTCAGCATTACCCCCCACCACCCTCAGCATCACCACCCTCAGCATAACCCTCCGTCACCACCCTCAGCTTCCCCCCACTCACCATCACCCCCTCCTTCTCACATCACCCCCTTCTCACTCTCACATTACCCCCTTCTCACTCTCACATTACCCCCTCTCACTCTCACATTACCCCCTCTCACTCTCACATTAGCCCCCCCACTCTCACATTACCCCCCCACTCTCACATTACCCCCTCTCACTCTCACATTACCCCCTCTCACTCTCACATTACCCCCTCTCACTCTCACATTACCCCCTCTCACTCTCACATTACCCCCCTCTCACTCTCACATTACCCCCCTCTCACTCTCACATTACCTCACTCTCACATTACCCCCCTCTCACTCTCACATTACCTCACTCTCACATTACCTCACTCTCACATTACCTCACTCTCACATTACCCCCCTCTCACTCTCACATTACCCCCCTCTCACTCTCACATTACCCCCTCTCACTCTCACATTACCCCCTCTCACTCTCACATTAACCCCCCTCACTCTCACATTAACCCCCCTCACTCTCACATTACCCCCTCTCACTCTCACATTAACCCCCTCACTCTCACATTAACCCCCTCACTCTCACATTAACCCCCTCACTCTCACATTAACCCCCTCACTCTCACATTAACCCCCTCACTCTCACATTAACCCCCTCACTCTCACATTAACCCCCTCACTCTCACATTAACCCCCTCACTCTCACATTAACCCCTCTCACTCTCACATTACTATCACCCCCTGCTCCCTCTCACATTACCATCAACCCCCCGCTCCCGTTCACCATCACCGTCCACTCCCTCTCACCATCACACCCCCCGCTCCCTCTCAACATCAGCTACCCCATACACATAGGGTCTCAGACAAAAACACAAACATGCTCACAGAGACATACATTCGCACACACAAGGATACTCTCTGTCAGACACACTCTCAGGCACATACACAGGTAGACAGTGCGTCAATGTGTATATGTGACACTTTTTTGTTAGTGGGGCCTCATGTTTGCGTTTCGCCTAAGGCCTCATAAAGTCTAGAGCCGCCTCTGCCTCCCCTGTGCCTGGGAGATAATTGAGTCAAGCACTGTATTAAACTCAATTATCTCCAGGCACAAAAAACACACATTTTACAAACACCCCAAAAGTAGCTTAAAAATACATAAAACCCCACAAAAGTTATAGCCCCGATCTGGGTGACCAACATATTAAAAAAATCACCCAGATCGGTTCAGGGGTTCAGGAATTTCCTGGAAGTCATAATTTGGCTGACAGTACGCATGATCCCATGCTCAAAACAGTTTCAGAGAATCAGCTTGCAGTCGGTCTAGTTCAGTAATTTAAAAACCAAACAAACTACCAAACATAGTCAATGTTCTTACTCTGAAGCATGTTTCCCTTGTTTGTTGGAATGTTTCCACCGAACAGTGTCTTTCTATGTGTCTATGTGTAGAACCGAACACAGGCGATCATGGATGTCCAGGGGTGTTCGGGAGTTTCAGTGTCTGAAAATAGTTCCATGAACTTGACGACCAGACTCGGCTGCCTGTATTCATGTGAACAAGATGGCCACCACCCCGTGGTCATCCATAGGAAATGCAGCCACCCAGACAAACACTTAGAGCACTGCGGTGAAAATTGCTACAAAGTATCAATTAGGCTTAACAAGCTCCAGGGTGGTCTCCGGTTTGTACAGCTGTTCGGTGCCCGAACTATATAGTCCAAATACATGAACGGAGACTTTTACATCACATTTTACAGGGTCCATAGTCTGTGGGCAGGAGGCTGGCAAGCAGGCTCCTCCAGGAGCTTGTTGCAAACTCACTTGGAAAGGGGAGTTTGTAACAAATATATGTTGGAGTATGACTGTGTATGTATGTCTGTGTCTTTATGTCGCTAAATAACTGTGTCCATATGTTTCTGTATGCCTTGTTCATCTTCGCCTGTGTAGCCAAAAATCCTTGCGCTGGCACTGGTCCCAGCCAAACCACTCTATAACCCAAATTGCAGATGACTGTCCACATCAAGGTCGGCCCTTATTTAATATGAGGCTAGGTGTCTGATTATTAGTGTATGTGTGTAACTGTGTATTGGTTTCAAAGACAACTTACCAGAGAGTCAATGGCCTCTTGTTGTTGGGAAGATATGAATCACAATGTCCAAATATCCAGGATGTGTGGGTTATTTATTCTGCTTACTTGTAAATGGGGGGGTTGGAGGAGGGCGAGTGCTACGTGTACTGTCCTGAATTCCTGTGCACATTTAAATAACAGTGGTTTTTAATACCACTGCATTGCCCACTTAGCTATGTATATAGATTTGGGATAGTGCCAAGGTACCTCTATTTATATATATATATATATATATATATATATATTTGTGATTATTAATACTACTGCCGTTGCTGCCTCATGAAGTGCTTCATGAAGATGGAGGCCTTGTATTCCTTTGCTCCAAAATGCTTCTATGTCATGGTAATCACAATTCATACTGTATAGTATAGCAATATATTATATTTCATATATGTTTATATTACTACCAAATAGAGATGTCGCGAACATAAAATTTTCCGTTCGCGAACGGCGAACGCGAACTTCCGCAAATGTTCGCGAACGGGCGAACCGGGCGAACCGCCATAGACTTCAATAGGCAGGCGAATTTTAAAGCCCACAGGGACTCTTTCTGGCCACAATAGTGATGGAAAAGTTGTTTCAAGGGGACTAACACCTGGACTGTGGCATGCCGGAGGGGGACCCATGGCAAAACTCCCATGGAAAATTACATAGTTGATGCAGAGTCTGGTTTTAATCCATAAAGGGCATAAATCACCTAACATTCCTAAATTGTTTGGAATAACGTGCTTTAAAACATCAGGTACGATGTTGTATCGATCAGGTAGTGTAAGGGTTACGCCCGCTTCACAGTGACAGACCAAACTCCCCGTTTAACGCACCGCAAACAACCGCAAACAGTCCATTTGCACAACCGCAAACTCTCCATTTGCACAAGGTTGGATACCAAGCTAGCCATGTCCCGTTCCTTGTCCTCACTGATGTCATTGAAGGTCTCTTCCTCCACCCAGCCACGTACAATACCAAGGGTCCCCGAAAGGTGACAACAAGCCCCCTGTATTTTTTTTTAAATGTACACTACTGTTACACCAGATATGAGTTGCACTGGTGTGACACTGTGCCCTGGCAGGCCCTGAAACGCACACGTGTGAAGGAAACTGACTGCTCTTATATTACAGTCAAACTATTTAGTTTTTTTTTAAATGCAAGCTATTGTGGCACCAGATATGAGTGGTGGCACTGGGCAAGTGGGCACAGTATACGCTGTGAGCCTGACACACACGCTGGCAGGCAGGCAACTGCAATTAGATTACACAGGAAAAAAAAAAAGCAGACTGATGTTCTAGCTTTTTGGGGTGCTGTCCTTACAGCAGAGATCAGATGAGTCCTTCAGGACTGTAGTGGACACTGAATACACTAGCCTAGCTATCGATTTCCCTATTAAATTAGCAGCAGCTACACTGTCCCTCCTCTCACTAAGAATGCAGCTTCCGGGGGGGCGGGGCCTAGCTGTCATGGAGGAAAGACGCACTTCGTGTGAGCTCCCTCAATATCTCACTTTAAGCAGCTATCAACAAGCAAATTTCACCCCAGAAGGGGATGACCCAGCAATGTTGCTCCTACCTGACCGACCCGACATGCTTAATAGCGGTCAGCAACTCGACAGAGTCTTACTTACCTCCGCGTGGCAAGTGTGGCCTGGTGCTCAACGGGCGGGAGAGGCAGCCACCCAGGCTGACATACTCATCTGCCACTCTCCCAATATGGCGGCAGCCGCGTGTCCTCCTGGTACCAGCAAAGCATGGCAGGATATTGAGTCTAAGCTGGACAGACTCTTTAATCAATTTTGGAAGCAAATAACAAGCAGGAAGCCCCAACAAGCTCCACCACAGCTAAGCAACGCAAAAGGCGTTGAAGATGGGACCGGAGGCACAAACAGAAATGCAGAGCCTGCCCCACGTCAAGCACTCACCTCCACCTTAAGCCACCACAATCCCGCACCGGACGTGAAGCACCACCGGGACAGATCCGACCACCCGACAAAACAAGCTTCCACCACCTCAAGCCGCGAACCCGGCACTCAGCTAGAGACTTGCCTTTGTTGTTCCAGGTATCAGGGACTCCCAGGGTCTGTACCTGGCGCCCAGAAGGGATCGGATGAGCACAAGCAGTAAACAGCAGCCTGCCAAGCATGTCCCACTATAGCCGATCCTCCACACCATGCCTTTGATCACATGAACTGCTCTCTGCACATTAACTAATCGTAAAGTAGCAACCGTTTAAACCTGTCATTATTTCACCTCCTAAAGAGTTTATTGTCGTAGTTCCTTACATGCCTTTACCTTAACCGTTCATGTATTATGTTATTCACTAGTCTCATCTCATGGGGCGACTCACACTTGATTTATAACTAGTGGTGGAGCTGCTGATATAAATACACAGTTGATAACGTGCAAGCTACACCCTAAACATGACAGCCATCTTTCACAACAATGTACTGCTATATACTCAAACCCTCAGTGCAACTAGCCATGATATACGCATGTTCAGCCTAGCATGCTCAAATATAACACACTTCTGTCTAAAAAAAAGAAAAAAAAGAATAAAAAAAAAAGAATGCAGCTTCAGAATGAATCTAAAATGGATGCTGTCCAGGAGGTGGGAGGGTCTGCTGCTGATTGGCTGGAATGTGTCTGCTGACTGTGAGGTACAGGGTCAAAGTTTACTCAATGATGACGAATAGGGGCGGACTGAGCATCGCATATGTTCGCCGTCCATGGCGAACGTGAACAATCTATGTTCGCCAGGAACTATTCGCCAACAAACTGTTCGGGACATCTCTACTCCCAGCCTATGTGTCGTCTAGTTCTTGGGAAGGAAGGATTCTTACAACGCTCCCAGGATTATTGTATGCTGTATTTATTTGCCTGGATTATTTTATGCTGTTCCTGTTACCCAACGGAGATACTGTGGATTATACTACCTCTCTGCTACAATCTAATTAACCAACAATCAATATTACATGCCTTTACCTTAACCGTTCATGTATTATGTTATTCACTAGTCTCATCTCATGGGGCGACTCACACTTGATTTATAACTAGTGGTGGAGCTGCTGATATAAATACACAGTTGATAACGTGCAAGCTACACCCTAAACATGACAGCCATCTTTCACAACAATGTACTGCTATATACTCAAACCCTCAGTGCAACTAGCCATGATATACGTACATTCAGCCTAGCATGCTCAAATAAAACACACTTCTGTCTAAAAAAAAAGAATGCAGCTTCCGAATGAATCTAAAATGGATGCTGTCCAGGAGGTGGGAGGGTCTGGGAGGGAGGGTCTGCTGCTGATTGGCTGGAATGTGTCTGCTGACTGTGAGGTACAGGGTCAAAGTTTACTCAATGATGATGAATAGGGGGTGGATCGAACATCGCATATGTTCGCCACCCGTGGCGAACACGAACAAGCTATGTTCGCCCGGAACTATTCGCCAGCGAACCGTTCGGGACATCTCTACTGCCAAATGTTGTATAGCTATTATGCAAATACAGTGTTTTTGCAGTTTTGAATTAGTTTTTTTTGATAATATGAGTAATTGCTGAATGCAACACAAGGTTACCATCAAAACTCTTGCATCCAGAGGCGGGGCTTAGTGGCGATCCAGCACAGACACCATTTCTGGAACTCCCCAAATTCACCACACAAAACCTACATTTTTATTGTGCATCTGTAGCGGTACTTACCTTATCCGGGGGCCGGACGCGGTCCTCTCTTCAAGCCGCGCGCGGTCCTGCGGCTGCACGAGCCGCGCGCGGCTCGTCCGACTGTTCTGACAGGAGGGCGGGCAGTGACCGCGAGAAGCGGTCACGTGTCCCGCCTGCAGCTAAGAGCGCGCCGCGAATCTCGGGCGCGCTCTTAAAGAGACAGTGGGAGCCTAAATTGCAAAAAGGCTCCCATTGGCTCCTGTCATGCCAATCACCCCATACACTTACCTGTTGGGGGAGTGGAAGTGACAGGAGCCAATCACATTAGTTTGAAGGCTACTTATACTTACCCTTTTCCCTTAGTTCCTTGCCCTATCGTGGTTTCTGCTACAGTTCCCTTTAGTGCTTGTTGTGTTCAGTTGTGTTTCTCCGTATTTGACCTTGGCTTTGTATTCTGACTTCGTTTTCGCTTTATCCTATTCTGTACTGTTTGCCGGCTTGCTGATTCCTGTGTACCAGTCCCCGGCTAGTTTTCGTTTACGCTGTCTCTTTGTGCCCTTGACCTCGGATCGTTCCTGACTCTGTCTTATCCTATTACGTCGAGTCCGGCCACTCTAAGGTCCGGTAGACGTATCTCTCCTCTGTACTGTCATCTGTTAGGGCTGGATCCTGCGTGTAGGGGTATATACTCGTTACATTACGATAGGGCCATGGACCCCGCAGATTTAGCTCAACAGATGGCGACCCATGAGGCTAGATTTGTAGAGCAGGATCACCGTATGGATCAAATAGCTCAGGCTCTCCAGACGCTCTTAGCTAGAACCATTCCAGCAACCGCACCTAACCCTCCTGCACCCCTGCTTCCTGAAGTATCGACTATGCCTAACGCTACAGCACATTTAACGCCTCCTCCTAGGTATGGAGGGGATTCTAAGACATGCAGAGGGTTCATTAACCAAATAGAGTTTCATTTTGAAATGTATCCACGTTCATTTCCCACAGAGAGGTCTAAAGTTGGGTTCTTTATGCACCAACTTACCGACAAAGCACTTGAATGGGCAAACCCTATTTGGGAGGCTAATGGACCTATGGTGCATAACTTTCACAGTTTCCTAACAGCTTTTCGCAGAACTTTTGATACTATGAAAAGGTCTAAGAATGCCGCTAGAGCATTAATGAGGGTTAAACAGGGTTCTAGGTCTGTGGCTGATTACGCTATACAGTTTCGTACCCTTGCCTCACAGGTCGATTGGACCAATAATGGGTTAACTACGGCCTTCATGGAAGGTTTATCAGACTCTATATTGGATGAGGTAGCAGCTAAGGAGCTTCCTATTGCCTTAGAGGACCTTATTGACTACCTCATCGATATAGATAATAGGATTCGTGACAGGCTCTATACTAAGAACAGGAATAGACGTTTTGTTACACCTATTCAACCCAGAGTTAATATACCGGAGAGTGTTAAAGTACCTGAAGAGGAACCTATGCAATTAGGGGTTGCCAAACTCTCAGATACTGAGAAATTACATAGGAGAAGGGAGGGACTCTGCCTATATTGTGGTAAGAGAGACCATATGGTAAAGGAGTGTCCTCTGCTCCCGGAAAACTCTCGCACCTAAGACCTTATAGGGGACTGGCCTTGGGTGTGATTTCTAAGTCTCCTACATTGCCTCCTAACCGACTGCTTCTCCCTGTTTCTTTACATATGGGAGAGAGTTGTATAGTTGAAAACATAGACGCCCTGGTTGATTCTGGGGCAGCCGAGAACTTTATAGACTCTGGTTTTGTAAAGAGAAACAATATTCCCATCAGAGAGAAGGAGATACCCTTGGCCGTTGAGGCCATAGATGGTAGACCATTGATATCTCCAGTTGTTACTCACGAGACTGCACCGCTACACATGTACACAGGGGTTCTACACTATGAAACCATTCGGTTCCAGGTCATCACCTCTCCCTCTTCACAGTTGGTGTTAGGGTATCCATGGTTACGTGCCCACAATCCCATTTTTGACTGGGAGACAGGGCAGATAAAATCATGGAGTGAAGCCTGCCATGAGTCATGTACTATTGAAGTCACGCCTATGAATTCTATTAACGTTCCTACTGTTCCTCCTTTATCTACGACTATACCCTCTCAGTATTTAACTTTAAAGACTGTCTTTGATAAAAGAAAGGCTGACAAATTACCGCCTCACAGACCCTACGATTGTGCTATTGATTTGTTGCCTGGTACTATACCTCCTAAGGGCAGGGTGTACCCCCTATCGGTTCAAGAAAACCGTGTCATGGAGGAGTACATTAAGGAGTCATTAGACAAGGGATTTATTAGAAGATCCTCTTCTCCGGCTGGAGCGGGGTTCTTCTTTGTATCAAAGAAAGAAGGTGATTTAAGACCTTGCATTGATTATAGAGGTCTTAACAAGATCACCATCAAAAATGCTTACCCTATACCTCTAATAACAGAATTGTTTGACAGGCTCAAACATGCTACGGTATTCACCAAATTAGATCTTAGAGGAGCATACAATTTGATACGTATTAAAAAGGACCACGAATGGAAGACAGCCTTTAACACTCGGTCAGGTCATTATGAGTATACCGTCATGCCATTTGGGCTTTGCAATGCCCCAGCAGTGTTCCAAGAATTTATTAATGATGTCTTAAGGGATTTTATTCACTCATTTGTTATTGTGTACTTGGATGACATTTTAATATATTCTACAGACATTCACGCTCATCACAGACATGTTACAACAGTTCTGAACACCCTTCTTGCTAATGGTCTTTATTGCAAATTAGAAAAATGTCTATTCGACCAGTCCGAGGTCCAGTTTTTAGGGTATTTGATTTCCGCCGAGGGTTTTCGGATGGATCCCCAGAAGCTCGCTGCAGTCATAGAATGGCCTCTGCCGCAAGGTCTGAAAGCCATCCAGCGTTTTCTGGGGTTCTCTAATTATTATAGACGTTTTATCAAAGGTTTTTCGTCTATAGTAGCGCCTATAACTCGTATGACTAAAAAGGATGGCAATACACGTGTCTGGTCTACTGAGGCACTTCAGGCTTTTGACTTTCTTAAGACTACGTTCGCCTCTGCCCCTATTTTACAGCATCCTGTCCCCTCATTGCCATATATACTTGAGGTTGATGCTTCCGATATAGGGGTAGGTGCTGTCTTATCCCAAAGAGAGTCTCCTGACAAGCCATTGCATCCTTGTGGCTTCTTTTCTAAACAAATGTCCAAGGCAGAGAGGAATTATGATGTGGGTAATCGCGAACTCCTTGCTATCATTTTAGCACTCAAAGAATGGAGACATTTGCTAGAAGGAACTAAGGATCCTATTCTCATATTTACAGATCATAAGAACCTATCCTACCTTAGCGAAGCTAAAAGATTGTCTTCAAGGCAGGCTAGGTGGTCACTGTTCTTGTCTCATTTTAATTATATAATCACCTATAGGCCAGGTGACCGGAACACTAAAGCGGACGCTCTGTCCAGACAATTCGAGACTATTGACAAACAGGAGATTGATGTCACTCCTGTCATTCCCCCAGACAGGATAATAGCAACTACTATATTGTCTATTTCCTCGTCCCTCTTGCAGGCCATACAAGCGAAACAAGGCATGGCACCCAGCGAGAGGCCTAATGATAAATTGTTCGTTGACATTCCCGAGAGACGGGATATTCTGTCACTTTATCACGATACTAAGACTGCTGGACATCCTGGTATTTCCAAAACAGTGTCAGCCGTTTCTCGGTATTTCTGGTGGGATACCTTACGTAAGGATGTTACTGACTATATAAGTGCTTGTACTACTTGTGCATGTATGAAAACCTCTCGTAGAGTTCCTTGTGGGCTGTTGCATCCGTTGCCCGTTCCCGAGAGACCTTGGTCTAATCTATCAATGGATTTTATTGTTGAATTACCCCCTTCGAATGGTAACACAGTCATCCTAATGATAGTAGATCGGTTTTCCAAAATGGCTCACTTTGTGTCTCTTCGCAAGTTGCCCACTTCCAAGGAATTGGCTCTTATCTTCGCTAGAGAAGTGTTTCGATTACATGGTATTCCCTTATCTATTGTATCCGATAGGGGTAGCCAATTTATTTCCAGGTTCTGGAAAGCCTTTTGTTCGGAGATGGGTATTTCCCTCTCATTTTCTTCCGCTTACCATCCCCAGTCTAATGGAGCTGCTGAACGTGCCAACCAGTCTCTAGAGCAGTACCTCCGTTGTTTTGTGTCTCACCATCAGGACAATTGGTCTGACCTGCTTCCTTGGGCTGAATTTGCTCGGAATAATGCCACTCATGATTCTTCCGGCAAAAGCCCTTTTTACGTTGTCTATGGCCAGCATCCCGTTGTTCTTCCGGCTGCATTCTCCTCTCAGGGCATGCCAGTTCTGGATGAGCATTTGGCTGGTTTGCGTAATACTTGGGAGCAGGTTCAGCGTTCTTTGGTGGACTCTGCTGCCCGCCAGAAGGCTCAGGCTGACAAGCATCGCAGAGCGGCTCCTTCCTATGTTGTGGGGGACAGGGTTTTGCTTTCCACACGGAATATTCGCCTCCGGGTGCCTTCTATGAAATTGGCTCCCCGCTTCATTGGTCCTTATCGCATTATACATAAGGTTAATCCCGTTTCTTATGCCTTGGGTCTGCCTAAGAATCTGCGTATACCCAATGTATTTCACACCTCTTTGTTGAAGCCTTACGTACACAACCGCTATACCCGGCATACTCCCCCTCCCCCTCCTGTCTCTGTGGAGGGTCATGAGGAGTTCGAAGTATCTGCTGTTATTGACTCTCGTTTTCTTAGGGGTCGGCTTCAGTACTTGGTACATTGGAAGGGTTATGGGCCTGAGGAGCGCAGTTGGATTTCTGCGGACGCTGTTCATGCTCCCCGCCTTGTACGTTCTTTCCATTCGCGTTTTCCTGCCAGGCCTGGTCCTGCCCGCCCGGAGGGCGTGTCCTCAGGGGGGGTACTGTAGCGGTACTTACCTTATCCGGGGGCCGGACGCGGTCCTCTCTTCAAGCCGCGCGCGGTCCTGCGGCTGCACGAGCCGCGCGCGGCTCGTCCGACTGTTCTGACAGGAGGGCGGGCAGTGACCGCGAGAAGCGGTCACGTGTCCCGCCTGCAGCTAAGAGCGCGCCGCGAATCTCGGGCGCGCTCTTAAAGAGACAGTGGGAGCCTAAATTGCAAAAAGGCTCCCATTGGCTCCTGTCATGCCAATCACCCCATACACTTACCTGTTGGGGGAGTGGAAGTGACAGGAGCCAATCACATTAGTTTGAAGGCTACTTATACTTACCCTTTTCCCTTAGTTCCTTGCCCTATCGTGGTTTCTGCTACAGTTCCCTTTAGTGCTTGTTGTGTTCAGTTGTGTTTCTCCGTATTTGACCTTGGCTTTGTATTCTGACTTCGTTTTCGCTTTATCCTATTCTGTACTGTTTGCCGGCTTGCTGATTCCTGTGTACCAGTCCCCGGCTAGTTTTCGTTTACGCTGTCTCTTTGTGCCCTTGACCTCGGATCGTTCCTGACTCTGTCTTATCCTATTACGTCGAGTCCGGCCACTCTAAGGTCCGGTAGACGTATCTCTCCTCTGTACTGTCATCTGTTAGGGCTGGATCCTGCGTGTAGGGGTATATACTCGTTACAGCATCCATTTACATACGGGCTGGTATATGCTGCAGAAGGCACAGAGGTAAACACAGATTAAGTGTATTTATTTTTTTATACAATGCTGCTACCCATCCCATGTGTTCCCTATTAAGGGTTAATAAGTAAAGGGGTGTATATAAAAAATACCCCTTTCTGTCTCATTAGAGATATCTTTGCCAGAAGCTCAAGGAAGCAGGCTGAAGGGTCAGTGTTAGGACCCGCTTAGGGGGGTCTGCCTTGACGTTGGCAGGCGGGCATCCCTCCAATGGCCATTGGAGCAACTAAATGACCTCCATTTGTCTAAATATACATAGGGATTAAGGAGAAAGCGCAAGTAACATTTTCTTTTCTTTGGTTTTTACTATATATTGGGGCTGATGTGTGTTGTAGTCCTTGCTGCTTAAGCGCAGGACTTCTCTTTTTGTATTTGTATTTATTTTTTTTGTTTTCTGCCGCCAGGCGCTAAACACAAATGCCGCCCTACTAATGGCTAATGCCATTGCGACCTTGTGGGACCTGGACTGGTCTATACAACCCCAAGAGGTGGATGAGAGACAACCCCAAGAGGTGGTTGCGACGAGATGAGACCCAAAAATCTCAGGTGTAAACACTAAAGGAATCACATGACATCGGCACGCTGCTCCAATGCACACCTAGGAATAGGGGCAAGCAGCTCAAAGATACCAATGTGGAGGAAGCCACCACCTCCTTGTCTGTGATCCAGCTAGACAAAGGACCATGCCAATGCAGAGAACATGCCACCACAAGTACTTGGAATGTGGCAAACATAACACCCTTCACCCCAAGAAAGGGAGAAGACTCGGTGACATAGAGGATTTTTGAGGTGCAAATAGTTAACATGAGCTTGTGCCATGCCCCAACAGCAGGCACAAGATTGGTACAATAAATGCATTTTTTAAAGTTACATCGCTAAGTCACAGGGTAATGAAAGATGCCTACGTTATATAGCAAACATAATATGTAATTTCGTAGACATGTGAGTGGGTGTATGATAATAAGATTTAAAACACGCTGGTGAGACATGAGTGTTGAAAAAGGAGAATAAACAGGTAGATTATTAAGTGAGCAGGTGTGTCTGTGTGAAATTAGTTTATACAGGCTATCTGGACATTTGCCTAGCGGGTGCTATATAAAATTATAAGACTAAAAGAAGGATACTCTGGCTACACATATACAAATGCTGCTGGCCATATGAACACAATGCTTGCCGCGAAACCACCTCTATGGCACTCTGTGGAGCTATGAATAGACATGTAAGCAGGCTGCAATTTGTGCGGTCAAGGGAGTCTAGTCCTTGGTAATCAAGAAACCTGTGGGCACAAGAGAAAAACAAGCATGCTACATAGAAACATAGAAACATAGAAACATAGAATGAGACGGCAGATAAGAACCATTCGGCCCATCTAGTCTGCCCAGTTTTCTAAATACTTTCATTAGTCCCTGGCCTTATCTTATAGTTAGGATAGCCTTATGCCTATCCCACTCATGCTTAAACTCCTTTACTGTGTTAACCTCTACCACTTCAGCTGGAAGGCTATTCCATGCATCCACTACCCTCTCAGTAAAGTAATACTTCCTGATATTATTTTTAAACCTTTGCCCCTCTAATTTAAGACTATGTCCTCTTGTTGTGGTAGTTTTTCTTCGTTTAAATATAGTCTCCTCCGTTACTGTGTTGATTCCCTTTATGTATTTAAATGTTTCTATCATATGCCCCCTGCCTCGTCTTTCCTCCAAGCTATACATGTTAAGATCCTTTAACCTTTCCTGGTAAGTTTTATCCTGCAATCCATGAACCAGTTTAGTAGCCCTTCTTTGAACTCTCTCTAAGGTATCAATATCCTTCTGAAGATAGGGTCTCCAGTACTGTGTACAGTACTCCAAGTGAGGTCTCACCAGTGTTCTGTACAATGGCATGAGCACTTCCCTCTTTCTACTGCTAATACCTCTCCCTATACAACCCAGCATTCTGCTAGCATTTCCTGCTGCTCTATTACATTGTCTGCCTACCTTTAAGTCATCAGAAATAATCACCCCTAAATCCCTTTCCTCAGATGTTGAGGTTAGGACTCTATCAAATATTCTGTACTCTGCCCTTGGGTTTTTACGTCCAAGATGCATTATCTTGCACTTATCCACATTAAATGTCAGTTGCCACAACTCTGACCATTTTTCTAGTTTACCTAAATCATTTTCCATTTGGCTTATCCCTCCTTGAACATCAACCCTGTTACATATCTTAGTATCATCCGCAAAAAGACACACCTTACCATCAAGACCTTCTGCAATATCACTAATAAAAATATTAAAGAGAATGGGTCCAAGTACAGATCCCTGAGGTACCCCACTGGTGACAAGCCCAAGCTTTGAATATTCTCCATTGACTACAACCCTCTGTTGCCTGTCACTCAGCCACTGCCCTACCCATTCAACAATATTGGAATCGAAACTCAAAGATTGTAGTTTATTGATAAGCCTTCTATGTGCAACAGTGTCAAAAGCCATACTGAAATCTAGGTAAGCAATGTCTACTGCACCACCCTGATCTATAATTTTAGTTACCCAATCAAAAAAATCAATAAGATTAGTTTGGCATGATCTCCCTGAAGTAAACCCATGTTGTCTCTGATCTTGAAATCCATGTGTTTTTAGATGTTCAACAATCCTATCCTTTAACATGGTTTCCATCACTTTCCCCACTACTGAAGTAAGGCTTACTGGCCTATAGTTGCCTGACTCCTCCCTAATACCTTTCTTGTGAATGGGCACAACATTCGCTAACTTCCAATCTTCTGGGACTACTCCTGTTATCAATGATTGGTTAAATAAATCTGTTTATGGCTTTGCTAGTACACCACTAAGCTCTTTTAATAGCTTTGGGTGTATTCCATCAGGTCCCATTGACTTATTTGTCTTTACTTTTGACAGTTGAAATAGAACCTCTTCCTCTGTAAACTCACGTGTAATAAATGACTCATTTATCCTTTTTCTTAACTGAGGTCCCTTTCCTTCATTTTCATCTGTAAATACCGAACAAAAATATTAATTGAGGCAGTCAGCTAGACCTTTATCCTCATCTACATACCTTCCTTCTTTTGTTTTTAATCTAACTAATCCTTGTTTTACTTTTCTTTTCTCATTTATGTATCTAAAAAAAGTTTTGTCTCCCTTTTTTACTGACTGTGCTATTTTCTCTTCTGTGTGTGATTTGGAAGCTTTTATAACTTGCTTAGCCTCTTTCTGCCTAATCTTATAGGTCATTCTGTCTTCCTCACTCTGGGTTTTTTTATAATTACTAAATGCTAACTTTTTGTTTTTTACTATTTTGGCCACATCTGCGGAGTACCACAGTGGTTTCTTGAATTTTTTGCTTTTACTGACAAGCCTAATGCAATTTTCTGTTGCCTTCAGTAGTGCAACTTTTAAATAATCCCATTTCTTTTGGACTCCATTTAAATTGCTCCAGTCTGATAATGACTCCTTTACACATATTCTAATTTTAGAAAAGTCTGTTTTTCTAAAGTCTAAAACTTTTGTTTTTGTGTGGTGTGACTCAGTCACTGTTCTTATATTAAACCACACTGACTGATGATCACTGGATCCTAAACTTTCACCTACAGCAATATCTGATACCAAATCTCCATTTGTTAACACTAAATCTAGTATGGCCTCTTTACGAGTTGGCTCCTCAACGACTTGTTTTAGAGACAATCCCAGTAGGGAGTTTTGAATATGTGTGCTCCTGGCACAAGTAGCTATTTTTGTTTTCCAATTCACATCAGGAAGATTAAAGTCACCCATGATGATCACTTCCCCCTTCATTGTCATTTTAGATATTTCTTCAACTAGTAGATTATCTAACTCTTCAATTTGTCCTGGGGGCCTATAAATCACACCTACACGAGTTACTGTGTGATTACCAAATTCTAACGTAACCCAAACGGACTCTATGTTCGCCTCACTAACCTTTATTAGGCTAGATTTTATGCTATCCTTTACATACAGGGCCACCCCTCCCCCTTTCTTGCCTTCCCTGTCTTTTCTATATAAAGAGTACCCTGGTATTGCTATGTCCCAGTCATTTTTCTCATTATACCATGTCTCAGTAACAGCGACTAAATCTACACTATCAGTTGCCATTATTGCCACAAGTTCATGGATCTTATTCCCTAAACTGCGAGCATTTGTAGACATGACTCTAAGCTTATCATTTTTTAACACACTTGCTACAGGCACCTTCTGTCCTTGTTTTGGGGGACAATTGGATTGATGTTTTATCACCCTTTTGCCCCCCCCCCTTCCTAGTTTAAATACATCCTAGCAAAACCTCTGAACTGCTCACTGAGAACATTTGTTCCCTTTTGAGAAAGATGCAAACCATCTTTTTTGTACAGTTTATTTCCATTCCAAACAGAGCTACCATGAGCAATAAAGCCAAATCCTTGCTCCCGACACCATTCACCAAGCCACAAGTTAAAGTCCCTTATACGCATCCGCCTGTCGTTCTGAGTGTTATGCACAGGCAGAACTTCAGAGAATGACAGTGTGGAAGCAACCTGCCGTATATCATTGGCAAAAACACTAAAAACTTCCTTAACCTCTGATACCTCATTGCAAGCCAAGTCATTTGTCCCTAAATGGACAAGTACATCCAATTCCCCTTCCTGCTTTGCTTGCTTAACAATATTACAAATACGCCTCCTGTCTCTGTGAGCAGTAGCTCCAGGAAGACACCTCACAAGACCACCATTGTCCATCTCCACACCTCTTATGATGGAATCCCCCAACAACAACTGCTTTCTATTAGGCCTCACCATAGTCTTCAAGCCTCTCTGCACAACACCACTAGCCTCAGTGCCTCTCTGCACAACACCACTAGCCTCAGTGCCTCTCTGCACAACACCACTAGCCTCAGTGCCTCTCTGCACAACACCACTAGCCTCAGTGCCTCTCTGCACAACACCACTAGCCTCAGTGCCTCTCTCCATGACACCACTACACTCTGAAAGTGCAGAAAATGAATTATGTAGAGCAACAGACTGTGCAATATGCCTTTTATCCACAACTCCAAGTCATGTGCTGTCGATTGTTATGCAAGTGTCTGTGATAAGACATTTAAGCGCTTAGAATGTGGTGAATCATGTGTAGCTTATAGTGTGATAACTAAGTCAGCATAAAGGTCCTTGTGGTAAAGAAAAACATAGTTAAAGGACCACTATAGTGCCAGGAAAACATACTCGTTTTCCTGGCACTATAGAGCCGTGAGGGTGCCCCCACCCTCAGGGACCCCCTCCTGCCAGGCTCTGGGGAGAGGAAAGGGTTAAAATTTACCTTTCTCCAGCACCGGGCGGGGAGCTCTTCTCCTCCGATCCTCCTTCGATCCTCCCATTTGGCTGAATGCGCACGTCCGGCAAGAGCTGCGCGTGCATTCAGCCTGTCTCATAGGAAAGCATTATCAATGCTTTCCTATGGACGCTTGCGTGCTCTCACTGTGATTTTCACAGTGAGAATCACGCAAGCACCTCTAGCGGCTGTCAATGAGACAGCCACTAAAGGCTTTGAGGGCTGGATTAACCCATTTATAAACATAGCAGTTTATATAAAAAAAGCTGGACCTGGCACCCAGACCACTTCATTAAGCTGAAGTGGTCTGGGTGCCTAGAGTGGTCCTTTAAGGTACGCATGTCCAGTATATGTGAAAGTCCGTTAGTTTTCTATCTTGCCTCTAAGTGTCCGTAGGACTCCATATGGAGTGGGTCTCGCCATTGTCCATCTCGTGTTGGGAGCATCCCAGTATGCCACCTAGCCTATGCCCTGCAATGGAAGGCTGCAAGGTTGGAGGTGCCTGGGTTCCTTAACTGCCAGTGCTCTAGAGGTGTCAACATTCGGATGGCCCTCTCGTCGACCCCCTCCAGTAGCCCAGATATGGTGTACTCCACTCCGGTAAGTTGTGCATGCACGATTGGGACCTCTGGGGGTAGGGATCTCCGTGTGGATGTCAGCGGTGACTGGTGCCTCTTGGTGATGGTCCAGCAGGGTGAGCCGTGCAACCTCGCACTGGCGATGCATTATAACGCGTGTTGAGGCTCGCAGGACCTGTCGCTTGTTCCTGTCTTCTTGTTCTCCAGCATCGCCTCCATCGGGGGGCCGCTCTGGAGGTTCTGGGTGACCCACAGCGATGCCCTTTTAATAAACATTACATGAGGATCTTTGGGCAATCAAAATAATAGTTTGCCAATACTTGGGGACAAAAGAGTGAAGTATGGAATTTTTGTGGGGGGTGAGGAGAGGTGGCTTCTTTACACTTGTATATTAATGATTGCACCAACTTCCAGAATGCATAATTTATTTTAAGCCTTTAAAGCCAATGGATTGCTTTTGCAAGACAGTTGTCAACAAACAATCGTTGGAATGAACGTATGGAATGAAAATTACATATTACTGGCAGTCTATGACCAGTGGCGACTCCAGGAACAATATATATCGGGGCACATAAGTTATCACAATCAAAACTGATGGGGCACTAATAATTTCCACCACTAATTAATACAATAGAAAAAAGCTAAATTTATATGTATTCAGATATACACACAAACCTATTTAGAGTTGGCAAGTTCTATAGTTTACAAATAAGTGAACTATAAACTGTACTATGGGGCGTATTCAAAGAACACTGGTAACGGTGACAAACGTTGGCATTTCATAAAGATGAATTCAAACAATTTCGCAGGAGAGGCTCCATCAGTGAAGCTTCCTTTGCTACAGTTCTTAATGTGAAGTTTTGGGTGGGCTCTCTTTCCCTTTTCAGAGGTGGCTTGGCACATGACCAATACAGATCGTTTGCCCTGGGCAAACTATTATTTGGAGTAAATCAGAGCACAAGCATAGTCCTGCTCCGCAATAATCAGAAGCACTCGGTTGCGCATTAGACCTTGTCAGCTTGAGCTCCCTGACGCTTCCAATGATTGGTGAGAAACTAACTTCTTTCTCCTGCAGTTTTAGCCAGTTAATTGCCACTGGCACATTACAGCCTATGTTCTCTCTAGTTTTTTTTTTTTAATTCTTTATTTTTTGAATGCAAAAGAAGAAAGCAGTTACAGAGGCGTGTGCCATGCTCCAACAGCATGTGCACTCGATATAACAATAAACAGCATTGTAAGAAAGCATGGCTTAATAAGACATTGCACATTTTTTTGTGGTAGTGAATTGCAAGAAATTACACTGTATGCTATCTGAAGTTAGAGAGAACAAAGTTGCGACAGTCTAGGATGAGTAGCTTAAACCTTGGGTTATTCAACGCAATTTTACAGTATAAACTCATTTGGCGCAATGATGCTTCATCACTATGGGTAACTACAGGGTGACTGTGCACACTACTGCGCGTTTTTGTTTCCGTTTGGTACTGGCTTTACATATTTTATGCTTATATTGATTGGTGTGATTGGGGAAAAATAATATGCAAGATAACAGCAGAGTTGTGTCATATGCGTGGCTTTTAAGGGCAGTAATCACACTAGGACCATTGCTTATATCCAATTACTGAATCTCCCTGTGGATTATACTAATTAGCTCCTGCTAGGCTGATTAATGAGTGATGACACATCTTACTTGTCTGCCTAAGCGGTGGGTAAATGGTCTCACATCATGCTAGCACTAAGACGTGGGTAGCTTGAGCCCAGAAAACATAACATAAAAGCAGTATCAACTTAATGATTATTCTTCGCTGGTATAAAATGTCCACCCCATGTTGGCCCCGTGTCAGCCGGGCGAGGGTCCGTTTCAGCCACAATGGGATTCTGGCAATAATGTTAGTCCCGCTGGGCGTCCGAGTGAAGAGACAATGGTTGCTTCTTGGGGCATTTGCTGTCCAGGCTGGTGTCTGTCTTGGATGAGGGGAGAGTCCCAATATGATTGTATCAGGCTGTCAGGCCTTCTTTTTCCGCCCCCCTGTGGGAGGCAGAGCGGCATGGTAAGGTGGTCCAAGGCCTTGCTGCCTCGACTCATCTTTGGGTCAGAGCCCTCTGATGTTGCAGATATAAATGTTGCTCTTCCCTGGCTCACTGGATCCTGCTTAGGCCGAGTAGGCTGTCAGTGTGGTGTCAGACGAGGAGTTGCATGTCATGCAGTCATGCCATCTTGGGAGCGGGTTCCCGCCGGTTTCAAGGAGCTCCGATGGGTCACAGGGTGGGGGCCGGGATCACCCCCGCCGGCCCAGAGGGGGGGGAACAGGGCCGGACCCACCTAGCCTCTGCCGTACCGCTGGTGGGCAGGATAGCTGGGCAGCGGCCGCCCACCCCACTCACCGCCCGGGCGGTCTCCATCACGCGTGACGGGGATCACCCCGCCGCGGGACTAGAACCTCACGGCAAGCCTGTCCTCGGGACCAGGGACCAGGTTAATTATTTGCACAGGAGCACAGCTGTCGGTTGTCAGGTAAACGTTTTGCCGGTTTTTAAGGGCTAAAACGGAGTAGCTTTTCAGGAGCTACTCCTAAGTGCGTCCGCTTGGCATGGCGGTCCGGCTCCGCCCCCGTTCTCTCTAGTTTTTAATAGTTGGTGTGCACAGAAATATTTTGTCATGCACAAGTGTGCGCACAATTAATGCTTGTGCAAATGTAAACCTGAAATAGTTTAAAGATAAATATTTTTCACACCCTAAGTTTCATAAAACTGTATTACTATGTTTCAAAATAATAGAAATATGATTGTAAGCTATATTATGCCCATATGCCTGCAAATATTTCAGTTTTCCTCCATTTTATTGTGCCCACATCATGTCACATTGCCCATATGCCACATAGCCTATATATATTTCACTTTGCTTCCCTTTGTTATATGCCATTGCTTGTCTGCTTTTGAATGGGATGTTTCTGAATTATATATATATATTTTTTTTTATTACAGCAGCAACTCTTTCTATGACACTGAAAACTTTATTGCTAAATCGTTAGTGGAGTGAAATAGGATATGGAATGAATTATTGCTTAAGAAATTAAATCTAGCAAATAGGATATTAAATATGATTGTGCAAGTCTACCTCAGTCTGTATGTATGAGGTTTGACCTTGTTTTATTTTGTGAGTTTGCCTCAGGCAATATGAGACTTTCCGTTGTACACCGTGTGAATGCATCTGTCTGCATAAGTCTTCGTGTCCCTGCCCCAGCTGAGCTGTCAGACTATAGCATGAAGTTGTGATTATAATTATAAAAAAGGTTTTGGGGTTTTACAGTTTCTCACAGTTTGCAAAAATATGCAAACTTGTATTACCTGTACCACATATAGAAGCAGATTAGATGTGTTTAAATCAAACCAGTCATTTCTCTAGGCTTGACATTTTCTGGTTCCTTCAACCAAACAAAAGCATATTGAAGCTCTTACTGGGCAGAGTAGTACTACAGCATTACTCAGCCTATTTAAAGGGACACTATAGTCACCAGAACAACTACAGCTTAATGTAGTTGTTCTGATGAGTATAATCGTCACAGACAGGCATTTACATGTAAACACTGCCCCTAGGAGACACCTCCAGTGACCGTTCCTCAGATGGCCACTGGAGGTGCTTCCTGGGGCAGTGCTGCACAGTGTACAGCACAGCTGTTCAGCGTCTCTATGCTCTGAATGGAGATTCTGGACTTTCCTCATAGAGATGCATTGATTCAATGCATCTATATGAGGAGGTGCTGATTGGCCAAGCCAGCGTTTGGACCCATCCAATCCTGCCTCCTTGTTGATTTCAGTCAACCCAATGCTTTCAAAGCATTTGATTTGACTGAAATCAGAAATTCTGATAATTTTAGCCAGAGGCGGATCAGGAGCAAAAGGGGGACTAGCCACCCAGATGGTGGTTTTAACACTATAGGGTCAGGAATACATGTTTGTGTTCTTGCCATATAGTCTTTATTTAACACAGCAATATAATTTACTGGGATGAAGGGACAAGGAACTGTCAATTTCCAAGTAATGACAGAACCACTAAAATCACGCAGGATACTTCATCTCAATAAAGTGGTCACATTTGGCCCTCTCCTTTTAATCCTGTATTGTAAAGCATTGCAGTTTTGTATTGACAGTTACTAGAGCATGGGTAGGCAACATTTTAGTAGTACTGTGCCAAAATATGACTTTGAAGTCCATTGCCATGCTGGTTCTATTTTTTTATTTTTTTTGAGGTGTGTGTGTTGCCGTATTCTGCTTGAGTGATTTATGTGTGCTAAAGTTGCAATATAGCATTGTATTAGTAAGTATGTGGGCTGTTATATTGTATGTATGTATGTCATGAGTAGTTTGTGGTATCGTGTATGATACCTTTCAATGTGGGCTGTGCATGCAGCATGCAGTCTTCTTGTGGAACTGTGTGTGTGAATGTGTCACATTGTGTGTTTGGTTGTGTGTATGTATGGGCCTGCTTGTGGTATTGCATGTGAGAGGCAACTTGTGGGTGTATGTGGACTGTCAGTGGTTTAATGTTTGTATTATTTTTGTGAAGGGGAGGCTTATTCTGTAGCTCTGCGCATACCCAGCATACGTTGCTTCACTGGGGTCCAGTGGGGACCGGCTGTCCAGGTACAGGTCAAGAGCAGGAGCTGCGATAGCTGCTGCGGGCTGCTATACTCCAGTTTGGATTCCCATTTACAAGTTCTGCTCCAGCACAAGTGCAATGTGTAAATTGAGGACTGCCCCTCATCACCTGCGATGACTGCTAATTATCACTAGCATATATGTGAAGTCCCAATGGGACTCCTGATAGTCCAGAGCCTGTTTGGTTCTGGCAGCCTTGATTTCTGTGCAAAGACAACTCGAGTGCTATGCATGGCACACATGCCGTAGGTTGCTAACTCCTGCACTAGAGGCACTTCCGTAGAACCAGAGCCGTCTATAATATAATTCGGACCCTGGGCAAATCATTTTCTTGGGCCCCTTGTTCCACCCCCCCCCCACCTGCCCCCAATCACACATTTCACCATGACACTGTGGGGGAACTAAAGTAGAGAGGTGCAAGACATACTTGCACAAACATATACACTGACAGACATACTGATACATACACACAAACATACTGACATACATATATTCCCTGACTGATATATTGACACACACAAACATACTGACACACACACATATACTGACATACACACAGACACACACTGACAGAAATGCTGACACACACACACACAAACTGACAGACTTGCTGACACATGCACTAACAGACATACTGACAAATACACACACACTGACAGACATATTGACACACACAGAAACATCCACTGGCTGACTTAGTGACAGACATACACACAAACTGACAGACATACTGACAAACACAGACACATAATTGACAAACATACTGACACACACACTGACAGAAAATCCTAACACACACACACTGACAGAAATACTGACACACATTCACATCCAACCACACATGCACAATTTACACTTTTACCCTACCTCCCGTTTCCAACCTTACCTACCTCCCGTTTCTAACCTTGAAGGGTGCCTTCCCTGGTGTCATGAGTGGTGGCTGAGGCTGTTGTGAGTTAGGGGCTGGCTCTCCCGGCCCAGCCCCCCTCCTTACTGCCTCCTTGATCTCTGAAGCATGGCTCTATGTTTTCACTGAGAGGAAGTGATGCGCGGTCGTCACTCCCTTCCAGCGCTGCCGAAAAGCATGGGTCCGGTTGCGCTGTTAAAGGGATACAGTGCGCGACCGTGCTCCTGCTTTCAAAAGCCCACCGGATGGCCGTTAGTGCATGGGCCATCCGGTGGGCCTTCTTAGTGTGCGGGAAAAATAATAAGTAGCAGAGGGCAGCAGGGCCCACGGGGCAGCTGCTTTTGGCCCCCTGAGTAACGGGGCCCAGGGCAGCTGCCCCGTTTGCCTAGCGTTAAAGACGGCCCTGCGTAGAACTGACCAAATAAAACTTGGTCACAAGATGTGAAAACCTCCATTAGAAAGCATTGATTCAATACCTTTCAAAGGGTAAAGTTGGATGTGCACGCAGCACTAAAACTGCAGGAGCATCAGGTCCCTATTGCTCATCTATGAGGAGCAACGGATTAGACCAAGCAGGAAGAGGTGATGCCGCTTTCATGATGTCACTAGAGAATCAGGGGTAAGCAAAATAGAAAAAGCCTCAGAGATGGAAAGAGATAATAAAACATTATATTTTCTTCAAATGTAGTGGAAAAAGGTGAGAGGGCACCTCTAAAACTAGGGTCAGGGAGAATAAATCATTAGGAATATAGGATTGTATGCATAATGCTTTAGTGTGCGTTAAAGAAACACTATCTATATTTTTTTATTTCCTCAGGATTTTACATATTTTTTCAGAACAGCATTCAAAATAATAATTACTCTAGTTCTGCTTATTTGATCTGTTTGTGGTCACATTTGTATGCAAAACATTTTTTTTAATTTCATGATGGTTGTCTCCTAAAGCAATGTGTTGCTTTCTTCAATTTTGTAATACCTTGTATAATTTTGCTTTACTGTCTTAATTGATTTCCTTGTGTCATGGAATGAAAAAAGTTGCTAAGTGTGAATTTCTGTCTTCCAGCTCACTATATTATATCATACTTATGCTCCTAAATATGTTTTGGTGATGATCAGTTATCTATCTGCAGACTCGTTCTGAGTTTAATTCCATGCTGAGCAAGTATAAATGCATAGCCCCAGAGATCTATCAATTAGCACAGTTAAGAAGATGTATCAATTTGCTCAGCCATCAGCAAGGTCTAAATCTTTTAATTAAGAAGCAAATCAATCAGATTAAGCTAGGATGCCTCTGCACAGCGTCTGAGTTGTCAGTGAGCAGATGCAGCATACAATATTATCATTATTTATATATTCTATCCAAAATACATATTCAAGGACATAGATATTAAGGATTATACACTTAAAGAGACACCCTAAGCGCCAAAACATATTTTAGGCTAAAGAAGTGGGTTTTGGCTTATAGATCAAACCCCTGCAATCTGCAGAAAGGAGATACAGTACAGAAGCCTAAGGGTAGTCTGTAACGTCTGGTTGTGGAGGGTGGATTGCTGGAAAGAGGGGCGTGGGAGAGAAGGAAAAAAAGGGAGAAGAGAGGAAGTATATCTAGCAATATACTTAGGTGTGGGTCTGTTTTCCCCATTTTGGCAGTGCATAGCTACTCAAACCGCGCAAGATCACTTTGAAAAGGGCATTTGCAGGGAAAGGTAGTATAGTAGGTCTTGATTTGGTGGTGGTGGAACTTATCTAAACCAGTCGAGGTGGTGTCGAGCAGCATATCTGTCAAGGGTTCAAACTGGCTCCCATCACACCATTGACGTATATACATCCAGTCTGTTTGAGAAAAATTATGAAGGTCTGTCGGGGTCAAGCCACCTCCCAAGTCTGGATTAAAGGTGATGGGCATCATAGGGCAAGGGGATTTGGTCCGTTGCTGTGGGTAGTGAAGAGAGCACCACACTCTCAGGGAGGTGTCTATCAGGGGGTTACCGGTTTGCAGGGAACTGGGTGCCATGCTCCCATGCCAGAGTAATGGAAGGGATTCTGCCTTCCGCTTGGATCTTTCTAGCGTGTACCCAAATTTTTTTTTATTTTTTTTTTTTAATTGAGCCAAAAATGAGCACATATTTATTTATCTCCCTTTTTTTTAATATATTTTATTTTTAATCATTTTTTCAATTATACAGTCTCATGATGTTGTAAACATAAAACACAAGATGTATAAGAGTAAGAATAAGAAAGGAGAAAAAAAATAGAATCATAAAAATCCAAAACAATAAGCAGCAATACATCAAATTACATACATGTATGTTAAGGTAAGTGACTTCAAGTTTCCGTCACTGGTCATCTATTATATTAATCTATACATACAAAGACTATTAAAAATTATAACACTAGATTTGATCCCACAGCGCCATGGTAAAATAGGTGGCGTATTTGATACCTCCGTGTACTGTTATATGTCACAACTCGACCAGGGTGTGCCCTCAAGGGGTTTGTATCCCTTGCTTAGTTAAGGATGTGCGTTGGTGTTATTAGGTAGTCCATGTAGGAAGTGTCTCTAAAGTTGCCATATGTCCGTGTACCTATGGTTTTTGTCTAGGGATCCTCATCTGAGTTCCTCTAGGGCATGGTAATATTCTATCTTTAGATACCATTCCTTCTTAGAAGGCGGGTTAGGTGACCTCCAGTTGTTCACCAGGCAGCCTTTAGCTGCTGTTAACATAAAGTACGTGAGAGAGTGTTTGAACTTTCGTCTTGGGACATTAAAATGGAACAGTAGTAACGCTTCAGGGCTAAAAGGGATCGTTATGTTCATCACTAAGTTGACTGTATTCCAAACCTCTCTCCAGAAACTTGTCACTAAGTCACAGGTCCACCATATATGTTGAAATGTACCTGCGTTTGAGGTGCATCTCCAGCACTCAGGTGAGGAAGAGGGGTCAAATCTATTAATGTCAGTCGGAGTGGTGTACCATCGCGAGATAAATTTATAGTTAAGTTCTTGTAGAGGGATACTTGAATGTGAATGAAAAATGGTTTTGAATATCACAGTCCAATCGTCCTCTTCTATTTTTTCTACCATGTGGGTCTCCCAAATTTTTGTAAAGTCGGGTAGGGAGATGTGGGTTAGTGTTTGGAGAAGCTTATAACACAAGGAGGTTCCTTTTGGAGGAGCTTTGGGACGTAAACAGAGATCCTCGAATGTGGTAAGTTCCCTATGCTTCCAATTGATCAAACCTTGTGCCCCTAGGAAATGTTTTACCTGTGCATATTGGAATCTTTGCATTAGAGAGGGTGGTCTTCCCTCAGTCAGGTGGGTCACCGGTACTATGCCCCCCTCCCCAGTCACTTCCGATAGAGTAATAAATCCAGTCCGCCTGCTACCATTCGGTAAAGTAAGCAGGAGACCCTGTTTTCCAGCTATAAAGTCTGGGTTGTATGTGATTGGGTATATCGGTGAAGGGGTCAGGGCTATATTTGATCTGCCTAGAGTTTTTTTCCATAGATGTAGTGTTGGTGCCACTGTTGGGTGATTGGGGATCTGCCACTTGGAGGATGGTGTCATCATCCAGGGGATCGTTTTGAGTGATTCCCCTATTAAATCTTGTTCAAGGGCGATCCACAACTTAGATTGCCCTTGGTGAGACCAATCTATGATGCGGTTGAGGTGGACGGCCTGGTAATAAAGCCAAATGTCGGGTAGCCCTATACCTCCTCTATCTTTGGGTCTCGTGAGGATGAGGTAGCTCAGTCTCGGGCATTTGTGTGCCCAGATAAATGTGGTGAATAATGTCTGTATCTTCCTAAAGAACACTCGTGGGATCCTTATTGGAAGTGTGTTTAGAAGGTATAATATTCTAGGGAGTGCATTCATTTTAATTATATTTACGCGGCCAAACCAGCGAAAATGCGGTTAATCCCATCTGATCAAATCCGAGCTAATGGCTTCTAGAAGTCGTGGAAAATTCGCAGTGAATAATGCGGTGGTGTGTGGGGTGACATTTACTCCCAAGTATTTTATCGAGTGTTTGGCCCAACAAAAGGGGTACTCTTTTTGCAAATGGGTTTTATCTTTATCTGGAAGCGTAAGATTTAATATTTCACACTTGTCCATATTTATTTTAAAATTAGAGAGAGCACTGTATTCCGATAAAATGTTCATCAAGGCTGGGAGAGTTGATTTGGGGTTAGTTAAAGTAAATAAAAGATCATCAGCGAAAGCCGATACCTTATGGTGTGTATTGCCCACCTGTATTCCCTCCACCTCCGTCTGTGTTCTCACTGCATTCAATAGTGGCTCCAATCCTAGAATGAAGAGGAGAGGGGAAAGAGGGCAACCTTGTCTTGTACCATTTGTAATTACAAATGGGTCGGACAAGGCTCCATTTATTTTCAGTCTGGCCGATGGAAAGGAGTATATCGCCTGGATCCATTGCATCCATCTTGTCCCGAAACCAAGGGCTTCGAGCGTTGACAGGAGGAAATCCCAGTCCACCCTGTCAAACGCTTTTTCAGCGTCTATGGCTAGCAAGATTGCTGGCTGTTTAAGGCCCCTAGCCCCATGAATCAGATTAATAATTTTAGTGGTGTTGTCTTTGGCTTCCCTTAAAGGCACGAATCCTGCCTGGTCACAGTAACAGTGGTTGCAGTCTGAGTGCTAGCAACTTAGTAAAAATGTTAATGTCCACGTTGATTAGGGAAATAGGCCTATAACTACTACAAAGGTCTGGGTCTTTTCCCGGTTTGTGGAGAAGGGTAATATTGGCCTCCAGACTGGGTCGAGGTATGGGGTTTTCCATATTTATAGAGTTAATGGCTCGAAGTAGATGTTGGCTTAACTCTTTCGTATAAGTTTTGTAGTAAGAGGCCGAATAGCAATCCGGACCTGGGCTTTTACCTGACGGGGTGACTCTGATCGCGTGTTTGAGTTCTGTTAAGGAAAACGGTTCGTCTAGGGACCTAACAATAGCTTGCGGGAGGGCGTTAGTAAATTTATCTGCGAGGTATGTCTTTATGACCTCTTTATTCTGAGAGTCTTTTGTAATATTGTATAAAGAATGATAGAATTCCCTTAATGTCCTCGCTATGTCCTTGTTTGTTCGTACTATTTTGTCAGTTGTGGTTTTAATCTGGGGGATGTAGGTTTTCCCTCTCTGCTGTTTTAAAGCATTCGCCAAAAGTTTCCCACATCTATTACCTTCGTCATAGAATAATTGTTTGTTCCACATCAGGGATTTTTTTGCTTTGGTCTGTAGGAGTAAAGTCAGTTCTGATCTGAGAGATAATAGTTTTCTATAGTCAGTGTCTGACATGGTGACCTTATGTACCTCTTCTACGTTTTTAATGTTTTGCAAAAGTTCCTGTTGTTTTTTGATTTGCTCTTTCTTAATGAAGGAGCCCCATTTTATGAGTTCCCCCCTCACTACACACTTATGGGCTTCCCATTGGAGAAAAGGAGTGGTGTCAGGAGTGTTATTGCCCTGAAAGTAATTGGCGATCACTTCTGCAATGGCTTTCTTAGTCTCGGTGTTATGTAATATAGAAGTGTTCAAGCTCCATTGGCCTTTCCCCTGAGCCATAGATGGAATATTTAGTGACATTTGAAGCGGTGCATGATCAGACCAAGTGATATTGTGTATCTTTGCTGATGTCACTAGTGAGAGGTCTCTCTGAGTCGTGAGGACAAGGTCGATCCTGGTATATGTAGACACTGATCTAGAGTAAAAGGAATAATCCTTAGTTGTCGGATGTAATGCTCTCCAGCAATCAACCAGTTGATGGTCATGCATGAGGAAGTCTAATCGGAGTTCTCGTGTGGTTCAGGTGTTTAGATTGTGGTGCAGTGCTGTCCTTGTGACCGTCGATGGAGATATTGAAATCTCCCCCTATAATCAATATACCTGATGTGTGCTGTTGAGCCTTGTTGATGATTCTACGCAGTGTATGACACTGTTTAATATTTGGTAAATAGAGGTTCACAAGCGTGATCGGTTGGTGCACTATGGAGCCCTGCAAGATAATATAACGCCCTGAGTTATCATGAAAATGATTTTGGTAGGTAAAAGGGATCTCTCCCCGGATCAGGAGTGCCACTCCACGTGACTTGCTTTGAGTGAAGTTACTATAGTATGCTAGAGGATAATGTTTGTTAGTTAGTTTAGGCGCTTTCGGATCCCTAAAGTGTGTTTCTTGGACAAACACTACGTCGGCTTGAAGTCTGTGAAAGTCCCTAAGTGCTAAATTCCTCTTCTGAGGAGTATTAAGTCCCCTGACATTGTAGGATAGAATATTTATTGAGTCTATCACCGCCTGTTGTGTTTGAACGTGTGTGTTTTCATTGTGTACACTGGATGTGCGCGGTTAGCTGAGAAGTCTGTAAATGTACGCTGCTGTTTCTAAAAATTAAATCATAAAAAATAAATAAATAAACAGGTAATAAGAGTAACAGTATATGAGAATCTACCGTAACCAACAATATAACCAATTTGTACAATTGTAAAATCTAGATACAGAAATCACTAACAAAAGCTGGTGTCAACACCAACTCTTAAGGAGTCGGTAAACAGTATTCTCCCCTTCAGCACAATTAACTGAATCGGGAATGACTACCCTGTAGAATATAGTGCCAGTTTGTACCGCTCAGAACCACTAATGGTCCTTTTAGGGGTTGTAAAGGTGGTTTATTCAAAAGGTTATAATAACCGTGGCCGTTAGGGGTATAATAGGAAAGAAATATTGTAACCTGTAGGGCCCCCTCCAACCTCTCTAGAAGTCACTGTAAATCTGCCTTGCGCTCAAAGGTACTAAGATACCAGAATGGGTGTTACGCTGGAAATATCTTATCAGCATATTTAGTCACGCATCCCAGTGTTCAGGTGGATACGTGGCGGGGACCCAAGGATACCCGGACCGTCCCTATCATCAACCCCACTACTCCCCTATTGCGTAACTAGGTAGTGCATTTCTTAGCCATAATATACGTCAAAACAGTGCAGTTGCAACACACTAAAACATCAAAGCAATATACAGCATAATTTGCCCTTTTGTATCACGTATACATTACACTCCTTCTCAGTGCAGGTCGATACACCTCCTCTGACTGTCCAAGTATTCAAGGGTCCCAAGATCCAGCCACATCCCCAGTCACTAAGCATCCAGTGGTGTGTGGAAAAAATTGAGAATGAAAAACATATGGTTTATTTCACCAAGAAAGATCCGACAAAGGTTCTGAAAGTCCAGAAATACGTAGCGTTTGAGCTCCTCCAACTGTGAGGTCTTCAAGTGTCCCATGGGGCATATCTGGGTCTGGATACCGGTGTAAATGGAAGCCTCTTTCCCGGAGTCCGTCTCCTCTCCGCCTGATTTCTCCATCGAGGCCGTTGGGTTAAAGCCTGTGAGGTTCCTTGGGGACCAGGGTCGTACCAATTTTGTATTTCCAGTTGAGGAATGTCAAACAGCTTGAGAAAATCCGGAATATCTTGTACAGTTTGGATGCATCCTTGTGTCCCATTATGTGTAGCTGTAAGGGAGAAAGGGTATCCCCATCTATAGCGTATTTCCCTTGCCTGCAAGATCTGCGTCAGGGGTCTGAGGGCCCTTCTGCCTTGTAATGTTTGCCAGGCCAAGTCAGGCAGTATTTGGATTTGTGATGCGGCTGAGTTGAGGACCGGGGAATTCCTGGCCTTACGCAGGATTCCTTCTTTAAGGGTAAAATAGTGAATTCTGCACACAATATCTCTAGGTGCGTCTTGAGGCAGGCCCTTAGGCCTCACTGCCCTGTGTGCTCTATCCATTAATATGGGTGTATCCGTGGGGTGTTGTAAGATGTCGTTGAATAAGACCTGCAGTGTATCCATTATATTTTCTGGGTCCCCCTGTGCTTCTGGAACACCTCTCACACGGAGGTTGTTTCTCCTCCCTCTGTTATCTAAATCTTCAGTGTGGCAAAGTATTTGTATAAGTTTGGCTTCTTGGGCCTCCTGTTTCTGTTCTATATTGAGGAAACACATTTGAATGGATTCCCTGTCTCCTTCTAGGTCCCCAACTCTCAGGCCTATCTGCCTTACCTCAGTCGTGATGGATGATAGTTTATCCTGTATTGAGGCGTCCAACTTTGCCAGCATGGTTGCCATGTCACCTTTAGAAGGTAGATTTTGAATAATATCCTGCAGCTTGTTGGTGCCACATGATATAGATGTTTCGGGGCTTGCCAGGCTGTGGGGAGAGGACGCATGTGGGGAAGATGGCGTCCCGTCCGTGTCTGTCTCTGCGAGTGCCCTCACTTTGTCCCGAAAGTAGCGGTCGAGATCGCCGTCTTTCTTACTGGACGGCTGCCCAGGGGTCGCCTGGGAGGCTTGGGGTTTCTTTTTCTTACCCATTCGATCGTCTGGGAGCGCGTTGGCAGCGGTATTAGTAGAGGTTAGTCGGGAGCTCCGCTAGTTTGCGACCGTTCACATCTCCGGTTAGGCCACGCCCTGTACCCAAATTTTTGTATTCATTTTTTTATTTTTTTTGTCATTGGGTGGGCATGCCAATCTGTTATTCTAAATAAAATGAGTAGCCTGGTAATACCGGATAATCAATGGGAGCCCAGTGCCTCCCAGGTTTTTAGGTAGTTCCAGTTGTGATTTACTGATCCTTGGGCCCTTCTATTCCAAATGAACCTCTGGATTCCAGTGGACATTGAATGGAAAAAAACTCTAGGGATAACAACTGGAACCTAACAGGTTTGCCTGTTTGAGTGAAGATGTCGGGAGCATCAGCTCTGGAGTAGCTCTACTGCAGGAAGCTGTGGGAACAGCCCCTCTAGTAAGGTTGAGAGTGTAAGGAAGGCGATACAGGTTGTGGTGGTAAGGGACTCTATTAAGAGTAGATAGGGAGTAGATTAAGAGTAGATAGGGTAATCTGCTGCTCTGATAGTATCAACTGGACAGTTTGCTGTCTCCCGGGTGCTTGGGTCCGGCATGTTCTTGACAGAGTTGAGCGATTATTGGGAGGGGCTAGGGATGACCCAGCTGTCATGGTCCATATTGGTACCAATGACAAAGTCAGAGGAAAATTGAAGGTCCTAAAGAATGAATTCAGGGAACTAGGAAGTAAGCTAAAGAAAAAGACCTCCAAGGTAATATTTTCAGAAATATTACCTGTGCCACATGCTGAAGCAGGAGATTAGAGAGGTCAATGCGTGGCTGAAGTCTTGGTGCAGGAAAGAGGGTTTTGGATTTTGCGCTTGGGTACAACCTGTATAGTCATGATGGATTGCACCTAAATGGAAGAGGGTGTGCTGTGCTGGGGGATAAGCTGGCTAGACGCAGGGATAGGCAACCTTCGGCTCTCCAGATGTTTTGGACTACACCTCCCATGATGCTTTGCCAGCATTATGTGTGTAAGAGCATTATGGGGGATGTAGTCCACAACATCTGGAGAGCCGAAGGTTGCCTATCCCTGGGCTAGAGAGTTGGAGGAGATTTTAAACTAGGGGTGGGGGGGGAGGGTCATAGCAATCTAGAAAATGGAGATAGGACAGAAAGGAGATGGACTTTAGCTCAGTATAAGGTGGATGGAGAAGGGGGAAGGGGCAAGTTCAGAACAGAGGAGGTATGTAATATTGATTGAAAACAAATTCACAAAAAGTACAAATGACTCATGATGATATTAAATGTATGCTTACTAATGCAAGGAACCTAAATAACAAAATGGGGGAACTAGAGGCAATAGCATACACTAAACAATATGATAGGCATAACAGAAACATGGTTGGATGAGGCACATGACTGGCAGTTAACTTAAATGGGTACACGTTATTTAGGAAGGATAGGAGAAACCTAGGGTGGTGGGGTATGTTTGTATGTCAACCATGAGTTAAAGTCAAATCGTAGGCATGTGGAGTGTGACGAGGATATTGTGGAAGCTTTGTGGGTAGAGATATCTGCTTGGTGCGAACGAAGAGAAACCAATTATTGGCTGTGATATGTTATAAACCACCTAATGTAAATATTAATGAGGAAGAACAGTTGTTAAAGCAAATTGGGAAAGCTGCAAATCTGGGTAACACATGTTAATTTTAATTACCCGGACATAAATTGGGATAGAGGAATTAGTACTTCAGCAAGGAGAATCATTTATTTATTTATTTATTTATTTATTGCAATGCTTAAGATACAAGCATACAAGCCTGAGGTACCCCAACGACCGTCCTCTGGCATCTTATCAAGCTTTACAAATGGTGTAGTAGCATGAACGTGCACAATTTTATATTATAATAAACATTCTGAACTTTAGTGTGAACATACAGTATGTAGAGTGAAGCAATTGCATGTGTGCAGTCTTACGCAGCCTGGTATTTTACGTAAGACTGCACACGGTTAGCTTGAAAACGTCATATTGTGTAAGCTTGTCTACTAATGCAGAGTACATGCTACGTGCATGTTAAAAGCCTTGTGTGTACTTTCAAGCTGGATTAGGCACATAGATGTGTATGGGTGCATTGCAACATGTCTACCATGTGGATGTCATGTAGGAGAAAACATATTATAGAACAATACAGGCTATGCTGGGGATTTCTTTGCAGTCATCTAGAGCACTAATATTTTGTTGTTTGAATCCCTTAGTGTGGCAGTCATGCAGTGCCGGTGCAAGGATTTTTGCCGCCCTAGGCAAAAGAAAAATTTGCCGCCCCCCCCCATGTGACATCACAATGCCCCACCCATATGATCTGCCATATGAACTAACGCCAGTGCTGCACACTGTGTTTACATTAAAAAGCCTGCAGGGACAGGCTATAGACACCGGAACCACTTCATTAAGCTGCAGTGGTTCTGGGGACTAAAGGGTCCCTTTAATGTGAGGTTAATTAGAGATTAGTGTCACTAATAATATACTAGATTGCCTACTTACAACCAGATGAAGATGGTGATGAGCACTGGCTGCAGTTTGGCACTGGTTTGGTGTAGAACCTGATCTCTGGAGGCTATTTGTAACTGCGGTCACAAAATTCAATGTTCTGGGAAAACAGGAAGCAGCTCTATTTTTTGAGGCCCCTTACACAGCTCAAGGTCTGGGCTCCAGGGCCTGACGGTGAGTATGCCCATAAGGCCCACCCATAAGTCCACCTATATGTTCCAACGATTAAATTTGCTCACAGGGAGTGTAGTGTGTAGGGGATGTGTTATGTGTTATTGTAGAGGATCTAATGTGTGTGCTTATGGAATGTAGTGTATAGGCATACCAGTTTGTGTAGGTGATCCATCTGTGTTTGTATGCATAAGGGATGCAAGGTGTGTGTCTGTAAGTGTGTGCATTGAGTTTGTGTAAGAAATGCATTGTTTCTGTGTGTATGTAAGAGAAGCAGTGTGTGTGTGTGTGTGTGTTTGCATGTGTGTGTAAGGGATGCATTGTGTGTTTCTGTGTATGTATAGGGATGCATTTTGTGTCTGATTGCGTGTAGTGTGAAAGAGCTCTCCCCTGGCCCTTAGTGGTCTCTCCTCTCCCCCCCAACCTCCCCTGGGGGTCTCTTCTCACACCCACCCACCCTCGCTGTGTTTTCCTCACCGCCCCTTCTCCTCAACTCTCCTTCTCCTCATCTCCACTTCTCCTCACCTCCCCCCGTGTCTTCTCACCTCCCCCCGTGTTCTCCTCACCTCCCCTTCTCCTCACCCTTCTCTCCCTGTGTTCTTCTCACTCCCCCCTGGCTGTGTTCTTCTCACCTCCCCTCCCTGTGTTCTTCTCACACCCACCCACCCTCCCTGTGTTTTCCTCACCTCCCCTTCTCCTCACCTCCCCCGTGTCTCCTCACCTCCCCCATGTCTTCTCACCTCTCCCCGTGTTCGCCTCACCTCCCCTTCTCCTCTCCCCCCTCTCCCTGTGTTATTCTCACTCCCCCTCCCCGTGTTCTTCTCCCCTCCCCTCCCTGTGTTCTTCTCACTCCCCCATCCCTGTGTTCTTCTCACCTCCCCTCCCTGTGTTCTTCTCACCTCCCCCTCTCCTCACCCCCCTCCCTGTGTTCTTCTTACTCCCCCCTCCCCTCTTCTTCTTATTCCCCCTCCCCCTTTCTTTTTACTCCCCCCACCCTCTCCTTCTTACTCCACCCTCCCCTCTTCTTCTTACTCCCCCCTCCACTTGTCTTCTTCTTACTCCCCCCTTTCTTCTTACTCCCCCTCCTTCTTACTACCACCACCCCTCTTCTTCTTACTTCCCCCACCCCTCTTCTTACTCCCCCTTCTTACCCCCCTCCACTTGTCTTCTTCTTACTCTCCCCTCCCTTGTTTTCTTCTTACTCCCCCACCTTCCCTGTTCTTTTTACCTCCCTCCCCTCGTTCTTCTTAACCCCCCACAGTTCTTCTTACCCCTCCAGTTTTTCTTACCCCCCTTCCCTCCCCCAGTTCTTCTTACCCCCCTCAGTTCTCCTCACCCCCCCTCCCCCAGGTCTCCTCACCCCACTCCCCCAGTTCTCCTTACACCCCCTCCCCCAGTTCTCCTTACCCCCTCCCCCAGTTCTCCTCCTAACCTCACCTCCCCTGTAGCGTGGCCGAGCTCCTCTCCGTGTTTCTGTTTCCTGTACCCGGCCGGACTGATAGGAAGTGCACACTTCCTGTCAGTCCGGCCGGGTCGCAGACCGGAGAGGAGCTCGGCCACGCTACAGGAAGGGGGAGGTGAGGCAGTGCGGCAGCCACCTGAGCGCTCTTTATAGAGCACTCAGGCGGCTGCAACATTTAAAGGGCAGGCGATGGGGGCGCAGGGCGCCCCCTCCTATATGGTGCCCTAGGCGGCTGCCTAGTTTGCCTTATAGGAAGCGCCGGCCCTGCAGTCATGGATGGTTGAATCCGCATGTCTATGTTGGGTGCATGTGGGTTCCAGGGACACAGGATTATAGGCTCGTGACTGTCCCTGTCATCCGATTCCCTCTGGTGGTATACAGCTGGAGCCCGTCTGAGGGCCGCAGTGACACAGGTGTGAGTGGGGTTGTCCCTCCAGCCGCAGGCTGGTGTGTAGGATTGCATTTCTTTGCCACTAACCCAGTGTCTGTGAGAGTTCGAGTTTCCTTCTCATGTGGGAGTGCCGGAGGGCCTGATGGTCAGCAGCCACTTGCGTTGCGTGCGTCTCCGCTTGTGTGGGTGAAGCCTCTGGGTCCAAGCCCTTGTGGCATTCAGCTAGGTGGGCCCCGAAGGCTGACAGTAGGGGAGTGTGTTGGTGCTGTGCCCGAGGGTGGCCCCTTTGCTCCCTGCTGTTTGCCGTCTAGCACGCCAATTGCTGGGAGTTCTTGGTGTTCCATCTGTTCTTCCTGAGCTCACTTAAAATAAGAAAAGGGCATTTATATCAGGCAAAATCAGAGGCATCCTACGTAAGATATAAGGAAGCCAATAATGCTGGCAAAAAGGCAATTAAAGCAGCTAAACTAGAAAATGAGAAATTGATAGCCAAAGAATTCAAAACCAACCCCCAAAGTAAATCCATTCTAAAAAAAAAAAAAAAATGAAAGTGTACGTACACTGGAAACAGAGATGGGTCTGTTAGTTAACGAAGACCAGAAAAAAGCAGAAATTACTATTTTTCTTCAGTGTATATATTAATGAGGATCCCATGGCAAGATATATGCAAATGATTGCTACATAAAACTTGCAGGTAACTTGTGATTGGATGACTCGAGGCACGGTACTACTGCAGTTAAATAAAAAATGTAAGTAAATAAAGCTCTGGGGCCTGATGTTATTCACCCAAGAGTACTTAAGGAGCTAAGTGGGGAAATAAGTGAACCTCTGTATTTAATCTTTCAAGATTCTTTTGTTTCAAGTATTGTTTTGGAGGAAGGCAGATGTTGTTCCTATATTTAAAAAGGGTTCAAAATCCTTGCCTGGAAATTATAGACCTGTGAGCTTAACTTCTGTGACTGGGAAATTATTTGAACGGCTATTAAGGGATAATATTCAGGAATTCATTGGGAAGAACTGTGTTATTAGCAATAATCAGCATGGTTTTATGAAACATAGGTTATGTCAAACTAACCTAATTGCATTCTACGAAGAAGGAGGTAGAAATATAGATCAGGGTGTTGCAGTGGATGTGATCTACTTGGATTTTGCCAAGGCATTTGATAAGGTTCCTCACAATAGGTTAGTCTTCAAACTAAAAGAAATTGGTCTAGATGAATATTCTTGTTCTTGGGTAGAACATTGGCTTAAGGATAGAGTACAGCGAGTTGTCATAAATGGTAAATTTTCAAGCTGGACAAAAGTGGTAAGCAGTGTCCCTCAGGGTTCTGTTTTGGTGCCGCTTCTATTTAACATATTTATAAATGATCTTGAAATATGCATTGAAATACATGTTTTAGTGTTTGCAGATGACACTAAACTTTGTAAAGTAATACAATGTGAGCAGGATATTGCTTTGCTGCAAAGGGATTTAGAAAGATTGGGGGGTCTGGGTACTAAAATGGCATAAGAAATGTAATGAAGAGAAATGCACAGTTATGCACTTTGGGGTTAAGAATGTACAAGTAACTTACACCCTAAATGGTAGTAATTAGGGATAACAACACACAAGAAGAATTTGGGAATAGTTATAGACAACAAATTTGGTAGCAATATACAATGTCAATCTGCAGTTGCTAAAACCAGTTTGGCCATCTATAAACAGGGGCATACTCCAACAGCCCAATGTCTGCTCTTATGAGATTAACTCACTTACTTGGGGGAAAAAAAATCTATCTAGGGCTCTCTTCAGTACAAGGCTAAATAAGGCCCTGGCATGAGGCACCTGTGGCAGGGAGGGGTGCAAAACCAAGCAGTTGGCTAGACTCCCAAATATAATATATATGAAACCAGGGGGCTGCACTCACCTGAACATGCATAAACTGGGTGCTGTTTGGGGCCAATTTATACAATATACAAGATCCAGCGCAACTCCCTTCCCCCCCAGTAAGTGGGTTAATCTCATAAGAGCAGAGATTAGACTGTCAGAGTAGAACCTGCCAAAGATGGGGTACATTGAAATTGTGGCAGACTCATGCAATGTATGATCATATAATGTAACTTAACCCCCATTATTTTTGCCTAGATTAGGTGTTTAATCTATTGGCTGTTTAATTTATGCTCACACATAAAGATTGGCTGTTTAATCTATGCTCACACATAAAAACATAGAAACATAGAATGTGACGGCAGATAAGAACCATTCGGCCCATCTAGTCTGCTCAATTTTCTAAATACTTTCATTAGTCCCTAGCCTTATCTTATAGTTAGGATAGCCTTGTGCCTATCCCACACATACTTAAACTCCTTTACTGTGTTAACCTTTACCACTTCAGCTGGAAGGCTATTCCATGCATCCACTACCCTCTCAGTAAAGTAATACTTCCTGATATTATTTCTAAGCCTTTGCCCCTCTAATTTAAGACTGTCCTTTTGTTGTGGTAGTTTTTCTTCTTTTAAGTAGTTTTCTTCTTTTAAGTAGTTTTCTTCTTCTTTACTGTGTTGATTCCCTTTATGTATTTAAATGTTTCTATCATACCCCCCCTGTCTCGTCACACCATGGAGGCCAAGGTATCAATCGATACCTGTGGCTCTCCCCTGACAGATGGGGCCACAATTAGTGGCCCAAGACTTATTCATAAGCTGTCTGCAGCGCCGTAAGTCAGCTCTGCATACAGCTCATTAAATGTACTGATAAAACATGGATTCTCTGTGAGCTGCTTGTCTAAAAGAGACCCCAAGGGTTTGAAGAGACCCTAACAGGGTCTTCTGCCTTTTCCCAATAGCATTTTGATCAATGCAGGGATTTTCCAGTTGCTCAGCAGCGATCACAATCTAAAGGTGAAAATATGTTCAGTTTAATAGGAATACATATGTGAAAAAATATATGAAAACAGACAGTATATGGTGGCAACATGCCTTTTTCTACTGTTTTAGCTTAACATTCCCTTTGCTGATATCAGTACTGATATTAGCAGAAGAAAACCCTTGGACTATGTGTTTTAATTAGATTAAGGATTAAGATTAGACTATGGATTACTATTAGTTGTATAATAAGTACTGGCATTTGCATTAAATTAAGTGGCTTTAGAATTATGGTTCAGTTAGTTCCAATCTGACAGCAGGAGGAATCCTCATAACACTTTCACTGATTGAAAATTAAAACTTTTTTTGAAGTATTTGAAGGGTTATTAAGAGATAATATTTAGGAATTCATTGGGAAAAACTTGATTAGAAATAATCAGAATAGTCAAACTTTTTTTGAAGTAATTGAAGGGTTATTAAGAGATAATATTTAGGAATTCATTGGGAAAACCTTTATTAGCAATAATCAGAATAGTATTATGAAACATAGGTCATGTCAAACTATACTTCACACAGGGCAAGTTTGTTGATCCGACCTCATAGGGAATCCCCACAAATACATCAGGTAGAAATCATAAAAAAATTCACAAACAGCAATTGGATAAATACTTGCAAAAACATAACATACAGGGATACCATTTCTAATTAGTGGGTTAATAGCTTCTTGATCCAAGGAGATATCTGACTGCCATTCTGGGGTGAAGAAGGAATTTTTTCCTAGTTTGTAGCAAAATTGGAAGCGTTTCAGACTGGGTTTTTTTGCCTTCTTTTGGATCAACAGCAAAAACATGTGAGAAAGGCTGAACTTGATGGACGCAAGTCTTTTTCCAGCTATGTAACTATGTCTGAGTCACAGCCTGAGGAGGTGTGGCTAGTGCTGCAAAAACAGAAACAAAGGGGCTTTAAAGGGCCACTGTAGGCACCCAGACCACTTCAGCTCATTAAGGTGGTCTGGGTCCAAACTCACTTAACTCTGAGCATGTAATTATTGCAGTTTTCATAAACTGTAATAATTACCTTCTATTGTTAACTCCTCTAGTGGCTCTCTACCAGACTGCCACTAGAGGGACTTCCGGGCTTTTGGTCACCTAAATGACGCTGGACGTCTGTCAGGGTACCTGTGGTCTCTACCTCCGAAAGAGGTAGAGACTTAGCTGTTCCTCCATCCAGACGGTCTGATGGCTCCCTTCCCCGCGGTCTATCCGGTCATGCTAGGCCGGCCGCGAAGGAGTGACTGCCTTTTACAGCATCTAGGCAGGAAGTAGTCATCAGGACACTCCCCCGGAACAACCTGTCAGTCAATGGCTGCAGGACCAATCAGGACGTCTTGGGGGCGTGGTTACTGCTCTGAACAGGGTATTTAACAGAGCTTCTTTCATTAGCTCATTGCCCTGTCGTGGTTCTAGCTTGTTCTAGTCACTCAGTGCTTGTGTATTCTATTATCCCTTTTGGTTTTGACCCGGCTTGTTTACCTTACTCTGCTTATCTCTGTTACCCTTGATTCGGCTTGTCTCTCGCTTACCTGTCTTCTGTTACCCTCGACCTCGGCTTGTCTTTGACCATTCTATACTGTACTACTTACGTTAGTCCGGCCATTCTAAGGTCCGGTATACGTATCTGGCTACTGTTTGTACTCTGCGTGTTGGATCCCTGTCCCGATCCTGACATTACGACAGGGCCAATGGATCCTGCAAGTACAAACAGTCAGCTGGCTGCTCCTGATCCTATGTTTGAGGCCATGGATCACAGAATGGATCAGATGGCGCTTGCGCTACAGGCTCTATTAGCTTGTGCCAATAAACCACCAGAGGAGATACGTAATACCCCTGTTTCTCCTGTCGGTTCAGGTCTAGAGGTAGCCACAGTGGGTGCTTCTTCTCACATTACCCCCCCAGTACGCTATGGTGGGGCTCCTGAGAAGTGTCGTGGTTTTTTAAACCAAATTAGTATCCACTTTGAATTGCAACCTCGCTCTTATCCTACAGATAGGGCAAAAGTAGGATTTATTATCACCCTACTCATTGAGAAAGCTCTGAGATGGGCCAACCCACTATGGGAGAACGATAATCCATTAGTTTATAACTATAACGCATTTGTAGCTGCTTTTAGAAGAACATTTGACCCTCCAGGTAGAAAGGTTAATGCAGCCAGATTACTGTTGCGCCTGAGACAGGAGAACCGAACACTGGTGGATTATGCACTAGAGTTCAGGTCTCTGGCGGCAGAAATCAAGTGGAATGAGCAGGCGTATATGGATGTATTTTTGAATGGCCTATCTGATGTAATCCTTGATGAGGTTGCTACCAGAGAACTCCCTGAGAATTTAGAGGATTTAATTTCGTTCATCTCTCGTATAGATGAACGTCTAAGAGAGAGACAGAACACTCGAGAGGGGAACCAGAGACCTTCTTTTAGGTTAGCTCCCGCTGTTCCAAGTCCTGACTCCACGATATCTTTGCTTACTGAACCTATGCAGATAGGGTATACCCGCCTCTCTGAGGAGGAAAGACAGCACAGGAGAAGAGAGGGTTTGTGTATGTATTGTGGAGCCAAGGGTCATTTACTCTCGAACTGTTCTAACCGCCCGGGAAACGCTCGCACCTAAGTCTCTCTAGAGGACAGGCCTTGGGTGTTTCTATTTTGTCCTCTACTCCTGATTATAAAGATCACAGGCTTCTGCTACCAGTTTCCTTAACTTGGGGGAAGGAAGTAGTAAGGGCTATGGCATTGATAGATTCCGGTGCTGCTGAGAATTTTATCGACCAAGCCTTTGCTAGTAAGAACAATTTCCCATCCCAGCAAAGGGAGACACCTTTGGCCGTTGAGGCCATAGATGGTAGACCACTACTAGACCCTGTTATCTTTCGTGAGACCATACCCATTAATTTAAATGTTGGTATCCTGCACGTGGAGAATTTATCTCTTCTGCTCATTTCGTCTCCTTCCGTTCCCATAGTTCTGGGGTACCCATGGTTGAAAAAACATAACCCTATTATCGATTGGGAGTTAGGAGAGATACTCTCGTGGGGCCAGGGCTGCCAGGATCGGTGTTTGTGCAAGGTTTCTCCATTAGCTAATATTAACATACCGGAGAATCCTACTCAGTCCACAGAAAGACAAATACCAGACCTTTACCTAGACTTAAGGGCAGTGTTTGACAAGAAGAATGCCGATTCTTTGCCTCCACACAGGTCATTTGACTGTAAGATTAAGCTTCTACCCGGCACTATGCCTCCGAGGGGCCATGTATATCCTTTGTCTGTTCAGGAAAACTCGGTTCTAGAGGAGTATATTCGGGAGAATTTAGAAAAGGGATTCATCAGGAGGTCTTCTTCTCCGGCCGGGGCTGGGTTCTTTTTCATTAAGAAGAAGGATGGCACGCTGAGACCTTGTATCGATTACCGAGGCTTGAATAAAATAACTGTCAGAAATGCCTATCCTATCCCACTGATTACCGAGTTATTTGATCGTCTTAAGGGCTCCAAAATCTTCACCAAGTTAGATCTCAGAGGGGCTTACAATTTGGTGAGAATCCAGCAAGGTCACGAGTGGATGACGGCATTCAATACCCGGTATGGCCATTACGAATACACTGTTATGCCATTTGGACTATGCAATGCTCCTGCAGTATTTCAAGATTTGATTAATGAGGTACTTAGGGAGTTTCAGCATGATTGTGTTATTGTTTACCTGGACGACATACTAATACACTCTAAGGAGATTGAGACTCACCATAGACAGGTCAGAAAGGTATTACACAAGCTGCTGCAACATGGTCTATATTGCAAATTGGAGAAGTGCAGTTTTGATCAGTCTCAGGTAGACTTTCTTGGATACGTGATTTCTGGGGAGGGTTTTAAAATGGATCCTGTAAAACTTCAATCTATTTTAGACTGGCCCTTGCCCAAAGGACTCAAGGCTATCCAAAGGTTTATTGGTTTTTCCAACTACTATAGGCGCTTCATTAAAGGATACTCCTCTATCATTGCGCCTATTACCAATATGACCAAACAAGGGGCTGATACTGAGTTCTGGTCTAAGGAAGCTCTGGGTGCTTTCAAGACTCTCAAGGAACTTTTTGCCTCGGCTCCCATTCTAGTCCATCCTGATACGACTCTGCCTTTCTTGCTCGAGGTCGATGCCTCTGAGACAGCAGTTGGGGCTGTTCTGTCTCAAAGGTTAGGGGTGGATAAACCGTTACACCCTTGTGGTTTCTTCTCTAAGAAATTTTCTGGGCCTGAGAGCAGATATGACATCGGAGAAAGGGAACTGTTAGCAGTCATTAAAGCCTTAAAGGAGTGGAGACATTTGTTGGAGGGGACCCTACACCCGATTACGATTTTGACGGACCACAAAAACTTGTCCTATATTGGGGAGGCTAAGCGCTTATCCTCTAGACAAGCTCGTTGGTCCTTATTCCTGACTCACTTCAATTATGTACTGACTTACAGACCTGGTTCTAAAAACTCTAAAGCCGATGCATTATCTCGCCAATATGAACCTTCTACTGTACCTGAACCAGTTCTTTCTTCTATAGTTCCGAAATGCAATATCATTGCTAATACGAATCTCAGGATTCATTCTCCATTACTGGCCGAGATCATTAAGTTGCAACATCTAGCACCTAAACAGACTCCTGCGGGCCGTCATTTCGTTCCTCCTGCTCTTCAACTGGAACTTTTACAGTGTTTACATAATAGCAAGATGGCGGGACATCCTGGTATCCGCAAAACTTACGCGTTGATCTCTAAGGACTTCTGGTGGCCTGCTTTACGGAGGGACATTGAGGAGTTCATCGCTGCATGTGAAGTTTGTACTAAAACCAAACAACCCCATACGCTTCCATGTGGATTCCTGCAACCCTTGGAGGTTCCAGAAAAACCATGGTCCTGTTTGGCCATGGACTTTATTGTCGATCTACCTATCTCTAAAAGACAGACTGTTATCCTCACCGTGGTTGACAGGTTTACTAAGATGGCACACTTCATTCCCCTGCCTAAACTCCCGTCTTCTCCCGAATTGGCAGAGATATTCGCTAAGGAGATTTTTCGCCTACATGGGATACCCTCTCAAATTGTATCGGACAGAGGCTCCCAATTTGTTTCCCGCTTTTGGAGGTCCTTCTGCTCTCAACTTGGTATTAAATTAAACTTTTCTTCTGCCTATCATCCTCAGTCTAACGGAGCTGCTGAACGTACCAACCAGAAAATTGAACAATATTTACGATGCTTTGTTTCTGAACACCAGGATGATTGGGTCGGTTTGATTCCTTGGGCGGAGTTTGCACACAACAATCTCGTTTGCGATTCTACTCATTCAAGCCCCTTCTTCATGAATTATGGTTTTCATCCGTCTATTCTTCCTTCGGATTCCCCTTCCCAGGGGGTGCCGTCGGTTGATGTTCATGTTGCCAATTTGAGGAAGTTGTGGGATCAAACTCGACAAATCCTTGTGCACAACTCTATGTTGGTCAAGAAACACGCTGATAAACGTAGAAGGGCGGCTCCGGTCTTTGTTCCAGGTGATAGGGTATGGCTGAGCACGAGGAACATCCGTTTAAAAGTGCCCTCCATGAAGTTCGCTCCTCGTTATATTGGACCCTACAGGGTGCTGACCCGTATCAATCCAGTTGCGTATCGTTTAGCTCTTCCTAATACCTTACGCATCCCGAACTCGTTTCACGTTTCATTGCTGAAACCACTCATATGTAACAGATTTTCCTCCACAATAGCCCCTCCTCGCCCCGTTCAGGTGGAGGGTCAGGAGGAGTATGAGGTTAACTCTATTATTGATTCTCGAATCTCCCGGGGGAGAGTACAATATCTGGTTGATTGGAAGGGATATGGTCCTGAGGAGAGGAGTTGGGTACCTCAGGAGGATGTTCATGCTCCCCGTCTCCGCAGGGCATATCACTCTCGCTTCCCATCTCGTCCCGGTTCATTCCGCCCGGTGGGCGTATCTGAGAGGGGGGGTACTGTCAGGGTACCTGTGGTCTCTACCTCCGAAAGAGGTAGAGACTTAGCTGTTCCTCCATCCAGACGGTCTGATGGCTCCCTTCCCCGCGGTCTATCCGGTCATGCTAGGCCGGCCGCGAAGGAGTGACTGCCTTTTACAGCATCTAGGCAGGAAGTAGTCATCAGGACACTCCCCCGGAACAACCTGTCAGTCAATGGCTGCAGGACCAATCAGGACGTCTTGGGGGCGTGGTTACTGCTCTGAACAGGGTATTTAACAGAGCTTCTTTCATTAGCTCATTGCCCTGTCGTGGTTCTAGCTTGTTCTAGTCACTCAGTGCTTGTGTATTCTATTATCCCTTTTGGTTTTGACCCGGCTTGTTTACCTTACTCTGCTTATCTCTGTTACCCTTGATTCGGCTTGTCTCTCGCTTACCTGTCTTCTGTTACCCTCGACCTCGGCTTGTCTTTGACCATTCTATACTGTACTACTTACGTTAGTCCGGCCATTCTAAGGTCCGGTATACGTATCTGGCTACTGTTTGTACTCTGCGTGTTGGATCCCTGTCCCGATCCTGACAACGTCTTCACGTTATGCATGAGGACTTCCAGCATCACCGGAATCCCCATAGGAAAGTACTGAATAATGTAAAAGTGCACTGTGCATAAAAATAGGTGCTTAAGAAGTAAGTGTCCAAAACGTCAATCTAATGGCCACTACAACACTGATGTGGAACTCTCTCCTGTCCACCAAATCGTAAATACTGTGAGGTAAGGAGGTTGGAAGGTGAAATCCACCACCAATCGCCTGAGTGGAGCGCTAAATAAAATTCACTTACCCTTAGTTTATAACTTGGGGTAAAATAGGTCTAATATGAACATGGGTAGAAAAATGGAGAAAAAAATCTAATAGTGTAGTATGTAAATGTAGTATGTAAATAAATGTAGAAAAAACAAACTCACAAAGATAGAGCCAAGTGTAGGCTATTGGATTTTAAATGAAGTATGTATGCTCCAAAAATAATTAAAAAAAAATTAAATAAAAAAACTAAACAAAAGATTCTATAGCTAAAAAATATACCTTTAATGAAAAATCTAAACTAAAACAATGAATAACTGCTAATATATATAATAAAATGTAAAGTTTAGAGAAGGCACAGAAAGAGTCGAACAACTAAATGTTGCAAATCTCTGCGTGGTCTTCTTGCAGAAAAATAGATAAGAGACTCTAATGGTAAACAATTGTAAACTATATATGTGTATCCCAGTAGGAGTAAGAAATATATATGAAAGTCACATGTAAAGGGGAAAAAAGTACAAGTAATAAAAAACTGAGCACAAAAAATACATATCAGAAACCCTCCCCCCCCCCCCCACTATTATTATTATTAGTATTATTATTATTATTATTATTATTATTATGTTATTATGTATATAGCGCCAACAAATTCCACAGCGCTTTACAATGGGTGGACAAACAAACATGTAGTTGTAACCAAACAAGTGGACACACCGGAACAGAAGGGTTGAGGGCCCTGCTCAGCATGAGCTTACATGCTAGAGGGAGTGGGGTAAAGTGACCCACTTCTCAGGACTGCAAATCAGGGAATTAAATTTCCAAAATTTACACTGCTGTAATTTGCATGGCGAAAGAACAACCCTCCCTATTAATTCTGTGGCCTATTTAAGAAAGCCAATGGAAAAGAGAATAGATGCAGCACTAATAAAAGCCTACCCCTCTCTTTGTTCGGAATTACATCCTGCAGTGACTTTAACAACTGTTTCTAGAGCCCTGAAAGTTTGGATTGAGAATGTAATTGAGGTCATAGAAAGGAGTTTGAAGAGAACATCTTACAGAAGGACTAAAAGACTTCAAGTTGACAAGTGAATTTTGTTCATAGGCATCTCTTGATGTTACAAAGGTGATTGCGAAGAGTATGATCCTTTCGGTAGCATCTAAAAGAGCATTATGGCTACATGCATGGGGAGTGGATTGCTCTTCAAAGTCATCTCTTTGTGCTCTATCTTTCCAGGGAGATCTTTTGTTTGGGGAAAGTGCTAGATAAAGTGATGCAAAAAGTCAGTAATGGGGAAAATATTTCTTCCTCAAGATAAAAGGAGACTGTTATTATCTACCTGGAAAGGTACGAAATATATAGATAGTTCATTTCGAGACATTCTAGTCTATAGATCAGGAAGGGAATATTCTATTTAAACTGGAGAAACTTTTAGTCAACATCATCAAAATCTGCTAGAGGAAGCCTTCAATAAAAAAAATAAACCTTCAATAAAGGTTTCTGAATGTTTGCAGGTCCAGCCAGGACTTATAGAAAGAAGCCTTTATATTTTTTATGTCCTGTCTAGACCAAAGGTATCACAGATTCCTGGGTCCTCTCAATTTTGAAAGAGAGATACAGGATAGAATTCGATTCCCTACCAGAAAAACACACTTTCAAACGATCTCAAGTTGCAAAAGTAGAAAGAGAGAAAGCCCTGGAAGAATGCATTTTTCAACTTCTATATTTGTGTTTTATCAGATTCCTATAAACAGTCATCTCAAGTTCCTTCTGGGTTTTTGGGAGATATTATCAATTCAGGGGTCTCTCATTCGGCCTAAATCTGGTTGCAAGGACTGGTTGCAGATCAGTTGTTCACCCAGGATGTTGGATGTTACATCCAACATGGTATTTTAAACTATATATCTAAGATGGGGGACACCTCAGATCGATATAATGGCCTCTGCCAAGAACAAAGTTCTATTTCATGTCTATCTACGACCAGACCCCTGTTCAGTGGGTTGAGATGCTCTGTCTCTTACATGGGAATTCGATCTGGGGTATACATTCCCTTCCCTGCACCGGTTGCTGAAGAAAATCTGGAAAGAAGGAAGAATGGGGATAACCATCATTCCAGTTTGGCCAATGAGACCATGGTTTCTTCTCCTATGCAGGATGAGCAGGGGACAGCACTGATGCTTCCACAGAGACAGGATTTGCTTCTTCATAGGCCAGCGCTTTATCTAAATCCAATTCAATTCAATTCAACTGAAGTTGGGAGCCTGGTTCTTGAAAGGAAAGGGCTCCTAGATCTAGGCCCATCGGGAGCAGTCGTGGAAACTCTTCTAAAATCAAGAAAAAAAAGTCCCCATCTGCATGTTCTCAAAGAATAAGGGAAACATTCTGATCATGGGCTATGGGAAAATCTGTTGAATTTCTTTGCCCTAAGTAAATCCATATACTAGAATTCCTTCTAGAAAGGATTAAGTAAATTAAAAGTGCAAACATCTGCGTTATCTGCTCTGTATAACATTGTGGGCCTCAGATCCCCTTATAGCAGATTCTTCAATATTGCCATTTGGATAAAAAGAAATGTTACGCCTCCTTGGTATCTAACTTTGCTATCTGTTTCTAGTGGCTATTACATCAGCTTAACATATGTCTGAAACACAGGCCTTTTCATGTGATGACAATTATGTTCAAGTTTTTCATGACAGAGTGGTTCTAAGACCTAACCAAGAATTTTTACCTAAAGTGGTCTCTAATTTTCATCTTTTGCAAGAAGTCGTATTGCCATCTTTTTTCCAAAGTCCATCACATCCTGAAGCTAAGCTCCACCAACTAGATGTGAGAGAATGCCTGATGAAATATCTGTCTTTAAGAATCTTTGTAAGTCACAACATTTTTTCTTCCCACTGGGTCTAGAAGAAGAGAAGTGGCTGCCACTTACACCCTAAGACGCTGGATATCGAATCTCCTTGTAAAGGCTTGTCAATCAAAATAACTTACACCCCCAGAAAAAAATAAAGACCCACTCAACAAGATCTCTAGCAACTTTGGTTAATTTGGTAGAGGTTTCATCTGATGATATCTACAAGGTAGCCACTTGGTCTTCGATGAAATTCATCAAGCATTATAAGCGGGATTTGGCCTCTCATGCTACTTCTTTTGGTAGAGGTGTACTGTCCCCAGTCTCCTCCCATAATTAATCTTTTGCTAGCATCATTCTCACTGTTAGTGCTTTTTCCCTCCCAAGTTAATATTAGCTTTGGTATGACCCATAGGTGATGCTGCCATGATTAGCCAGAAATACGGAAAATGTATACTGGCTATTTTTCATGGCAGCATCAAAGACACTCACAATTTTTTTTTTTTTTAGCTGATAACTAAACTGTGGGGTAGAACCTTTTTTGGGGACCTGTGGGGGGGACCTTTTATTCCTTCAGTCTCTTAATTGTTTAATTGTTCCTGTCCTGTCCAGTCTGAGGTCGGAGATACACATAGGTGATGATATAAATTTTCCATATTATATATGTAAATGTCAAATTAAATGAAAGCCCCTTTGTTGTTTAAAAATAGTATATAATATGTGTTGGTGCAATAAGTGAGGAAAAATGGAACAAGTTGGACACAAACATAACAAAAATTGCTTATGGCCTAGAAAGAACACTATACTTACCCATATGACTTAATCTCAATGTAAACAGTCCTTTTTTTATGGCAAACAGGGGAGTGGGATTTTTTTCAGACTAGGGACAGGTACACTATTGTGTTAGGAATATTGGTTTGTATTCCTAATGCTATAGTCCTTTAAATGTAGTCCTTTAAGTGTAATACAAGAAACTGAAGCTATGTCCTTAAGGGATGAATGATATTGAAGTGTCACACTCACATCTTCCTTGTGCTGTCATGCACAAATGTTTCGACACAAATGTTAATTTCTCAGTTTGCGTATGCAAGTAGTATAAGCCTGAATATATATATTTGCAAGAAAAATGCTGTAAAATATTTTTAAATACAAAATAACATTGATGTTTAATTTATGTTTTAATTCAGTTAGTGTATGGCCTCTTGAAGGAGAACTATACCTTCTCTGGTAATTACACCATTGAATAAAACATCAAAGTAACCTATAACTTGTGTTAACCTTTTTCACAGGACATTTGAGACGCCAACACAACTTTGATGCATTTAATAGGTTTAGACTTTATTATAATGCTATATTTTTTGAGCATTCTCAAATATGTATAGTTTTTTTTACAAAACAAATTATTTTGCATAATGCTGCACCATAAGCCTGCCTCCATAGCTAGATGCCCTCATGCCAGGTTATCCAGTGATGTCAGTGGTTGAGCTGTGTGCATACATTTGATAAGGAAGTCTTTTTGTGAAGTGAGGGGCGTGGTTAAAAAGGCAGGCGGATGGTGCGGCATTCTGCAAAACTCGATTTATTTCTTTTTTTGTGCAAAACTATCAACAACTTGAACATGCAAAAAACATCCAGCATACTAGTGAGGACAAAACCTATTAAATACATTAAAGTTGTACTGGTGTGCAGAGAGTCCCTTTAAATTTATATTAAAGATTTAGCAAATTACATGATAATCCAGTTCAGACAAGGCAAAGCCAGGGCAAATATTTCAAATAAAGAAGATAAGTAGAAAGACTGTTTCATTTCTCCTCTTTCCTGTACGCTTTCCGCATGCTGACTGCCAGGTGCAATGACGGCGCTCAAAACAATGATTGACAAATACATATTTGATAAATATAGGGATAAGTAAACATAATATTAAAAATGCTAGGAAGTGACAGTTCCCCATTTAATCTGCATATATCTACATATATCAAAAATTAAAAGGCTTATTTTAAAATGAATGAGGTTTTGTTTTTTTCCATAAATATATAGAACTAAACTTACATCAGCAGCAGTTTCCAGAGAAATCAAGAAAACTGAGAACTTTTATTGATACACTTCAAAACACTGCAACTAAACAACTATGGATGAATTTCCCCACAAAGATGACTTTATACATAGACCTAACTTATTTAGGACATTGTTTCCTTTACATTTTTATTTTAAAGCTTGCAATTACTATTCTTAAATATCTTAAAGTTCCCAGATCTTTTGTAGAAGTTTATAAAATATATAGTTTTAATAATGGTCAAAGAAATAACATTACTTATGACATCTGGTCATTAAAAGGTGTTCTTATAGATCGAACAATTAAGTTATTTACAAAACTCTTTTTTTAATGTAAAAGCACAGGAATCGAAGATTTATAAAATAACCCCATAGTGGCCGAAGATAAACCAAACATATCAGGCAGGATACACGTTTGCAGATAATCATTTTACTATAATGGAGGTATATTACCTCTATATGCCCTTTATCTTCTCAATGTTGAAAATATTGGGATGGGACCTCTGAAAAAACAAGGGGGACATAATCTCATGGGTTGCAAATAGGGGCACTAGTCAGTGGCGTACACACAACCCATGGGGCCCCGGTGCGAAAACTGATCCGTGGCCCCTCCCCCCCCCCCCCCCGTGCGAGCTGGGGCCGCAACACATGGCGGCAGGCACCTGGTCGCAGGGGTCGCAGGGCTGCGACCCCTGTGACCGCGGTATGTACGCTAGTGCATGCAGGTACACATACACTTAAAGGACCACTACAGACACCCAGATCACATCAGCTCAATGAAGTGGTCTGGTTGCCAGGTCCCTCTAATTTAAACCATGCAGCCCTATGTTTCACTGAGGGTTAATCCAGCCTCTAGTGGCTGTCTCATGAAAATGGGCTGAAAATCACAGTGAGAAGACGCTGAACGTCCATAGGAAAGCATTGAGTAATGCTTTCCTATGGGCGGTTTGAATGCGCACGCGGCTCTTGCCACACATGCGCATACAGAGCTGAGGGGCGGACCGGGTCGGAGAGATCCCCAGCGCCAAGGGAGTCCAGGGCTGGAGAAAGGTAAGTGCTTAAGACACACACACTCTCACGAACATACACACTAGCTAACAGACACACACATTTATTGACAGACACACACTCAGTGACAGACATACATACACACTCACTGACAGACACACACTCACAGACGCACACAAACTAACACACTCAGTAACAGACACACACAGTAACACACTCACTGACACACTCTAACACTAACACACACACACACACTAACACACACACACTAACACACACACACACTAACACACACACACTCTAACACACACACTCTAACACTCTAACACACACACTCTAACACACACACTCTAACACACACACTCTAACACACACACACTAACGCACACACTCTAACTAACACACACTAACACTAACACACACACTCACACTAACACACACTCTAACACACACACACTCTAGTATTTTTAAACATTAAATCCCCCCAGCCTCCTTACCTGTGGGAGTGCTGAGGGGATTCCCTGGGGTCCAGTGGTGGTGGTGCTGCTGGGCGGGCTATCTGGCTGGCGGGCGCGCGAGGGAGCACTCTCCCCCTGAGTACTTCCTCTTCAGCTCCCTCGCGCGCCGCGTAGGGATGCCGGTGCCGGAAGATGATGACCCACTGGCCCAGTGGGTACATACCTGGGTCGCAGGGCGGCCGGGCCCACTGATGGGCCGGGCCCGGTCGCAGCCGCGACCCTGGTATGTACGCCACTGGCACTAATATTATTAATAAAGGGTGGACCTAGTGCCTCTACCCAAGGTGGGATCCCTAATTAATTATAAAATAGTGAGTGGTCATGTTATTACCCACCCCTAACATAATAGGATATTTCCAATCCTTGTTGGCTAGGGGTCCCAAATCCCCAAGCAACCCCCATAAAAATAATCTAAGTCCCTACCTATCCACCTCACCCTATTAAGCCAACCAATCCGAGTGCTCTGATAGCTAAGGCTGGAGAGAAGTGAATTGCAGACCAAAAGGCCCCATACAGTAGCACATTTTTTGCCCCATTCGACATGGGGCCATTCAGACTTTAATGAATTAGCTGTAAGGTAATTCATTAAATGCATCATTATGCCTCGTCCTCACGCTACTTCATCACATGCGTCTGAACGAAGCTCTGCCTCCAGAAAGTACTCTAAGGTGTCCACAGCCTCGAGCAAACGCTCAAGCCGGCAGCAGATCAGAGGGACTGCAGAGTTTGCCATAGTACAAGTCTTTTATTTGGAGGCTAAGTGGCATATGTGGTTTTAAACCTAAAATCAGAAATAAAGATTTGATGTACCTGGCTTACCTGAAAAGGATACAAAATGCTTAAAGTTAGAGCAGACTTTTCTGCTCTTTTCTTGTGAGTGACATTCCATAGTTTAGTTAGCTAGTGGATATATTCCTATATTACACTATATATGATCTCTTTTGTTTTTTATAATGTGTGACCTGGAGAATATATATTGAGTTTTTGTATTACACTGTGTGCACAATTTTGCACAACAATTTTTTTTTCCTCTCTTGTTGTTTCTATTCCCCTCCTCCTTGTGGGTGCTGCTGCTGCTGAGCTAATTAGGGGGAGTGCCCCTTAATTTCCACCTGTGTGGGATTTGTATTGCCAATATAAACCCACTACTGACTCACAGAGCTTGCTCACTGGAGTTGCTTGAAAGTGGGCTATTTCAAGTAGTCTCTTTTAAGTAGGAGTTAAAACAACAGGAGTTGTTGAAATCAAGAGGGTAAATATTGTTTTTGCTCACTTGTGTTATTTGGTAACTGGGGATGAGTGCTAGCAAGATTACAAGTTTTACTCAGTGTACATCCTGCTGCATGTATGCATGCCTGGATAAATCTGTCCAGGGTCCATTCCTCTGTGGTGGGTGTGAGCGAGTGGCTTTTCTGGAAGCTCGGATTGGAGATCTGGAGATGCAAATTGCAACACTGAGGGAGATTGATAATCTTGAGAGGAGTCTGCTGCTCACTGAGCAGAGTTTAGTGGGTGCAGTTAGTGGATTGGGAGGAGATGAGACAGATGGAGAACAGGCACATAGCTGGGTAACAGTGGGGCAAGGAAGCAGAGGGGGAGGGAAGAGGAAAGGTTTAGCTAGTCCTGATCTAGTGCAGCCTAACAGATTTGCCCGTTTGAGTGAAGATGTTGGGTGCATCAGCTCAGGAGTAGCTGTACTGCAGGAAGCTGTTCCTTCTAACAGCCGTGGGAACAGCCCCTCTAGTACGGGTGGGGTTGAGAGGGTAAGGAAGTCTAGACAGGTTGTGGTGGTAGGGGACTCTATTATTAAGAGAGTAGATAGGGTAATCTGCCACTCTGATCGACTCAACCGGACAGTTTGCTGTCTCCTGGGTGCTCGGGTCCGGCATGTTGCCGACAGAGTGGAGGGATTATTGGGAGAGGCTGGGGATGACCCAGCTGTCAAGGTCCATGTTGGTTCCAATGACAAAGTCAGAGGAAAATGGAAGGTCTTAAAGAGTGAGTTCAGGGAACTAGAAAGTAAGCTAAAGAAAAGGACCTCCAAGGTAATATTTTCAGAAATATTACCTGTGCCGCGCGCTACAGCAGAAAGGCAGCGGGAGATTAGAGAGGTCAATGCGTCTGAAGTCTTGGTGCAGGAAAGAGGGTTTTGGGTTTTTAGAGCACTGGGCCGATTTTGCGCTTGGGTACAACCTGTATAGTCGTGATGGATTGCACCTAAACGGAAGAGGGTCTGCTGTGCTGGGGGATAGGATGGCTAGAAGGTTGGAGGAAATTTTAAACTAGTAGTAGGGGGGAGGCTCAAAGCAATTTAGAAAATGGAGATAGCATAGAAATGAGATGGGCCTTAGCTCAGAACAATGGGGGTGGAGATGGGGGGAGGGGGAAGCTCAGAACAGAGGAGGTATGTAATATTGATTCACAAACAGTACAAATGACTCATGGTAATATTAAATGTATGCTTACTAATGCAAGGAACCTAAATAACAAAATGGGGGAACTAGAGGCAATAGCATACACTAAACAATACGATATAATAGGCATAACAGAAACATGGTGGGATGAGACACATGACTGGGCAGTTAACTTAAATGGGTACACATTATTTAGGAGGGATAGGAAAAACAAGAAGGATGGTGGGGTATGTTTGTATGTCACCCATGAGTTCAAGTCAAATCTTAGGGATGTGGAGTGTGACGAGGAAAATGTGGAAGCTTTATGGGTAGATATCTGCTTGGGGCAAACAAATGGAAATACGTTATTGGTTGGGATATGTTATAAACCACCAAATGTAAATATTAATGAGGAAGAACTGCTGATAGAGCAAATTGGTGAAGCTGCAAATCGGGGGAACACATTAATTATTGGAGATTTTAATTACCCAGACATAAATTGGGATAGAGGGACTAGTACTTCAGCTAGGGGAATCCGTTTTTTGAATGTGTTAAATGACACCTTTATGTCACAACTGGTACAAGGACCAACTAGAAAGGATGCTTGTCTGGATCTCGTTATAACAAACAATGTTAATCTTTTAACCAACATTCAAGTAGGGGAGCATTTGGGAAATAGTGATCACAATATGGTAACTTTTGAAATAAATTCAAAAAAGCAAAAGCATGTGGGGTATATTAAAACGTATAATTTAAAAAAGCCAATTTTAATAAGATTAGGGCAGCTCTACAACATATCGACTGGCATAAACGCCTTAGTGATAAAAAAAACTGAGGAAAAATGGAAACTATTCAAACAAATATTAGAAAGGTACATTTCACAGTATGTACCATTGGGTAATAAATATAAAAGAAACAAATTAAAACCAATGTGGCTTAGTAGAGAAGTAAAACAAGAGATTAAAAATAAGAAAAGGGCTTTTAAAGCATTTAAATCGGACCAATCAGATGCATCCTATATAAGATATAAGGAAGCCAATAATACTTGCAAAAAGGCAATTAAAGTGGCTAAACTAGAAAATGAGAAATTGATAGCCAAAGAATGCAAAACCAACCCCAAACATTTTTTCAAGTACATTAATTCTAAAAAAAACAAAAAAATGAAAGTGTAGGTACACTGAAAACAGAGATGGGTCTGTTAGTCAATGAAGACCAGGAAAAGGCAGAAATTTTAAATAAATATTTTTCTTCGGTATATATTAATGAGGATCCTATGGCAAGAGATATGCATATGATTGCTGCAACAAACTTGCAGATAACTTGTGATTGGATAACTCGAGACTACAGCTATTAACCCCTTAAGGACCAAACTTCTGAAATAAAAGGGAATCAAGACATGTCACACATGTCATGTGTCCTTAAGGGGTTAAAGAAAATTAATGTAAATAAAGCTCCGGGGCCTGACGGTATCCACCCACGAGTACTTAAGGAGCTAAGTGGGGAAATAAGTGAACCTCTGTATTTAATTTTTCAAGATTCTTTTGTTTCAGGTATTGTACCAGAGGATTGGAGGAAGGCAGATGTTGTTCCTATATTTAAAAAGGGTTCAAAATCCTTGCCTGGAAATTATAGACCTTAAGAGCTTAACTTCTGTGACTGGGAAATTATTTGAACGGCTATTAAGGGATAATATTCAGGAATTCATTGGGAAGAACTGTGTTATTAGCAATAATCAGCATGGTTTTATGAAACATAGGTCATGTCAAACTAACCTAATTGCATTCTACGAAGAAGTAAGTAGAAATATAGATCAGGGTGTTGCAGTGGATGTGATCTACTTGGATTTTGCCAAGGCATTTGATAAGGTTCCTCACAATAGGTTAGTCTTCAAACTAAAAGAAATTGGTCTAGATGAATATTCTTGTTCTTGGGTAGAACATTGGCTTAAGGATAGAGTACAGCGAGTTGTCATAAATGGTAAATTTTCAAGCTGGACAAAAGTGGTAAGTGGTGTCCCTCACGGTTCTGTTTTGGGACCGCTTCTATTTAACATATTTATAAATGATCTTGAAATGGGCATTGAAAGCCATCTATCAGTGTTTGCAGATGACACAAAACTTTGTAAAGTAATAAAATGTGAGCAGGATATTGCCTTGCTGCAGAGGGATTTGGATAGATTGGGGGACTGGGCACTAAAATGGCAGATGAAATTTAACGTAGAAAAATGCAAAGTTATGCACTTCGGGGTTAAGAATGCACAAGCAATTTACACCCTAAATGGTAGTGAACTAGGGATAACCACACATGAGAAGGATTTGGGAATTGTTATAGACAACAAATTAGGTAGCAATATGCAATGTCAATCTGCCGTTGCTAAGGCCAGTAAGGTTTTGTCATGTATAAATAGGGGCATAAATTCTCAGGATGAAAATATAATTTTGCCTCTTTATAAATCGCTGGTAAGACCACACCTTGAATATGCTGTGCAATTTTGGGCACCTGTTCTAAAGAAGAATATCACGGCACTAGAAAAAGTGAAGAGACGAGCTACAAAATTGATAAAAGGAATGGAGCATTTTAGTTATGAAGAAAGGTTAAAAAATGTAAATCTCTTCAGTTTGGAAAAACGGCACCTTAGAGGGGATATGAGAACATTATACAAATATATTCGGGGCCAGTACAAACCATTATCTGGAAATCTATTCATAAACAGGGCTGTACATAGGACACGAGGTCACACATTTAGGCTTGAAGAAAGGAGATTTCATCTAAGGCAAAGAAAAGGTTTTTTTTACAGTAAGAGCAATAAGGATATGGAATTCATTGCCGGAAGAGGTGGTTTTGTCAGAGTCTATACAGATGTTTAAATTGCAATTGGATAAATACTTGCAAAAACATAACATACAGGGATACAATTTCTAATTAGTGGGCTAATAGCGGCTTGATCCAAGGAGACATCTGACTGCTATTTTGGGGTCAAGAAGGAATTTTTTCCTAGTTTGTTGCAAAATTGGAGGCGCTTCATACTGGGTTTTTTGCCTTCTTTTGGATCAACAGCAAAAGCATATGTGAGGAAGGCTGAACTTGATGGACGCAAGTCTCTTTTCAGCTATGTAACTATGTAACTATGTAATTTAACTATTTTGCATATTGTTATTGGCACTTTATAAATGTTTTTTATCACATTGCACTTTTTTGATCAGAACTTTTAATTATTTGGGTGAATAGTCACTAATTTGAAACATTGTCTTAAAGTTACAGCACATCTTTTTTGAATTAAATTTTTGACTGTATTCATTGTGACCTATTGCACTTTATAGGTGCTGATTTGTATTATACGAATTTGGTTCTGCACAGCATTTTATTTTACACAGTTATTTATCAAACGTTGGTTAGCACCTTTTTTGCTCGTATTCACTTTGTATTGAATTCTCTGCCTAGAATATTTTTTTTTCTTCAAATTTTAAAGAACCTCTAGGTTAGGATTGGCGTTAGTGCAAGTTTTTTAGAGTAGTGTAGGGGCTACTGTTCTCCCATAGTATATGGCACATCCTTGAACCAGACTTCATAGACACACCTCACATACTTTTATCTCACACGAGGAGGAGAGCAGTCAATAGTCCACTTTGCCCACCTGTAGAATGCTATTGAAGACCGTTTCCTGTGCTGTGCAGATTAAATTGGAGCATGTACTGCAATAGCTTCAAATGTTTAACCCCTTAAGGACCAAACTTGTGGAATAAAAGGGAATCATGACATGTCAGACATGTCATGTGTCCTTAAGGGTTTAAATCAAACACCATGATAACCGCAATCACCCACTAAAATTCTTCTCGTAAGGAAGCATTAGACCAAAGATGTCAAACTCATTTGTTCTGGAGTGCCACATTGTCCAATGAAATAGGTATGGAGGGCAGAATGCATACAATTTCTATATAAACACAACATAAAATAAAGAACAACTTCACATAATGTCATAATAGTAATTAATTACTTTCTTAGAACAATAAAAAGGTATGTTGGTGTGTAGTGTTGATGTTTGAATGCAGTTCTGTGTTTGTATGTTCTGTGACTAGGTCATTCCACCGAATAGGTACCAGTTCCTTGTTGTAACTGTTCCAAATTAATCTTCACTTTTTATCTTTTTTTTTTTTTTTCAATACGGAGTCTAATAACACACATACTTAACTATTCAAAATGTGTATTGGTCATTCTCAGATATCTTTAATTAATTAGGTCTCTAAGAGGAAGATGGGTGCATTAAAAAAGCATGTTTAAAAGCATGTCAACTGATTTGTTAGTTTCCCTCACAAGAAAGTGTTTATTTTATAGAAATGGTTGGTTACATATTTAAATAATTGATCTTCGTGACCTTAATATTTTTTTTTTACATCGGTAATTCAATAAATCAATAAACCTCTTTAAATGCATTCTGTACCTTAAGTCTGCCTCCTTATCCATACAGTCCCAATCTAAAAATTCCTGTCTTATTTGTTCACTAACCAGAGTACATACACAGATACTAACAGCACCGGTTAATGAGTTGAGATGCAGGAAATCACCCAGCTACAATCGAAAAAGACACATACTGTAGTGCCTATCATATGTCTACATGTCTGGCATTGGTAATTACCGTGAGACCTCATGTCACTTTCATCCAAAAACCTGCACAATATCCTCATGTCGCCCCATAATCTGAACTAATTTTGTACATAAAAAAATAGATATACATTATAATACTTACTATGAACTTACCTGGATTTTTCATTTAGTTTTACCACTCAACTGGAGCTAGCACGCCTGATAGAATTGGCACTTCTTCTGAGCCATCATATCATGCCCAAGACATTAGCTCTTAAGTGTCTCTACCGTTGGTTTTTAAAAATATATCAGAAATGATTTTTTTTCCTTTTTTTTTTTTTTTTTAAATATCCATTATTAGCTATCAGATTAAACACCATAATATATATTTAAATTACGAGTCTATGTTTGATGTCCGGATTAAAGTAGAATTCATTAGTTACTATATTTATGAAAAAGTGTAGATTAATAGCCGATTTCATTAAATTAAATGAGACTCCTTTACTTCATGTTATTTCACTGCAAATGATGTCTGAAAAATGTTGTACATTAGCATTTTAATTCAAAATTATTTATAAGAAATTAAAATGCAATCTAGTATTTAGCAAGTACTGGTGCTGGCTTATTTGGGACATGAATAATGGTCTACAGCTGAGAAAAATCCTTGAATTACTAATGAAATAAGCCAGTGATTGCTTACCTTAGCACCATAGATTTTTCTGAACTTCAATTCCCATGATATCATCACATGATGTCATCATATAGCTTGACGAGTGTACTTGGACCCATTTTCTTTAATGTTTTTATTAGTGATATTGCAGAAGGTCTTGATAGTAAGGTATGTATTTTTGCTGATTATACTAAGATATGTAACAGGGTTGATGTTCCAGAAGAGATAAGTCAAATGGCAAATGATTTAGGTAAACTAGAAAAATGGTCAGAGTTGTGGCAACTGCCATTTAATGTGGATAAGTGCAAGATACTGCATCTTGGATGTAAAAACACAAGGACAGAGTACAGAATATTTGATAGAGTCCTAACCTCAACATCTGAGGAAAGGGATTTAGGGGTAATTGTTTCTGATGACTTAAAGGTAGGCAGACAATGTAATAGAGCAGCAGGGAATGCTAGCAGAATGCTTGGTTGTATAGGGAGAGGTATTGGCAGTAGAAAGAGGGAAGTGCTCATGCCATTGTACAGAACACTGGTGAGACCTCACTTTGAGTATTGTATGCAGTACTGGAGACCGTATCTTCAGAAGGATATTGATACTTTAGAGAGAGTTCAGAGAAGGGCTACTAAACCCGTTCATGGATTGCAGGATAAAACTTACCAGGAAAGGTTAAAGGAACTTAGCATGTATAGCTTGAAGGAAAGACCAGACAGGGGGGATATGATAGAAACATTTAAATACATTAAGGGAATCAACACAGTAAAGGAGGAGACCATATTTAAAAGAAGAAAAACTACCACAACAAGAGGACATAGTCTTAAATTAGAGGGGCAAAGGTTTAAAAATAATATTAGGAAGTATTACTTTACTGAGAGGGTAGTGGATGCATGGAATAGCCTTCCAGCTGAAGTGGTAGAGGTTAACACAGTAAATGAGTTTAAGCATGCATGGGATAGGCATAAGGCTATCCTAACTATAAGATAAGGCCAGGTACTAATGAAAGTATTTAGAAAATTGGGCAGACTAGATGGGCCGAATGGTTCTTATCTGCTGTCACATTCTATGTTTCTATGTTTCTATGTCTAACAAAGATGTAGCCAGCACAACAAGATAACCAACAGATGGAGATAGTGTATTGAATTGACAGAGTGAATATGTTTGTTTGTATAACTAATTATATCATAATGCGCAATGCTATGTGAGTTTTATTTATATATATATAAAAAAATATATCCAAGATAGCACTCCAGGGACTTATATAAAATTTAACTTGTATTACCTTTCAGTAAAAACAGCGAACATCAAAGTTTCAGCTTGATCTCCTCAAGCTTTCGTCAGGATACACTGTGCACAACACAAAACCCCACATATATAGCATATAATAAATTAGTTACTCACCACACCTGTGTTACCTCCGATCCCATGGACGCACGGACCGAGACTGACGCCGGCTGCCCGGAAACCGTCAGCAGCCATGCGACGTCGCGTTCAATGACGCGGCCAGGGGTCGTTACCATGGCGACCTATAAACATAGTGCCGAAACAGATATTTTACAAACATAAATAAAAACAAAATCCACTCTAGCTTAATGAAGAATGTGACCTAATGCATATAGAGTCACAGGCTGAGAAAACAGACAAAACCAGTCCCACTCCACCTGCTGCAATTAGTTAAACATATTGGAGATATTATACGAAATAAAGAGGGAACATCTGCTTAATATCGGACTGTTCAGTGTAGCCACTTTGCCTTCAAAAGCTTAATAACAGAAAAGAAGTAATCTATATCAGAGGATCCCAGTCCCTTTTGTACCATAGCGCAGGGCTTAGGGAGGGAGCAAACTGAACCTCATTATTGGGCAGAGGGTCTTTTGCCCACCACAAAGGACTGAATCTATGGACCAACAATTCTATAACTTGTGCAGCCATAGGCTTATTTGAAGTAAATGGCCAGAGTATTGGCCCTAAAAAAATTGGAAATCACAAAATACCAAAAATTAAATAAATAACCTCGAATTATGTCCATAAATCACTCTGGATATGCTGCAATATAGGGACTGCGGGAAGCAAGACCAATAGATATTCCCAGGTTTACTGACCCATATATCCCTCTATTCATGAATATGTGGGCTACACAAAAAAAAAAAAAAGGAACATTACATGATCATCTATATTAGAACAGGATTTATAACGTAATCCTCAGTGAGCCCATGATCACTGTGAGTACATGTACTGGTAACCTATCCCCCTGGGTGGGTACCATATCATCATCTCACATGCGTGATTATACATGACCAAAATAGTATCAGATGTGTTAGAGAACAAAGCAACCATAAGCCTATCCCCCAGGGTGGGCTTTACATCACTTGTCTCATCATGCCATCCATGAACTTATAAGAATGCAGAAAGGGTATACTTTTCATTAAGCCCATCAGGGTATACTGTTCTCAAAGTTCTGATCCAGTATAGTTCACGTTGTAGGAGCATCTTACTACGGTCTCCCCCTCGTCTCGGTGGTGGTATGTGGTCAATCGCCATCAGCTTCAAAGTTGGTAGTGTATGGCCTTTCTCCAAGAAATGTTTGGCCACAGGCAGGTCAGATTTTTGATCCCTATAGGCCACTCTTATACTGGACCTGTGGTTCCGTATCCGTTCACGGAGGGGTAGATCGGTCTTGCCAATATACGTAAGCCCGCATGGGCAGGTTAATTTATATACTACGAAGTCTGTAGTGCACGTTAGGCGATGTTTAATGTAGTGTTTCGCTCCTGAATGGGGATGCGTGAAGAATTTACCCGGTGACATGTGTCCACACGTGACACATCCAAGGCACCTATAGCAACCCACATTCGTGGGGCTCTGCTCCTTCTGGTAGCAGTGTACGGGGTCCGTCTTCACCAGTAGGTCTTTTAGATTTTTATTCCTCCTGTAGCACATCATAGGAGGATGCCGGAATGAATCCGGTAAGGTACCATCGTTCCTTAGAATTCTCCAATTCTTGTCAACTGTTTGCTTGAATCGCGACGACCCTGTGGTGTAAGTTGTCGGGAACACCAATCTCTTCATAGATGTATCTCTTGATCTAACTTGTGTAGAATGGCACTTGCTAAGGGCTTTTTCAAGGGTTTGATCGTTGTATCCACGTTGGTGAAACTTATCCCACATCTCCTTAATCTGTTCTGTTGCCTTATTCTGCTCAGAGTTGTTCCTCAGGACTCTTAGGAATTGTGAGTATGGTAACGATTGTTTTAGTGCACGGGGGTGAAAACTGTTAGCCTGCAACAAAGTGTTACGATCAGTTGGTTTAGAATATAGCGTATAGGCCAATTTATCCCCTTCTCTCATGACACGTACATCTAAAAAGTCAACTGTACATGGATCAGCTGTCATTGTTAGTTCCACATTTGGTGTACAGGAGTTGATTGTATATATCATCCTTTCTGCCATGTCGATATCCCCCTTGATGATCATAAAGATATCGTCAATATAACGACCGTACACTAAAATGACATCTTTGAATGGTTCCAGAATGTGTTTAGATTCGAATTCGAACATATACCCATTGGCGTACATTGGAGCCATCGCGGCTCCCATTGATGTACCCGCTGACTGTCTATACCAATTGCATTCAAATCGGAAATAATTTTGTGTTAGGACCAGTTCCAGAAGTTCCATCACATAATCCACTGACGGTCCCTTGTATACATCTGATGCTGAAAGGATCGATCTCATAGCCTGGACTCCCTCAGTATGAGGGATGATCGTGTAAAGGCTTCTGACATCACACGTCACTAGTGATGTCTGACCCGCGGGTAATGTTAATGTAGAAATTAATTTTATGAAACTAGGAGTGTCTTTGATAAATGTATGGAGATTTTCAATTGTTTCCTTAAACAGGAAATCCAGCCATTGGGCCAATGGTTCAAGAATACCTCCGACAGCTGACACGATCGGTCTCCCTGGAGGGTCCTGGAGGTTCTTATGGACCTTTGGGAGTGTGTAGATTACTGGCGTTTTGGGATTTAGTTTTTGTAGAAATTCATAGAGATCCTGATTGATGAAATCTTGTTCAAGGCCTCTTCGTAGGATTTCATCAATGAGCTCCTTCACTTGTAGCGTTGGATCGCCACCTAATTGACAATAAGAACAGTATACCCTGATGGGCTTAATGAAAAGTATACCCTTTCTGCATTCTTATAAGTTCATGGATGGCATGATGAGACAAGTGATGTCAAGCCCACCCTGGGGGATAGGCTTATGGTTGCTTTGTTCTCTAACACATCTGATACTATTTTGGTCATGTATAATCACGCATGTGAGATGATGATATGGTACCCACCCAGGGGGATAGGTTACCAGTACATGTACTCACAGTGATCATGGGCTCACTGAGGATTACGTTATAAATCCTGTTCTAATATAGATGATCATGTAATGTTCCCTTTTTTTTTTTTGTGTAGCCCACATATTCATGAATAGAGGGATATATGGGTCAGTAAACCTGGGAATATCTATTGGTCTTGCTTCCCGCAGTCCCTATATTGCAGCATATCCAGAGTGATTTATGGACATAATTCGAGGTTATTTATTTAATTTTTGGTATTTTGTGATTTCCAATTTTTTTAGGGCCAATACTCTGGCCATTTACTTCAAATAAGCCTATGGCTGCACAAGTTATAGAATTGTTGGTCCATAGATTCAGTCCTTTGTGGTGGGCAAAAGACCCTCTGCCCAATAATGAGGTTCAGTTTGCTCCCTCCCTAAGCCCTGCGCTATGGTACAAAAGGGACTGGGATCCTCTGATATAGATTACTTCTTTTCTGTTATTAAGCTTTTGAAGGCAAAGTGGCTACACTGAACAGTCCGATATTAAGCAGATGTTCCCTCTTTATTTCGTATAATATCTCCAATATGTTTAACTAATTGCAGCAGGTGGAGTGGGACTGGTTTTGTCTGTTTTCTCAGCCTGTGACTCTATATGCATTAGGTCACATTCTTCATTAAGCTAGAGTGGATTTTGTTTTTATTTATGTTTGTAAAATATCTGTTTCGGCACTATGTTTATAGGTCGCCATGGTAACGACCCCTGGCCGCGTCATTGAACGCGACGTCGCATGGCTGCTGACGGTTTCCGGGCAGCCGGCGTCAGTCTCGGTCCGTGCGTCCATGGGATCGGAGGTAACACAGGTGTGGTGAGTAACTAATTTATTATATGCTATATATGTGGGGTTTTGTGTTGTGCACAGTGTATCCTGACGAAAGCTTGAGGAGATCAAGCTGAAACGTTGATGTTCGCTGTTTTTACTGAAAGGTAATAAAAGTTACATTTTATATAAGTCCCTGGAGTGCTATCTTGGATATATTTTTTTGAATTTTGGCTGACAAGCACCGGGCATTTACCATTCATACAGGAGGAGTGCAAGATTATCTTTTGTTTTGTGTTAATATTCAGCAGAGCCACTGCTGATGTTCTATGCACCCCCTAGCATTTCTCAGCTAAGTTCTGAGTTTGGACTTTTAAATCAGTTTTTTCCTTTTTCTCCCTTTTTTCATTTACAACGATAGGGTATATTGCATTGGGTTTATTGGATACACTATATAGTCCTGTGTATCCATGGATGATTTTTTCACTCTAGCAGGGGGATGTGCAGAACAGGCTGAGATTTTACAATACAGTGACTCTGATGCGGAAAGAATCAGATGGGATGTTTCAACCTCTGATCTCCCCAACACCACTTCATTACGTGACATTTATTTTGAACTATTGAGGCTAAAAAAACGTGAAACTGATTTGGACCTGCACGGCCTGTTTCCATCTGAATACCATCGCAATCTGCAGATCCCGAGAGGCTTCAGGGTTAGCAATATACCTACCATTGGGAGACGCAAACCAGGGGTATGTAAAAAGTGGACTTCTGTGTTGAACAAATGTTCTTTAGACTTGATGTTAATTATCATAGAAGATGTCAAGGAGGATCTGATCCAGGTCAGGAGGCGGATCACAGATCTAGAAACCAGACAAGCACTACTATTAGCATCACCTGAAGCGTCATCGACTTTACTAAAATTGGAAAATACGGTGAAGACCTACAAAACCGATTTGGTTAGATTTAAGAGAGATAAACAGGAGAAAGTATCAGCAGACTATAAGGAGCATAGGGTCTATAAGTGGCTAAGTGGCACTAATGATCAACCAAACTTTGTGAGGAAGAGGAGACCAATCCGCAGACCCAGACATTACACCATAGATAACACTTCAGGAAATTCCAGCTCAGAGTCTGAACACAAGGATTATCGGGGAACTGTGCAGAGAGATTCCCAAACATTGCCTTTTTAGAGAACACCAGTCGGGATCATTTGGGTATACAAACCAGACACCAGAGCAGAACAACTCATTTAGAAGAAGGACGTTTACCAGACGTGGACAGAAGGGCCGTACCTTCTGGGGCAGGAGGAAAACCACCACGACAGAGGAGATAATGCCCATTTTCAATTTATCTTCACGGGTGCTAACAATAGCTGAAAAGACACTATTAAGTAAGGGACTATCGTTTGTCCCCACCGCTCAGCCAAACCCATTAGATTGGGAAGTTGAACTGTATAAATTCGGCAGAACAATGCGCCTACAAGATTTTTTCAAAAATAAAACCTACTCTATGCAAGACCAAAGTAATCGATTTAAGAGGAAAAGCACTTTCGACCCAATGCCCAATCAGGCTACCATTAAAACATTTTTGAAGTCAGTCCAAAGGGAGTCCACTGACTATCTAAAGACCATCCACCCGCATCATTCCAATTGCTCCAAAACAGATCGAGATATTATTAAATCCTTGGCCAAGGATAAGAATATCATCATTAGGTCAGCAGACAAGGGCGGCGGAATTGTCATTCAGGATTACGGCAAATATAAAATCGAAATAATGAGACAACTATCAGATGAAGGGACTTATTGTCAATTAGGTGGCGATCCAACGCTACAAGTGAAGGAGCTCATTGATGAAATCCTACGAAGAGGCCTTGAACAAGATTTCATCAATCAGGATCTCTATGAATTTCTACAAAAACTAAATCCCAAAACGCCAGTAATCTACACACTCCCAAAGGTCCATAAGAACCTCCAGGACCCTCCAGGGAGACCGATCGTGTCAGCTGTCGGAGGTATTCTTGAACCATTGGCCCAATGGCTGGATTTCCTGTTTAAGGAAACAATTGAAAATCTCCATACATTTATCAAAGACACTCCTAGTTTCATAAAATTAATTTCTACATTAACATTACCCGCGGGTCAGACATCACTAGTGACGTGTGATGTCAGAAGCCTTTACACGATCATCCCTCATACTGAGGGAGTCCAGGCTATGAGATCGATCCTTTCAGCATCAGATGTATACAAGGGACCGTCAGTGGATTATGTGATGGAACTTCTGGAACTGGTCCTAACACAAAATTATTTCCGATTTGAATGCAATTGGTATAGACAGTCAGCGGGTACATCAATGGGAGCCGCGATGGCTCCAATGTACGCCAATGGGTATATGTTCGAATTCGAATCTAAACACATTCTGGAACCATTCAAAGATGTCATTTTAGTGTACGGTCGTTATATTGACGATATCTTTATGATCATCAAGGGGGATATCGACATGGCAGAAAGGATGATATATACAATCAACTCCTGTACACCAAATGTGGAACTAACAATGACAGCTGATCCATGTACAGTTGACTTTTTAGATGTACGTGTCATGAGAGAAGGGGATAAATTGGCCTATACGCTATATTCTAAACCAACTGATCGTAACACTTTGTTGCAGGCTAACAGTTTTCACCCCCGTGCACTAAAACAATCGTTACCATACTCACAATTCCTAAGAGTCCTGAGGAACAACTCTGAGCAGAATAAGGCAACAGAACAGATTAAGGAGATGTGGGATAAGTTTCACCAACGTGGATACAACGATCAAACCCTTGAAAAAGCCCTTAGCAAGTGCCATTCTACACAAGTTAGATCAAGAGATACATCTATGAAGAGATTGGTGTTCCCGACAACTTACACCACAGGGTCGTCGCGATTCAAGCAAACAGTTGACAAGAATTGGAGAATTCTAAGGAACGATGGTACCTTACCGGATTCATTCCGGCATCCTCCTATGATGTGCTACAGGAGGAATAAAAATCTAAAAGACCTACTGGTGAAGACGGACCCCGTACACTGCTACCAGAAGGAGCAGAGCCCCACGAATGTGGGTTGCTATAGGTGCCTTGGATGTGTCACGTGTGGACACATGTCACCGGGTAAATTCTTCACGCATCCCCATTCAGGAGCGAAACACTACATTAAACATCGCCTAACGTGCACTACAGACTTCGTAGTATATAAATTAACCTGCCCATGCGGGCTTACGTATATTGGCAAGACCGATCTACCCCTCCGTGAACGGATACGGAACCACAGGTCCAGTATAAGAGTGGCCTATAGGGATCAAAAATCTGACCTGCCTGTGGCCAAACATTTCTTGGAGAAAGGCCATACACTACCAACTTTGAAGCTGATGGCGATTGACCACATACCACCACCGAGACGAGGGGGAGACCGTAGTAAGATGCTCCTACAACGTGAACTATACTGGATCAGAACTTTGAGAACAGTATACCCTGATGGGCTTAATGAAAAGTATACCCTTTCTGCATTCTTATAAGTTCATGGATGGCATGATGAGACAAGTGATGTCAAGCCCACCCTGGGGGATAGGCTTATGGTTGCTTTGTTCTCTAACACATCTGATACTATTTTGGTCATGTATAATCACGCATGTGAGATGATGATATGGTACCCACCCAGGGGGATAGGTTACCAGTACATGTACTCACAGTGATCATGGGCTCACTGAGGATTACGTTATAAATCCTGTTCTAATATAGATGATCATGTAATGTTCCCTTTTTTTTTTTTGTGTAGCCCACATATTCATGAATAGAGGGATATATGGGTTAGTAAACCTGGGAATATCTATTGGTCTTGCTTCCCGCAGTCCCTATATTGCAGCATATCCAGAGTGATTTATGGACATAATTCGAGGTTATTTATTTAATTTTTGGTATTTTGTGATTTCCAATTTTTTTAGGGCCAATACTCTGGCCATTTACTTCAAATAAGCCTATGGCTGCACAAGTTATAGAATTGTTGGTCCATAGATTCAGTCCTTTGTGGTGGGCAAAAGACCCTCTGCCCAATAATGAGGTTCAGTTTGCTCCCTCCCTAAGCCCTGCGCTATGGTACAAAAGGGACTGGGATCCTCTGATATAGATTACTTCTTTTCTGTTATTAAGCTTTTGAAGGCAAAGTGGCTACACTGAACAGTCCGATATTAAGCAGATGTTCCCTCTTTATTTCGTATAATATCTCCAATATGTTTAACTAATTGCAGCAGGTGGAGTGGGACTGGTTTTGTCTGTTTTCTCAGCCTGTGACTCTATATGCATTAGGTCACATTCTTCATTAAGCTAGAGTGGATTTTGTTTTTATTTATGTTTGTAAAATATCTGTTTCGGCACTATGTTTATAGGTCGCCATGGTAACGACCCCTGGCCGCGTCATTGAACGCGACGTCGCATGGCTGCTGACGGTTTCCGGGCAGCCGGCGTCAGTCTCGGTCCGTGCGTCCATGGGATCGGAGGTAACACAGGTGTGGTGAGTAACTAATTTATTATATGCTATATATGTGGGGTTTTGTGTTGTGCACAGTGTATCCTGACGAAAGCTTGAGGAGATCAAGCTGAAACGTTGATGTTCGCTGTTTTTACTGAAAGGTAATAAAAGTTACATTTTATATACCGTATTTATCGGCGTATAACACGCCCCGGCGTATAACACGCACCTCATTTCCAGAAGGAAATTCCAGGAAATTTCCACCTCTCCCATAGTATTCCCCCCCCTCATCCCATAGTGTTCCCCCCCCTTTCCATAGTAATCTCCCCCCCTCCCATAGTATTCTCTCCCCCCTCCCATAGTATTCTCTTCCCCCTCCCATAGTATTCCCCCCCATAATATTCTCTCCCCCCTCCCATAGTATTCTCCCCCCCCATAGTATTCTCCACCCCCCATAGTGTGTCCCCCCCCCTCCCATAGTGTCCCCTAGTGCACTTTCCCTCTGTCCCATATTTACTTACCTGTCTTGAAGCGTGGGCCGGCTTCACAGCGCGCACCGCGGAACTGGAACTTAAATTTCAGGTTCCGGTTTCCGGCGGGACTGAAAGGAAGTGTGCACACAATAGTGTGCACACTTCCTTTCAGTCCCGCCGGAAACTGGAACCTGAAATTTAAGTTCCAGTACCGGCGGGACTGAAAGGAAGTGTGCACACAATAGTGTGCACACTTCCTTTCAGTCCCCCTGGAAACCGGAACCTGAAATTTAAGTTCCAGTTCCGCGGTGCGCGCTGTGAAGCCGGCCCACGCTTCAAGACAGGTAAGTAAATGTAGGATATCGGCGTATAACACGCACCCATGATTTTCTCCCTATTTTCAGGGAGAAAAAGTGCGTGTTATACGCCGATAAATACGGTAAGTCCCTGGAGTGCTATCTTGGATATATTTTTTTGAATTTTGGCTGACAAGCACCGGGCATTTACCATTCATACAGGAGAAGTGCAAGATTATCTTTTGTTTTGTATATATATATATATATATATATATATATATATATATATATGATGAAAGTTTGAAAGACAAACTGAAACGTCGATCTTTTTGTATTTGAGCAATAAAAGTTGAGTTTTATTCTACCTGTTGGAAGTCTCTGGAGTGCTATCTACACTACATTGTGAATAAACATATATACATACACATACAGTATATATGTCTTGTATTAAAGCCATATAAATGCTAATATTAATATTTATAATAAATAAAATGAATATCCGCTATCAAGAATTATCATGGATATCATGATATCAGTCACATGGCATTAAGATCCATTGTCCGTTCAATACAACATTATGTAGAATGTTGTTAACACTCTAAACAGTTTCTTTAGGTTATGTTGATTCAATTAAATTGCTAGTTGGGCCATAATAAAAGGTAATAGGTTTAATTATGTAAATAAAGTTCCAAATTATAACCTCTCTGGAACTGGAATTTTATGTATAGTCATAATAATTATAAGTAATAATTCAAATTCAAAAAGGAGCAACAAAAGTTCAGGTCATGGATACATAAGTATAGAGTATTCCAGATCTAACCTTTAGTTAAGGCACCCCTAGTAAACTAATCTTACTAAAACATAACTTTTAATAAATTTAGGTTAAAAGTACTATATACACATACTCAGTAAAGGGGAGAGGCGATTAGGGCCATATGATATTTGCTGAAGTAGTTGTAGTACCTACGGTATGGGGATAGTCATAAGTAGCTATTAACTTTTGGTTGGAGAAGTTGAAACTTAGGAATAGATACAATTTGATACCAACTACGATAATTTTTTCATGACTGCTAAGAGTCAATCATATTTTTCCTCGGCTGGGCAAAATTCCAGTATGGGAACCTCAGTAACCACTGGATTAATAAAATTATAGTGATTGTAGTTCGGTAACATCTTGAATAAATATTTACTGTAGCACATTATGGCTACAAGAGACGGTACAAAATTAGGGGTGCATTTATGAACTTGGGAAGATTAATCACCTTCAGCACCTCCGGACTTTTTTCCATACAGTAGGGACTTGATGTCTATTCCCTATCATGGTACAATACTTACCTAAATCCCAATCTGTATATAAAGTTATCTACCACTTAATTGATACAGGTTTTCGATTATTTACCCGTGCCACTAAGGGTTAATATGTGAACTGAGACATCTTTTTGTCAGCCCTCTAATCTGATTGGTGGTACTACTATCCAACCAGAGCGGAGGGTGGGATATTTAAACTATCGATTGACTTTTACCCGGTTCCCTTGGAAGAGCCGGTAGTCGGCAAAACATGCGTCGGGAATTTAGAGCAGTGGGTGACGGAGATCAATAGGGACGATGCTGCAGCTTGACTCTCTCTCAGATTAGCCACCTAGCTACTGATTTTATTTTTCATTTCTAGTATGGATATTTAGCCAGCAGTGATTCAGCTTCGGCTATATTTCTAGTATTGGGGGAAAAGGAAGATCAACGCTTGTTTGGCAATGGGTGATGGGAGTTGGGGACATATTTATTTATTATTTGTTTGGCAAAATTGGATTTTAGATTATTTTCTTATGACTATCCCCATACCATAGGTACTACAACTACTTCTGCAAGTATCATATGGTCCTAATCGCATCTCCACCTTACTGAGTATGTGTATATAGTATTTATTTTTTATTATTCTTTATTTTTTCTGTGCATGAAAATAACAAGCATTTGTAATGTGCCACAACAGCACGCATATTTTATCCATCAAGTTTTGCAAGTTGGCACTAAAGAACTGCACATTTTTCTTTTTGTTGTCGTTTGGTACAAGCTATAAACATTTTTTAACATATGTAGATTAATATCAATGGTATACGTGTTTATCTTAGATGCATTACATAGAAAGAACACAACAAATTAATTAAATAGCTGCATGCTTGAGCATGCGGGTGATTAGCTAGTTTGACTTAACAGGGTGAAGCAGTACATTCACCCAAGGTACTCAGGATGGTGACTTAATACGCGAATAGCCTAACTAGATAAAGCTCAATAACTATGCTTATGTGTCGTAAATGTAAAGGGTACTGCACATTTTTATATAGTTATGTTGCTTATCTGAGATATCTTCCTCGCTGCTCAACAGAAAGGGCAAGATACTAGTATAGGCATAGCAAAAGAGCATACATTTAGCACTATAAGTTAAGGCATTTCTATTGCAGATTATGCATGAGTGAGAAGTATAGTGGCATGTGTTTAACGATGTCTGCATTTTTAAGATTTTACCAGCGCTTATACTCATATAACATGTCGCTTGTTTGCACGTTGATCAGTTCAGGTATAGGCAGAGATTGAGTGCGCATATTGCGTTAGGCTTAGTGTGCTGTGTCCGCATTAAGTGCTGCAAAGTCCAGCCTGTGTGGTCTAACCGATTCCCATCCGCCGTCGGGCCGGAGCAGTAGGCGGCGAGGGTCCCTCCAGTGTCCAGCCGCGATGCAGTCAGAGGGTATGGTTGCGTGATTCCCCTGTTTTGTGGTGCGCTTGTCATGGGCTTGTTGTCCCTGGTGGGGGTTGTGGGTCTCGCGGTGGTTGGAGTTCTCTGTTGAAAGAGCTTGGTGAGTGTGAGTAGGTCCCCCATCGTGCCGCTGCACTGTCAGGTGATGGTGCTGGGCTGGGTTGTGCCTGGGAGTCTGGTGGTCTCAGCCATGGTATCTGAGCCCGGGTGGGTTTGTGTTCACCGTGCGGGGAGGGGGGGTTTGCGTAGATGGTCCTGGGGTCTGTCTCCTGGCAGTTAAGTGACTCACCGCCGGTGGGCTGTTGCTGACCCGCAGGGGTTTGCGTCTGTTTTCCCGCCTTCTCCTCCCCGCTTTCCAGGCTGTAGTTTGGCCCCTTCCCTGAGGGGTAGGGTGAAGCAGGTGGACCTGCACGGTAGATGCCGCTGGTGTCTCTGCTGGGGTGGTGCTATGGGCCGACAGCTTGGCCCAAACGTCTGCCAACAGGCGGTCCAGCCGGTGTGAGAGTGGTGGCAGTGGGGTTCTGCAATCTGGCTGGCATGTGGCGTCCGCCATGTTATGCAGCAACGGGCCAGTAGTTCTGGTACATCGAAGGTGGTGCCGTTAACCTGAGGCGTGAGATGTGTGCCTGGATATCCCTCTCCGGCGGGGAGGGGAGGGGGGGGAGGGGGAGTGAATGTGACCTCCAAGTAAATTGGCTGCGGTCAGCAGGAGGATCGGCCACTTCCCCCGTGCCTTCCGAGTAGGCCGCTTGTAGGCCTCAAGTCGATTCCCGGGATGCTGTTGCCGTTTTTAGCCGTGGTCCCGCTCATGTATTTCCTCTGCGTTGTGCCCACCTCTCGGAGGCTGAGAAGCTGTCAGTTTTGGGCTTAAAGTATGTTTTCAGGCTTAATTTAGTCGCTTTTAGTGAGGAGCTCTTCTGTTGTGCGGCCGTTCGGCTTGGTTGCTAGGCTCCGCCCCCCGTGTATATAGTACTTTTAACCTAAATTTATTAAAAGTTATGTTTTATGGGGCAGGGCCTGACTGCCGACCGGATCAGACGCATGTCTGATCTCCTGCACCAGAACCGGAACATCGGTGCTAACGGCGATCCGATCACAGCTACAGCCCTAACTTTGGACCCACAGGACTCACTAGCTGACGCTGAACACGGGGATACCCCTCAAGTTCCGATCCGGATTCAAAGTAACCTGATTGAGGTCTGCGGCCTAGGAAGGCTTGAGCTGGGGTGAGACGGCCGCTCTCCCAGTTCTCTGGTCGGCGCTCCGCTGCCCCGTCCCCCCCCCCTGGACCGGCGGGGGTCATCCCGGTCCCCATGGCAAACCACTGCTCTGCCTCACCACACTTACCCATCCTGCGGAGAATCGCGGCCTGGACATGGCACCCTAAGATGGCGGCCGACTGACTGCCTCGTGCACTAGGTAGTGAGGATCAGAGGCGACACAGCAGAGCAGGGGAAGATAACACTCACTGGAATAGGCTCCTGACCAGGGCGGACCGCTGACACAGCGGGCACAGAACCTATCTGCAGCCATCCGCCTGCACCCTCAGACCTCAACTACATACTCACCTCCACCGCGACTGAACGCACAGAGACCCCACGCGAGGACCCAGCGCTTTCTTCACCCTCAGGGCGGGAACACAAGGCAAACTACAGACACATCGGCAGCCCGCAACCTATAACGCTTCAAAAGGGGAAGCAGAAGAACACTCACCTCTACCTCCGCCGTGGAGGGGATCCCTTATGGCGGTATGCGAGTGGTGGAGATCTCGCGCGGCACCCGGCGTCTGGCAGCGAGCCGGGCACCCTGGCACAGCGACAGCGTGGTGGCTTAAGGGCTACCTTTCACTCACTTCCAGAGGGACATTTTATTCTGCCTCCAGCTCTCTCACCTTCTAGACCCCTGTGCCAATATCGATTGGGGGAGCAGCTCCCTGGTGGACGGTGGTATACCTATCCCTAAGCTGACTTATAAATCGTTCTGTAACCCGGAGCACTAACCTTGTCAGCTTAATAAGCATGTCTTTAGAAATCTATTATTCCCTGCATTCTTAAGCGAGATTGTTTAATGTATAATTACCACTACAAGCGCAGAATACGAATGAGCATACTAGCGTCTGCATACCTTACTACTTTAAAATGCATAGCGTAACTCAGGTATTGCACCTATGTGACATAACATTTAATATAATCTTAAACGTCATTAAACTAGACAACTCATAGAATTGCATAGCTTAGTATGTCTAAATATATCTCTTCAGTATCTAACATGTACCACAAGCATATACCTTTATGTCTAGTTCACTAACGGTGACACACTTTTGCATATACTCTAGACGCGGAAGATAAGCCTGTAACTAAGCTCATTATTATAAAAATGTGTGCAGTAATCATCTATGCCATATGTATGTGAAACTATGTTCTCCACCTTTCTTGTTACTGCTGTTGTGGCATTACGAGAGTATGTACCCATTCAATGCACCACAAAAATAAAGAATTAAAAAAAAAAAAAAAGTTATGTTTTATTAAGATTAGTTTACTATGGTTGCCTTAACTAAAGGTTAGATCTGGAATATTCTATACTTATGTATCCATGACCTAACCTTTTGTTGCTCCTTTTTGTATTTGTGTTTACATAGGGCTTACCCCCCACCAATTAGTGGCAACCTGACACACTCTCCCTACCTTTATCTTTATTCTAAGTAAAAATTCAAATTTAATACATTTTCCATGTTACAATACTAATGTCTCTAAATTCCTTCTGACACATCTGGTGGGGTTATTCACGAAGCTGGAGATGACCAAATTCCATTGTCAATTCTCAATTTTACTAAAGTCAAATGCAGACATTTACCGTATACAGTTGCAACTAAAATGCTGATTAAAAATCCATTCATGTCTGCTTTACATTACTTTTATACTTGTCTCAATTTAGTTTGGAAAAGTCTAGGACCAATGGGGAAGGAACGCATTAAGGGTTAACTCCCTTCCCTCCTTTATAACAGCTGGCTTGGAGTGATTGTTCCTCCTGCTGTGCTTGATGCAAGGTCAGGATTGGTTAAGGACCGAAAAGAAGTAGGAGGAACAAATGTAAGATAAGAAAGGGTGTGGTATGTTTTGGATTATTAACCTTTTTCTTTTTGTACTTACAGGATCCCTTTAGCGGAGTCAAGGAATTGTCTTTCAGCAAGAAAATTTACAGAAGAAGAAGAACAACCAAAGTTCCAAAAAGATTCACAGAGGAAGGATTAATCAAAAAGACCTTCAATCAAAAAAAAAAAGTGTAGGAACACCAGGTGATGTAACCAATTCATCTGATGCCCCTTTGCTTGTCTCTCAGAGCAATTTCCAACCTTATGTCCCCCCTCCTGTTCCTCAGACTTTACAAGCCCCTTCATTTCTACCTTAATTTTTACCCCTCCTAATTTTCCCACTCCTACTCCAGCTCCCTCTTTCCATCTAGTTTCGCTCTCCTCCCTTCCTTGCTCCACAACTTTTTCTCCTTCATTTGGCTCCTCTATGCCATCATATCAATCTACCCAGTTCATTCTTCCCTCGCCTGGCACTCCCTCCGTCCCTCTCATTCCCTGTTATACCGTTCCTCTTATTTCCTCGATCCTCTCTGCAGTCTCCCGGCTGCCAGAGGGTTTAGAGCAAAAACACGCTTTCCACAGAGCTAATGGTGGCGGCCGCGCAGCAACACAACACATGGATAATGGCGGCACGGCCACCATGTTTATCATGCCGCGAGAGGGAAATGACGAAAACCTATTCCTTCTTCAAACACATTAAATCACCCTACTATCCCAGTGATTGCTTCACAATAGTTGTGAAATGTATGCATAAATTGACCGTTTAATTATTGCTCTGTTTGAGGGCAGAGTGATCTATACACTGATAATAAACACACTGATCTATATAATGATACTGAGTACCTACATACTGATAATAATTAAACTGATCTGTAGAAAGATACCCAGTATGTATACACTGATAAGGAATAGTATACATAGTAACATTCCATGGATGTTGGGCAAAAGTAACATCCCCAGGACATACTTGGAAACCCGAGTAATCTGAATGTACCTTTGCTGGTTAAATACTTTGTTATTATTCTTTATAATAATGCAGAGATAATGAGCACACTCATCTGCATACTTATACTGAGTATCTAGATGTTATAATTTAACATTTATTTTCTGTGCCCTATGTAATAAAGCTAAATCTATCATGATGAAATAAAAAGTAAATTGGAATAAACTTTGTAAATGTATTTGAATTATTAAATATGAATTAGATATTTTATAAACATGATCAAATACAAGAGCCAAGCAAGAGCACTTAACTCTGGCCCTACTGCGCTACTTGTAGTGACCAAGTAGTTATTGATGGCCAAAGTCATGCGTCTGATGTCTTCTGCATTTTTGGCTGGGTAAATGATGCCTAGGGGCTTTTCTTCCTTGGCTGCCTCTTTGTGAATCCAGTCAATATAGTTGGAAACCATGGAATAGATTCCTGGAGTCTTGGGCTCCCCACATCCTCTGCCCCAGCTGACAATTCCTACTTGGTACCAGTTGCTATTGGTGGAGGACTGGCAAACAAGTGGTCCTCCACTATCACCCTGGCAAAACCCAGGAAAAAAGAAAGAGGGAGAGCAAAATAAGAGAGACCGCAAAACCAGCATACAAGGAGCAATGGAAATTGATGGATGGCAATGAAAAAGGAAAGGTGTGATTAGAAACAATTTCCTAAAACATTATTTAATTATAACTTAATTCTCTGTTATTAAGAATCGAATATTTAAAGGAACAATCCAAGCACCATAATGACTACAGGGTGCTCTATAGATATAGTGCCAGCATAGGCCTTGGTCCTCCCCAGAGTAGTTGAACCATTTACTAAAGGTATGACAACATAACTGGGATCTACCAGGCACTCGTCAATTCCTCAGTTGAGAGCTGTAAACTCCTGCATGGAGTTACCATTGGCTCTTCTGCACTAAACCCTGCTGTGCAGACTTGGTTCATTGTCTTATAGTGCCAGATGGTTGCTTTCAACCAATGATCTAAGCCCAGCACTGCCGGGCTTACTTCAAAGCAGAGAGCTTTTAGTTGTACTGAACAAGGTGACCTCCACCCAGAAAACCCTAGGTAAGTTGTGAAACTGTTAGCAAATAGTGTGACTACTTACTGTGGTAGGTGCCAGGGCACTTCTTGGCACCATAACAGCTACAGTGCACTGTAGTGGTTATAATGCATGTATTGCTCCTTATTTAAGGGACTCATTATTTATATCATCATACGATATATAATAAGTAACAAATTATTATACTAAATGTAATATGTTGTTATATTAGCTATAAGGAATATATCAATTAATTTATTACAGTAGAGAGAATAACGGGTAAATCAATGGTATTACTATACATTCTATAAGGTTAAGGTATATGGGATAAGGTATTAATACAGTATATCATATATTATTATAGGATGAGAGAAAAAGGAAAACTGCAGCTGTCTATTTCCCGTGGTGCTCTGCTATTCTGGCTGAGCATCATAAAGATGGAGTTTCCAGACATCTGGGATAACAAGTGTAGCACATTGGCCTTGAGGAATTAAAACCCTGTTTATTGTCCAGCAGAGCAAAAACGCATCCTAATATGAAGGTCTGGATATAATATGTCTCCATATATTCATATATCAATTTAATACACTGATAAGCCACAACACTAAAACTACCTGCCTAATAACGTATAGATCCACCTCATGCTGCCAAACGAATCCGTTACATTAAGGCATGGACTCACAAGATCTCTGAACATGACCTGTGGTATCTGGCACCAAAACATTAGCAGTAGATCCTTTAAGTCCTTCAAGTTGCAAGGTGGGACCTCCATGGATCAAATTTGTTGTCCCTGCACATCCCATAGATGCTCAATCGGATTGAGAGCAAGGTAATTTGGAGGCCAAGGCAACACCTTAAACCTTTTGTCATGTTCCACAAACCATTCCTGAACAATTCGATCAGCGTTGTAGGGTGCATTATCATACTAAAATAGACCACTGCCAACAGGGAGCACCATTGCCATGAAGGGGTGTATATGGTCTGCACCAATGTATAGGAAGCTGGTAGATGTCAAACATCCACAGGAATGCCAGGACCCAAAGTTTCCCAGTAGATCGTTGCTCAGAGCATAACACTGCCTCTATCGACCTACCTTCTTCCCATAGTGCATTATGCTGCCCACATACATCAATGAGTCTTGAGCACTCATTACCACAACGCAGGTTCACTGATTGTCCTTAAAGCACCACTATCGTCAGCATATAAAAGCAATAAAGACAGGTCCTCTAGCCTTCTTTATTGCATTTATATTAGTTTGCCATTAAAAAAATAAAGACTTACCTCCGTTCCAGCGCCGAGATCCTCAAAATGACGAAATAGCAGGGCTCAATCAAACACTTCTCTTAGAGAAGCGTCATAGGGATTTGGTGCACATGCGTGGCTTTTCGCTACACCAATCTTGTCAAACTTCCTCATGTCATTTTTTTTTGCCCATTTTTTCCTGTGTCCTACAAATAAAATTCAAGAACTGACTGTCTACTTACTGCCTGATATACCCCCCTCGACTGGTGCCATTATAACAATATAATCATTGTTATTAACTTCACCTGTCTGTAATTTTAGTATTGTGGCTGATCAGTGTATATTTTCCTTATATGAACATTTAGGCACAATATGACTTCCTAATATGAATGTGTGGATACACTGGTTAGGGCTAGTTGGATGAACACTAATTATATTTGTAAGAATGATGGATCACCTGGCAGGCATCTCTTCCTCCCTCCTCAAACCCAGCACACAGCATGTTTTTAGTTAAGGGCCCCATCCACTTCCGACATTGATCCCTGCTGAAAAGGAGCATTTCTGATTTCTTTAGGACAGGTGGGACATGGGCATGACCTAGGAATCAGATTGCAGAAGCGGGAATTAGCTGGAACAATCAGATTTTAAAAAACTACAGGAAAGTTTCTGGATTCCTGACCCATATCAGATAAAACCACATCCCCATAGAACTGTGCATCACATGTTAAACCATGTACTTAGACATTGGCAAATATAAAGCAATTGCAGACTTTGCTAATGGCAGTATCACCACACTGCTGTAAGATACAGTTATGCTAAAAAGTTTGCGTACCCTGGAAGAAATGTTGATATTTTGGCATTGATTTTGAAAATATGACTGATCTTGCAAAAAAAATGTTTTTTTTTTATTCAAGGATAGTGATCATATGAAGCCATTTAATTTAAATTATAATGATAACAGAAATCACCCAAATAGCCCTCATCAAAAGTTTACATACCCTTAAATGTTTATCCTTGGTACAAACACACAAGGTGACACACACATGTTAAACTGGCAATTACATTTTAATTTCCCACACCTGTGACTTTTTAAATTGCCATTAGTGTCTGTGTATAAATAGTCAACGAGTTTGGTAGCTCTCACGTGCATGCACTAAGCAGGCTAGATACCGAGACATGGGGAGCAGAAAAGAACTGTCAAGAGACCTGTGTAACAAGGTAATGGAACTTTATAAAGATGGAAAAGGATATAAAAAGTTATCCAAATCCTTGAAAATGCCGGTTAGTACTGTTTAACCCTTATTAAGAAAATTCAGGGATATCTTGATGCAAAGCCAAGGTCAGGTAGACCAAGAAAGATGTCAGCCACAATTGGGAGAATTGTTCGGGATACAAAAAAAACCTGCAGGTAAGCTCAGGAGAAATACAGACTGCTCTGAAAAAAGATGGTGTAGTGTTTCAAAGAGCACAATATGACGACACTTGAACAGAAATCAGCTGCATGGTCGAGTTGTCAGAAAGAAGCCTTTACTGCACCAATGCCACAAAAAAGCCCGGTTACAATATGCTCGACAACACCTTGACACAGCTTACTACTTCTGGCACACTGTAATGTGGAGTGACATGAATAAAATAGAGCTTCATAGTGCAGCTATAACACCTGAAAAAACTAGGGGCCTCAGGGAACTATTACAAAATACTGCATTCTGTCATTGATGCTTAAGAGGGCAATTCACAGTATTAAGAACTACGGGTATGCAGACTTTTGAACAGGGGGTCATTTAATTTTTTTCTTTGTTTCCATGTTTTGTTTTATGATTGTGCCTTCTTTTATAACCTATAGTTGAATATGAATACCATAATAAATAAAAGAAATGTGTTTTGCCTGTTCACCCATGCTTTCTTTAAAAATTGTTTAAAGGGTATGCAATTTGAGCATATCTATATAATGATATATCGTTATCTGTAAGGGTCCACTTTGCCCCTTTCAGCAACGCATTTCCATCACAAACTTTAACACAAACTTAGATAGTTTAGCCAATGCTGCAAGCTATAAAGCACTTACCAGCGGATGTGGTTCCCCAGCCCGTGACATGGCATGCTTTCCAGGACTCAGGCTTATATGTCTCTTGCGGAGGCAAGCAGATGGGCACACTGTTTTGGTTGAGACGGAGTGGGGAAGAAAGGAGAAGTAGGGCAATGTCATTATCCCCACTTTTCGTGGAATACAGTTGGTGGATGATGATTTTTTTCACGTTTACAGACTTCCCCTCACCTTTTAGTTTAGTTAATCCATAGAATACATGGAGTTTTCCTACCCTGAAAGAAACAAGAAAAAGATAATGAGGAAAGGCCAGCAATCTGAAATAAGGAAAAGAAATGCTTCATATATCTGGAAAAAAAGATTATGTAGGGATGAAAAAACTGGATCAATGGTCAACAGAAGGTCTAAATATGCATAGTTATTAATAAGAAAACATTTTAATTCAAAACATTTTGTATTCTAATACTTTAAAGGATCACTATAGTGTCAGGAAAACAATACTTCCGTGGCGCTGAAGAGGTTAAAACCCCTTCAGCCACTTATCTTAATCCAGCGCCGGGCTCCCTCAGTGCTGGTGACCTCTCCTCCCCATCCGACGCCAGCTCCCCCATCCGACATCACTGGAGTCGAATGCGCATGCACGGCAAGTGCCGCGTGCGCATTCAAAGTGTCCATAGGAAAGCATTTCTCAATGCTTTCCTATGGACGCTCTGCACAATTGAGGCGAAATTTGCCTCCAGCGTCGCAGATGCCCCTCTAGTTGCTGTCCGAAAGACAGCCACTAGAGGCTGGATTAACCCCAAATGTAAACATAGCAGTTTCTCTGAAACTGTTATGTTTACATGTGAAGGGTTAAAACCTGAGGGACCTGGCACCCAGACCACTTCATTGAGCTGAAGTGGTCTAGGTGACTATAATGTTCCTTTAATTGGTATGGAACTGTAAATGCACCATTTTGCATTCTTTATATATGTGTATATTTATTTGACATCTGACCCTGTCTAACTGATCAGTGAAGTCTCAAACACACTTTGTGTATTATTGATTATTAATGCAGCCATCCAGATGTGTCTGTTACATCCCATGTTCAGCTTATTTTTGTGTCTCCTGCTCATCCTATGTCCTCAGTTCTTTTAAATCTGTCCATCCCACTTCTGTGTTACTCATCACCCACACATGTCTTTTAGCCACATTCACTATATCATCACACACAATAAAACAGCCCGGCCCATGCTGCTCTCATACATGGATAGAATATCCCCTCATCTCTCATCACATTTTTTTCTGACCCCTACTCCTCTCCACATAAAGCTGCTTACATTCAGGAACATTTTCTCCCTTACAAGCCATATTTTTACAATTAAAACTAATCTAATTAATCACCTGTAAATTGTCCTATCCTTACCCCACCCCCCACTTTATTCACATGCCAAGATACATTTTCTACTTCTTCTCACCTATCCTTTCTTCACTCAGCCCAGCCACATTCATTCCTTAAACACATTTGACTTAATTTTCTCCCTGACTCCCCCAAGTTATATTTTGTTGCTTATATTATTTCCTTCCACAACTCCTCCAACTTCAGCCATATTTCCACCTTATTGATCTAATCCCAATGACACTGACTTATCGCTCACTATTATCAGTGTATTACCCGGTCAAGGATACATTTACTTACGAGGGGTCATGAAAGCAGTGCGCAGCTGAGAGAATCCACCAATGGTTGATAATCGATCCTCCGCAAAAATGATTTCCATTCTCCTGTATGCTAACCATCCAGGGCCACTCATGAGACTTGGAGTCCAAGCCCCCAATGATGCGCGATCCGTGGGCAGGTATATATTTCTTTATATTATTTTTCCTGTCAAACCACTGCCTGAAGCCACATGCTACATGGGGAATATTCAATCAGTTTGTTGTTGTTAACATGTTACACATGATCTTCTGTATATCTAGTTAGCTAAGAATTGGCCACATCCTTATTCTTTGTTTTAATTCTTTATTTAAGACAGGTACTGATGATATCAGTAGTGACATGTTCAATACACAGCATTAAAAACACCTTTTTTTTTTTTACAATTTTGTCATAACACAAAAATTAAAATACAAAACATAAAATATACAATATTATTAGCTATACCCAAAATGTTCTTTTCAGGCAATAAAAAAACATTTACATGCTTCATTTGGGGTCACACTCACCCCAGACTTCCATATAAAACCCTCACATGCCACAAACATCAAGGCGGCCTAAACCTTCCAGACACTGAAATGTACTACCAAGCCAACATGCTTGGGAGGATAAATGAATGGGCACTATGGGCACTATCTGTTTTCACCAGCACAAGATTGCACTACACGGGTATGAATAGCAACGACACATAAATTCCTGTTTCCTACATGTTATAGTCCTTCTGGGTCACAGAAATGTTCTTACTTTGTACTCATTCAACTGAAAGCTTGTTTGATCATGTGTGTACAACTGCAGCATACTTTATTCCTACTGTACTAGATACACTGTACTGCTGCAATGCCTGCCGATACTCAATAAAAAAATATATATATACAATATTATAAAACAATGTGAAGACCATAAATTGTGTGTTGCAGCATTTGAGGACATGTTAAAGTGAAGCTGTTGAGATTGAGTCCAAAACTAACACATTCCTATTACATGGCAATGGTTGAATTGGGCAACGTAAGTGGATTCCCAGTTACTTATCCCCTACGCTGTCTGACTAGGCATTTTAAGTGCAGGCCGAGTACAACCTGCACTCCACAAGACCTCAAAGATACAACGGAGTCAAAACTTGTGATAATCCAGTAAATCAACTTTAGCAACTAAATCAAAACATAACTCACTCAGTTATATCTGTGTTTGCTAAATTAAAAGAAATGCAATGCAACTAAACCCATAACAGGACTGACCCACCATGGAAGTGCCAATCCCACCCCCACGCAACTGGGCCACATCGTATTCCTTGCCATAGATTTTAATAAATTATTATTTATCTATTTCAAAGATTATTTATAGGAGGGGTTAGAAATAAATTGAAAGCTAAATGATATGTTTGTTAGGGGGAATAAATAGAAATATTCTTTGTTTATGGACATTATAAATGATACAATTTTGGAAATAACACTTATGTCACATAAAAATGTTTCCAACTATATTGTCATTATTTGTAACGCAAACGATCCACGTATCTCTTCCTTACCTTCAAATGGATCTGCCATTATGAATTCTTCACCATACATTGGACACAGAAGCAGCAAAAATACAGGTGACAGGAACAGGAGAGAATTTGACTTGTCTCTCATGTTAGAGTCCTGCTTAGGAAAAGCCTTACAAGTTCTGCTCCAAATATATCTCCAACTCTCTGATTAGAACTATGAATCTGTAAAGTCCAGGCTCTAAGACCTGGACAGTTTAGATACGTCAATCCTTTTTAATTGAGTTTTACTTGTTTTTTCTTATAAGAAAGAAAGTGGTTGAAATGGTCAACATCATGTTCTGGTTGCCAAGCTAAGAAATGTTTTGTGATCTTCTACAACGTCAAAGATTAACCTGGTTGCGTTATTTGCCTTTAGAGCTCTGAAGGAAAGAAAGAAACAAAAGTAATTGTTAATGGCAAAATTTAATCAGCTGTTTTCTTGTACATTAACTGTGAATGTATCTTATGCTACAGAATAAATTGTTGGCAAATACATAAATAATTACAGGGACACTGATTTATGCTGCAGGTTCTAAGTCTTTTAATAAAATGATATATTAATATTCCTTATCTGCCCAGTTTCTCTGTTTCACTGTACCCTCAAAACCCATCTTTTCAGGAATGCTTATGGCCTCCAAGAGTAACTTCTATCTCTCAAACCTTCCTCTTGCTCTCTCGCAAAGGGCCACACTCCATTCTCACCTGCAGTTCTGCTACTTTCCCACCATGTCTATTGGCTGTCTCCCTCAATGCCCTTCCTATTGTGTTTTCATACCCCACCTCCTCTATATTGTAAGCTCGTCAACTACCTATTGTTCCTGTTACATTTTGTTATTGTCTCATTTGGTAAATTCACCTCTTATTGTAGCGCTGCAGAATAAATACTATATATAAATACCAATAATGATAATAATAATAATAATAATAATAATAATAATACCATAGTAATATATCTAAAATTGATCCATCACAGTAAGCTCGAGTAAGTGAAGGATACTGTTAAAGGGACAATATAGACTCTCACACGTTAAGTGAATAAAATAAAGACCCAAGAGTCTTTGGTATATGGAAAACTATGAACATAAGGGCTTTAATGTCTTCCCAATAAGGAATGACCTGGGGACATTCCCACCAGAATGTTGTATAAGCAATTTAAAACAGTTTTTCCAGCAAAACGTTGTCAGAGTTATCCACATTTTATACAACTTAATGGGGGTTATGTGCCAAAATGTTTTTAAATATTTGCTCTTGTGGACTTATACAGATAGGAAAGCTAAGGATTTGTCAGTATATAATAATGTCATGAGACCCTTTTGTCCCAGAAAAAAAAAAGTAGGACTCTAATGCTGCCCCTTTAATCTGGCCCTGTGTAGCAAATCATCTAATCTGATAACAGATAACAGAAATAATCATTTGATCTAATTACCCGTGATCTAGACAATAATTGGATAGAAATAAAAGTTGTGCCCTTTCACGCTGTCAGCACTAGAGCCCTACTTTTTCTAATTGGCAAATCCTTTGCCAACATCCTGGGGAAACTCTCTATTTCTCAGCATAGTGGTGAATGTATGAATTTTAAATAATAGGTGGCTATATATTTGTTTTTGTTTTTTTGCTTAATAAGCCCATCTTCCAATCACAATTAAAAATCCAAACAGGATATAGTGTTTTTTGCATATTTGTAATGCTTTTCACTAAATAATGCAAAAATAGGTGGACTAAATGGCCTGTGTGTCTATTTAAAACAATAAAGGGTTCATAAACATTGTGCAAGAATTGATAAACATCAACAATGAAGAATAATTAATGTATTAAGTTGATAATTTAATGGCTGCCCATTCCTTCATATTATGGGATAATAGGAAAGCGACATAGATTCCAGCAGCATTTAGATCTATCTCCATATCCAGTCACTAGGATGAAATGGATTAATACAACTAATTATAGCAGATAATGGTCTGGGATTATCATAGCCAGTCGCTACAGACAACACCATAGCTTTTCATTGGTAAAAACTGAAACTGTAATAAAATGTCTCCTGCCATAAGCCGTATCCTGCAGATTTTAACACAACTTACCATTTAGAGCCAAAAATCTTCACATCTGCAAGTTATGTTCTAGCTGAGTGAACCAACTCTGGTCAAGTGAAACAGAGAGTAGGAAATCATCAGTCTACCAGTCTACATGACATGAGCAAGGCATATCATCATAGAGGGCAAATTACACAACAGCAGATACAGGGTGAAGGAAATGACATCACAGCCAATGACATCAACAGGACCAAATGACCAACAGACACCAAAAGAGTTATTCACTAAAGCATGAACTCAAGATTTCAAGAAAATGTCAAATTTTAGGCAGTATAGCCAAACTGAGAAAATTCTCCAGGCCCATATTGACATAAAATGTAACACAGAATATTCACATCCAAAGTATAACATTCTGAGGTAAATATAACGTATAAATATATCAGTCACGGATTAAAGTAATCTATGCCCCACTGCGTGATTTATGATGGATCTGTAACACTGTTCCCTCTATGTATTTTTCTATGAGTACCAGCACTGATATAGTTAAAAGCAGTTTTATATATATATATAAAACACTTTTAAATTACTATTAATTTACCTGTAAGTTTAAATGCACTACTCTGTTTAATAATACTGAGTATCATTATGATACTGATAATTAACATGCTGCTCTAAATAATGATATAAAGTATCCATACACCATTAACAAACACACTGCTCTGTATAATAATTTCTATAATATCTATAAACTGTAACAGGGTTATTCAGTTAAGTGAGATTTCTATCTCAAGGTAATAATAGTAGAAATTAATTTTTTTTTAACTTATCTAGGCTTCCAGTTCAGCAACTGTGGCCTTAAATTCGAAATTTACATTGAATTTTCACTTTAGCTAATAATAACCATATTGATAAAAATGCTGCAGTGTATAACATATATATATATATATATATTGTTTGTCAACCACTTTTGATTTATCAGAATAGGATTACAAAGAGTGCTGCCGTGTTTAATAATTCTGAGTATCTACACACTGATAATGAGTATTTGCTCTCTATAATGATGTGCATTATCTAAAGTGATCATAAACACCCTGCTCTGTATAATAATAGAAATACAAGCAAAAGAGCGTAAATCAAAGGTATAAATTAATAAAAGCAATCAAGTTTAAACATTACGTCAGCTGCTATACACATCCAATAATATTCCCCAAATATCCCTACAAAGACTGCATAGGGGAATATGCTCATATATTTTATGTCAACCAATAATTTTGTATTTTCAACATTTGCAAATATGTTTGTGCAAATAATATTTATTTCTATGAATCCACAATTTTATTGTTTCATTTTTTACAAGATTCTTTTGAAAGTAGATTTCTGTCTCTCCCATCAAGTGTGGATACCATTAATCTGTAGAGGAATATATACATATCGAATTATATTGAAATCATGAACTTATGAAGATAAGGTCTACGTTTCTTTTTTATATTTCTCATTTTTTAAGTACATTTTTTTAAGTCTAATTTTTAAGTCTAATCCTTAACTTTAATTCTGATAGCACACATATACACTTACATTTTATGTGGTTTGTAGCACAAAAACAAACTGCTGCCATATGCTTGTTATGGGGTTATTGGAGACACAACTACATTGTTATTGTGTAAGAGTTCCAATAAAGTGTTGGATTTGGGGATAATAAAAAATATACAGTGTTACACTATATCCTGTTTTTTTTGTATCTATTAGCTTAAGGCTATCCTAACTATAAGATAAGGCCAGGGACTAATGAGAGTTTTTAGAAAATTGGGCAGACTAGATGGGCCGAATCGTTCTTATCTGCCGTCACATTCTATGTTTGTAAATCACTGTTCTGTATAGTGATGATGAATATCTACACACTGATAATAAATGTTCTGTCCTATATAACGATGCTGATGATAAACATGTATCTCTGTATAATGATGCTGAGTATCTGTATGTTCATAAAGAACACACTGCTCTGTGTAATGATGATAAGTAGCTTTACATTGATAATCAGCACACTGCTTTCTATAATGATGAAAGTATACAGTATTGCTGTGGCCTCTGAGAGTCTGAACACCTCTTCCTTGCTCGCACTACAGCTACAACAGGACTGCTGATGCTACAGCTACTACCCCTATTAGTAGTATTCAGCCTCAGGATAGCAGTGTTAGCAGTGAATATACATCACACTCAAGCAAAGTTTGGCATTACATTGACAGCCTCGCAGAAGGGTGCATTTCAAAGTGTAAATTGCGTGCCAAAAAAATGAGGAGGGGGAGAGTGAGGGGTCATCTTATTAGTTTCAGTATGAACTAGCATCTGAAAAAACACCACAAGTCTGTATTACTGAGGGAAAAAGCAGAAAGAGAAAGTACTAAGGCAGGCAGCAGGCCTACTTGTGCAGTAACTGATGAGGGGGATACTGAGCCTAGTGCCACTAGGCAACAGAGACAGAGGGACTCTCCGTTCTGATCATCCCAGGCATAAGGCCTCGTGTTCATGGGGCTTTGTGGCCCACTAACTAGCTTTAGGGGCAATGCTCTGACCCTTCAAGTGCCTGAGCTCACGACACAAGCACTCATAATCTGCAACTCTGTACCTGGCGAGGCTGCATACCACATAGCAAGGCCACTGGACCAATCAATTACACAGGAGGGAGACAAATCTCAGAAAAGGTATCATAGTGTGGGGAGGCTGTGCACAGAAACACAGCCTCAAGCCTTCCCATACACTGTCATTCCTTCACACTCATCCTGCATGCATAGTTGGCCCGCTCAATCGCGCCCTCCCTTACCCTGCGTCGCTCACTCCTCCAACTTTGTCACACTCATCCCTCAACACTGACCACTTCATCTCAATGCAGTTCAGTGACCGTTTGGTCAATGTTATGTTTGCAGGGTTAACACACCTCTTCTGTCTTCCTGACAGCCACTAGGGGCACATTATCTGTGAGAATTTGGTTTTCAATCAAATGCTGCACCTAGAGAGCATTTAATTAGTGCAGTGTGATAAGTTACTGAGCATGCACACAAGCCTCCCAATGTTTCCCTGTGGGAAACATTAAGGTACGACTGCCACAGCGGAACTGTGTGGTGAGGGCTACACCGTGAGTAAAGTTATTATTATTTTTTTTAATACAGTTTTTATTAAGAGTGTCAGACAATAGAAATGCAAAACATACCTTGGATATCAATGATTAGTTTCATGTACAAGTAAAATAGCCAATTGGGAATGGCAAAGTACATAAACTGACATCCTCTTTTCTGTTCAATTATAACAAAACATAACTAAACTAAACAGAATGTGCCTGCCAGTGCCCAGTCCCCCCTGCCCTACTGCCTATCCAAGAAAGCCTTAGTGGTAATGGTGAAAGCAATAGTCTAAGCATTTTTTATACCTTAGTTCAGGTTCGGACTTAAATTTAGATGTTTTACAATCCCATAAAATTACATCAGAGCTATAACAGTGATACCAAGGTTATTGCTATTGTAGTGTTAAGTAGGCAGGGTAGCGAGAAGTGGAGATAGTAGGGAGAGACTTTACCACTGTCAGCAGCGTCCCCTCCCCCCCACACAATCGTAGTAAGGGCAATAATGTCGGATAGTATAAAGGGCATTGGATATATATACAACTCGTAGGATGGACTTGGCTGGTCCACAACTGTAGAACTAGTCGGGTCCCATTGCAAGAATAGTGTAACAGCAGGCTGAAACTATAAATATATCAGGGCATTTTCGAAGTGGACAGCTACATGCGAATCCATTCCACCGCCCCAAGAAGCATCAAGCAATGTTATGAGTGACCAGCACCTGATAGGAAACATAAAGGGTCACGACTGGCCACCACCTCATCCGAAAACCAAACTGTTTTATATTGAAAGGAGGCCTCCAGAGTAGTAAAGTGATTTTTTAACTTCATACAGAATGGGATACGGATGGCTATATAGTTAGTAGGACACTATATCGTTAGGAATACATTTGTATACCTAACACTATAATATTTCTGCATGTAGCCATGAAAAATAAATGTAAACATTACTTACAAGGACACCCAAAATACTGGTGGAATTATTTTTTTGCAAACAGCTTGGTAATGAGGGGTTAAACATTAAACTCTTCAAAAATGCATTTATTTATATATTGTAATTTTTTTGGCTGTTCGGGCACCTAGAATGTTAATGGAAATCAATCTGCATTTTATATTACCCAAAAGTGTGTCAATCCTCATGGAAGGTAACACAGAACAGAAAGAATATGTTGAAATATTACCCCGTTTTAAAGGGTGATGAGGTTTTTAAACCTTGTCTCTAATACACATTTGTTTCAGGGTAAACCACACACATTAAGTCATGGATCAGGTTGCTCATCTAAATATAAACAATTTATTTTGGTCTTTTTTAGTTTAGCTGTTGACTTTGTGCCAGATCTCTGCTCCTTGTCATAATATTTGTATTATTATTTATATCAATACTAGGGGAATGTGCAGCTATAAGTGCATCTTCAATGCTGCTACCTTGTCTTGAGATTCCTGTAGAATTCCTTAGTTTCTATATTCCAAGTTTATACCCCCTATACACACACTACAACCAAAAACACTATACACTCATGTACACACACTACATCTCATATGCATTTACCCCCTATACACAATCACTACTGCTGTACTGTTCCTGCATTGTACTATTGAAGAAGCAGCTGGCTAATGCTGTAGGTCAGTGAGTGACTTTACCACAGATTCACGGTGTGCTCCTAGTAGCCATCATGCCTCCCTCTCCTTAACAGCACACTGGTGGCCTGGGCAATGTGGTGGTAGCGGAGGAGGTGCAACCATTAGCAGCATGTCAGACTGGGAGGGTACCTTCAGAGAAGCAAGGCTATTAATGACTTCTTCTACATGCAGAAGTGATGGATGAAAAGCACACTTCAGCAAATATATTGCAGGCAAAAGAGACAAAGTATTTCAAATTGGTTGGGAGGTACCAATCTGCACATTGGGTTCATGGTCACTAACAGAGCTATAAACATGGACAAAGTTCTACAACAGCATTCCTTTGTAAGTATGCTTACACATCATTTTATAGTAAAGAGTACAAGTCACAAAGTCAACACAAAGGTGCAAACCATACTTGAGCGTTGCAAGAGGCATTTACACATAGATAGCCAACTCTTGAGGAAAGAGCAAGAGAAAAGAGGACTTCCCATGCACTGCCTACAAAAGGAGGTTAGCAAGCTGTGGAACTCCACTTTAGACATTGTGGAAATAATTTTAGAACAGTAGAAGTGCATTTCCTCACCACTCCATTGCATTTACTTCCACTGGGGTGTGAGGACTGGACAATAATAGGACAACATCCTCTTGTTCACCCACCTCAAACAAGATGGCTTCCTGGAAAACAGGGAACTAGCTCCTGGTGGCACATTCCATACCAATGTAGGCACAGTGGTTAGAAAGCTGTATAGTCTTGTTAATGCTCGTCAGAGCAAACATATTGCTATTTGAACTGATGCTAGCTTCCCTGTGTGATTTTAGGATTAAGGGGAAAGTGACACTCCAATACAATAGCCTGTCATACTGGATGGAAAGCATTATCAACACAATCCATGATTTGCAGTGAAAGACAGGCATGCTGTCTGAGGAACGTTTGAACATTGAGACTAACAAGTTGTTATTGTCTTCCAGTCACAGCAGAAGTGGCAGCATAATCCCAACATAAGAATCCCAGCATTTGCTGCTTGGGTTGAGGCTGTTTACAGTTTGGAGGGAGAAAGTGAGTCAGCAAACAGCCAAAAGGAGACTATCAATGCTCAGAATTTAACCGTGTAAGCATGTATTGCCTCGTAGTAACGACCCTCTGAGAAACTGGGATGGGAAGAGTGTGTGGTCTGCTCTGTGTTTGGTTGTCCAGAAGCTATGTCCACCAGCCAGTGTCAAAAGTGAGTGAGTGTTTTCTTTTATTGGAGTTATTTTAAAACCCCAACAAATGACCCCTCAACTAATGGAGCAGGTAGCCTTTCTCAAGATTATTCTCCTAAAGTTGAGTTACCCTGTCCTTCACTGTTATACTTGAGGATCCATTGTCTACTAGTGAAATCCTGCTGGCCACTCACCTAACCATTTAAAGTTGTTTCTAAATTTGTAAAAAAAAAAAATATTCTAAAACCTGTGAGAAATAAGAAAACAAAATCATATAAAATCTCTCCTTCTTCGGCAGCTCCACGTTTTTCCAAATGCTTTGCATTGTGATGATTTCACTGAGTATTGCAGTATCTGCTACCTCCTCTACAGATGCCGTTTGTATAAGTTGATAGTATGAAATGGAAAGAGAGGGAGAAAATGAATTGATATCATAATATGAGAATGAAAAGGGAATCTGGAATGAGGATGTAAAAATATGTGATGCAGAGTATGGAGTCATGTGAATGAAAGAAAAGCAGAAAGTAAGAAGGACCTGAATAGAAAGGAGACATATAAATAGAAACAGAAGTAAAGGATAAATGAAAAGAGGAAATGAAATAACAAAGGGGATGGAGAGATGAAAATAATAGAGTTGGTGAAATGAGAAGGGAGATTGAATGAAGAGATAATGGAGAGATTTACACATTTCTATGTGTTATTGTTATGCTCCTCAGCATTTTGGGCAAATAATATTCAGTCCTCCATACTAATGAATTTTGTTAGCTGAGTTACAAAACAAACTTTCACACAGACCTTCATATTACATTTTTCTTTGTCCTTTTAGCAATATAATCCAAAAGACCATCATAAAAAGTCTCTATAAATGCCTCACATCCTAGATCACAATGGTATTGTAATGTAACATATGATACCTATTGTTTAATATATATATATATATATATATATATATAAAATTTAGAAGATAAGTACAATTCCAACATTACAAATATGTATTTCTAACATTGTAGTTACCTGTTCAATGTTTACCTGTTTCAATGTACATGTCCCACCTTCAAATGGATGAAAATGAGAGATTTACTTACCTTTTCTCCATCGCCATGCTGGTCTTGCCGCTGCTGTCACCCCCTCCAAGAACAGCAATCTTAATGATCTCAGCCAATCCAATACTTTCCCACAGGAAAGCATTGAGAGGCTATTGCGCATGTGCAGAAAAAGAGTATCCATGTGTTCTATACTATTGAAAAGTTTAGCATCCAAATTCTATCACCGAAAATATTAATAACGGTCTACATGAAATATTGGTCAGAAACATTAAATGACTATATAGTACATACTGCATGCACAGAATATTACAAACTACAGGCAAACTACAGGTGAAATGGTTACAAATCTATAGTAATACATGAGAATGTTAGAAATCCAAGAAATCAGGAGGTGGAGTATCTTCCAGCTTCAGTCAGTACCTGAGAGTGGTAGGAGTTTCACTGCAGGATGGAAAATTCAATCTTTTATTGAGTAGAGTATGTGTGTGTGTGTGTGTGTGTGTGAGAGACTGTCTGTAATTGCGTGTGTTTATCTTTCAGTTTATGTTTGTGTGTGTGTGTGTGTGTGTGTGTGTGTGGTTGTCTGCCTGTACCTGTGTGTGTTTATTTGTAACTGTGTGTGTGACTGTAGCTATATATGTGAATGCCTGTAACTGTGTTTGACTGTATGTGTGTGTGTGTGTGTGTGTGTGTGTGCATGTGTGTGTGTGTGTGTGTGTGACTGTCTGTAACTGTATGTGTATAACTCTCTGTAACTGTGTGTGTGAGACTGTAAGTGACTGTCTGCCTGTAACTGTGTGTGGCAATCTCTAATTGTGTGTGAGACTGTCTGTGCCTGTAACTGTGTGTGTGTGTGTGTCTGTCTGTAACTGTGTGTGTGAGACTGTCTGTACTTGGGTGTGTGTGAGACTGTCTGCAACTATATGTGTGTGTCTTTCTGTCTGTCTGTCTGCTTGTAAGCATGTGTGTGTGTATGTGTGTGTGTCTGTCTGTTTGCAACTGTGTGTGTCACTTTCTGCCTCTAACTATGTGTGTGTTTGTCTGTCTGCCTGAAATCGTTTGTGTGACTATAGTGGTATATATTACTGCCTTTAACTGTTTGTGACAATCTGCTTGTGTGTGTGTGTGTGTCTGTATGCCTCTAACTGTGTATATCTGTCTGTAACTGTATGTGTATAACTCTGTAACTGTGTGTGTGAGACTGTAAGTGACTGTGTGACTGTAAGTGACTGTCTGCCTGTAACTGTGTGTGCCAATCTCTAATTGTGTGTGAGACTGTCTGTGCCTGTAACTATGTGTGTGTGTATCTGTGTGTTCATGCCTTCCCATAACTGTGTGTGTATGACTGTCTGCCTGTGATTGTATGTGACTGCCTGTACTTATATGTGTGTGACCGACTAGCTGTAACTGTGTGTGCATATGTGGCTACCTTTAACTGTGTGACTGTCTTTCTGTACCTGTGTGTGACTGCCTATAACAGTGTGTTTGACTGTATACCTATAACTGTGTTTGAATATGTGCCTGGAACAGTGCATGTGGCTATATTTGACAGTGTCTGTGTACCTGAGTGCTTCTGACTGTGAGACTGTTTGCATGTGACTCTGCAAAAATACACACCTGCATTCACACATTGGGGCCTACATACATATGTTTACCTGAATTAAATAATCATCACACACAGCTATTAAACCAAGCCAAAATATCCTAGACTGCTAATACACCCATTACAAATATCACACACAGACAGAACATAGCATAACTGTTATGGTAGTCACTATCACTGGAGATGGAAGACAGACACTATGTGTGGGTCCCCAGATTCCTTTTGTGTTTTGGTCACCCTGTGCCCATTATTGGTGCAGGGTATGTTGAATATATTGCTTGTCTGTGCCTCTCTCCCTCTCCCTTTTTCCTGTCCTATTGTTTCCCCAGCAGGGCGTTGTCCCAGGGATACTGCCAGACCAGTCCCTCCTCAATCTCCCATCAGCCCTTGCTATTGTCTGACCCCACCCTTCCTTGTACTGTAGTGCTTTATGTACCATTGTATGTAAATGAGGCTGTTGGGGGTTTAAAATATGTGTGCTATGTGTATTAATGTTATTTGATGATTATAACCTTCACCAAGTGTTGTCTGGTGTTTGGTACAGGGTGGAAAAGGTCCTCAGTGATCACAGTCAAGCCTCAGCGACTGGGTCTGAAGTGCTCCCTGATAGCTACGAGGAAGCGAACTTGGCGCAGGTACTCGGTTATAGTACTGGAGCTCCGTCACAATAACTATCACACACAGCCATCACACCTCTCACACACATTTGATAAATCCAGTATAGAGACACTACACCCCTTTACACACACACACTATACATGAATGAAGGGGTATGACCAGGGAGGGGCTCTGCTCTTTTTTGCACAAGGGTCCTAAATGTCTAAGGCTGGCCCTGTGTGTGACTGGTGCTGTGTGTGTGTGGGTATATGAGGGATGCAGTGTCTGATGGGTGCTGTGTGTGAGGGTGCAATGTGTGTGTAAGGGGTGCTGTGTGTGAAGGTGTGAGGGATGCTGTGTTTGTGGGGGTACTGTGTGTGTGTGTGAGGGTGTAAGTGGTGTTGTGTATGAGGTGTACAGTGTGTGAGGGGTGCAGTGTGTGAGGGGTGCAGTATGTGAGGGGAGCAGTGTGTGTGTGTGCGTGTGTGGGGAGTGCTGTGTGTTAGTGATGTCGCGAACATAAAATTTTCGGTTCGCGAATGGCGAACGCGAACTTCCGCAAATGTTCACGAACCGGGTGAATCGCCATAGACTTCAATAGGCAGGCGAATTTTAAAACCCACAGGGACTCTTTCTGGCCACAATAAAGCACATAAAATAAGAGGGGGGGCTACTAAATAACAATAAGGGGTTGGGACCTACTGTCCACCCCCCCTGGCCCCCACCCCTGAGTGGTGGGTGGGGGCCCTAAATAAAGATAGGGGGGGACCTACTGTCCTCCCCCTGGCCCCCACCCCTGAGCGGTGGGTGGGGGCCCTAGATAAGAATGGTGGGGGGGGACCTACCGTCCTCCCCCCGGCCCCCACCCCTGAGCAGTGGGTGGGGGCCCTAAATAAAGAGAGGGGGGACCTACTGTCCTCCCCCCGGCCCCCACCCCTGAGAAGTGGGTGGGGGCCCTAGATAATAATGGTAGGGGGGACCTACAGTCCTCCCCCCGGCCCCCACCCCTGAGCAGTGGGTGGGGGCCCTAAAAAAAGAATAAGGGGGGACCTACTGTCCCCCCCAGCCCCCACCCCTGAGCGGTGGGTGGGGGCCCTAATTAAAGAGAGTGGGGGGACCTACTGTCCTCCCCTTGGCCCCCACCCCTGAGCAGTGCGTGGGGGCCCTAGATAATAATGGTGGGGGGGACCTACCATCCTCCCCCCGGCCGCCACCCCTGAGCGGTGGGTGGGGGCCCTAAAAAAACAATAAGGGGGGGACCTACTGTACCCCCCCGGCCCCCACCCCTGAGCGTCGGGTGGGGGCCCTAAATGAAAATCCCCCCCAATCAAGGTGACTAGGGGTCCCAAACCCCTAGTCACCCTCCCCCCGCCCCACCCAAATGAAGCTATCCCCTACCTACCCCCCTCAGCCTAAAAATAGTGAGGGGGGGAATAAAATAACTAACCTGTAAAAAAAAATAAACTTACCATTTGACGTCTTCTTTTTTCTAAAATCTTCATTTTTCAGCCCCAAAAAAGGCCAAATAAAAAGCCATCATACCCGACGAACTTAAAATAACTTAAAAATTTAAAAGAACTTAAAATAAAATAAAAAACCCGAGCGCAAAAAAAAAAAACAGACGAAAAAGAAAAAACCTGAGCGCAAAAAAATTATCCTATGAGATCTTTGATCTCCCCATGGGCCTGAGAAGGCAAAGAGCAAGGCCGAAGAGCAAGGACCTGTCGACCTCAGCACGTGGGCATCGCCTATGCTTGTGGGGCCCCCGGGCAACTGTCTAGTTTGCCCATGCAGAAAGACAGCCCTGTCAGCAATCACTAACTGCTCTGCCTGCATTTCGCTCAAAGAAGAAAGGGGCACAATGCCATATATTTTGTATTTGTAAACTGCATTTTGAAAATTGTTTCTGCAAAAAATATTTTTACAGCTTGATGGCTCTTCAAGTTATTATACTTTGAAGATAGTGTTGCATGTGTGGGTATATATTCTTTTACATTTACATTTGATGCTTTTACATTCTACATTTGATGCTTTCTTTCGATATAATAACATTATCTAAATATAGCAGTATGTTTTGATTTTTTTCTTTTACAGCTTCACATTTTCTTTATTTTAACAAAGCATGAGTTCATTATTTGGCTCACTCTTTTAGGCAACAATTCAATGAAATTCAGAGACGTCGCACAATGTCAGCAATTAAATGTAGTTGTCACCCTTGAACGATTTTATACATTTTATGTTTTAAATAATTGTCCATTATAGATTAATTTAAAGAGCCAAGAATAGCATTAAAAAAATAAAATTAAAGGAAATATCTAATACCTTTTTAAGTGACTTGCTACACTGGTTACACTTTATTTTAGAAATTTCAAGATAGTCTATCAAAGCAATGGAAAGCATTATAAGTATATATTTACATCCATAAGGTACATGAAACACATCAATTCAAAGACAGACATTTTCAAAAATTATTCTGGAATAAACACAGTACAGAATTCTGTGTTATTTATAAGAACCATAATTTGAAGGGGTTACCAGGTAGTTACGATTGTACACTAGGTTTGAAAAATGATAGGGTTATCGTGGTCATCAGTCGTCCATGTTGGCCCATGTGAACTGTCAACAGGGTGCATTTCACAATATACTCACATTGGCGCAGGTGGATCAATCATTCTGACAGCTCCACCTGCTAATGCAAGAGTCACTTGTGTAAATGTGAAGAGATCACACAATTGCATTGTTAAGAAAGCCTAAAGCCTGACCTTGAAAACTAGCATTCCAACAAGTATATTGACAAATGTCTTGCAATGAATGCAGAACTATGAGTAAGCTAAAATATGATAATATAGCTCTTGCTAATGATTTAAACCTCAATCTTTTGAAGTATCTCTCATTTCATGTCAGAGGCACTTAGTGATACAATCAAGCTGATCTTTAAATAACCCATGGAATTTCTTTCTATTCAGTGTGTAGATTTGTGAAGAAGTAGTTTTGTCAGACCAATTTCATTACCCTTTCTGGGAAGTTATATATAAAAGCTGAGTAAGTGCAAATTGTCTATACAGAATGGAAATTGCTTTTCATGGTAAGCACATAAAATAGCTATTTTGCCATTGCATGGATAGGTCCTACACAAAATTGATAGTCAATTGGATGAAATATAGAAATAAATGAACTTTTTATATGGGGAAATACAATTCTTGAATAAAAAGGAGCAACTAGTGGTTTAAAGTACATTTTCATTGAATTATTTAAATCATAAAGCTCGTTTCTCACTAATAAAGTCTAATTATTTAGAAAACCATGTAAAGTTGCTAATATTTATATATAGATGTATATAGGGGTCATAGAAGACAGACAGATAGATACATATATAATGATCTGTGGATTTCCATAATTTAGCAGTGTATAATTAATTGTGATTATTACTATTAATTATGTATAAAGTAGCACTATATAGTTCATCGGTCACTGCACGTAGTATATAAGTTTTAACATGTACATAGTTTCAACCGCTCAAATCTTCATGCATTTTTCGGTGGTTAAAGTGAAACCGTAATATTTCTGAGAGGGACAGTTCGTTATTCGTTCACTGCAGTAGATGCTAGGGAAACGTTTACTGGGGTGATTAGTACAGCAGAGGTAAGATGAGGGTTAGGATTAGGCATTAATAATAGAGGTTGTAGTCAGAGGTTAATGGACTAAGGTTAGAATGACTTAGAATAAGAAGTAGAACTCTACTACCACTATATTAATCTTGGCTGTGCTAAAATGACAGCACAGAAATCACCATGCAGAAACTAGGCAATAAACTTAAAGTGAGGAAGTCTCCTGTTACAAACCTATTAAAAATAATTATTATTATAAGAAATAGCATAAATTCATTTATTTATCCAGGACAAGCAGATTTAGCTTTTTCTACTTTCCCAATGTAAGAGTATAGATGACAGTAGAATGCTAGATGAATACATTGGTTGGTTGTATTGACCTAGGAAAGATTATTCCAACCAGATTCTCAATCCTCTCCCACCTCTATTGTGAATGTTCATATCACTAATGCTCATAAGTACTCCTATTAAATAGGTCACATATAATATTAAAACAGCTTTACGCTGGGTGTCACAAATTAATGTAAACCCCATAGTTTTTGTATCTCTTTAGTCTGGTGCAGTGTCTCACAGAGCCACTAACATGCTATTGTTGCAGTCTGCGGCACCCAAACTGTTACTTTTCAACTCACTGCATAGTCTAGTCATGCCCCCGGTATCCTGAAGACCATGCTCCCTGTGTGCTGCTAACTATATCTTGAAGGCCTGAGTCCATGTGGCCTGCCTGCTACCTTGTATGCCCTAGCTTGCCTGGTATCCTGAGTTACCCTGTTTTAATTGATTTACAATTGTGTTATAGTCATTAGTCTAATAGTTAATACAATTGTTTTTCCCTTTTACCTTTCATTGTGTTTTTTTTTCCTCTGCATGTTGGTTCCTACTTAATAGTGCTTGCTGCTGCACTATGTCAGCACCTCCTCCCTAACACTGTGCTTGATTTAAAATATAGCTAGACATAGAGACAGACAAAAAGACATACAGAGATGGAAGAAATCATAATAATAAGAACCCATGTTAGCCATAACAGACATCCCAAGTCTCATGTATGTGCCTCCCTGAAAACCTCAAATAACATACATTATATGTCAGATTGTGTGTGCATGTGTCAGTGTGTATGTGAGCGTGTGTATCTGAGTGTATCTGCCAGTGTGTGTAAGGGAGTGTCAGTGTGTACCTGTGTGTCAGTGTGTATTTGAGTGTGTGTGCATGTGTCAATGTGTGTGTATCTGTGTGTATGTTCCCATGTGTCAGTGTGTGCATCTGAGTGCATGTGTCAGTGTGTGTATCAGTGTCTATCTGTGTGTCAATGTGTGTATGTGAATGTATTTGACATTGTGTGTATCTGAGTGTGTGTTTTAATGTATGTACCTGTGTGTCAGTGTGTGTAACTGAGTGTGTATCTGTGTGTCAAGGTGCGCCTGTGTGTATCTGTGTGTCAAGGTTTTCATTGTTCATTTATGTTTGGTGGCTGTGTGTATGTGGGGGCATGGAGGGATGGCGCAGTAGCTGGTAAAGCCACTTCCCTTAAATGTAGCACAGTGGAACGAGCGCAGTTTAGTGGAAAGGGGCCCTGACAGGGCTATAAGGCGGGCATAGGTTCTTCTGAATAGCATTGGTAGATTTGGTTGCTGGGTTGGAACATATATATTGGGTCAGCCATCTTAGGGGTAGTCAATTTTAATTTGCTTTCCAGTCTGGGTTTGTTCCTCCCTCCCCCCTGTAGTTATTTTTTTTTTCATTTCTATCCCCACTTGGTCACAGCAGCGGAGCTGGTGAGGTGAAGATAATGGGGGGGGGGATATGTTTTTTTAGTTAGGGAATGAGCAAGGGGTAGTTCAGAGCAGTTGGTTAAATATAATTTGGTTATACAGTCGGTTATGGTGTTAAGAGGTTTCGAGTCTGTTGGTGGCTCAGAGCCTCAGGGTGATTATTTTGGCCCTATATGGTGGGCTTGTGATTTTCTCACCTGAGCAGGTACACCAATCAAGAACTCTGAAGCCGTGAGTGCACTTATGGACGCTATCCTGCTACCCACTCAAGTAGGCATCATCAAGGTGGAAGCTCACCTGAAGATCACAGATGAAATTACAAGAGGAAACCACAGAGCAGACAAAGCTGCTAAGCAAGCAGCAATCCAAGTACATCCTTCTACGGGTAATACATTCCTGCAAATTGTTCTTACAGATGACGCCATTGACTACAATATACTGCTGAGCTTACAAAGACAGGCAAGCAAGTAAGAACATGACCTCTGGAGGAAACAAGATGCAGGACCTAAAGATGACAGAATGTGGAGGAAAGGTAAAAGACTGTGTCTACCACGAGTGTTGTACCCCATGATGGGCCAGATGGCCCATGGACCTACACATCTATCCAAGATGCACATGAACAGCATAGTAAACACCCATTGGGTAGCACCCGTATTTACTGTTGTAGCAGCTAAACACACCCAAACTTGCATGATTTGTGCTAGAAACAATCCAGGACAGGCTGTCAAAACACCAAGTAAGCATGCACCAAGGCCACTTTACCATTTCAAAGACTGCAGATAGACTATATTCCACTGCCTAAGGTAGGAGTGTATTTACATGTGTTGGTGTGCATTGATCTCTTTTCAAGTTGGCCTGAGGCCTACCCACTGTCGAAAGCCACAACAAAGGTCACAGCAAGTAAGCTTCTGAAGGATCTGGTATATAGATATGGGGTACCTGAAATGATTGAAGTGACAGAGGTAGCCCTTTCACTGGGGAAATAATGCAAGTAATTATGAAAGCCTTAGGGATCAGCCAGGCCTTCCACACCCCTTATCACCCCCAGAGTAGTGGGAAAGTAGAAAGGGCAAATGGCACCTTAAAGAACAAGATTGCAAAAGCCATGCAAGGCACAGGGAAGCTCTGGACAGAATACCTCCCCCTAGCACTATTTTCTATGAGATTCAACCCCAATTCCAGACATGGCCTATCCTCTTTTGAGATCCTGTTTGGATGTTCCCCAAAGACAGGTCTCTACTTTCCCCAGACCCTCCAGATGCAGCATAGTAGTATGACTGCCTATGTACAGGCCCTACACCAAAGATTAGGCAGGGTGCATAAACAAGTCTTTGATTCCATTCCAGATCCAGAGTCTGAATCTGCAACTCACAATTGGGTGGTGATAAAGAGGCATGTGAGGAAAGGACTTGAATCACGCTTTGATGGTCCATTCGAAGTGCTCCTGACTATGGCTACCTCAGTGAAACTAGAAGGAAAAGCCACGTGGATACACGCCAGTCACTGTAAACAAGTCAAAGAAAAGAAAATGTTACTTGCGCTTTTTCCTTAATCCCTATGTATATTTAGACAAATGGAGGTCATTTAGTTGCTCCAATGGCCATTGGAGGGATGCCCGCCTGCCAACGTCAAGGCAGACCCCCCCTAAGCGGGTCCTAACACTGACCCTTCAGCCTGCTTCCTTGAGCTTCTGGCAAAGATATCTCTAATGAGACAGAAAGGGGTATTTTTTATATACACCCCTTTACTTATTAACCCTTAATAGGGAACACATGGGATGGGTAGCAGCATTGTAACCAGGCTGTGTGATACAAAGTAAATACAAATACAAAAAGAGAAGTCCTGCGCTAAAGCAGCAAGGACTACAACACACATCAGCCCCAATATATAGTAAAAACCAAAGAAAAGAAAATGTTACTTGCGCTTTTTCCTTAATCCCTATGTATATTTAGACAAATGGAGGTCATTTAGTTGCTCCAATGGCCATTGGAGGGATGCCCGCCTGCCAACGTCAAGGCAGACCCCCCCTAAGCGGGTCCTAACACTGACCCTTCAGCCTGCTTCCTTGAGCTTCTGGCAAAGATATCTCTAATGAGACAGAAAGGGGTATTTTTTATATACACCCCTTTACTTATTAACCCTTAATAGGGAACACATGGGATGGGTAGCAGCATTGTAACCAGGCTGTGTGATACAAAGTAAATACAAATACAAAAAGAGAAGTCCTGCGCTAAAGCAGCAAGGACTACAACACACATCAGCCCCAATATATAGTAAAAACCAAAGAAAAGAAAATGTTACTTGCGCTTTTTCCTTAATCCCTATGTATATTTAGACAAATGGAGGTCATTTAGTTGCTCCAATGGCCATTGGAGGGATGCCCGCCTGCCAACGTCAAGGCAGACCCCCCCTAAGCGGGTCCTAACACTGACCCTTCAGCCTGCTTCCTTGAGCTTCTGGCAAAGATATCTCTAATGAGACAGAAAGGGGTATTTTTTATATACACCCCTTTACTTATTAACCCTTAATAGGGAACACATGGGATGGGTAGCAGCATTGTAACCAGGCTGTGTGATACAAAGTAAATACAAATACAAAAAGAGAAGTCCTGCGCTAAAGCAGCAAGGACTACAACACACATCAGCCCCAATATATAGTAAAAACCAAAGAAAAGAAAATGTTACTTGCGCTTTTTCCTTAATCCCTATGTATATTTAGACAAATGGAGGTCATTTAGTTGCTCCAATGGCCATTGGAGGGATGCCCGCCTGCCAACGTCAAGGCAGACCCCCCCTAAGCGGGTCCTAACACTGACCCTTCAGCCTGCTTCCTTGAGCTTCTGGCAAAGATATCTCTAATGAGACAGAAAGGGGTATTTTTTATATACACCCCTTTACTTATTAACCCTTAATAGGGAACACATGGGATGGGTAGCAGCATTGTAACCAGGCTGTGTGATACAAAGTAAATACAAATACAAAAAGAGAAGTCCTGCGCTAAAGCAGCAAGGACTACAACACACATCAGCCCCAATATATAGTAAAAACCAAAGAAAAGAAAATGTTACTTGCGCTTTTTCCTTAATCCCTATGTATATTTAGACAAATGGAGGTCATTTAGTTGCTCCAATGGCCATTGGAGGGATGCCCGCCTGCCAACGTCAAGGCAGACCCCCCCTAAGCGGGTCCTAACACTGACCCTTCAGCCTGCTTCCTTGAGCTTCTGGCAAAGATATCTCTAATGAGACAGAAAGGGGTATTTTTTATATACACCCCTTTACTTATTAACCCTTAATAGGGAACACATGGGATGGGTAGCAGCATTGTAACCAGGCTGTGTGATACAAAGTAAATACAAATACAAAAAGAGAAGTCCTGCGCTAAAGCAGCAAGGACTACAACACACATCAGCCCCAATATATAGTAAAAACCAAAGAAAAGAAAATGTTACTTGCGCTTTTTCCTTAATCCCTATGTATATTTAGACAAATGGAGGTCATTTAGTTGCTCCAATGGCCATTGGAGGGATGCCCGCCTGCCAACGTCAAGGCAGACCCCCCCTAAGCGGGTCCTAACACTGACCCTTCAGCCTGCTTCCTTGAGCTTCTGGCAAAGATATCTCTAATGAGACAGAAAGGGGTATTTTTTATATACACCCCTTTACTTATTAACCCTTAATAGGAAACACATGGGATGGGTAGCAGCATTGTAACCAGGCTGTGTGATACAAAGTAAATACAAATACAAAAAGAGAAGTCCTGCGCTAAAGCAGCAAGGACTACAACACACACTGTAAACAAGTCACTGCGACTGATCCACCGACATGAAGCTGTTCTTATCCTTAAAAACGCCATACAATCTTGTCTTATAGCTGCCCCTAGCCCCATCTCACTCTTGAGGAAGTACCTACATACCCATAGACCCCATTTGTATGCTTTCAACCCACTGGTAGGCAAGCCCCCCCTATGTTGGTCTTTTTCATGTAATTGTTCAAGAGACTCTAATACTAAATCCCTGTTTTGCCCCACATGGTGGGAAAATGGTGGGAGCACCACTATGAATTGTTACATAGTTACATAGTTACATAGCTGAAAAGAGACTTGCGTCCATCAAGTTCAGCCTTCTTCACATTTGTTTTTTTGCTGTTGATCCAAAAGAAGGCAACAAAAAAACAGTTTGAAGCACTTCTAATTTTGCAACAAGCTAGGAAAAAAATTCCTTCTTGACCCCAGAATGGCAGTTATATTTATCCTTGGATCAAGCAGAGATTATATCCTTGAATATTCAGTTTTTGCAAGTATGCATGTTTGAACATCTGTATGGACTCTTATAAAACCACTTCTTCAGGCAGAGAATTCCACATCCTTATTGTTCTTACAGTAAAAAAAAACAACTTTTCTTTGCCTTAGACGAAATCTTCTTTCTTCCAGTCTAAACGCATGACCTCGTGTCCTATGTAAAGTCCGGTTTGTGAATAGATTTCCACACAATATATTTGTATAATGTTATCATATCCCCTCTCAGGCAATGTTTTTCTAAACTAAATAGGTTTAAATTTGTTAACCTTTCTTCATAGCTGATATGTTCCATTCCTTTTCTTAATTTTGTAGCCCGCATCTGCACTTTTTCTAATGCCATAATATCATTTGCACATTGTTGCATAGTTTGTTGTCTATAACAATTCCCAAGTCCTTTTTGTGTGTTGTTATCCCTAATTCGCTTCCATTAAGGGTATACATTGCTTGTGTATAGTGATGTCGCGAACATGAAATTTTCCATTCGCGAACAGCGAACGCGAACTTCCGCAAATGTTCGCGAACAGGCGAACCCGGCGAACCGCCATAGACTTCAATAGGCAGGCGAATTTTAAAACCCACAGGGACTCTTTCTGGCCACAATAGTGATGGAAAAGTTGTTTCAAGGGGACTAACACCTGGCCTGTGGCATGCCGGAGGGGGATCCATGGCAAAACTCCCATGGAAAATTACATAGTTGATGCAGAGTCTGGTTTTAATCCATAAAGGGCATAAATCTCCTAACATTGGTATTTCAGCCAAATTTACTAATACTAAGTAAAGATTACTTAGTATTAGTAAATTATGCCCCTACTCGCTATACCGCGAGTAGGGGCATGTCTATTAAACAGTTACTTAATCCACCAATCAGAGTGTTATAAGTCAAATTACACAGCGTGGGAAAATTCCAAAGAACTTTCCCATGCTGTGTAAAATGAAACAGAGCACTCTGATTGGTGGATTTCAAACCAACCAATCAGAGTGCTGTGACAGGTAAATGTAGAGACTTACCTGTCAGTCTCTTCATTTACCTGTCAGAGCACTCTGATTGGATGGTTTAAACCCACCAATCAGAGTGCTCTGAGCCTAATTGCAGGGTGGGGAAAGGCTTTATAAGCCTTCCCCCGCCCTGCAGAACTCAGTCTGCGCGGAGCCCTCCATGGGTGAAGATGGATTATTATTTTTTGCGCTCGTTTTTTTTTTTTAATTGCGTTATTATGGTTTTTTATTTGCCCTTTTTTGCGGCTGACAAAAGAAGATTTTAGAAGAAAGAAAACATTGAATGGTAAGTTTTTTTTCTTTTTCTTTACAGGTTCTTAGTTAAAGGTTCCCCCCTCATTATTTTTAGGGTGAGGGGGGTAGGTAGGGGGATACTTTTTTTGGGGGGGAGGGGGTGACTAGGGGTTTGGGGACCCCTAGTCACCTGGGGGGGACATTTTCTTTAGGGCCCCCACCCCTGGTATTTAGGGCCCCCACCTGCCACTCAGGGGTGGGGGCCAGGGGGAAGGACATTAGGTCCCCACCCCTTATTAGTATTTAGGGCCCCCACCCACTGCTCAGGGGTGGGGACCAGGAGGGAGGACATTAGGTGTCCCCCCCTTATTAGTATTTAGAGCCCCCCACCCACTGCTCAGGGGTGGGGGCCAGGGTGGAGGCCGTTAGGTCCCCCCCTTTATAGTATTTAGGGCCCCCACCCACTGCTCAGGGGTGTGGGCCAGGGGGGAGGACATTAGGTCCCCCCCTTATTCTTGTTTGGGGCCCCCACCCACTGCTCAGGGGTGGGGGCAAGAGGGGAAGGACATTAGGTCCCCCCATTTGTATTTAGGGCCCCCACCCGTCGCTCAGGGGTAGGGGGCCAGGGGGGAAGACATTAGGTCCCCCCCTTATTAGTATTTAGGGCCCCCACCCACCGCTCAGGGGTGGGGGCCAGGGGGGAGGACATTAGGTGCCGCCCTTATTAGTATTTAGAGCCCCCCAACCGCCGCTCGGGGTGGGGGCAAGGGGGGAAGAACCTTAGGCCACCCCCCTTTTTAGTATTTAGGGCCCCCACCCGCCGCTCAGGGTTTGGGGCCAGGGGGGAGGACATTAGGTCCCCCCTTATTCTTGTTTAGGGCCCCCACCCACTGCTCAGGGGTGGGGGCCAGGGGGAGAACATTAGGTCTCCCCCATTCGTATTTAGGGCCCCCACCGATCGCTCAGGGGTGGGGGCCAGGGGGGAGGACATTAGGTGTGTCCCCCCCTTATTCTTGTTAAGGGCCCCCACCCACCGCTCAGGGTTTGGGGCCAGGGGGGAGGACATTAGGTCCCCCCTTATTCTTGTTTAGGGCCCCCACCCACTGCTCAGGGGTGGGGGCCAGGGGGAGAACATTAGGTCTCCCCCATTCGTATTTAGGGCCCCCACCGATCGCTCAGGGGTGGGGGCCAGGGGGGAGGACATTAGGTGTGTCCCCCCCTTATTCTTGTTAAGGGCCCCCACCCACCGCTCAGGGGTGGGGGCCAGGGGGGAGGACATTAGGTCCCCCCCTTATTCTTGTTTAGGGCCCCCACCCACTGCTCAGAGGTGGGGGCCAGGGGGGAGAACATTAGGTCTCCCCCCATTTGTATTTAGGGCCCCCACCCATAGCTCAGGGGTGGGGGCCAGGGGGGGAGGACATTAGGTGTGTCCTCCCCCTTATTCTTGTTAAGGGCCCCCACCAACCGCTAAGGGGTGGGGGCCAGGGGGGAGGACATTAGGTTCCCCCCCCCAATTTGTATTTAGGGCCCCCACCGCCGCTCAGGGGTGGGGGCCGGTGGGGAGGACAATAGGTCCTCCCCCCTTTTTTTACTTTAGGGCCCCCACCCGCTTAGGGAGGGGGGACCCTTTTTTATTTATTTTTATTTTTTTAATAGACATGCCCCTACTCGCGGTATTGCAAGTAGGGGCACAATTTACTAATATTAAGTAATTTTTACTTAGTATTAGTAAATTTGGCTGAAAGACCAATTTAGGTCTTTCAGCCTTTTGGTAGATAACTCCCTAATACCGTGGGAATTAGGGAGTTATCTACCAAGCGGCTGCAACAAAAGTCCCGAAAAGTCCGGAAATGCGGGAGGGATAATGTATAATAAACACAGGTTACTGGCTATGGGTGGATAATGTATAATAAACACAGGTTACTGGCTATGGGGGGATAATGTATAATAAGCACAGGTTACTGGCTATGGGAGGATAATGTATAATAAACACAGGTTACTGGTTGTGGGGGGGATAATGTATAATAAACACAGGTTACTGGATATGGGGAGGATAATGTATAATAAACACAGGTGACTGGCTATGGGGGGTAATGTATAATAAACACAGGTTACTGGCTATGGGGAGGATAATGTATAATAAACACAGGTTACTGGCTATGGGGGGATAATGTATAATAAACACAGGTTACTGGTTGTGGGGGGATAATGTATAATAAACACAGGTTACTGGTTGTGGGGGGATAATGTATAATAAACACAGGTTACAGGCTATGGGGGAGATAATGTATAATAAGCAAAGGTTGCTGGCTATGGGGGATAATATATAATAAACACAGGTTGCTGGTTGTGAGGGGATAATGTATAATAAACACAGGTTACTGGTTGTGGGGGGATAATGTATAATAAACACAGGTTACTGGTTGTGGGGGGATACTGTATAATAAACACGGGTTACTGGCTATGGGGAGATAATGTATACCAGGTTACTGGCTATGGGGGGGATAATGTATAATAAACACAGGTTACTGGCTATGGGGGGATAATGTATAATAAACACAGGTTACTGGTTGTGGGGGGATAATGTATAATAAACACAGGTTACTGGTTGTGGGGGGATAATGTATAATAAACACAGGTTACTGGCTATGGGGGAGATAATGTATAATAAGCACAGGTTACTGGATATGGGGGGATAATGTATAATAAACACAGGTTACTGGCTATGGGGGGATAATGTATTATAAACACAGGTTACTGGTTGTGGGGGATAATGTATAATAAACACAGGTTACTGGTTGTGGGGGGATACTGTATAATAAACACGGGTTACTGGCTATGGGGAGATAATGTATAATAAACACAGGTTACTGGCTATGGGGAGATACTGTATAATAAACAAAGGTTACTGGCTATGGGGGGATACTGTATAATAAACAAAGGTTACTGGCTATGGGGGGATAATGTATAATAAACACAGGTTACTGGTTGTGGGGGGATAATGTATAATAAACACAGGTTACTGGCTATGGGGGATAATGTATAATAAACACAGTTTACTGGTTGTGGGGAGATAATGTATAATAAACACAGGTTACTGGCTATGGGAGGATAATGTATAATAAACACAGGTTACTAACTATGGGGGGGATAATGTATAATTAACACAGGTTACTGGCTATGGGAGGATAATGTATAATAAACACAGGTTACTGGCTATGGGGGGATAATGTATAATAAACACAGGTTACTGGCTATGGGGGGTAATGTATAATAAACACAGTTTACTGGTTGTGGGGGGATAATGTATAATAAACACAGGTTACTGGCTATGGGGGGATAATGTATAATAAACACAGGTTACTGGCTATGGGAGGATAATGTATAATAAACACAGTTTACTGGCTATGGGGGATAATGTATAATAAACACAGGTTACTGGCTATGGGGGGGTAATGTATAATAAACACAGTTTACTGGTTGTGGGGGGATAATGTATAATAAACACAGGTTACTGGCTATGGGAGGATAATGTATAATAAACACAGGTTACTGGCTATGGGGGGTAATGTATAATAAACACAGGTTACTTGCTATGGGAGGATAATGTATAATTAACACAGATTACTGGCTACGGGAGGATAATGTATAATAAACACAGGTTACTGGCTATGGGGGGGTAATGTATAATAAACACAGGTTACTTGCTATGGGAGGATAATGTATAATTAACACAGATTACTGGCTACGGGAGGATAATGTATAATAAACACAGGTTACTTGCTATGGGAAGATAATGTATAATTAACACAGATTACTGGCTACGGGAGGATAATGTATAATAAACACAGGTTACTGGCTATGGGGGATAATGTATAATAAACACAGGTTACTGGCTATGGGGGGATAATGTATAATAAACACAGGTTACTGGCTATGGTGGGATAATGTATAATAAACACAGGTTACTGGCTATTGGGGATAATGTATAATAAACACAGGTTACTGGCTATGGAGGATAATGTATAATAAACACACGAAAAAATAATAATAATAATACAAAAGAAAAATGAATGCAGCTTCAGATTTAATCTAAATTGTATGCTGTCTAGGAGGTTGGAGGGTCTGGGAGGGAGGGTCTGCTGCTGATTGGCTGGAATGTGTCTGCTGACTGTGAGGTACAGGGTCAAAGTTTACTCAATGATGACGAATAGGGGGCGGAACGCGAACGCGAACACACTATGTTCGCCAGGAACTATTCGCCAGCGAACCGTTCGGGACATCACTACTTGTGTATTCTTTACGCCAAAGTGCATAACTTTGCATTTTTCAACATTAAATTTCATCTGTCATTTGAGTGACCAGTCCACCAGTCTATCTAAATTCCTCTGCAGCAAAGTAATATCTTTGTATTATTTTACAGAGTTTTGTGTCATTTGCAAACACTGAAACATGACTTTCAATGCTGTCTTCAAGATCATTTATAAACATGTTAAATAGAAGGGGTTTTGTACCAAAACTCACTAAGTTATGAGTTACTATTACCATGCCTATCTCCCTAAGAATGGACTTTCTCCTGTGGAAATAATACTTATGTTTATGTCCCAGGTAACATTACATGAGGTCACTGAGCAATCTCACACCTAACCATGACCATGTTTTCCAAATCTGACCTAATCCCTGAAACCACCCAGCTACACAAACCGTAGAGAGACAGGAGAGATGTTAAAAACACCCTTACTTCAGATTGTAACCCTGAAATCACTCTCTTATCTAAATCCGAATAATCTGCCCTTGTGTACTCTATGATAGGAGTCCCAGGCTTAGCATTGTATGATACCCAAGTAATTAATGCTGTAGCCTGTTCCCTTGCAAAGGGTTTAAATGCCACTTCCCAGGCCCTAGAAGAGCTACTTTTGGACACCCAGGCAAATAAGAAGGCTATCCTTGAGAATAGAGCAGCCATTGACTACTTACTAATGAAACATGACTTAGGCTGTGAAGTTATTGAAGTTATGTGCTGTTTTAACCTATATGACCACGGCACTCTGATCCATAAACATATAAAATATTTATATGACGTAGTACAGGATATGAAACAGGATACTGGCTTCTTTGGGGATTGGGACTGGACATATGGCTAGGAACCTGGTTGACTTTACTAATTAAGAAAATGTTGTACTTTTTGCTATTAGCTGTATTTGTTATTATGGTCATTTTTCTAACCTTTAGATTCTTATCATGTCTACTAGCCTCTCTTTGTAAAAACAAATCTACTGTTGGTCTTACCTTAACTTACCTTCCAGCTCCGACTTCGGAAGGTTTTTACGATGTTACCTCGCCTAACAAATGAAGGAACTTTCCTCAGCTGATACTGGTGGTCTCTCAGTCCAAGGGAACTGTGGTGAAGAAATAAATGAAGTCCCACAGGCTTTGGCTAGCAGGCATGGAAATACCTTGCACATTTGGGTGGCCTTGGATCAAAAGAGAGGATTGTGAAAGAATTTACTGTGATTCCAAGGTTCAAGCTTATAGGTGTCATTTTAGATATCCTATATTAAAATTGGCTAATGCCTAATGCTTAAAACGACACTTAAGACCATATATGTCTAGTGCCGGGAGCAGATAGCCCCCACCTGAGCTGTCTCTCCTAAATCAGTCTCTCTCTAGGAAAATATCTGTTATATGTACATGAGGTTCATCCCTATGTCTTATCTGTACTACTTTCAACCTTTCACTTCCTTCCTACTACAGTCCTATAAGTATTTGCACGTAAGCACTTAGTTTTTAATGTATAAAAACACAACTGAAAAATTAAAGGTCAGAGGCTAATTTGATTACCAACAGGTGTCTGGTGTCTAATTCGCGCTTCTCCAAGTGCACTTGAAATTATTTGGGCTCCCTTGAATATACCAAAGATCACATTGGATCAATATCAGGTGGGAATCAATTATTTTTTTTTTTATATTAATATTAGTGATGTCGCGAACATGAAATTTTAGGTTTGCGAACGGCGAACGGGAACTTCCGCAAACATTCGCCAACCGGCGAACCGGGCGAACCACCATTGACTTCAATGGGCAGGCGAATTTTAAAACCCACAGGGACTGTTTCTGGCCACAAAAGTGATGGAAAAGTTGTTTGAAGGGGACTAACACCTTGACTGTGGCATGCCGGAGAGGGATCCATGGCAAAACTCCCAATTACACAGTTGATGCAGAGTCTGGTTTTAATCCATAAAGGGCAGAAATCCCCTAACATTCCTAAATCGCAATGGATATGGATTGACACCTGACATATGACATATTGACACCTTGATATATGGATTGACACCTTGACATATGGATTGACACCTGTCCTCGGAGACCCTGATACACACTGACACAGAGCAGAATAGGGACTGTTCCCCTTACATAGGGTCACTTCGCAGGTATGGATTGACACCTGTCCTCAAAGACCCTGATACACACTGACACAGAGCAGACTAGAGACTGTTCCCCGTCCTCAGAGATCATGATACACACTGACACAGAGCAGAATAGGGACTGTTCCCCCTACATAGGGTCACTTGGCAGATATGGATTGACACCTGTCCTCAAAGCCCCTGATACACACTGACACAGAGCAGAATAGAGACTGTTCCCCGTCCTCAGAGACCATGATACACACTGACACAGAGCAGAATAGGGACTGTTCCCCCTACATAGGGTCACTTGGCAGATATGGATTGACACCTGTCCTCAAAGCCCCTGATACACACTGACAAAGAGCAGAATAGAGACTGTTCCCCGTCCTCAAAGCCCCTGATGCACACTGACAAAGAGCAGAATAGAGACTGTTCCCCCTACATAGGGTCACTTGGCAGGTATGTATTGACACCTGTGCTCAAAGCCCCTGATACACACTGACACAGAGCAGAATAGAGACTGTTCCCCGTCCTCAGAGACCATGATACACACTGACACAGAGCAGAATAGAGACCGGGGGTCTAGTAGCGTGGACACCCAGCACAGGTCGTTCTCCTTCAGCCTTTTTATATGAGGGTCCCTCAACAGGCACGACAGCATGAAAGACCACATTTGCACAAGGTTGGATGCCGAGCTACTCATTTCCCGTTCCTCCTTCTCACACAGAGCAGAATAGGGACTGTTCCCCCTACATAGGGTCACTTGGCAGATATGGATTGACACCTGTCCTCAAAGCCCCTGATACACACTGACAAAGAGCAGAATAGAGACTGTTCCCCGTCCTCAAAGCCCCTGATACACACTGACAAAGAGCAGAATAGAGACTCTTCCCCCTACATAGGGTCACTTGGCAGGTATGTATTGACACCTGTGCTCAAAGCCCCTGATACACACTGACACAGAGCAGAATAGAGACTGTTCCCCCTACATAGGGTCACTTGGCAGGTATTGATTGACACCTGTCCTCAAAGCCCCTGATACACACTGACAGAGAGCAGAATAGAGACTGTTCCCCGTCCTCAGAGCCCATGATACACACTGACACAGAGTAGAATAGAGACTGTTCCCCCTATATAAGGTCACTTGGCAGATATGGATTCACACCTGTCCTCAAAGACCATGATACACACTGACACACAGCAGAATAGGGATGTGGAATAGCACCTGGGGAGCTGGGGGGTGCCGTTGATGTGGAGCAAGACGCAGCAGTAGAAGAGGACTCAGCCGAGGAGGTTATGGAAGAGGATGGAGTAGGAGGAGTAGAGGAGATGGCAGCAGGCCTGCCTGCAAGTCGTGGCGGTGTCACCAACTCCTCTGCAGAGCCACGCATTCCATTCTTGGCAGCCGTCAGCAGGTTTACCCAATGCGCAGTGTAGGTGATATACCTGAACCGACCATGCTTTGCAGACCAGGTATCAGTGGTCAGATGGACCCTTGCCCCAACACTGTGTGCCAGACATGTCATTACTTCCTTTTGCACAATCGAGTACAGGTTGGGGATTGCCTTTTTTGAAAATAAATTTTGTCCGGGTACCTTCCACTGGCAGGCTAATAGTTCGGACAAGCCAACTGTCAGACGCTGGGCAAGGGGGTGAATTTGTGACATTGGCTTCTTACGCTCAAACATGTCCTTGACAGACACCTGACTGTGGGCAGATGAGCGGGAACTGCTCAAGGCGAGAGACGGAGTGGCGGATGGTTGAGAGGGGGCAAGGAGGACAGCAGTGGTTGACGTGGCTGAAGATACTGGACCAGGAGGAGGATGGCGGACACTGACTGCTATTAGCTTACACTGGAAAACTTTTTTTCTTTGTAAAAGCACGCTATAGAGACACCAGATATGAGTGGCAACTGTCAAAGTACGCTGGCAGGGTTCTGCAGGGCACACGCTGAAGGCCTGAAACACCCGCTTTAAGGACACTGACTGCTATTAGCTTACACTGGAAAACTTTTTTTCTTTGTAAAAGCATGCTACAGAGACACCAGATATGAGTGGCAACTGTCAAAGTACGCTGGCAGGGTTCTGCAGGGCACACGCTGAAGGCCTGAAACACCCGCTTTAAGGACACTGACTGCTATTAGCTTACACTGGAAAACTTTTTTTCTTTGTAAAAGCACGCTATAGAGACACCAGATATGAGTGGCAACTGTCAAAGTACGCTGGCAGGGTTCTGCAGGGCACACGCTGAAGGAAGGCCTGACACACCCGCTTTAAGGACACTGACTGCTATTAGCTTACACTGGAAAACTTTTTTTCTTTGTAAAAGCATGCTACAGAGACACCAGATATGAGTGGTGGCACTGGGCAAATGGGCACAGTATCCACTGAGCCTGACACAGAAGCTGGCAGACAACTAACTGCTCTTCTTCAATCTATTACAGTGAAAAAAATGTTTTGGTTTTAAATGCAAGCTTAAGCTATTGTGACACCAGCAGTGAGTGAGTGGTGGCACTGGGCAAATGGGCACAGTATCCACTGTGAGCCTGACACAGAAGCTGGCAGGCAGGCAACTGCAATTACATTACAGAAAAAAAAAAAAAAAAGCAGACTGATGTTCTAGCCCTAAAAAGGGCTTTTTGGGGTGCTGTTCTTACAGCAGAGATCAGATGAGTCCTTCAGGATTGTAGTGGACACTGAATACCTTAGCCTAGCTATCAATTTCCCTATCTAATCAGCAGCAGCTACACTTTCCCTCCTCTCACTAAGCATGCAGCTTCAGAATGAATCTAAAATGGATGCAGGGAGGGAGGTGGGAGGGTGTGGAAGGGAGGGTCTGCTGCTGATTTGCTGGAATGTGTCTGCTGACTGTGAGGCACAGGGTCAAAGTTTGCTCAATGATAACGAATAGGGGGCAGATCGAACCGCCCATGTGTTCGCCCGCGGTGGCGAACGCGAACACGCTATGTTCGCCAGGAACTATTCGCCAGCGAACAGTTCGGTACATCACTAATATTTATTTATTAAAGCTGTAGACAATTTTTCCCATACATCGGTAGTGTTTGTGTCTTATTTTAGGTTCAGATTCACCTGCCCTTATGGCAACACTGCACCTGTCATGCATTTTGGCATTTTTGGATTTCTGCCATAATAGAACCCAGCCAATGACAATATTCCAGAGGGTACCCTGAAATCAACTCACTGACTTGCAATGCTTATGATGTATTGTGTTAGGCATGTAGTTTAGTGTCCATTGTTTTAGTTCAAGGATTTTTCTTCTTTTTTGGGAGCATATTTTTGTAGACTGACATCAGAATAATGGGAAGTAGATACAGATTCTAAGATTCTGTTTTTCCTTCTGTAAGAGAGAGCCTCTGACATCAGTGAAATAGTCTTTAGTAAGGAACAAAAGGTTTGGAATGGAAGACGATGGAAGATAGTACCATGGTTATGTAATTACATACCCAGTAAAATTCTAAATCCAGAGCTAAAGGCTAAAAGAGATCTAATAATGTATAATTATTTGGCATTTTTTTTATTTAGAGTAGCTCGAACAAACAGCAGGAATTTGGTTTGGCAGAGTCAGCATAGATTCTATTTTTGTTTTTTCCTCTCCCCTACATTCTGACAGTTGTTTGGATATTACATATTTTGTGGAGTCCATTTAAATACTCATATGGTCTGCACTTTATAGCCATGTTTACACAACATTTTTAAACTCATACTAAGATGAAGCTGCTTCATTAAAAGAATAGTTTTCGTCATTTCTTGGCTTTAACCAGTGTATATGAGGATTGTGGATCCATATGACCAGCACAGCAAATCCTAACTCATAAAGACAGCTGTTAGTAAATTATGTAATTTGCACATTACTAATATCCTTATAACTTTGTGTTGCGGCCAAGTTAATTTTTATTCCGTTATATTATTCGCTATTTTCTGCCATCAAAATATTTGTCTCTAAACAATAAAAAAAAAAAACAGGGTTGCTGGAGAACCCGTCACGGCTCCTGGCCCGCGACACCACGTTACTGCACCGATCGGTGGGGTCACTTAAACAAAAAACAAAACTTACCTAAGTTGGGGTGGATCATGGCCAGATCCTCCGGCACTTCCATCCCCAGCGAGCGCGGCATTTCTATGGGCGCCGGCCGCTGTAGAAGCAGCATATGCGTGTGCGGCCACACAAAGAGTGTACACACATGTTCTGGAGTCAGGTGACCCCTGTCCACCAACATAAAATAGGGCAGTTTTTCTCTAAAAGACTGCAAATGTTAACATTTTAACCAATTGAGGAGTTTCTCTATATTAATCTTCACATTTATATATTCATTACAAGGGATTGTAAGCATGTCAACAGATTTCTTAGCTTTAGCCTCAATTTTAATGGTAACAGGAATGGGATAGCTCTGAATACAAAGATGTCATCCAAAAATTGCATATATCAAACCAAAAGTGGTCAGGGTAATAATGCAATTTAGGGGAATGTTGAATATGGACGAGAAAATATATATGCTCTGGTCTCCATTTAATTGAGCTCTGTTTAAATACAGAATATTTTTTTCCATTTAGCAATGCATGCCAATTTATGAATGGTGATATTATTTACTCTATTGTAAATCTAAGCATTTTAGTGAGCACAACAATTATCCTATCATCTCTGTTAATACAAAAATAGAACTGGGTGTGAAGAAGCTGATATGAAAACTGCAGTGAAGGTGTTTACATATGTCTGTCCTTCATACCAAAGGCATTAAAGGGACACTTCACTGCCCAAAGACAAGGGTGGTCTGAAAGGTATATCCCCATCTGTTGTGTAATAACAACAATACTATGCCAGCTGGAAATGTAACATTTGACGATGCTTGCAAGGTTTGTGAGCAGTGTTCATGTGTTTGGATCTAAGCAAGGCCGCTTTTACCCATACGCACGCTAGACAGTTGCCCGGGTGCCCCACAAGCATAGGGGCCCCACTGAGTTGCCCATATTCCAAGGCCTACCGGCCCCGCTATCTGCCTTCCCGGCCGGTGGGGATGTCAAAGGCTGTGTGGAGCATTGCCAATGACAATGCTCCGACAGTTCGCAAGAGGAGAAAAGTGATGTCAGCCTGCAGCCAGATGAGCTACAGGCTGAAGTAAACGCACCACCACCGGACCTGTATTGAATATTGGAGGTATCAATAAATATAAGCTTAATTTTATCAATAATTTATAGATTTTTATTTCTGTGATTGGTTTTGCAGAAAGGGCACCACTGCATCACTTTGTTTGGGGGCCTATAATGCTGTTAAAATGGCACTGGATGTAAGCACGGAGTATGTGTGTATGCAAGTTGGAATGTATTTGTATGCACTGTTGCCATTTGAATGATGTGGTGTACTTGTGTGTAGTGTTTGAATGCTGGGGTGTGTTTCTATGTAGTGTTGACTTTAAAATTCAGGTGTACTTTTGTTTGTAGTGTTGGTACTTGTATATGTGAAATTGTGTTTGTATATATTTTTGACATTTTAAAAAAGGGGGAAATTGGTATGTAATGTTTGCATTCGATTGCAGGGGTGTGTTTTTATGTACCAGACAATCACTAGTTTCTATGAAAAAAATTCACAGAACAAAAATAAAATTCACTGCAGTAACAAAACAGATAGGGGGAAAATTATATTTTTATTAGTCCGCATATATGAACAAACCCAGTCACAGCAAACAATATTCCCAGCATTCCTTAGTGTGACATTGAATGTTACATTGTTTAGTCTATTTTATATAACAGTTAAAATGATTACCTGTAAATGTGTTGTTATTATCAATGTGTAAAAAAACAAAAACAAAAACAAAAACGGTTATTCATAAAAGTTCATGAAATTCAAAGTGAATTTAAACAGAATTTTTAATGTATTTAATAGCCAAAATAGTTTAATTGGAATTTTAGAAAAAAAAATAGCTTTACTTCATGTTCAGCTACATTAGCCTTAACTTTGTTCCAGAAAATTCTCAGTTAAGTGAATAACCCAGATATTTAAATATTTATATATAGAACCTCCATCTCTGACGATGCAGATGCTCAATTCATTATTAACATAAAGAAAGACTCAAGCAATTGAACAATATAACTAAAGTGAATGATATGCCAGATAATTGTTTGTAGCTGGCTGCCTAGTATGTCCAGTAAAATATGCTTTTAATCTTCTGCTTGTTTGCTGTATAAATTTAAATAATAAGTTAGTTTATAATGTTATACAAGGACTTTATTAAACAGAAACCTTCTTTGAAGTTTGCATTTGTTGTATCATTTTTGCTGGAAGGCTGTTAGCTGCATGAATTTTGCTCTGAATTGAGCTGTTTATCCATGCTACTATTGAACAATATTTTTCTATTCATTTTATCTAGTTAGTGAAATAGTATAGTAGTATTTGCAACACCTTCAATATAAACATTTATAAAATATACTTTAAGCATTGTCACGAGTCACGACACATCTCCTCTGCATAAAGTAGTTAGCTAATGAGTTTATTTTAAATCTTGTAGTTTTAGTTTATATCATGAATTGCTATTATCATATCTGAATCTTTCATGTCAGCAACTGTTCAGTGTTTTACATGTTTTTCTTCTTTGTTTTGTTGTTTGTTGTTTAAGGATGTGCCCTTCATGCCTATGTCAAAATGGAAATATAGGGCACATTTAGTGAAAGCATAACTTTTAGATATTAAACAAAAGTTAAGTATTTTTATGGAACTTTTGTTACAAGTTGTTAAAGGGTCCCTGCTCTCCAAGTTTCTATTGTGTCATAAAGAATGTAAGTTATTTACATCCATAGACACAAGAATTTGCAAACATTCCAAACCCATAAAATCGTATCCTAGACATTCATGCAAATACATTGTTTTCTCAGTTTCATTTTTCTAACTGAATAGGGCTAGATGCCTTCTTTCCTTTCATTAAAAATGGTGTACACGGAATACAATTCTAACATATAATTTTTGCAAAATATATTTTGTTTAGTACAAATGACTCCATTTTGAAGGGATACACTAATGTTAACCTTTAAACAGTTAATAAAATCAAATGTTAAATTTGTCACTGTGGCTAGCGTTTTATTTATAGATATATGATGGTTACATAATCACATAATCACTTCATACCTATTCATAGTGAACCCTTTGAGAGTGTTCCCCAGCCAGTAGTTACACAATTCTTTTCTTGAGATGGATCAGGGACAGAGAATCGCTCACTGCTATTAAAATCAGAGGCTCTCATTGCAAAAGGCATTTGACAGAGGATTCATGTGAAAATAACATAAAAATAGCATTTTAGAAGCCAGGATGGAGGAAAGAGAGATGGAGGATTCTGAATACACTGACTATACAACAGTAGAAAGGAACACTCTTGTATCTGGAATATGAACATGTATTGCTGACACTATAGTGCTGAAGTGGTTGTCTAGGTCACTGGCCCCCTCTTTGTGCAATAAAAATTAATTTTGCTCACATTTTCTCCAAACCGCACCATGTCTTGCCAATCCAATGCTTTCCTAGGGGAAGATTAATGAGCTACTACGCATGTGCGGCAAAAAGCTGTGGTGCTCCATTAAATCAATGCATTTCTATGAAGAATGTTCTGAGCCTCCACGTAGATCGTGGTGACGTTGAACGTAGGTGCTGCACTCTATAAAGCACTAGACTAGGAAGCACCTCTGGTGGCCATCTGTGTGACTGCCTCTAGAGGTGTTACTAGCCAGTTAAAGCCAATGTTTATAGTGCTAACAGTGCATGGACATCCTATAGACACCAGAACCTCTACATTATGCTGTTGTGTTTTTTTAAATAAGGGTAACAATGCTGGAATAATTATTAAGAAGCTGGACATTTAAATATGGTGAATATCACCTCCCTGAGTCAGGGAACCGATTGGATCATGTGAGGAGTAAGCGCCAGTGAAATCTCAACAAAGTGGGAGTATCGCATGTGCACATCGTCACATAGATTGAAGGTCCATTTCCGGACCTGGACTGTTAAAAACACAGTGGCCTAATAGAACTAATATTCTCCTAGATGAAGGCCTAAATGTTGAAACGCGTTGTGCTTATCTGGACTGTATTTCACATGTGCGGTTTGCGCTATTTTTTTGCATTATTTTATTATTTATTAAATTCTATTCACCCCAGTCCTGATTAGAGTTGTATTTTTCCCTTTGGTGGAGAGGTGGACATAAACTGAGTAGGCTGAAAGAACACTAATACTATTGAGTGCCATTATAGCCATTGGCTGCTATACGTGGCTCTGCAATTATTTACCTCATTATAAATACCTGTTTTAACAATATTACTCTATGAGAGTGTCTATCTCTGTTTCATTTCCAGATTCGCTGATAGCTTTGATGTATAGAGAATCACAGTCTCTTTACTGGGAAGCTAAAATTGGCTGTTCATTAGTGGTTAAGCATGTCTGTTTCTCTCTAATTCAAGAATCATCAATAAGAGAGAAAAAATATGCACAAATGTGTCTCCTAAAAAAACCAAAAAAAACTACTGTTATGCTAGTATAGTTTTGAAACATTTAACCTACCCATAGGAAGGAACAAACTGTAACGGCTTGACAACTGTTTTCACCCTTAGATAGGATTCGGAGAGAAGAATGATGAGCTCTGTAGTCGAGAAGAAGGTAGACTTCTATTTTCCTATGGTATACTCCTGACATTGTATGTAACAACAAGCAGAAATGCAAAACACAAGGTCACCTGCTCAAAAAATAATAATAAAAAACAAAATGCAGGAAAATAAGATACAATCATAGTCCTATATTACTTGATTTGTATTCAATTTGCCCATGAACTTAAATCCTTGTTGCTGATCTGAATTGCAAACCATTCTGGTAGATATATTAAACAATAATAACTTTATTCTTATTCTTAGATTTGAATGGCAGACATAACCCCACAGCTGCTAATATGATCAAATTAATGTAAATGCACCATTCCGACAACACACTGAGATACAAAATAGCACAGCTTGAAGCATATTATGTAGGCAGATATAATCAGTACTGGTTTTAACACATTTCATTCTAAACAAAAGACAGTTTCACTGTAATATTAAATAGTGGATAAGGGGAAAGACAATGCTATGCGCGCAATATTCTCAATATTGTTCCAGCATTGGACGTGATTAATTAAACGTTATTCCTTTATATAGCATGCAGTATTTTACACAATCACTTATTTGGCAAAAACAGAAAAAAATGAAAAGAAAAATACATTTACGAATGTGTTTTTAATTTCATAGCGATGCATATAAGCCACAATTTCTATAATAGAAAAGAACCAACTGGTCAATTGAATCTGCCAATTTTGGCTACTAGATCATTGTTTTCAGTGAATTGTTTTTTTAACAATATTCATAAGCAGGACTGGCAATCTGTGGTTTATTCACTAAACAGTGAGATGACAGCTGCCTTTTACACTTACGGTAAAATATACAGCCAAGATAAAAAAAAAATCTGGAATGGTTAAATTAGAGTCTATTAAATTAGAGTCTATTATCAATTTATTTATTTTTTTAATCTGTTTATAAAAAAAAAAAATATATATATATATATATATTTTATTTCAAATATGTTTATTAACCTCTTCACATCACAGTGTAGGGTGCAAATAGAAGGATTAATTCTGGACAAGAAGAACAAAATAATGTACAATGTGTCAACCGTGATTTTGGTGGATAGCGGACCCCCTACCACAGAGCACCAATGTACTTTAATTGTGTGCATGTATTCAGCTCTCCTCTGGCTGCTGCAACAGCTTTATGACGGGGAGGATCAGGGAGGTCAGAGGTTCCTTCTCCACTGCGGACACACTGAGCACAGAGTAGGATGTAAGATGATATTACAACCTCCCTGCTTTGTGTGAACACAGAAGGGGAACAGACTCTGCAAGACAGTGCAATGAGAGCCTTCGCCCTAGAGAGCTAATGTAGGGTGGCTGAAGAAGAGAGAGCTGAGGGATGTGAAGAGGAAAGAGCTCACCTTTAAATAAAACAAATAGCAGTATGTGGGGAGGCTGGACAGGGAAATACAGCATCCCCACATACAATCTACCCCAAACACATACTCACATGCTGATACATAACCCCCTTATACAATCACCATGTCACAATTGTCTAATTGTCTGGTATAATAAATTTAGACAAGTACGAGGGGATCGCCCAGTGCAATTCACACTTATGGCTGCTCAGTTCCCCAATCCTCCTGGAGAGCACTAATTGGAGGGGAGATGAGGAAGATTAAGGATAATCAAAGTGCATCAAAAACCAGGGGTATGACCTTTATAAATTGTTTCGATAAACACTTGCCTGTTGTCCAAGTAAATAGTTGTTGGGGGGGCGGAGCGTGAACTCTGAGCTGAGCGGACGCGTGCTGTATGAGCTCCCGACCGATGGATGGGTTTTTTCGGGGAATAACCCAGTAATCTCCCAGCGACTGATGCCACACTGGGCTAAATAGTCGGGATACACGGCGACGAACCGGCAGGTACCTTTTTCGAAAGCCTACGGTACCGCTAACCGCGACTGCAAGTTGAGGCCTGCAGACGGCTAGGGGGGGGAAGGACGGCCGACTTCCCCGCCGACTGGTGCGTCCAGCAGATACATTTTACTCCTACCCCCCCCCCCCTGGACCGGTGGGGGTTATCCCGGTCCCCGCGGGCCGTCACCCCGAAGCCTCTCTAAAAATAGAATCATCGCACGCGGCGGAGCCGCGCCCTTGATGGCGGCCCAGCGGCACACCACAGCAATGGACGCAAGCACCATGCCAGCCACTTGGCCCCTGACTGCTTTCGATCGGCAGTGTCAGAGCTTCTGGGCGATACTATGCAACCGAGGTCTATCCCTCAAACAAGCGGTGAGAACGATAGCCCCCTGGGTCCGCCCAGTCACCCGGCGCCGATACTATGGGCCTCTTCCTCAAATCCCCAAAATGGCCACCCAACAACGCAGAACACAGCGACCGACACAACGGCCAGGGGAACCACAAGGCACTCATGCCGACACTCAAACCCATTGCAACTGGAACATCGAACTAACTCAACAAACGTGTACCTTACAGGAAACTAGAAAGGCGGGAAAGAAGAGACTGACAACCCGACACAAATCTCGACTCAGCAGACCCAGACCAGCGATGAGTCCTCTTACCCCCAAACAGGGACACTGCGGTCTCACCGAGCTCCAGAGGACCTGCACCCACCATGTGAAGAACCCACACAAGAGACCGCGGAGACATACAGCGGAATCTTGCAGAGCTCCCACAGCACCTCCGAGAACTCATCCTCAAGTAACTGACCTGCCTCACACACTGGCGACGAAAGCGGCTCAGAACCAAACACATCTTCCAACTACAACACTCCTGCACAAGCGGGGTATAGGCTGAACTGACCACACCAACAAGGCACCAGATCCCCCACTGCGGGACGCATGCAGGTCGGGGAAAGGGTACACAAGCCCTACACACTCGCACTGAGACTCTCTCACGCAGACCCCGGTGATCTAGTTGCCTAAAACGCACTCCTAACATGGCTCTGAGCAGCTCCTTTATAATGTGTCATATTCATATATATACTGACCAGCGCACTGTTTTACAAATATGGTTCACTTATATAGCCAGCGTGTAGCCTAATATAAAGTGCTTGCTTACTGTTACCCACTCATGTGGACTGCCTCCCCTACTCCCACTCAGATAATATAAGCATGTAAAACTACCTAACAATAGCTAGTAAAAAACCATAAGCTTGTCTTAGTACTAACAACACAGCATGTCTTAGCTTAGCCTGTGGCTGGAATAGCATGTTGAATCATACTCACGTTTCATTTTTAGTATGCCTATTTACGCTAGCATGTTATGATCTAAAAACAATGTTTAACAGCCTGTTATTTTCATGATTATACAAACCATAATATAAAATGAGGTTATGTGTTATCCAGGGATGATGTAAATCGCACTGTGTTATACCCGTATTGTACAACACTTTATCGTCTCCCTTTTTCTATTCTGTACCCTATCTAATTTTATGCCTCAATAAAAAAGAGATTGACAAGTAAATAGTTGTTGTTTTACCATTCACCAAATGTTATCTGGTGTTTTGGGGAAGGGTATTGTCACTTCACTACATTCTTTTTCAGTGAGAGTGAACTTTGAAGGAGGTACTCAGTCGGAGTTCTGGAGCTCTGTCACGCAGGTGCTAAAGCTCAATCCAATATGAACTGGTTTGAATACAAGATTATTTTTACACTCCTAACTCTAAGAAATAGGTCATAGAAGTGCCATCAAGTTATTTACTAACAACCTGCAGATTGAGAGTAAGTAAGTGCTAAGACAAGCCAGGTATACAGAAGGAAGCATAGCCGATTATTGGGTCACTGATGTCTCCGTGCAATAATTATTTTTGGCATTATTATTATTATTATTATTAGTATAATATTATTTATATAGCGCCATCAAATTCCGCAGCGCTTTACAATGGGTGGACGAACAGACATGTAGTTGTAACCAGACAAGTTGGACACACAGGAACAGAGGGGTTGAGGGCCCTGCTCAATGAGCCTACGTGCTAGATGGAGTGGGGTAAAATGACACAAACGGTAAGGATAGTATTAGACTAGTGACCGTTGCAGAAGAGGAATCAGTCGGGAGCTATTAACAGTTTAATTGATACGCTTTTATGAAGAAGTGGGTTTTTAACTATTTTTTGAAGGAGTGGAGACTGGGTAAACATCTAACGGAGTAGGAACGGTGCAGCCCTCGAGAAATCTTGAGTCTTCAGCAAATCGTAAGGGCCTAGACAGGACATACTTGTGGATAAGGGAGGATAGATAGGTGGGAGCATTTTGTAGAGATTTGAAAGCAAGAACCAGAATTTTAAATTGAGCTTTATATCTTATAGGAAGCCAATGTAGGGACTGACTGAAGGGTGAGGCATGGGAGGTGCAGGCAGACAGGAAGATGAGCCCCGCCCCCTCATTCATTATGGACTGTAATGGCGCAAGTTGGGAGCACGTAAGACCAATGAGAAGCGGATTACAGTAGTCAAGGCGAGAAAGGACAGTAGAATGGACCAGCACCTTAGTCGCATCTGGCGTTAAGTAGGGGCTGATGCGCGCAATGTTTTTGAGATGGAAATGACAGGATTTGGCGATTGACTGAACATGAGACTTGAAGGAGAGGCCGGAGTCAAAGAGAACACCTAGGCAGCGAGTCTGCGTGGTGGAGCTGATGGTAGCACCGTTGACTTGGAGGGAGACAGACACAGGAGTAACAACACTTGAGGGAGGAAAGACCAGAATTTCAGTTTTGGTCAAGTTTAGTTTAAGGAAGTGGGCAGCCATCCAATTAGAAATAGCATAGGGGCAATCAGAGACACTAGTCAAGAGGGACGGGGAGAGATCAGGAGAGGACAGTTAGATGTGAGTGTCATCTGCATAGAAATTATATTGGAAGCCAAAGGAGCTAATGAGTTTACCAAGGGAGGCAGTATAGATGGAGAACAGCTGGGGACTAAGGACTGAACCTTAGGGGACACCAACAGAGAGGAGTTGGGGAGAAGAGGCAGAGCTAGAGAAGGAAACACTGAAAGAGCGCTGGGAGAGGTAGGAGGAGCACCAGGAGAGAGCAATATCTTGTAGACCGATATTGCGGAGGATGAGAAGAAGCTGTTGATGATCAACAGTGTCAAAAGCCGCAGACAGGTCAATTTATCATTAACTCCTACCCTTCACACTCATAATAAAACTACACCACATTTCTTAGAAACCACTTCAACTCTTTGGGCCATTCAACTTCTCCAGTTAAACATGTCACCCACATCGTACAGTGACAGCTTTGCCCCCAAAAGCTTATCAGTGCTATATTTGTGCCCAGGTTCAAAGTGCCATCTCTGTCTTATAATAGCTAATCAGTGCCATCTTTGTGCACAGATTGCCAGTGCCCTCTCTGCTGCCATACAGCTTCCCATTCCCTTTTTTTAACCCAAATAGCATAACAGTGCCATCTCTGTGCCCTCTGGGAAGGAATATGCGTGCGTAATGTCTGCATGGTGACACATGGACATTCCCATCAATCATCAGGGTGGAGACTTTGGGAAAGTGGTTAGCATCTGTCAGAACACCAGAGGACAGCATGGCCAGAGGAGATGGGAGTGAGTGTGGCACCTCCAGCATGTGTACAAGCCTTGCAGGAATGCGCCTCACCAGAGCTAAAGAAATTAAAAATCTGCAAAAGCAAACATTATTAATATTTTAGCTATACAACATTTTGAATTGGTGCAAACATTTTATAAGGAATGTAATATGCATTTACTGTGATTACCATATCATAACATAAAAATTTGAGATTCACGTAGGGCAAAGGAAAAAGAGGTATCAAATTTTAAGAAACACTCAATTCATTCTAAAATATGCCAAATAAAAAATAAAAGCAAACCACACTCTTTGAACACTGAGATTCCCATCTTCTGAACAACAATGAGGGAGGGAAGGATAACAGAACTCTGGTTCTATGCTGGGAACTGTCCATCTACACCTCTCTGAGCTGTGAATAAAGAATAAGTAAGAGCAAGTAAAAATTGTTTTCATTATGAAAAGCTCCAACATAGCATCAAGTCGATTATGTATATTTACTGTGCCTCACTGTGAGGGTCTCACTGATTGGAGAGAAGAGAATGTGTTTATTTCAGCAAATGTTTTCTGCATAACACTCTTCCTTAAATCCAAACTTGTGGATTGTCCTACTTATTATTGTCCTACTATCTGAGCTATGGCCATCACCATTTCCTTCAGAGTTATAGTGGCCTTATTGACAGCCTTCCTTTGCCATGAGTCACGACCTATTTGTCCATTTCTTAATAACTCACCTTTATGCCTAATCATCATTTTTCTCAAGGTGATCGTATGAAATTCAGCTTTTTGATGCTGTTTGATTATATATGATCTATAACAAATTCTGGATCCTTCCAGATACAAGTATATTTAGTTTGGCTGTTAGCATCTGTGGGTTAAAAAAACTTTTTAGATTTGATTACATTGTGGTCTACATAAATAGTTAAATCTAACAAGTTGACCGTTTTTGTGTCAATTTGTGGAGTAAAAACTAGTGACATATGATTTTGATTTCAAAAAGTAATAAAATCCTCTAATAAGTCCATGGTGCCATTCCAAATAATTAGAATATTGTCAATGTAACAACGCCAGAGCACCAAGTTCGCACCAAATGGATTATTATTCCAAACCTGGAATTTCTCTAAGTAATCCATAAAAGATGTTAGCATAGCTTGGTGCGAACTTGGTGCCCATTGCCTTCCCCTTGATCTGTAAGTAGACATCTTTATTAAAATTTTAAAAAAATTATGATTAAAAACAAAATCAATTGAATCCAATAAAAACTGGTTAAAAATCTTTTTTTTTACATCTTTTTAGATTTTCTTCCACTGCTTTTATGCCTCATGAGTGATCTACAACGCTGTAAAGGGAAGAGACGTCTAAAGAGGCTCAAATATAGTTTTCCTTCTATTTAGTACACTCCAGCTCTTGTATCAAATGTTTGGTATATTTTAGATATAATTGTGCAGCCTGAGTGTATTCCTGTAGAAAGAAGTCTATATATTCCAAAAGTCTTGAAATTGGATTTTGGTTTAAAAACATTTAAGGGATTATTGGGATGTAAAATTTGGAGATTCACTAGGTGCAAATTTGAGCCCTTTGGCTAAAATCAAACTTTTTTCCTCAGAGGGTTTAACATCCAAAACATTAAAGATACCCCATTTCATTTCATCATTTACTGTTACTTCTCTGTTCTTTCCCCACTCATTCTACTCCTCTTTCCTGGGGCATTCCATTACCGTAGGGGAGCAAATCTGTTGGTTAGATCTATTAGTGTTCTTTTGGGGGAGGGGGGGGGAAACTCAGTGATCTCTTTTTTCTTTCTTAGGTCTCGCCCCCTCCCTAAGAAATTCCTTTGCTCTTGGGGCTCACCTCTCTCTTTTTCTGCTTGTGTTTTTTTCTCATTAGGGTGTGTCCTGTAATTACCACTACCTGTATTAGGGAGTTGCTAGCAAAACTGATAAATGTTTCCAGAAATGTATTTGGCTCCATACATATTACTGTACATGACTCATGTACTACAGAACATTATAATTGAACAAAAACTCCATTAAATGCCTATTGTGTCCATAAAGCACTCTTAAAAAAAAAAAAAAAATTACGGATTCCTTTAGACTGCTTATTAAACATTATGACTTACTGATTCATTTCCATTTTGTTTTTATGTGAGAACTCGTTGCTGTCACTGCAAAGAATGTTGATTTGCAGAAAATGTGAACATGTTTTTTTGTATTATTTTTAAATGAATATGTTTGCATATTGTTTGTTACCTACTCTAAATTAACATTAAAAAAAATTATAATGTTATAAATAAATATATTTTTGTAGTTTAGATTACTGCCCCCATCGTTGTTATACAAAAAAAAGTTATTTACAATACCTGAAATACAGTGCTTCAAAAGTATCCTCTCTGTGACCCCTTGCCTCTGATAAAGTAATTTGTTCTAATAACTTGTATTCCAATCCAGCGTTTCTCATAGAGAAGCAGTAAATCCAATGCTTCTTTATGAGAAACATTAGAAGTATTCAGAAATATCATGCTGTGTGTGATGGCCACCAAACATGAAAAAGTTCAAAAACCATAAAGAAGACTTTGCCTTAAGTGGCTATCTGACAGTCAGTAAAGGTATGTTTTTGGGCACATGTAAACATTGCCAGATAAAAGGGAAAGTATGTGTCATTACAGGGGCATTAGAATGGGTCCAGCATTTAAAAAAAAAAGAAAAACTGGAATACATTACTTATTTGGTTTAAATGTTGTAGGTACATTGATAAAATCTTATATGGAACATATAGGTGAAATGTATCAAGGCAAAACCAATTGCTATTCAAGAACAATATGCTAAAAATACAATCGGTTTTACCTTGATAAATGCCCCCACTGAGTACACTGTGTACAACTGTGGAGAAAGGAGTAGTTTCCAAATGATTTACTGACATCATTGGAGAAGTAATCATATTGCTCATTTAAAATGCTTCTTGTAATCAACACAATAGAAGCCCAATCTCCACACAGGTGTTTTATCTCACTGTTTTTGCGCAATACCGCCTGTTTCCTTTTTATTGTTTAAATGATAAGTTTCTTAACAAAATGTCAGTGCGACATGTATACAGCTTTCGAGGAAAGCCCAAATCCCTTTGTCGCTGTTCAAGACTCTCAGCACATTAATAACCCATTTTGCTTGTTAAGACACGAAATAAGTAATTAAAACCTCTACAAATAGTGTTTGAAGTCAATAGGAAAAATCACCAGGTAAAGCTAATCATTATCATTCAAAGAGTGATGAACGTTACATTCGTGGGGCATCTGTGAACTCTACTGAGTCTATATCATTTGAAGTTGTCATTATAGCAGTTGTAGATAAAAGTCCTCATTGCTTCCACTGTGATTTAATGCCTGAGGGTAGAACTCTAGACATGACCCTATGGATTTGATAGAAACATGAGCAGATGGTATGCAGCTGGTGGCAAAGCACACTAAAGCTCTTAATTCCTCCAGTGAAGATCAGCAATGATGTGCAGGAAGGGGGGCTAGTGTTGACGTGCTTTAAAGTGACAGTGGAGGAATGACAGCTACTAACCATATACATAACTGCACTATATACACATTTTGCATGAGTAATTAGAGCCAACGTGAGTTTCTGTGGAAAAATGGTTTGTTTGATTACCTGTATCAAACCTGAACATTAGAATTTTGGTTAGTTTGTGTTACTCTAACGCCATCGTAAAGCCTGCAGGGAATGTTGAATAATAGTTTCATAGGTTGAAAAGAGACATGGCCATCATGTTCAGTCTTTCTCATGTTTCTGCTCCAAAAGAAGGTAAAAAAAATCTAATTTGAAGTACTTTCAATTTTGCAACAAACTAGGGAAAAAATCCTTCTTGACCTCTGAATGCAGTCTAATCTCTTGTTAGATCAAGAAGCTTTTATCCAACAAATTAAAAATTATATACCTGAATAATTTGTTTTTGCAAATAGACTGTGATAAAACCACTCTTCAGGCAGAGAGTTCCACATCCTTATTATTCTTACTGTAAAAAATAATTACTTTGCTTTAGTCTAAATCTCCTTTTTTCCAGTCTAAATGGATTTTCTTTTAGATTTAAATTTGTTCACCTTTCTTCATAACTAAAATGTTCATTTTTTAAAATAAATTTTGTAGCCCACCCCTGCTCGTTTTCTAGTGCCACAATATCCCTATTTAGAACATGTGACCAAAATTAAACAGCATATTCAAGGCAGTGGCGGATCCAGAGCCTGATCTCGGGAGGGGCACTTGTAGATTATTTAAAGAAATAATCCAGGCACAATAACCACTACAGCTCAGTGTAGTAGTTATGGCGCCCGTAGTGCCAGGATCCCATCCTAGAGTAAGTAGTCAAACCGTTTAACAACTTACCTGGGGTCTGCTGGGATATAGGGCATAGGAGCAGTGGTATGTGTTAGGGGTGAAGTGTGTGTGAAAGGTGCAGTGTGTGTGTGTGAGCGGTGAAGTGTGTGTGTGAGTTTGTGAAGGCGGCAGTGTATGTCAGGGTTACAGTGTGTGTGTTACGGGGCAGAGTATGTGTGGGGCAGTGTGTGTGTGGGTATGAGAGTTGCAGTGTGTGTGAGAGTTGCAGTGTGTGTATGGGGGGCAGTGTTTGTGGGGCAGTGTGTGTATGGGGGCAGTGTGTGTAGTGTGTGTATGGGGGCAGTGTGTGTATGGGGGCAGTGTGTGTATGGGGGCAGTGTGTGTATGGGTGTGCAGTGTGTGTATGGGGCAGTGTTTGTGGGGCAGTGTGTGTATGGGGGGCAGTGTGTGTAGTGTGTCTATAGGGGGCAGTGTGTGTATGGGGCAGTGTGTGTAGTGTGTGTATGGGGGGCAGTATTTGTGGGGCAGTGTGTGTAGTGTGTGTATGGGGGGCAGTGTTTGTGGGGCAGTGTGTGTAGTGTGTGTATGGGGGCAGTGTTTGTGGAGCAGTGGGTGTAGTGTGTGTAGTGTGTGTATGGGGCAGTGTTTGTGAGGCAGTGTGTGTATGGGGGCAGTGTATGGGGGACAGTATGTGTATGGGGGGGAAGGAGGGTAGGGAGGCTTTAATTTTTTTTTTATTTAATAAAATAAATATTCTTTATGTCCCCCCTCCCTTCTTACCTTTACTGGGAGGAGGGGGGACATTTCTGGATCCCTGGTGGTCCGGTGGGGATTCCCTGGTGGTTCCAGTGGTGGTGAGAGTAAACTCTAGCCCGCGCTCCAGGGCAAGAGTTCACTCTCGTGAGATTTGGAACATTGCCGTGGTAACCGCGGCAACGCTCCATGCTCGCGAGAGTAGGACCCGAACCTCTTCCACCCCACCCCCCCCCCCCCCCATCGTCTTATTTTTAGTTTCTTGGATTATTTTCCAACTAAGCCACATTGGATTACTTTTTTCTTCTTTTATATCTATTACCCAATGATACATACTGATATGAGAAGGGTACCTTTCTAACATTTAATATTCTATTCTATTCTATTTTTTTCACTAAAGAGTTTATGCCCATCAAAATGTTGTAAAGCTGCCCTAATCTTATTGAAATTGGCCTTTTTAAAATGTTATGTTTTAGTATACCACATGTGCATTTGATTTTTTTTTTTTAGTTTATTTCAAATTACACTATATTGTAATTACTATTTCCCAATAGCTCCCCTACTTGAATTTTTGTCAAAAGATTGGCATTGGAGTTTATGAAGTTTATGTTTAGTCTACTTTTACCCAATAGAGTTGATGCACAATCTCAGAAGGATGAAAAACTACATACATGCAGGGATTTTAACATGTGACCTCAATGTTTTACGATGTATATATAGAATTCAGATAATGTTCTTCGCTGATAAAACAGAAGTCATGAGAACTACACATAGGGGCAATTCTGCTGGATCTCAACTGCCAGCACAAGAGTGAAGAAGAAATCTGAAATGAGATACAAAACTGAATATTCAATGTTTAGTCATTGGATTTCTAGATGTCATACTATGGTTCCATAACTTTCCCCCCATCATGAATCTCTCCTCCATGGTTGCTCGTATATAAGTAGGGAGAAATATTAATAGTTGATTAAGAACATCTTGGCCATGGTGTGTAATTACATCTGTAAGTAAAACTGAAAAAACAGGTCAATTTACAAGGCAGCGTAAATAACCTATAGGTTACATTTGGAAGTAATTTTAAAGGTCTGTGATATTTACTACCATGGCTTGCAGGCTGGCTTTTTGACTAGTGGATCTATTTCTCTAGAGTAAGTGTATCTTGGGTAAACCTGTTAATTATAGCTGCAAACAGCAACACATTCCAACTACAAACCGTAAAAAGAGTAAGAAAAAAGATCCGAGAGACTTTAGCATATCTTAACAGAGACTTGATCATGTCTCTGACACTGAGAGAACTGATTGATATTTTCCATGTGAAAATAAATAAATACATAAAAATGTGTGGTTTAGAGAAACAGTGACCAGGGTAGGGAGGTCTGTGCGTACTGACTGCCCTACTCTGAGACTGAGACACCAAACATGCACTCCAGTGGTGTCTTGGGGCTTAACCCCTAGTAATTTAAACAGTGGTGACAATTACCCGAGCAGAAGCTCAGTGAGTAAATGTCAAACTGGAAGGTAATATTCAATATGTAAAAAGATGTTACTTAATGTACGTAATATCCCATGTATTGAACCGTATATGTGAAAGGTCAAAAAAGTTAACTATAGCCGAATGGCTATACCTCTATTTACTCAAATTATAATCATTCATAATATCCAGAATTCAGACTTTAATCAATTATATCTATATCTGGAGTAGGTTCTTAATGAAAAAATGAGTAGTAGTCCAGGTAGCAAAGAGTAGAAAGCAAACTCAATAGATTGCTAATAGAGAGCTTATAAAGAAACAGTAAAAAAAGATATAAGTAATTAATCCAAATATCGCCGTAATTCTGCCACAGAAATAGAAAACCTGAGGCAGCTGGCTATAAGCCTGAAGTTTCTGTAGTGAAACAGTGTTGCAATCTCGTTGCAGTTTGTATTTACGGTTGTATCTATCAGCCCTTCGTCTCACTCAACTAGATACAAAGTCTTAGGCTATGAGTTACCTACGGACCGAAGTATAGATATAGATGGAAGTCTATCTCCACTTATCTAATGCTCTCTGTTGTTAACTAGACATTACAGAGGAAAGAAAAACATGAAATGAAAAACATAAGTGCTAGAGGTGCAGAACCATGCTTAGAATGCTGGTTACCTACACCGATATGGATCTTCTAGATAACCTAGTAGAACTTCTAACAAGTAATGATCCCCTCACAAAACCAAGTTCACCACTCTCAAAATGAAAAGCGAATTCACTCCACACATCACAGAGTTCAAATGCATTGATCTCTTTGTGGAACTTACGTGTGGTGAAATTGAAAAAATGAATACACATGGGGGCGGAGCTAGCTGCGGACCAGCAAAGATGCATGGTGCACAGCTCTGCACCAAAAACTAGGAAAAACACCTGAAATTGGCGGAATCTGGGCACCTACCTTTCCCAAACCTCACCCACCGACTGAGGACAATGGGCAAAAAAAATAAAAAAATAAAGTCGGACAAAGCCCCTTTCAGCAGCGACATTGGCGAACTCCTACGGAACTCACAGAGGGCCGCATGGGAGAAAATGGCGCTGGGGGAGGACAAGTACTCTGACTCCTCTGGTGACTTCTACCCAGACCAGGGAGAAGGGGCTCAGATAAATCAGCCCTTGGTGCCCAAGTCCAAAGCACCCCCAGCGACAGGAGAACCAGTAACAGCAGCCCTGCTGACCAAAATGTTCACAGAACTCAGGCAGGACCTTGCAGCAGACCAAGCATACTTCAAAGAGGCCATTAAGGGGGCTACCACGAGGCTCACCCATCTGGAGGCCAAAACAAGCTCCCATGACATGCGCTTACACAACTTGGAACTTAAAATAGCAGATCTTTACAAGCAACAGCAGAGCACAGAAGAGAAAGTAGAGATCTTGGAAGAACAAAGGCGAAGAAACAACATAAAGGTTAGAGGGATACCCGACGAAATAGTGCCTACTGACCTCCCACACATGTGAGGCGCCTAATAGCGACCCTCCTGCAGCCCAAACAGGCCAAATTCGTAAAATTCGACGGAGTGTTCTGTTTGACTAAACCAACAAACGCACCCCCAACTGCCACGGCCGACATTATCATAACATTTCAGACTCACCAAGACAAAGCCGCTGTCCTGGCAGCGAGCCGGCAGAAAACCCCTCTACTATTTGAGGACTCCCAAATTACATTATTCCGTAACCTCACAAGAAGCACACTAAGTTGGCGTAAAACACTGCAACCAAGCTTACAACTTATGAGAGCCAATAACATCCAGTACCGCTGGGGCACACCGCGGCTGATCACATTCACTGCCAAGGGGACTGCCTACCGGGCGAGAAGCCCTCAGGACTTAGATACTTACCTGGGCCAATTGGGCCTAAAAAACCCGCACACGGAATCCACGACCACCTCAACCAGGCTCGACCCCACCAATGCCAAGGAATTCATACCCAGGTCATCCCGTCAAGCCACGCCAGCAGGCAACACAACCTGAAGGAACCGCACTGATCAGAGAACTCTCCACCATCTCGGATGCCACAGAGCCCGCCGCTAAAATCCCGAGACTACAAAAATAATAACCACATTCAATGGTGTTTTTCTTGTTCACTGTTAAACACTCTAGTGTACAACCTCAGAAACAGAGACCTTAAACCTTAAGATCACTAATGCACTGGAGAGGACTGAAGTTTCACCTTAACCGAAACTTTTATTTTTTCTTCTCTGTATTGTGTTTTTGTTGTTGCTCTCCTCTTCACCCTTATTGTGGTTAGGTTACATATTTTTCTTTTCTTTTTTAATTGCAATGCATCCAGAGGCACTACGCCTACGGGAGCACCAGCATTAGATCAGAGAAGAGAACACACGCACCACCGTGACTCCCCACTCCCCTCCTACTTAATCCAACAGATAGGTGTATTTGATGCTGTACATCCCCAGAGGGGGCTTTTCCTCTCCCTGGAGTAGGTAAACCGAAATGAGATAACCTGGTAATAGCATAACCAATTGTTAATCATAAGCCCAGGGGCCGTTCTAATATTACTGTGATATTATATTGTTGACCAACATCTTGAAAAAATCAAAACCCACTCAGCATGACCCCATGTATTGGACATCTAATATGCTTCTGTTCTTGTGTGTATACCAAAAGGGCACGACCCACTCTGTTTATTACATTGCCTTCTGTACATGTTGAGTGACCAAAATAAAAAAATAAAAAAAAAATGAATACACATGAGAACTCTTCCCACATGTACAACAATATGAACATAAAAGAGAAAAAAGCATTAAAAACTCTGAAGAACAATGAATTGCTTATCATTAAACCATAGATAAAGGGGGCAACATAGTGGTCATGGACAGGATAAACTACACTCAGATGGTACGAAGGATATTTGACGATGAAAGCACCTATCATACTCTAAAATCAGATCCTACGCCTAAATATCTAAGTGAACTCAAAAATATCTTAGCTGAGGCACTTACCTCCACACTAATCAAAAAAGAGGAACATAAATTTATGCTAGTCAAAAAAACTTACAATAGCGACATTCTATTCATTACCTAAAATCCATAAACAACAAACAGTAATATCAGGTAGACCCATTGTTTCTGGGAGAAATAATCTCACACAAAATTGCAGTACATATATTGAACACATTTTAAGAGACCTGGTGAAAACCCTTCCATCTCACTTGAGAGACACGAAGCAAACCCTCAATGTACTCGACAATCTTACCATACCTAATGACGCAATATTGTGCAGTTTAGACGTAGTGGGCTTATACATTTCAATTCCACACTCAATTGGCATTGAACATGTAAATGCCTTTCTTGACACTAGGTATTCTTCACTAAGAGAACATAATAATTTCATTACACAACTACTTTCATTTATCCTAACCCACAATTATTTTTTTATTGGAAGGCAAATATTACCACCACGTGAAGGGGGCGGACATGGGGACAGCTTGTGCCCCCTCCTATGCCAACCTTCACCTGGGCTGGTGGGAACAGAATATCGTCTTTGGCACACAACTGACAAAATACACACAATTTGTCAGGATGTGGAAAAGATACATAGATGACATCGTGATAGTGTGGACAGGCAATAGAGAAACTTTTACAAACTTTATATAAGAGCTGAACATCAATGATATTAACTTAAAACTGACATTTGAGATAGGGGAACAAAAACAAAATTTCCTAGATGTCACCATTGAAGTGACACAAGATAACCTCTTATTCACAACTCTATACAGAAAACCCATGGCCATCAATAACTTTTTAAACTGGAAGAGCTATCATCCCCCAGCCTTAAAAAAGGCATACCTATAGGACAATATTTGAGACTAAGGAGAAACTGCTCATCATTAGAAGACTTCAAAAACAAAGCAAAAACTTTGAGACTCCAGTTTAAAATCAAAGAATATCCCAATAAATGCTTGAAGAAAGCCTATCTGAGAGCCCTGTTAACCGAAATATCTGATCTACTCTAAGAAAATCAAGAACACAGGAGTGAACAAAATATTATCAGATGTATTGGCACATTTGATTTAGGCTGGTATGGAGTTAATATCACACTAGAGAGATACTAGCCACTACTGCATCCGGACCAACACATAAAAGAAGTCCTTACACCCCATGTCTCTATGACGGCCAGAAGGGGTCGCAATCTAAAAGACATGTTGGTACCTAGCCACTTATCCACCAAAGCTAACAATACACCCTGGCTTAAATCCCCTGCAGTAGGGACCTTTCAATGTGGACGGTGCAAAGCATGCAAGTTCATCCGAAGACAGTCAAAAACCTTCTCAGACTCAGGAGAAAGTGAGACATATAAAATCAAAAAAAAATTCAACTGCCATACAGTAGGATTGATCTATCTACTAACATGGAGTTGGAATCTCAAATGCGTAGGGAAAACCAATACACAATTCAAAAAACGTATTTTAAACCATGTAAACTCAATAAACCCAACCAGATTAATAGACACCCCAATCTCGAGACACTTGAAATTCCAACACGGTGGCTCCTCGCAAGGACTAAGATTCAATGGAATCAAAAAAATCAAACTAGGTCCAAGAAAGGGAGACCTAAATAAAAAACTCCTTCAACGTGAGAGCTACTGGATCTACAAACTAAAGACACTTTCCCCATTAGGTCTAAATGAAGGCTTTTCATATACTTCCTTCATCTCAGATTAGAATACCCACCCCTTAATCCATATAAGAAGCACGTCTAATTATAAATATGTAAATATGTAAATACGTAATTATTATATAACCCATGACCACTGATTTATTAAGACCCTCTTTAGATCTTTCACCCCTGCTGCATTCAACCATGGATATGGTACCTAACCTTGCACATTAACAAATCTCTAACATATTGGACCGTTAACTTAGAGTCACTGGTTAATAGCACAAACTTTTGCTTAATAGATACCATCACATACTACCAAGGTAGATGTAAACACATTGCTAATTCTGCCAAAGAGCAACAACAGATACATTCATTTTGAATCCTAGAACAAATTGAATTTATTATTTCACTCCAATGCATAAAACTAATAGTCAATATTATTTCTATAACTCCTTAATATTACCATAGGAGCACAAAATTACAATAAATGGGACCAAAAAGGTCTAAGGATTCACAAGCTTACATAATCCTCTGTTCGAATACTAGATATAGAAAATGCATCCAATATAAATCAGTAATATCATAACGTATTTGAATATGAATTAATATGTCTTGAGAATTTCCCGTAGTCAATAACAGCAAGAAGGGTTAATCACCTTGATACATGTTATACATATACAATAAGGTTTTGATGGTATTTGATACTAAACAACTTGGACTTAATCTGAACGGGACATATAAATGAACTATAATGAGTCACATATAGATAATATAGCCATCTTTAAAGTCTCGTCCGCATTAACTAACAAATTAAGGGACGATACATACAGGAGTATGTCAATTTACCAGCCCTTCAAAAAACGCCTTACAAAATAAGATACTTTTAAACCATATCAGACCTAAAAATTAGGCAATACAATACACACCCATCAAGCATCAATGAGCGATAAAATTATCATGTGTCCAACAGAGGGAAACCACAATTAGATTTTTAATAGTGAGACACAGCAATTATAATATCTATTTTTATCAATGTGAGCTCATATTAACACAACTTATTGAGACAAAACCTTGGAAGAGGAAGGGTTAATCTTAGAACAGCTAACACTTCACTCCAATAGGCAGAAATTAAGAGTGACGATCTAAACATTGATTGGTCTCTTCACAAGTCCTAATTTGCATCACAAAGTGATGACATTATAATGGCTCCGCCCCCTTAGAACGTGCAAACATGGGATTGGTCCTGAATTTGATTTCAAGCAAGGCAAAGCCCTATATAAAAGGGTTCCAGGTCAGATCAGTTCTCACCCCTGACGAAGGTGCACATGCCAGTGCACCGAAAAGCGCGTCGGGTTCTTTCTCACAGGGCACTTTCACTCAAGGTGTAGGTAACCAGCCTTCTAAGCATGTTTCTGCACCTCTAGCACTTGTGTTTTTCATTCCTCTATAATGTCTAGTTAACAACAGAAAGCATTAGATAAGTGGAGATAGACTTCCATCTATATCTATAATTCGGTCCGTAGGTAACTCATAGCCTAAGATTTTGTATCTAGTTGAGTGAGATGAAGGGCTGATAGATACAACCATAAATACAAACTGTGACAACATTGCAACACTGTTTCACTATAGAAACTTCAGGCTTATAGCCAGCTGACTCAGGTTTTCTATTTCTGTGGCAGAATTATGGCAATATTTGGAATAATTACTTGTATTTTTTTTGTTCACTGTTTCTTTATAAGCTCTCTATTAGCAATCTATTGAGTTTGCTTTCTACGCTTTGCTACCTGGACTACTACTCATTTTTTCATTAACAACCTACCCCAAATATAGATATCATTGATTAAAGTCTGAAATCTGGAGATTAGGAATGATTATAATCTAAGTAAATAGAGGTATAGCCATTCGGCTATAGTTAACTTTTTTGACCTTTCACATATATGGTTCAATACATGGGATATTAAGTACATTAAGTAACATATTTTTACATATTGAATATTATCTTCCAGTTTGACATTTACTCACTGAGCTTCTTCTCGGGTAATTGTCACCACTGTTTAAAAATGTGTGGTGCTCCCAGTATCCCAATAACAAAACTAGACAAGCAAAGGAAGTAGACTCTTCTCTTTCTACCTCCCGTGTGCTGTAGTGTGGAGAGTAATATGTTAATAGGGCCTAGGAGAAGACCATTCTCCTGGGCACTGTAAATAAATGAAACCCAAAAGGGTCCAGGTCCAGCAGACGCTCCTAGGTGCTGAGTGGTAATTCCCATTAGGAATAAACCCCTATTTATATTGCCCTTAAAAGAGCAAAAGAGATGTAGACTTTTATATTTAACTCTCCACCACACTGCCCATGTGTAGTGAGAGAGGAGATTTTTCTTATTATTATTATTGAAATATATATATATATATATATATATACATACATACAGTTGTGCTTAAAAGTTTGCATACCCAGGCAGAAATTGTGAGATTTTGGCATTGATTTTGAAAATATGACTGATCACGCCAAAAAAATATTTCATTGAAGGATAGTGATCATATGAAGCCATTTATTATCACATAGTTGTTTGGCTCCTTTTTAACCCACATGGTCCTGATACAAAGTTTACATACCCTTGACTGTTTGGCCTTGTTACAGGCATACAAGGTAACACACACACAGGTTAAAATGTCAATTAAAGGTTAATTTCCAAAACCTTTGGCTTTTTAAATTGCAATTAGTGTCTGTGTTACATATAAAAACATAGAACGTGATGGCAGATAAGAACCATTCGGCCCATCTAGTCTGCCCAATGATTGTTGTTTAAACATGTTGGGGAAAATATTAAATAATCAACTAGTTTGTTGCTCTCACGTGGATGCACAGAGTAAGCTAGATACTGAGCCATGGGGAGCAGAAAAGATCTGTCAAAAGACCTGTGTAACAAGGTAATGGAACTTTATAAAGATGGAAAATAATATAAAAAAGATATCAAAAGCCTTGAAAATGCCAGTCAGTACTGTAAATCACATATTAAAGAGTGGAAAATTCAGGGATCTCTTGATACCAAGGCAAGGTCAGGTAGACCAAGAAAGAGTTCCGCCACAACTGCCAGAATAATTGTTCGGGATACAAAGAAAAACTCAAAGGTAACCTCAGGAGAAATGCAGGCTGCTCTGGAAAAAGACAATGGGGTTGTTTCAAGGAGCACAATATGATAATACAGGAATAAAAATTAACTACACGGTCGAGTTGCCAGAAAGAAGCCTTTACTGCGCCAATGCCACAAAAAAATCCTGGTTACAATATGCCCGACAACACCTTCACATGGCTCACAGCTTCTGGCACACTGTAATTTTGAGTGACGAGACCAAAATAGAGCTTTATGGTCACAACCATAAGCGCTATGTTTGGAGAGGGGTCAACAAGGCCTATAGTGAAAAGAATACCATCCCCACTGTGAAGCATGGTGGTGGCTCACTGATGTTTTGTGGGGGACGGGATGAGCTCTAAAGGTACGGAGAATCTTGTGAAAATTGATGTCAAGATGAATGCAGCATGTTATCAGAAAATGCTGGCAGACAATTTGCATTCTTCTGCATGAAGGCTGCACATGGGACACTCTTGAACTTTCCAGCATGACAATGACCCTAAGCACAAAGCTAAGTTGACTCTCCAGTAGTTACAGCAGAAATACGTGAAGGTTCTTGAGTGGCCATCACAGTCTCCTGACCTAAATATCATTGAGCCACTCTGGGGAGATCTCAAATGTGTGGTTCGTACAAGAGGACTAAAAGCTTTGCATGACCTGGAGGCATTTTGCCAAGACGAATGGGCAGTTATACCACCTGCAAGAATTAGGGGCCTCAAGGGAATGCAGGCTTTTGAACAGGGGTCATTTCATTTTTTTTCTTTGTTTTATGATTGTGCCATTCTGTTATAGCGTACAGTTGAATATGAATCCCATAAGAAATAAAAGAAATGTGATTTGCCTGCTCACTCATGTTTTCTTTAAAAATGGTACATATATTACCAGTTCTCAAAGGATATGCAAACTATGAGCACAACTGTATATATATTATTGTTTTCATTATTTCCCCCCTTATATAGAGACCTGACTCTCAGTAGGACAACCAGAGGGGTCTCTCTTGCCCCCCCCCCTTTTATTATTGATATAGGAATGGTTAATAAACAAAAGCACTCCCTACTGTCTACTCCCTAAACAGCTGCCTAATGGAGAATGCATAACGTATTGAACTTTCCCTTTCATTGCCATAGGGGAAAACAGAGCGTCACACTGCTCTTGTCTATGACACTTAATAGGTTAATTATACTGGCTTGCACTTACTTTGAGGCCTTATGCCTGGTCTTACTAGATATAGCATTTACACCTTTAAAATATTGTTGATTTTTGTTGTGGGAGAGGGGAGTGGGGGTTTAGACCATGAAATGTGACATAATTTAGTAAGTAGCAAATGCTCCGGATGGAACCCTTTACTAATTGGCATCACAGCAAAGTCATTCAATTTAGTAAATCATGATTACCCCCATAACTTTGCTGCAATACCCAAAAAAATCCATAAAGCTCCATAGTGAAAAAAGGCCAATGAGAGGGCTGGAAAGTGGGGTAGGTGCAAAGTATTGGACAGCAGCCACATGCCATTCTCCAGAATATCAAAATACTGTGAGATACGTGATATTTGGAGTCATGTTGGAGTAAGACAGTAGGGCATTGTAAAGGCTATGAAACAGCGATCATGACATTAATAACAAACTAAGTGACAGCTGACTGATTGGTAGCAATGGATTATACATTTTGTGAAGCCACTCCTCCCCTGATACATACATAGATACTATGTCCCTTTGTAAAATGTGTTACGTGTATGTCATCCCAATGTTTTATAAGGAGCTGTCACCATGGTAACACATTAAAACAAAGCAAAATGAAGAAAACAAGGAAAAAACAAGAATGGCATATTAAAAGATATAGAAATGCTACCTGTTACCAGAGAATGGTTAACAATTGAAATTGTTTGGAATTATTTTCTTATTTTTCTGTTTGCTTAATTTTACACCAATGTATTGTCTTATATCTTTTATTAGTAAAAGCTATAATTAAAATTGCTAAATGGATTTCTAGTTTGATTCCTTCACGCTGAGATCCTGTGTTTTGCAGATTACAGCACATTCTATTGACTTTAATTACGTGTACCTTCAGTAATTGGAAGTATATCCTCAATAGAATCTTCACATCCAAACCTAATATATCTTACATAACCCTTCATGTCTCATGTGTTTCCTGCATTATTCTACATTATGCTGATTAGCTTGGAAAAAAGTTGTTCGTAGCTGTTTCTTCACAGTTCCAAGTTCAATGGTTGTTCCATATATTATTTTACATATCCTGCTATATTTGTGATGTGTACTTTTTAAGTCTATTTTCCATATGCCCTTGAAAAATGTATAAATTGTGTTGAATGATAAAGAAACTTGTTTTACATTTAAACGGCTTTTATCCAGTGTAATTAAAACCATCAACTATTTACGCGATAACCGTATAAAAAAAACAAAATAGTAAAAGTATTACAACATATAAAACAATTAAAGGGGCACTTTAGTCACCCAGACCACTTCAGTTCTTTGACCTCTTCAGCTCATCCCAGCACACTTAACCCTGCAAAGGTAATTATTGCAGTTTTTTTTTTATAAACTGTAATAATTACCTTTATGGGTTATCTTCTCCTCTAGTGGCTGTCACTAGAGGGACTTCAGGGTGGTCAGGCGATTTTTGGTCGCCTGACGCTGGACGTCTTCGCGCTTGAGGACTTCCAGCATCACCGGAATCCCCATAGGAAAGCATTAAATAATGCTTTCCTATGGGGAAATCCTAATGTGTTTGCGGCCATTGACGTGCATACGCGTTAGGTCTCCCCCACCAGCTGACTTCGATGGGGGAGGAGAGAAGGTGGATACAGGTAAGTGACAGAAAGGGGTTTTGTATGTAGTTTTAAGTTTTAGATTTCCTTTTGTGCGTAGTTCTGGTGTTTGAATAAAGGGGAGTTTGTATATAGGTTGCCATTTTAATAAAGGGGTGTGTTTGTGTGTAATGTTTGCATTTGATTACAGGGGTGTGTGCTTATATAGTATTGGCTTTTAAATCTGGGTGTACATTTATGTGCCGTATTGATATGTCAGTTCCCTCCTCTGCTTGACTCATTGCCTCCCCCAGCCTTGTAATCAGAGAGTGCAATGAAGTCTATGGGTACTGAGAAACAAATCAAGCACCATAACCACTGCTTTCAAAACTTCTGTCTCTCCTTCTGCAGTAGAGTAGGTTTGACGTAGTGCCTGGCAGACGCCTGCTAATAAACTGTTCAAAAATGGTCTGACTACTAATAATGGGGACTAGAGCACTCCAGGCACCATAACCAGGGCCACCATCAGGGCATGACTCATTCCAATTGTGCACATATAGCGATTCTCACTATATATATGTGGGGCCCTGATGGTTGCCATGCCCTGATAGCAGCTCTGTGTACACCTGCAGGCCCCCAGGCACTTGTGTGTGGTCAACTTAGTTAAATATGTGTAAATATGAGAATGGCTAAATAGATTATGTGGAATTTTAATTATGGGTGTAGCTATAGGTATGTGTGACTAGTTTTGTATAGGTGTTTCACGGACTATACAAGGGGAACAAAGATTATTTTGAGGAATGGGCTTTCCAAACGCTCTTGGCAACTCAAAATTGGATGCAGAGATGTCAGGCAACTACCCTAACTGACGCTCTACAGCTAATTTTATTGGAGCAATTTTATGACCAGACACCTATAGAGATCCGGGACTGGGTAAGGGATTGTACACCAATGACCATAGATGAGGCAACCAGGCTGGCTGACGAATACCAAGATGGAAGGAGGTTAGAACACAGTAGAGGGTGACCTCCATTCAGGCCATTCTACCCAACACAAAACACTTCTCCACCGTCCAGACCCACTCCATTCACCGATTCCCCAATGCTGGCACCACTCCGAAGAACCAAACCCTTGAGCCATAGGTGCAGCCAAAACGGGCATTTTAAAAAAACATTTCCCCGAACCCGATTATGGGAAGCTGGGAACGTACACCATCTTAGACAGGAATTCAAAGTATATTGAATTTAGGGCAAAAATGCCTGAACTGGAAAAATTCTGCAAGTCAATTCTGTTTTCAGTGTGGCTGTTTGTATGCTCTTTGAATTCCTAGCTGTTCCCACATTAGTGAATAATAGACTAGTGCACAAAAGCTTTTCAGCCGGTACGGACAAATCAAGTTCCTTTTAATCTACACCTGGACAGAACAATTAGTTAGGTCATAGATTAAATGGAATTCGATTATTTGTAACAGCTGAAAAGCATTTGTGCACAAAACTAGTGGAAAACCATGAATGTGTGCAAAAATTTTTTTTTACCTGCGACAAACAAATCAAATACATGTTAATCTATGACTACATGAATGAATTAGTTCTGACATTCATTAACAGGAATTTGATTTGTTCATCACAGGTGAAAAGGATTTGTGTTCAAGTCTAGTATTTAATGGCAACTGTTTATCTGAGGGCTGAGTTTAAATATATCTGAGTAAGTGTGGGAAGCTCTTAATTGAATGTTTAGCCAGAAACACTTATAGTCATCAAGGAGAGCAGGAAAGAAAATTCAAGCTGCCTGGTGTCAGACATTTTGCAGGTCATTAGTGTATTAGATGCAGTGTGTATAGTGAATGCAGAGTGTGTTTGTGTAGTGGATGTAGTGTGTGTATAGTGAAGGCTGTTTGTGTGTATTAGATGCATTGTGTGTTTGTGTAGTGCATGTAGTGTTTGTGTATAGTGGATGTAGTGTGTGTTTGTGTAGTGTGTGTATAGTGAATGCAGAGTGTGTTTGTGTATAATGAATGCACCGTATGTTTGTGTAGTGTGTGTATAGTGAATGCAGTGTGTTTGTGTAGTGTGTGTATAGTGAATGCTGTGTGTGTTTGTGTAGTGTGTATATAATGAATGCAGAGTGTGTGTTTGTTGAGTGTGTGTATAGTGAATGCAGTGTGTGTTTGTGTAGTGTGTGTAGTGAACGCAGTGAGTGTTTGTGGAGTGTATGTGTAATGTGTGTAAAATGGGGGGGGGGGGGACATTTTTATTTTTTTTAAATATTTTATTTTTTTAACATTTTGTTTTACTCCCCCCTCCCTGCTTCTCACCTGGCCAGGGAGGGGGGAGATCGCATTCCCTGGTGGCCCAGTGGCATGGACTCTGCAGTGGGGGCCCGCAGCACACTCTCACTTCCCTTCTCAGCAGCTCCCCTGTCTAACTCTCGTGACCTGCGTGCCACGCGGAGCGTTGCCATGGTAACCCATGCCAACGCTCTGATGGCCTGCGGGACTCGCGAGATTTACACAGGGGAGCTGAAGGGAGCTGCTAGGAAGGTTAGTGAGAGTGTGCTGTGGGCCCCCTGTGCAGCAAACAGGTAGCCGGGGGCCCGCAAGTACACCTATATGTAGTGAAAACCACTATATATATATGTGTGTACTTAGGCAAAGTGGGGCCTGGAACTCCCAGAGCAGTTCGGGCTCCCCAGGACTGCCAGGCCCATGACAACCGTCATGGTTGTCATGCCCTGATGGTGGCCCTGGAAGATACACTCTAAGCGCCAGGGCATATTGGCCAAATGCCTGGTGGACCTCAATGGCCATAAACCAAAGGGGAGATTAGGGTATTACCCTGATCGGCCCGTGCATGTCCAACTCTGCCTGAAATCTCCCTCATGGGCACACCCAGAACATGCATTTCTCTGCAGTGGTGCTGCCGTAAAGACCAAACTATATTTATCACACTCAGGCAGACATATTCACACACTCATACAGTCACTGCACTCAGAATAAACATGCACTTGCACTCATACAGTCACATTTGCAGATCTACCATTACAAACACATAGACACACATACAGTCCTGCGCTCATTTCCATGTGGGACTGGGAGATAGTAAGAGGGAAGGGGAGCACAAGCTTGGAATTCAGCCACATAAGTCAGAAACAGCCTGCTGCTTGGGTGCAGTTCCTGTAAACTGATATATATGGGTCATGATCACACAATGGGAAAATAATAATGTAGGTTTTAAAGCACAGGCCTTCCTGGTCTGTCATCTTTGTAGCTCGGGAGCAAAGGCACATGCCCAGGTGTACCCCCCTGGATCTGCCATTGACAGGACAACTGCACCAAGGCTATTTAATTGAGGTGAAGTGTCCTGAGAGACTTTAGTGGTCCTTTAAAAGTCTGAATAGTTATGTGAATGTGATATTTTAGATTTTTTGCTTTGCCATTATGAGATATTGAGTGTAAATTGATATAAATTAATGGATTTACAAATTGTACTAAAAGACTGCCAAAGAAAAAATGTGGGGAAAAATTAAAGGGCATCACTACTTTCTGAATGTACTATGTACCAGGAAGAGGACATATGAATGTTGGTTAAAATCCAATTCTAAGCAAATAAAAACTGCATAATGGAATAACATATCTAGAATGGAATAAGAAGGTTAACACAATTTACAATGTATCTTATGTACGGTGTTGATTACAGTTCCAATTTTAATATTACTTTGTGACATTTTGCTATTCTATGGGATGAATGAATAGACCACTGGAGGATAGTATCTAAACATTTGTGCTTTTAAGCAGGCAATTTTATCAGAGATGCCATTGACCTTTATATTTTTGAACAAGTGTTCACTCTGGATTTATTTTATAAAGTAAATTAAAAATCAAATGACGCAACTTGATTTGAAACAACTCTTCAATGGAACTGTTTTTCTAACCTGTGTTCTGTAGGATTAACTTTAAAATTCTGTATTCAATTTAATAAAATCTCATGTTTAGTACATAAACTCTAACAGACACTTAAAAAAATACGCCAACCTATTTTTGTGTATATACACATTAATATATTGTAGAAAGTCCTCTTGTGTCTGTTCAGCTTCAGTGCCCTACCTGTCCTTAATCGGCCTCTGCATGTATGTAATACTTTTACAAGAATAATGTAGTCTGCGTTCAACTGCAATGTCATATTAAACTGTTATGTCCTTTTAGCAACAATTCTCAAATGCAATATAAATTCATATTTTGTGTCAAGGGCATGCAAAGATAAGTTATAGCTTATAAATAAATGAACTCTTGATAGGTCTATTACATACAGAGAGAGGACGGATTAAAATGTTATTTTCCTGAACACATAGAGCCTGTATAAATACAACTTCTGTATCAGGAAAGAAAAAGAAAAAATTGTATCCCACAAACTGTAGATGGCTTCTTTTTGTTCTTTATTGAGGTTCAAATTAAATGCAAACTTAAAGCACCATTAGTTTTAATTTTAATTCTGTAGTATTAATGACACTGAAGAGGTAGTGGAGTCAGGGATCCTGAATGCGCGGCAGTGTTTGTAAAACTCTTCAATCGCTCTGTCTCTGTGACTCTGTCCTCTCATGGTTTTCCTCTTATCTCTCCCAACGCTCATTCAGTGTATCCTTTGCCAAGGATATCTCCTCCCCTTGTCCTGTCTCGGTTGTTGTCCCCCAAGGCTCTGTCCTTGGTCCCTTCTATTTTCTCTTTATATTGCCTCTCTTGGCAAATGTATTGCCTCTTTTGGATTCCACTACCACCTGTATGCTGATGACACCCAGATATATCTCTCCTGCCCGGACCTCTCCCCTGCCGTCCTGCAACGTGTCACTGCTTGCCTTTCTTCCTCTCTTACTGAATGTCCTCCCGCTTTTTGAAACTCAATCTCTCTAAAACTGAACTCCTTGTCTTTCCTCCTCCTAATACTGATCCTCCTCTCTCACTCTCCCTTCAAGTCAGTGGTATCCACATAAGTCCACCCTTGCAAGCACACTGTCTTGGCATTATACTTGACTCTGGCCTCACCTTTGAGCCTCATATCCAGTATGTTGCCAAATCCTGTAGATTCTGTAGCGGAATGGGCTTTGCCACAGCACCTCTCGTTGTAATAGGAGCTGTCCATACCCTTTTGTTTCTTTATTTTCCTGGGATTGTAACTGTTCGTTACTTGTGAAAACAAGTAACAAGCTATCATTTTGTATAGTCCGTCTGGTTGTTCTGTAAGAACCTCCTTTTCAGCTATTTTCACTATATGGTTCGACAAACAAACTCAATACAGAACAAAAACAGGGGGTTGTTGCAGCGCTTCAGTAATCCTTGACAAGGTATTTGTGAAGAGAACCAGAGAAGGAATAATAGTGTAGTATTTAAAACTGTGGTGGTGATAAGTAAAATAAAAGATGTGCTCTCACACTTTCCTGGAGCTTCAATACAGCTCCTCTGTATGCACCTGGGCGGAATAATCCCTGCCTATGGATCAAGTGCAGAGGCAATTCTTCAAGTTATAGGTGTGGTAGGGGGTATCCTCATAAAAAACAAACAAATAAAAATCATATATGGTGAAGTATGTAGAGCTATGAAGCAAGGATAGGTAAAAACTATAAAATGTGCACTCACGTGTAATGGAGCCGTAAAACCTGGCTCCTCTGATAGCGCTTGAAGTGGTATGATCCCCACTCAAGGATACAGGTGTAAATGCAAATTCTTCCCTCCGTGTATATGTGGAGATAAGTAAACGAACCACAAAAGTGTACACGATAAAAAAGGAGTGTAAGCAGAAATAAATAATTTCAGCCTACTCACATGCTAATGAGCAAGTTCCATTTTGCTCAATCCAAAGCGCTTGGGTGGTATGATTCCCACCAGGGATATAGCTCCAAACAATCCAACAGCAGCAAAGTTAGGTCCAATTAAAAAAGTACTTTAATGTTAAAAAAATATAATAAAATAAATACAATATATAATAAAATAGTGATAAAAAAGTTATAAACAATACACTCGCGTTTCTCCTTGGATAGGCTTTATCAAAAGTGTTTTACAGAGTAAATGGGACCTGAGCTGCTTAAAAAAAGGTTAGGATTTTGAAAATCCCATGAACGACATTAGTTGAACGAACCAAGGTGCGAACCATGTTTTATGCATTTTCGTATATTTCAGACTCTCGAACGAAGACCGACCACACAGCCCAAACACAAAGAACTATTTTCGGCTTACACCTCGTGTGCGATCGGTAAACCTAAGACCTCCATAAAACTGTTGAACACTTGAACCGATCTGGGTGATTTTTCAGTATGTTGCTCCCCCAGATCAGGGCTATCAGGGGATGTCTGGGAGTATGATATGTTTTTGGGGCACTTCCAGAAATGTATGAAAATTGTGATTTTTTTTGTTTGGAGATAATTGAGTTGATGCAGTAATTAACTCAATTATCTCCTAAGGAGAGGGGAGGGATTGTGTGAAATGTATAAATGAGTGACTTATTACCTGACTCTGTGTTTATTGGTTGTTTTCTATTTTAACTGTGCCCAACAAGGTCCACCTGGGTGGTAACCTTTTGGGGAAAAACCTGCATAAAAGGCCAGCCTGGCCATTAAAAGTTAAGTTCTGCTCGTAATACTGTGTGTTGTCCAGTTATTGGGAAGGGTGATGGGATATTCTTGGATTATCTTATACTTATGCCAGCCTTCTTGAATTATCCTGGTTCTTCCTGAGTAGCTGTTAGAGTAACCAGCAGAGAAGAAGCCCTGCTACCACTAGCTCTCCACTGCAGATTCCAACTTAAAAACATAGCCTGCATCTGCACCTTTCTTACAAAAGATGATACCAAAGAGCTTGTTCATACTCTAGTAATTTCCAACATGGATTATTGTAACCCTCTCCTGATTGGTCTTCCCAAAAACCGTATTGCCCTGCTACAGTCTGTAATGAATGCCACCAGACTGATTTTCCTCTCTAGTCATTCCTCTCACATGCTACCACTCTGTCAGTCCTTACATTGGCTTCCTGTAGCCTATAGGAGTCAATTCAAAGTGATAACCCATACATATAAAGCATGAACAATTTTAGCTCCTCTTATACCTCTTCACAGATCCATAGGTATGCCCCTTCTCTGTCCCTCTGCTCTGCCCGTGACTTTCTTCTGTTCACTGCTCACACCCGTACGGCCAACTCACAGTTGCAGGATTTCTCGTGGGCGGCTCCCTTCCTATGGAATAGCCTGCCTACCCCCATAAGACTCTCACCTAGTCTTCAATCCTTTAAGGAGTACCTTAAAACCCATCTCTTTAGTAAAGCTTATGGCCTCCCAGAGTAACCTCCAATTTACATACCTGTCTCTTGCTCTCTCCTAAAGGGCAGCACTCTACTCTCTCCTCCATCTCTGCTTCACTCCCACCTTATTTGATTGATATTTTCTGTCCTAATGTGTTTTATACCCCACCTCCTATAGACTGTTAGCTCGTTTGAGCACTGCCCTCTTCAACCTATCGTTTCTGTAAGTTTTCTTGTAATTGTTCTATTTATAGTAAAATCCCCTCTCTCATAATATTGTAAAGCGCTACGGAATCTGTTGGCGCTATATAAATGGCGATAATAATAATAAATCCACTCCCAGGCCATACACTCTCTGTAACATATTTACAACAGTGAGCTGTATTTGATTCAATGGTGAGAGACGGAGGTTTCCTAACAGGGCAGTTAAAAATGGCAACCGTACCAGATGCTTTAGACCAAGAATACATTGTATGAATCCTCCCACATATATTGACTTAAAACCTTCCTAAAGCCAGCCGTATACTGTGCCCCAAGTCTAACCCTGAACCCTGTGTTCTATAATCACATTGTGACACCAAATATTTGATTAAATTAAGAGTATGACACAAACCTTTGTTTATAAACTCCACACCTGATGTATTAACCCCACTGCATTAAAACTGTGCACTGACATCATTACTCTATCAATGGGCTGCATAATTAAGTCCAAATTTGGCACATTAAAATGCCACTGTTTCAAATTATGTGATTGGAAGTTTTATTTCTCTCTCAGTCAGGGCCGGACTGGCCCACCGGGATACCGGGAAATTTCCGACATCTGGGGGCTGCGCAGGTATATGCCACCGGGTGGCCGGTCCGGTGGCACACTCAAAGGGGGCCGGCCGGCCGCGTTCTAGGCTGGAGCCGCCGGGCGGCAGCCTCACCGGTCCGGAGGCACTCCTAATGCTGAGGATTGAAGGAGGAGGGATTGTGGGAACCGCGAGGGAGCATGGTAGAGAGACATGCTCTCTCCTCCTTCAGTCCTCAGCATTAGGAGTGCCGCCGGACCGGCGAGGCTGCAGCGTGGAACGCGGCCGGCCCCCTGACTCCTCTCAGGTGGGTGGGGGGAATGGGGGGAAGAAAGGTAGAGGGTGAATAGATAGACGCAGGGAAGAAAGAGACAGAGGGAGAATAGAGAGACAGAGGGGGAGGGAGAGTGCCACAGGGAAAGGAGGAAGAAATAGAGGAGGGATAATAGAGAGACAGAGGGGGAGAGAGAGACACAGGGAAAGTGGGGAGAAAGAGACAGAGGGGGGAGAGTGAGACACAGAGGGAGAAAGGAGAGAGACACACAAGGGGAGGGGGAGAAAGAGGCAGAGGGGGAAGAGAGAGACTGGGAAGGGGAGGGGAGACATGGACACAGAGGAGCAGTGAGGGGGAGAAAGAAACATACAGAGGGACTGGGGGAGACAAAAAGGCACACAGAGTGGCTGTATATATCACTGGTGGATCCAGGGGGGGCAACGGGCAATTGCTTCCCCCCCCCAGAGGCTCTCCCCTGCTGGCCAATGCAGGGCTGGCACTGTCCAAGCGCCATGTGCCTTCACGGACCGGAGGGGAGATCAGAGATCTCCCTCCCCGTTCCACAGGCACCGTGCAGGCAGCCGGCAGGGGAGGGAGGAAGAGAGGACCCGGGAGCTCCTCCGGGTCCTTCTTGTGTGAGTACAGAGCGTTGTCGCGGTTACAGCGGCAACGCTCCGGCTCTCAGGAGAGTGAACTCTATCCCTGGAGCTACGGGCTAGAGTTCACTCTCACCACTGCGACCACCAGGGATTCCATTGCCCCACACACCGAACCTTTCACACAAACTGCACCCCTCACACATTGCACTACTGCTTCTATACCCTACTACAGCCCCATATCCCATCAGACCCCAGGTAAGTTGTCAAACTGTTCTTAAACGGTTTGACTTCTTACTCTGGGAGCGGGTCCCGGCACTCCTGGCACCATAACCACTACACAGAGCAGTAGTGGTTGTTGTGCATGGATTATTTCTTTAAATAATCTATAAGTGCCCCTCCCGAGATCAGGCTCTGGATCCGCCACTGATATATATATATATATATATATATTATATTTACACATATATTAATATACATGTATATATGCTTAATACACACAGAATGTATTTATTATATAATATGTAATGAGCAGATAGTGGCCCAGTCTTGTTGCTAGGTGCATACTCCAGCACAATAACATATTTAAAGTGAAGAGCGCACCCACAGGACTTCAAAATAAACAAGATAACGTCAATGTTTCACAGTTGTGCCCTACATACAGTCACCATTTCAGTCCCATTACCAAGCTTTCCTTAATATGTCAAGGTAGTTGGACTGAAACATTGGTTATATGGAGAGACACTCCAATCCAAATTAGCGCATTTATGGTACAATCCAAATTAGCGCATTTATGGTACAATCCAAATTAGCGCATTTATGGTGTTTTAATTTTACTACACTATATTTTTCTATGTTCATTCCTTCCTGTAGATTGTATTTTGTATATCTGTATTAAGAAGATTGAAGGTTCTTCTTACAATCTAACATTTGGTAAATTTATTCTATATATTGTAACAAACCACCTCTTTTACAGGTAGGGCTGTCACAGATCTTGCAGTAACCACCGCCTTCTAGGGTATATAAAGTCCAGGACACAGTCAGCTCGATTTTCCTTTTTCTTTATTCAGTAAGAAAACAGGTGCTTTAAATAAAAAAACAAACAAAATCCCTTGCTCTTACTTGAGCTCTTACTAGACAGGAAATTGCTACGCCTCTACATCATCGGATGTGGTCATTTTCTGAAGATAGTGGCTCGCCTGAATCGCCTTTGGCTGACCCTGGTATCCTCCATCAGGGTCTCCATTCAATTTTCCAAAGATAGCTTGGATTTCCTGTTGTAGCCCCTGGGTGACTTTTTGCTGCTCCTCACGGGCTACTTTAAACATCTCCGCTTGTGTCACAACAAGCTGTTTCACCAAGGACTCAGTGCACTCCATTTGTGTTTTAGCCAGGACTTTAGCACCATCTGCCTGGGCCAGCACCAGTTGCTGCAGGGCTGCACTGTTTTCTGCAGCTCTCCTGTTAGTCTCCTGTTGCACAGAGGTGGACTGGATCAGAGCCTTGATAACATCCTCCATGTTGAGCTTTAACTGACTCCTACCCTCAGGCTTACGTGGTTATGCCCGCATTCTCCACCATATGTAACAAACCACCTCTTTTACAGGTAGGGCTGTCACAGATCTTGCAGTAACCACCGCCTTCTAGGGTATATAAAGTCCAGGACACAGTCAGCTCGATTTTCCTTTTTCTTTATTCAGTAAGAAAACAGGTGCTTTAAATAAAAAAACAAACAAAATCCCTTGCTCTTACTTGAGCTCTTACTAGACAGGAAATTGCTATCTGCAATTGGGTGGCTTTCCCACTTACCAATTTCCAAACAAAAGAAATGTCTTTGCAATGAACACAGTTGTCATTCACTCTCCTAGCTGTCTTTTTCTCCCTCCCCCGCAGCAGGCTGCCCTCTTCATTTTAAAGGCCTGTCTACTAATTGACTAGCTACAGGTGAGTGTCAATTAGTTAACTCTAAAGTCAAATCTAAATTGTGGTTTGTTACACAGCAACTAGTGCTGTTGGAGCATTGGCCCATCCTACTCTCCAAATACTCTGCCCCAGGGATCCATACCATGTTTTGCAGAACCTCAGCAATGTAGATTGCAAACGCTAACATCTTTCCTGGGGCATTTAACTGAAAATTCTCAGGTCGCAGTTTAGCAAATCAGGCCTGATGTATCTTCCATCAACCACAATGCCACTTTTACGCTCACATATCCTCCCCCCCAGCTCATACCTATTGGTTTGAGCGACCATGGAAATCAGAGAGTGTACCCTCGACAGCCCATCAGCATTACCCTGTCGCAGACCAGCCCTGTGTTCCACAGTGAAATTAAAAGATTGTAAACTCAAAAACCACCTGGTTACTCTGGAGTTATTTTCTTTGTTCTGATACATCCATGTCAGAGGTGCATGGTCCGTTATCAAGCGGAACTTTCTGCCCAGCAGGTACTATTTTAGAGAGTCTAATGCCCACTTAATAGCAAGACACTCTTTCTCAACAATAGAGTAGTTCTTCTCATGCGGGTTTAACTTCCTGCTCAAATAAAATATAGGGTGTTCTTCACCCTGGTATTCCTGTGAAAGAACAGCCCCCAAGCCAATATCAGAAGCATCTGTCTGAACTATAAAGTCCCTGGAAAAATCTGGGGTCACCAAGACAGGGTGGCTACAGATAGCTTCCTTCAAACTCTTAAAAGACTCTTCCGCCTCAGGGCACCACTTAACTATGACCGGGGATTTGGCTTTAATAAGGTCTGTTAGAGGTGCAGCCATGGTAGCAAAATCTGGGATGAACCGCCTATAATATCCAATCAAACCCAGAAATGCCTTTACTTGTTTCTTTGTAAGGGGCTGTGGCCATTTTTGTATGGCTTCTACTTTGGCTTCCTGTGGTTTAACCAAACCTCTCCCAATAGAATAACCTAAGTACTTTGCTTCCTCTAAACCAATTGTACACTTGGAAGGGTTGGCAGTTAAGCCCGCTGAGCGGACAGCATCAAGCACCGCTTGAACTTTGGGAAGGTGGGATTCCCAGTCTGTACTGTGGATGACGACATCGTCCAAATATGCTGCAGCATAACGAACATGAGGTCTAAGAATTCTGTCCATCATTCGTTGGAATGTGGCAGGTGCCCCATGCAATCCAAATGGCAATACAGTGTACTGAAATAGGCCACTGGGTGTTGAAAAGGCTGTCTTTTCTTTGGCTCTTTCGGTGAGAGGGACCTGCCAGTAACCCTTGGTTAAGTCCAAGGTTGTTAGATAACGAGCTTTACCCAGTCTTTCTATTAACTCATCAACTCTGGGCATTGGGTAGGCATCAAATTTTGAGATGGCATTTAACTTGCGGTAGTCATTACAGAACCTCCATGTGCCATCAGGTTTTGGCACCAATTCAATAGGGCTACTCCAGTTACTCTGGGATTCTTCAATGACTCCAAGTTTTAACATGCTCTCAACTTCTAATGTTATAACCTCCCTCTGGGCCTCAGGAATTCTATAGGGCTTGAGATTAACTCTTTTCCCCGGTTCGGTTATTATATCATGTTTGATCACTTTAGTCTTTCCTGGAACTACCGAGAAAACATCCCTATTTCTTCTGATGAAATCTCTGACCTCTTGCTTTTGATGCACAGACAGAGTCTCAGATACGTTCACTTCTGGCTCTGCTATAGGGGGGCGGTTTTAAAGCAATCAGGATCTCCCTGTCCTTCCATGGCTTTAACAGATTTATATGATACAACTGTTCAGGCTTTCTTCTCCCTGGTTTTCTGACTTTATAATTGACATCACTCACTTTTTCTATTATTTCATAGGGTCCATGCCAAGTCGCAAGGAACTTATTCTCCACAGTAGGGACCAGAACCAATACCCTGTCTCCAGGTTGGAACACTCTGACTCTAGCATTTCGGTTATAGCTGCTTTTCTGAGCCTGCTGGGCTTCTAGCATGTGTTCCCTGACAATAGGCATGATGGTGGCCATTCTATCCTGCATTTGAGCTATATGCTCAATTACACTCCTGTGGGGAGTAGTCTCCTGTTCCCAGGTCTCCTTAGCAATATCTAATATTCCCCTGGGATGTCTTCCGTATAACAATTCAAAAGGAGAGAAGCCCGTGGAGGCCTGTGGAACTTCCCTAATGGAAAACAGTAGATATGGCAATAAAAAATCCCAGTTCCTTCCATCTGCATCAATTACCTTGCGTAGCATACTCTTAAGGGTTTTGTTGAACCTCTCTACTAAACCATCAGTCTGTGGGTGATATACTGAGGTCTTAAGATGTTTAACCTGTAAGAGCCTGCACAACTCTTTTGTGACTCTGGACATGAACGGGGTCCCCTGATCTGTCAGGATTTCTTTAGGGATACCCACCCTACTGAACATCAACATAAGTTCCTTAGCTATTACCTTTGAAGAGGTATTACGCAAGGGAATGGCCTCAGGGTAGCGAGTTGCATAGTCCAAGACGACTAATATATATTGGTGTCCCCTAGCAGACCTTACCAGTGGCCCCACTAAGTCCATAGCGATCCTTTCAAAAGGCACATCAATTATGGGTAAGGGTACAAGTGGACTACGAAAAGTCTTGAAAGGAGCCCTGTACTGGCACTCGGGGCACGAAGAGCAATAGTTTGTAATAGCAGTAAACACTCCAGGCCAGTAAAACCTTCTAAGGACTCTCTCTCTAGTCTTTTCGACTCCCAAATGTCCCCCTAATACGTGGCTGTGAGCCAACTTTAGTACTATATTTTGGTAAGTCTGAGGAACCAACAGCTGCTTAATGACGTCTGAATCCCTTTTTTCTACACGGTACATTAGGTCGTTTTGTACTTCAAAATAGGGGAACGGTAGGGCTTCTCCTGGCTGATAAGCAACCCCGTTCACAACTTTAATATCATTTCTAGCTGTCACTAAAGTGGGATCTTCCCACTGAGCACTTTTAAAATTACCTGGACTAATTCCAATATCAATTAGGTCCTTATCCTTGTCTGTAGTATTGGTAGACTCCTCACTAGTTTGAGCTGGGTTATCTCCTATTAATACTGGTTTAGGGCAGTACTTTCTCCTTTTTCTCATTTTTCCGTCACAGTGGTCAAAACCCAAGTCAATATCGGAAAAAGGGAACACATTATCCTCGGCCGATTGACTAATTTCTGATAAATTTTGTTTCCTCTTTTGTACAGCTGCCCATAATTCTAGAAAATGAGGAAAGTCTCTACCGATCACTACCTCATGGGCTAATCTAGGTACAACACCCACTCGGTACTTTAAATCCCCATACTGGGTTCCAATATTTACTTCCGCAGTGGGGTATTCTTTTTTATCACCATGAACACAGATAATGCCTATTTTCTGTACATGATCGGGTTTTACCCAAGGTATTATAGACTCTGTTATCAACGTTACCATACTGCCTGAATCAAGTAATGCTTTAGACATTTTTCCGTTCACAGTTACACAGCATTTATGTGGGTTATCATCATCGTCATTGGTAATAGTACCATAACAGTTAAACAAACATGAACGGGCTCCCTCATCTTTGTCCATATTGCATTCCATAGGTTCATCCCCCAATGGACAGTCTTTGGCCATATGACCAGCCTCTTTGCACCTGAAACATTTGACAGTGAAATCTGTCCACCAATCAGTTCCTCTCCCAGGCCTATTAGACCTAGATGCCCCCCTGGTGTTTTGTGTATATAGCTGCCGCTCTTCAGCTCCCCTTAAACCTTGAACAGTCTTACCAGGTCTTTCCGAATCATGGGGCTTAGGATTGCGCGGGTTTTCCTTTGAAGTAGGAGATAGCAGTTCTCCTGCAGCCATATATCTTTCTACCAAGGCAATCAGTTGGTCAGCGGTATGGGGGTCACTTTGGCTGACCCAGCGACGTAGGGCAGCTGGTAAACCACGCAAAAAACGGTCCATAACTAGGGTTTCCACAATGTGGCTAGCTGAATGGATTTCAGGTTGTAGCCATTTCCGTGCAAGGTGTATGAGGTCAAACATTTGGGAGCGTGCGGCTTTGTCTGAAGAATATGACCATGAGTGGAACCTTTGGGCACGTACTGCAGAGGTTACACCCAGTCGTGCCAAGATTTCAGCTTTCAATTTGCTGTAGTTACTTGCCTCGGCTGGTTCTAGGTCATAATATGCTTTCTGTGGCTCTCCACTTAGGAACGGTGCCAATATGCTTGCCCACTCACCAGCCGGCCATCCCTCTCTCTCAGCAGTGCGTTCAAATGCCAGAAGGTACGCCTCTACATCATCGGATGTGGTCATTTTCTGAAGATAGTGGCTCGCCTGAATCGCCTTTGGCTGACCCTGGTATCCTCCATCAGGGTCTCCATTCAATTTTCCAAAGATAGCTTGGATTTCCTGTTGTAGCCCCTGGGTGACTTTTTGCTGCTCCTCACGGGCTACTTTAAACATCTCCGCTTGTGTCACAACAAGCTGTTTCACCAAGGACTCAGTGCACTCCATTTGTGTTTTAGCCAGGACTTTAGCACCATCTGCCTGGGCCAGCACCAGTTGCTGCAGGGCTGCACTGTTTTCTGCAGCTCTCCTGTTAGTCTCCTGTTGCACAGAGGTGGACTGGATCAGAGCCTTGATAACATCCTCCATGTTGAGCTTTAACTGACTCCTACCCTCAGGCTTACGTGGTTATGCCCGCATTCTCCACCATATGTAACAAACCACCTCTTTTACAGGTAGGGCTGTCACAGATCTTGCAGTAACCACCGCCTTCTAGGGTATATAAAGTCCAGGACACAGTCAGCTCGATTTTCCTTTTTCTTTATTCAGTAAGAAAACAGGTGCTTTAAATAAAAAAACAAACAAAATCCCTTGCTCTTACTTGAGCTCTTACTAGACAGGAAATTGCTATCTGCAATTGGGTGGCTTTCCCACTTACCAATTTCCAAACAAAAGAAATGTCTTTGCAATGAACACAGTTGTCATTCACTCTCCTAGCTGTCTTTTTCTCCCTCCCCCGCAGCAGGCTGCCCTCTTCATTTTAAAGGCCTGTCTACTAATTGACTAGCTACAGGTGAGTGTCAATTAGTTAACTCTAAAGTCAAATCTAAATTGTGGTTTGTTACACAGCAACTAGTGCTGTTGGAGCATTGGCCCATCCTACTCTCCAAATACTCTGCCCCAGGGATCCATACCATGTTTTGCAGAACCTCAGCAATGTAGATTGCAAACGCTAACATCTTTCCTGGGGCATTTAACTGAAAATTCTCAGGTCGCAGTTTAGCAAATCAGGCCTGATGTATCTTCCATCAACCACAATGCCACTTTTACGCTCACAATATTTTTTACCTATTGGGGAGCACGTGTGTTGTGTGTATACATATATTCTGTATATGGAAAGGCACGTCTGCTTAAAATAAATCTGCACTCTTATTTTTTTTAAGCCTATATGTCCTTTTTTGCATGTTGGAGTAATAATTTTTCATTTTAAGTTCTCTTTTCTAACTCTGTATCTGCAAACTATACTGGTGCGACGCATTATGGAGCTGGTAAATAAATTTTTTCCAGGGCTGCTTTTAATTCCCAGTCCAGCCCTGCTCTCAGTATTGCAGGAGTCATGGGTCTAACAATTAGGCCAAAATTAGACATGGGGATTTTCAGGACTCTACTCCGGGCTCCAGACCCTGTTAGCCCCTCTCCAGAAAACCCCTGCTTAATAAGCACCCTTTTTATTTCAAAAGAAGCCTGCAACTACCTCTATGTACCTCCTGTGCCTGGAACACCCAGTCTGTGCCGAATCCACAAACACAGTGTCAGCACCCAGGAGGAAACTGAATATTGTCAACAAGCTAAATGTATCTTTGTTGGTTATATTGCTTGATATAATTATTATCTTATGCAAATGGAAGTTGATAAAGAAAACAAAAACAAAAGTATCTTTAATTAAATAATCTAATTTCTAAATACATTTATTGTAGTTTAAACACCGAGATCTGCATCAAGAATCCCTGTCGAAACACTTGCGATTCCCATTTTGTTTTTCCTACTGCCACAAAGTAAAGCTAATTGTGTATGACCAGTGTATGACTGCAGTATGTGTATGACTGCAGTAGCGCTGGTTTTCCCAAGGCTAGGAAGCCATCCCACCGCTTTCCACCAATTGTAACGGAGCTCCCTGTACCCCTGGCTGGGTACTTCCACCAAAGACCGCTTCCTAGATGGACCAGGGGACAGCCTCTAATGGCTGCTATACCAACAGCTGCTGAAGGTGGACTTAACCCTGCAATGCAAACATTTTCTTAACCCTGCAATGCAAACAGTTTCAGTTAAAAGGACAGGGATGTTGCACTCAGGCCAATTCATTGAGATGAAGTGGTCTGGGTGTCTATAGTGTCCCGTTAACTCCTAATATGAAGGTTAGGCAAATATTTTGTGAATATGGCAATTCTAATGATGTTAAGGCAGAAGCCATTGCTCAGTGCACTTTTCCTATTTTGTCTATAAGACATGTATCTTTTATAACTATATGTACCAGAATGTCCCCCAAGGAAGGGTTAACAGCCTCATATTCCTTGTTTAATGATGTCGTGATCTACTGCTTATTTGTCTCAGGTTGTTTTAACCATGTTTTACCTATTTAAACCTTGCTGATTGCTTCTCTCTCGGCACGGTTATTTTGTCCCCTGGACTGCCTGTGGTGTGTAAACCTGTTCCATACCGTTACCTGATTACTCATAGGGATTAACCTTGTGCCTTGCTACAATACCAGTAATAGACCTCAGCTGACAAGTCATGACCACTTATTATTATTCACAAGTCATTTATTTATACAGACTTTGCCTCAAGTTATCAACTCATGGTAAACTCCATATTTGCCTCATTCCTGTTTCCACTGTTTCATTATTATTATTATTATTATTATTATTATTATTATGTTATTTATATAGCGCCGTCAAATTCCGCAGTGCTTTACAATGGGTGGACAAACAGACATGTAGTTGGAACCAGACAAGTTGGACATACAGGAACAGAGAGGTTGAGGGCCCTGCTCAATGAGCTTACATGCTACAGGGAGTGGGGTAAAATGACACAAAAAGGTACTCCCTAAAGTTCCTTGTGACTTTGCCTCAGATGCTCAAATCCTCAGTAATCCTCATCATTACAGTGTTACTGCTTTCCCTGCTCAAAATACTCTTGTCTCATCAAATATCTTTACTGCCTCTACTGTCGATTGGGTGACACGCAGCTTTCTGTTTCTTCTCCACTCCAGAACTTCCAAGCTTTACTAGTAGGCCCCCACGTGATCCCCTATTCTATGCTGTTCAATGTAGATCTTCTGCTGCCCAAACAAAACAGTTACTTTGCTGACAAGCTGTACTGCTTCCAACCTATTAAACATAATCTTACTATTCTGAATAATTATTGAAAATTACACTAGCACTACCAGGAATCATGACAATAGGAGAGTCTGGCCACTTCATTGATAGCTGAGCAGTAGAAAATAACTAAAGTAGGACGATACGTAATCACTAAGTCCCAACCAGAACAAGACGCATATATGGTGACCTTGTTTTCATATTCCCAAATTAAGTGGGTATGTATAAAAAAATATTATTATATTATGTAATGAAATTGGACTTCTTATCATAAAGTGGAGCATAACATTTTCAGTCCGATAAGTACCAGATTGTTGGGAAAATTACTGTAAATCATCAAAAGCCTGGCATTTCAGTGGTCCATAGGGGGTTAAGGCAAGTGGTCAATTTTATTACATTTCCTTTGTGCAAGCAAAATGTTGTAATTTTACTTATAAACTGTAAAGTGATTAAAGGAAACTTTGGTTTTGTGCTGAATCTTACGTTACAATGTAAACATAAAAGTGCAATTCACATTCTAGAGAAAAGTAACTCTTTTCAAGTAATTGCCTATCGGAGTGCAAGCTGAATGTGCAAGGTCTAAGCTTTTCAAGGCTCTAATTAAATGTAGGCTATGGCATAGTATGGTCTCATCCCATGTGACATGTCTCATCAATGCCAGGAAGACATGATTTTTATAGTGGTCCCTAATGTGCTTGTACTGAATTAGGAACAGCTGCTTTTGTCACTAAGGCTTCATACCTTATTTATAGTTCTTCCGCCTGAATGTGTTTAGATAAATGAATGGACAATAGAACAGAGCACGACATGTCCTGCTAATGGGTTTTCAAATAAGCCTAATTGAGGGGCTGTGTTGTTCATATAACAATGAATAACATGATAAAGGCAAAATAATTGCATTGCATGTTGTGTCCTTTTGTTAACACAAAACTATTTGTCTAGCAATTGTCAGGTCCAGCTTTTTATTTAATAAGGTAATGTGGATGGTGTTGGGAACATCCATAGTTATATTCATAAACAGAATAGCATATTCTAACTCTACCTTTATACCTCTAACTATCTCATAAGAAAAGCCCTGCTAAAATTTTCCACACTAAAACCAAAAGTGCTCGATTTTAATTCAATAAAGCATCATTTGCTAAATAGAATGAAAAGAACCATCTTCTGGGTCGGTATCATTTGATACAAATAATTGGGTGTTCATGTTTGATGCGCATTATCCTTTGTCCAAATTCAGAGAAATAAATGAAAAGCTTAGTAAACTTCAAAATGTAATGCAAAACTATTTTGTCACATACAAATGTTAGCAGCTACAGACAGTGGTGGAACTAATGCAGGAAGAGGGCCCAGGAGCAAGGATTTTTTTGAGACTCCCTTTAGCATAAGGGTGGTCAAATGTAGAGCCAGAGCTATGGAACTCCCACGATTCTATGAAAGATGGGTATTTACCATTTGCCGTCCTTGCAGGGTTGTATTTTCGAGCAGTCTTGTGCATTTGAATGTAAGCAGGTTTTTGTATAGAGTGTGTGCATGTAGGGGTGTATTTGTATGTACTGTTGCCATTGTGTGTAGTGTTAATGCTTGGATTACATGGGTGTGTTTGTATGTAGTGTTGGCTTTTGCATGCAGGTGTACTTTGTGTGTAGTGTTTGTATTTGAATGAAGGGGTGTTTGTATATAATTTTACTGTTTTAATATAACGGCAATGTTTTGCATTGCAGGCTTAAAACAACAGGGACATTGAGATGATTTGGTTTGGGTGAGTATAGCGTCCCTTCAAAAAGACACTGTAGCAGACATCCCAAATCTCCCGGAACCTCTTTTAGACTTCCGCATTTTGAATATCCCAGAAATCACACACAATCTAATATACAATGCATGTCAGACTGTGCGTGTGTGGTCTCCAGGATATTGCATGATTTGCGGGCACCCAATAGTACTTACGAAACAGGTGCCTGGTCGGGTGCTGCCCTTTAGGAGCCGACTGGGCACCTGTGGTATCAGCCTGCTTCACAGAGAACAACCCAGGAGGAATAGAGGGAGTAGGAGGCTAGAGGCAGCTCGAAGTGACTGCACCACCACAGAAAGCAGCATGGAGGTGGTGGAGCTAGAGTGAGCTCCTATATGTGGTAGCTCCCACGACCAGAGCAAGAGCTAAGAAAAGCATTCAAATGTTTAGTCTTATAAGAAAGCAATAAAGTGTGTTTTCTTTTTGCCCTCTTTTATTACAGGCCTACTCGTTCGTTGGTTTCGGCACAACTCCACCAACTTTACACCACCTGGGGGCGTGGTTTGGCCGCGACTGAAGATGGCCGCTTAGAGAAAGAGCTCCGACCCACGCAGCAGCTATAGCGGGCTCACACATCAGCATGGCACGGATATGGGGCGCACTAAACGCCCAGACGGCTCCCAAACCCCCAGGAACCCGGCGACTGCCGCACAAACGGGTCCCATGGACGGGTACCTGGCTCCGGCGACAACCGAACACCACGTGGCCGCGGGCGCAAACATGGCCGACTCCCCGGCCCCCTCACCAACCTCAGAGCCGGCTGCACCCACGCTGGCAGAAATCAGTGCGGACATAAAAGCGATCAAAGCCCTAGCAGCAGCAATGGTCACCAAAACTGACATGCAGACCCTCTCTGACAACCTACACGCGGCGATCCGCATGGAGGTAAACTCCCTCAAGGCCGAAATTTCCACACAGGCCACCAGGATACAGGCAGCTGAAACCTCAGTACAGGCTATTGGGGAGAGAGTTGAGGCTTCAAATCTGGCCATACACAGGCAAGGCAATATCCTTTTACACCTAAGACGCCAAACTGAAGATCTTGATAACAGGGGCCGCAGATCTAACATAAGGGTCCGCGGCATGCCAGAACCCGACGGGGCAGAGGTCGTAGAAGCTACATTACAAACGCTGTTCCGCGACATACTGGGACCAGATGCACCAGACTCCATAACGTTTGACAGGGCGCACAGGGCGAATAGAGCACGCACGTCTGATAACATGCCAAGAGACATTATATGCTGCCTGCACTCCTACAAACTGAAGGAGAAAATAATGAACAAGGCCCGCGCAAGACCCACCTGGCGATTCAATGGCGCAGAAGTAGCTCTGTACCAAGACCTGTCTCCCCTTACGCTAGAGGCCCGCAGGGCCCTGAGACCCATCACTGCGCTACTCAGAGACAGAGGGATCCCGTACAAATGGGGTTTCCCCTTTATGCTTTTGGCCAGACATCACGACGACTGGTTCCCGCTACGTTGGCCAGAGGAGGTGCCCAGGTTCCTACAGCGCCTCAACCTCCCACCTACGGAGGTCACCGACTGGATACTGGGGCCAATGGACCAGAGGCAAGGAATCCACACCCCGAGCCAGCATCGCAGGAGGCGAGACATCACACCAAGGCGCCCACAGGCCCGCAGGCAACTGATACCCACAGACCCGGAGGAATAAGGTGGTGGCCCTCCCCTATTCTCACCAGGCAAGAAAGACCGACCACGACGAGCACAACATACCACGGCCTGCAGATGACCACTGAAGCCAACGCTATCCCGTGTACTGCAGAAGACAGATAAGTACTGTACGCACATACACACATTTGTGGGAACTTTTGCATGACCAAGTATCGCAACACATTCCTAGCATGCCCCTGGGGACGGGAGGCTATCCCGAGTTGATTGGGGAGGGGGGCCTGATGGGGGTGGTACGCGACACTGGGCTTGCTCGTGGGTGGGGGCCCTTGCAAGGACTATCCCACGTGTGTACATAGAACACGAACTGTATCGCTATATAAGACTACTGGTTAATTACGAGACTCTTGAACTCCTGAAATAATGTGGTTCCACTGATGCTACAAATGCGATTTGGTCGTGCCATAACATTAACTTAACTACTACCTGCAGCTCTAATTGTGAGATGGATGGAGGGGGTTGGGAGGCGAATAAAGGGACACATACCTATACATAGTTCTTGTTTTATTGTTAATGTAATGCAGGGCAGTGGCGGGTGGGATGGCTCTAGAGGTGGGAGTTTGGCTGGGTTACTAATGTGCCCTAGGGCTATGGGGGAAGTGGGAGGGAAGTGAGGAGTTACACTGGGACTAAAACTATGACTCTATTGGTAGCACATGGTCTCGGGGGTGGGGGGAATGCGGGTGGGTTTGGTGGGGCGGGGAGGTAGGGGGTTCATGGGAGGTACTGAGGAGTGACGTTATCTATTGGCTATAACGCATTAGAGAGGGAAATGTGTATCCCTTGCACTGCACAATAAACGTCAATTAGGAAGTTTGCACACATGGCTCCCCCTCCCCCCTCCCCGCAGACGGTTGGCCCCGCTCATGACTCTTGACTCTTGAACCAGGGGATCCGGGACGGGGACCACTGTGGGAGACGGGGAAACCCGGGATGCACTCCCCATGTAGCTGACCCAGCCCGCTGAAACCCACGACCCGAGCTAACCTAAAACAGACATGGACTACTCACCCAGACATAGGGAAGGACCAGCTGCCGCTCACACCGCACAAACCTACTGAATGTTAACCCATACCCCCATAAGACGTGACCGTACAGATCGACATTCTCATTTTCATTGAACTAGCCATTGATTTAAAATTAGTAACAAGTGGGACACGGACATCCCTCTGAGAGATCCACACACTATTACACCACTAGACTCTGAGCCTCTGCTGCCTACCTGGCAGTGACACTGGGCCTCATCGGTCTCACCACCACCCCGACTCATACCTGTGTAGACCAAATTACTGGGGGACCCAACACCGCGGCTGCCCTAGCTTGCTAGGGGACGGTACGGTCTTGTTATCCACCCAGCTACACAGGACCCCCCGTATTGTGGGGATAATTCCATTTCTTGTTGACGTCACGCCATTGAGCACTCGCACCGGGGGCCTCCTGGGACGGACTGAATTGGGAGTGGGCCGAGCCGCCCCCATCTCGTGGGAATTTTAACTTACGAGGGCTGTCCCTTCCTCTTCCTTAACTGTATTTGTATTCCTTCTCCCCCCCCCCCCCTTCTACCGGCAGTTGAAGGGCGCACGGGCTACTGGACTTGGAACACCTAAAAGCGACCACAGAAGCACCAGCGACCTCGTCCACACTCGCCCCATGGCATACACAGCAGCACCTCTACATGTCCTGACGCAGAACTGCCGAGGCCTTAACACGCCTGAGAAGCGCACACACCTCCTAAGAGAACTTCACCGCAGACGGATCTCCGTGGCAATGCTACAAGAAACACACCTCAAATCTTCCGATACCCACAGACTGAAAGACAGAGATTACCCAGTCAATTACCATAGCACTCACCCTGAAGCTCGAAAAGTAGGAGTGGCGATACTGATGGCCGCGAATCTTACATTCACTCTGCTGGACCAAAAGGCAGACCCTAACGGTAGGTTCCTTTTTATCAAAGGCCCGATTGCAGGAAGGAAATACACCTTCGCCTCTATCTATGCGCCAAACGCAAAACAGGCAATGTTCTTGTGCAAAACATTCCGCCAACTGGCAATATTTGCGGAAGGTTCGCTCATCATAGGGGGGGACTTCAACGCACCGCTTGACCCGTTGATGGATTCCTCGACTGGACACAGCAGCATACCTCAAACCGCGATTAGGGCTATAAAGAAGACCATGCGAGACTTGAGATTAGTAGATGCGTGGCGGACCATACACCCGACAACCCGGGACTATACACACTACTCAGCCATACACAGGAGATACTCGCGCATTGACTATGTCCTTATACAACAGGCAGGGCCGGATTAACATAGGGGCTGATGGAGCTGCAGCTCCAGGCCCAGGCCCATGGAATAGGCCCATTGTAAAAAAAAAAAAAATTATTTTTTTTTTTTACATTTTTTTTTTTTTTTTTACAGACTACTCTTAGGTTTACCACTTGACTGGTATTTTAAGGCACAGCTGGTATTGGAGGCTGCCTGGCCATGAAGGTACTGCAGTAATACCAGCAATACAAATGCAAATATTTTTCTCCGTATAAACGGAGAATACTCTGCAATACCAGCACCGGCCAGTAGGGGTCACTGTGTGTGGAGAGAGGCAGGGATAGAAAGTTACAGCATCTCCCTGCCTCTCTGCCTCTCTCTGCTCACTGATCCGCGGGGGAGCAGCTACACAGCACAGAGAGTCCAGACAGCAGCTCCCAGCCTGCAGAGACAGACTACAGCTCAGGTATGTGAAGGATGGGGGAAAGGCAGCAGGGAGACATGGGGACACATGTCTCCCAGTGCCCCCATGTCTCCGGGTCTCTCAGTGTCCCCATGTCTCTCAGTGTCCCCTAGTATCCTAGTGACACGGTACACACTGAGACATGGGGACACTGGAAGAAATGGGGACACAGACACTGGGAGACTAGGGGACTGGACGACATGGGGATATTGACACTGTGATACATAGGGACACTGATGCCAGGCTGGCCTTCCAATTCTTTGGACAGACATGCCCCCTTTTTGGGCATGTTCGCCCCTTTTGGCAGTTCTGGTCACGTGATTCGCATCAGTGGTGCACCCTTTTACCCCGCCCATGGACACTGCTGTTATGGGGTATGGATTTACTTGAAAGATGAAAGCATTAATTAGATAAAGAGATTAGCATAGAGTATGTGTTTTCTTATAGCTGCATCCTTTGAGTTTTTGCTCCAACACCAACTCCATCAGATACATGACTCTTGAGAGGTATGACTGTTTTAGTGTTTTTAGTCGATAAGTTTCTGTAATTAGGCCCCATCATAATTGTCAGCACCAGGCCCACTGGGCTCTTAATCTGGCCCTGACAACAGGAGGGCCTACAATACTTACAGTCAGCTACAATCACACCGACACCATGGTCGGACCACGGCGCAGTGTCCATGAAATTGGACTCCCCGCTGTTCAGGCCCACTAGGACAACGTGGAGGCTAAATGAGTCGCTCCTGTCGGACCCGGAAGTGCAGGCACTCTTGACAGAACAGCTCACCAACTACTTCAGTGAAAACGACACGGAGGATGTATCGAAGGTGACGCTATGGGAAGCACACAAGAGTGTACTTCGAGGCCATCTCATACGGATTGCTTCTCGTAAAAAGAGGGAATCGCAACAACAAATGCTGGATCTCACCGACCGGATCTCCCGACTTGAAGCACAACACAAGCGATCGCAACTAGAAGAGCATTATCGTTCACTCCTGGATGCTCGCAGACAATTGGCGGAACTGGTAGCCAGCAAACATCATAGGGCGACGCAACGATCCAAAGCCTTCTTCTACATCCATGCCAACAAAGGTGGGAGACTCCTAGCCCGCATGATCCGACCCCAACAAACCAGGGCGCAAGTACACGAACTACGGAAGACTGACGGCACACTTACACAATACCCGGAGGCAATTGCCACTGAATTCTGTAAATATTACCAACAATTATATAACTCCACGCAGTCACCCCCAGATGCCCGCGGAGCAGAACTACAAGACGCGACAACGCGCTACTTACAAGGATTTCAACCTGATGCCTTAACATCGGCAGAAGCGGAACTACTAGAGGTCCCGATCACCACGGAAGAGGTTCAAGCGGCGATTAAGGCAGCGAAGAAAGGGAAGGCTCCGGGACCAGACGGGCTCTCGGCGGGATACTATAAGCTATTCAGAGATATTCTGACTCCACACCTAATGGCAGCCCTCAACCGACTTCAACAAGGAGATAAATTCCACCAGGAAACACTAGCAGCTACCATCACGGTGATCCCCAAACCCGGCAAAAACCCTGAAAACTGCAGTAGCTACCGGCCGATCTCACTTCTTAACGCGGATGTGAAGCTTTTCACCAAGATCCTTGCCACCAGACTACAACAGTATGTACCGCGCTTAATACATCCAGATCAAACTGGTTTTGTACCGGGAAGGGAAGCCAGAGATTGCACACTCCGAGCATTTTCCATACAAGCACTAGCCCTTAGAGAGAAATCGGGCCTACTAATGCTCTCAACGGACGCCGAAAAGGCTTTTGATCGGGTGAATTGGGACTTCATGATGGCGACATTACGTAAAGTGGGACTAGGAAGTGGGATGGTGACTTGGATAGAGGCGCTTTATACAGACCCCAGTGCCAGAGTGAGGGTGAATGGCGCGCTTACGGACGCCTTCGCCATTCACAATGGCACTCGGCAGGGCTGCCCATTATCGCCACTCCTGTTTGCCATCACGCTGGAACCATTTTTGGATAGGGTGAGACATACGCCAGAGATCAGAGGATTTAGGCATGGGAACCAGGAACATAAGGTAGCTGCATATGCAGACGACATGCTCTTCTTTGTGAACGACCCAGCTAAATCCTTGCCGGCCCTGATGCGAGAATTTGACGCATATGGCCAGTTGTCGGGGCTGAAGCTTAACTTAACTAAATGCGAACTATTAGATGTCTCAACTACGACGACTATAGGAGAGCAAATCAAACGCAAATATCCCTTCCATTGGTGCCAAGACCAGATGCGATACCTGGGAATCTGGATGCCCAGAAACTCAAAAGAACTGTATGCCAGGAACTACACCCCCCTTTTGCGCACAATACTAAACGACCTTAAGAGTTGGAACTACGATCACATATCCTGGCAGGGTCGTATATCAGTGATTAAGATGAACATTCTCCCACGGCTGCTCTACTACTTCCACACCATTCCCTGGCACGTTCCACCAGAATTTTTTACGTCTCTTAAGTCGGCGGTGATAAAATATGTCTGGAAGGGAGAAAGGGCACGGCTCAGTTTTGACAAGCTATGCCTACCTAAGAATTGGGGGGGCCTGGCCCTACCGGATATCCGCAAATACTTCCATGCCGCGGTACTGCAGCGGATCAGGGACTGGCATACAGCGTCTGATAACAAACTATGGGTGGCACTAGATAGAGAAGGCATGAACAAAGCCCTTTACAGGCTCACATGGCAAGGCTCGGCGGATGTAACATCGAAACTGGGCGCTGAATCACCCATCACACAAACGCTAAAGACGTGGTCTCTCATAAGACGAAACCTACGTATCTCCCCACAACCGAGCCCCCTGATACCGATAACTCATAACTCGGAGATAGGTGGAGGGCTCCACAGATCTTCCTGGCCAATAGAGGGAAACAACGATTATGTCCCGATATACGAGGTCCTAGGCAACTCTGGAATACGGAGCATTCAGGAATGGAGTGGAACACCGCATCCGACGCTAATGCACAGATTTCACTACGCTCAATTACGGCATTTTTATTATAACCTCCCCAACAGGGTAGCACTACATAGAGAACAGACGTGGTTTGAACGCCTCTGCACGACCGGCTCCGACGCGGACGGCAGAGTCTCAGTCATCTATCAACAGCTTATAACAGGAGATCGCACACAAAACACGGCGTTCAAGAGAAGATGGGAAGAGTTGACGGATAGGACGTTCACTGAAGCACAGTGGGAACATATACTAATATTACAACACAAAAGCTCCATAAGTACCAACTACCAGGAGGTCAACTTTAAGCTACTCTCCCACTGGTATAGGACTCCATCTCTACTACACAGGATATTCCCGGGTACTACAGACACCTGTTGGAGATGCGAAACCCACACGGGCACAATAAGACACATCTGGTGGGATTGCGCAAAGATTAAGCCGTTTTGGGAAGATATACAAAGGGAAATGACAACCATCCTGGGAGACCTACCTGACTTCAACATAGAAATGGCCCTACTGCATCACACGGAAGGCTCAATAGCCCAATACAAGCGATCGATAATTCGACACCTACTGAATGCGGCAAAGGCATCCATACCTGCTAAATGGAAACAGACCCAACCACCGACTGTGACAGAATGGCTTCAGAGGGTAGAAGACATACACACGGCCGAGGCACGATACGCAGAACTACTCGGACGGAGCACCAATCACGTCGCCACCTGGACCCCGTGGTATGTATACCTCTCTCGACCGGGAGCAGGAGGAACATAACGCACGCCATTGTACACAGGGTCCAGGGATGCCCGGGCGCACGTCGACGCACGGTGCCACTTTTACACCCTACCCTCCCTACCCTCCTTCCTCTGTCCCCCCCCCCTTCCCCTTTCTCTTTCTCTCACTATACAATGCTTCCACTCAAGCCCACGCGACCTACTTCTAGGACACCGTGGCGGCGGCTCGGGCTGGGCCCGAGGAGGTCGGGAACAGGGGCACCCGACTGCGAGGAGGCACGAATTATAGGTATGGAATGTAGTAGATTTCAGGAAGGCGAGCCAATGTCATCACTAAAGGCTAACTGACGAAACAACTAGGGAACTGAACATACACAGCAATAACCCCACTGACAGGGGGACGGGAATATAACATAAACCCTGCAATACTCCAAGGCACCACATCAGGCTTCAGACTGTAGGACTACTACGATAGACGGACATACCCAAACCACTTCTGTTGCACAGGCGACTCCTGGAATTCTCTTCTTTAGGAGATCCCTGGTTAAGAATCGGATTAGAGGGGTGGCGTTCCTTAACTGTGAAACGTATGAGCTTGGAACTGACAATCTTAATTGCACCACAACACACCTAGTTCAGCAAATACCTACATATCTCCGACACTACGCCCAACTGGGGCCACGTAGGATCTTACAGCTCCATGTGCCCAACATAAACATGTTTGAGATTGAAGTTATTATCTAGTTTCGTAGCCATAAGGTCTATATGCCAGGTTCCTTAGTGGGACCAAGGAATGGGGCCCTGAGATATCCCCTGGTTTAAACCCGCTTGATCGATTACTGATGTTACTGAAACTGTTTTGACTCGTGAAGATGCACCTACCTATAATTGTTTAAATTGTTTAATTTGCTACAATTGCTTATAATTTACTGATTGATTAACAGCTGTATAATGCTTGCCGTATGTTAGATAATCAGAAGACAACAACGCTTACTTTCAGTGTTACTCTCCGAACTGACTATACGTATTTACACTGTTGTGGTGTAAGTATTTTTGTGATTCTGTACTCACCTGATTGTCCTAATAAAGAATTTACAAAAAAAAAACTTTACACCACCTACCATATTCCATAATCTATTAAATTCTGACCACACGTAGGAAGGCCACTTTTGTGGGAGGAGTTATTTGCATATTTAAATGCAAGGCTCCTACTTACCTATGCCGATCTCGCTGGTTGAACCCACCCGCCACACCCCTATACATATTAATATTACAATATCCTTGGTAGGCCCTCTTTTATTACAGATGACCTCCATCGGCAGTGTTTGAGCTGGATGCTGACGAGGCTGCTCCTATTCTGAAGGAGTGTCCGTAAAAGGAAGAGGGGTTGTAGCCTAATCTTAACAGCAGAGTTCTGATGTAGAAAACGAACTTGGGTGTGGTGAGAGGTTGACCGTGGAGTAGTAGTCGTGGAGAGTTAGGTGGGTGACTGTGTCGAATGATTAGAAAAGAGTCTAGTATTTTAACTGGGTACCAGTTGTTTCCTGTTAGAAAGAGGGGGATTGTGGGGGGTGGTTGGTCTGATTAGTTTTTGAGGTTTGAAGTGAAAGAATGTAATAGTCATTGTTTTTAACCAGGTGAGAAAATTTTAAGCTAGTATTGGCATCTGAATGGCATATGACAGTAAACTATCTGGGTCTTAGGAAGCCGTAGCAGGCAATGAAGATAGCAACCTTAATGATTGAATTAGTCTGTGAATCATGTCTAACATGTCACTGAGTCTCCGGAATATAGGGCCGTCTATAGGTAGTCTACTGGTTGTAGGGGGGTGAAGGGTTTTGTGATGCCTTTGAGAAAAATTTTTATGGCATAAGAGGATAGAAAAGGCGGGTGATTGGGAAAAGTGGTGAGAACGTGCTGTTGTGTGCCTGTGAGATATAGTTTGATGGTGTTGTGTGATAATTTGAGATGTAAGTGGCAGAAGGAGGCAAAAGCCACCATGGTCTCTATAGAAAAATCATTTTGTACTTTAAATTCTGCCAGAAATTTTTGGAAAATGGTTAGTGCTCTGGCATAAGTGGTCTTGGTGTTAGCTGTGAGTGCGTTGTGTGTAAGTGATTGGGCGTGTTTTAGCAATTTAGTTAGTCCATAATTTATTCGTGGAATGTCGGTATCCTGGATGGTTGGTTGTTGGCGGAGGAGTGTACCTTGAAGAATACCTGAAAACAAGATTGTGAAAGTGATCAGCTGCAGTGTTATTTTTCCCCAGGATGTGTTCGCAGACTAGGTAGAATTGTGATTTGGTGGACGAACCTCATGATTATTAGTGAGGAGGAATGTTCTTTGTTGATTATCTCGCAAACTGCCGTGTTGTGTAACACTTAACTGCCTTGCCGGTCCAGAGAGGGCCCCTAGGTATGGGCTGCTAACACAACAGGGTAGATTTCAAATAAAGCCGAGGTTTCTCTAAAGGCCGGCAAGGTAGCTGTCTCCATGGGCCAGTTGTCCCTGAACCAATAGTTGCCAAATATTGCAGGGAATCTGGTATGGGCTGCTGCGTCTGTCCAAATTACTGGGGATTGCTCAGATAGTGGGGGAATAAACATGAGAGGCCATTCCATTCTAGAATAAAATTCTTCCACATGAGCAAATCTGCCTTGGCTGGTGGGTTGATTGTGATAGTACCCGTGTCTGGTATTCCGTGTAAGAGACACAGTGTCAGGGTGGCGGTCCGGTGATTTTGTTGTTTATGTGATGAAGTGCACTTGTGGCCTTCTTTATGTTGGGCAAACCAGTCAGAAATTTAAGATGAGATTTTCTAAACATAAGTCCACGATTCGGACTGGACTGACTGACTTGCCCATACCGTTGCATTTTGTTGAGGCGAGACATGGTGTCTCACAACTTAGATTCCAGATTTTGGAACAAATTATTGAATCACCTAGGGGGGAAACAGGAATAGGAGACTTCTATTACGTGAGACTTTTTGGATACGGGAACTTGATACATTATACCCAAGTGGCTTAAATTGTGAATATGATTTATCTATGCTCATATAAGGAATGTTTGTTTGCTTTTATATTTTATGTTTTTAATTGAATATTTTTGTTTTACAGGATCTCTTAGATAATTGGTGCTGGTTTCTTTGACACCCCTTTTTTTCGTTGTAACATGGCATGATACCTTGGAACTTTCAGGGACTACTAAAATATGGACACTAGTTGTTCTTCTTTCATTGCACTGTAGTTGCTTACAATTGATTAACACTTTTCACTTTAGTTGTGTATAACTATTAACACTTCTCATAGATGTATATAATTATGGTGTTATTGTATTTTATTGTTACATATTGTGATCACTACATTATTTGTTTCTACATATAATCTTTTTTTCTGGCACTTGCACTTTATGATTGCTAATCTGCACTTTATTCAAGTACACTTATAACATGCTAGTGATCTTAATTGTACTCTAGCACTTAAGATTTGTGAGTTATGCATTTGCACATTAGATATTCACTTTCTCCCTGTCTTCTATATAGGTAACATTGATTGATAGCCGATGAATATAATCAAATAGGTCATTTTTTTCTTAATGTTTTTTGCTGGGATTAGTAGTTGATTATACAATTTACATCTTTACTCTAGATGGGGCTCCTTTGTTCCTAGGAGGAGGAGAACATATACTCTCTTTTTATTTTTTATTCCTTAACTTTATATTTATTTTTATATTTTAGTTACTATTTATTATTTATTATTGATTATTTTTTATTATTTTTTATTATTTACTAGTATTTAGTATGTATTATTTATTATTTACTACTTTTTCATTTTATTTGATTTTTTTTTTTTTTTAATTTTTTATTTATTTTTATTATTTTTTTTATTATTTATTTATTTAATTTTTATTTGTTCTTATTCTTTTCTTTTTTTAGTTTTCTTATTTCTACTTTTATTTTATTTTATTTATTATTTATTATTATAGTTGGAGTACTCATACTCTACTTGCTAGATATAGGCATGATCTATGATTAGCTTACTGTATGTAATATATCTAGGGATCACATGGAGTCCTTGTGACAGGTTTTGCACAGTATCTATGCGCTGTGTATATGTTTTGTTTTAAATATTTTTATTGTTATCACAATATAAATGCGGGTTTCAAGTATAATACGGTTAAAGCGGGTAGTCGCCTACGCAGAGGCGTGCTTATTAAAGTTTCAGTTAACATGGGGCAAACATATTTGTCTGAATATCATGTAATTGCCTGCGCAGAGGCGTATGAGTCATCATAGGCATGTAGGTAGGCAGTAGTAAGACAAGCGGGTAAACGAGGGCAGATAAACTAAGAGTCAGCGCCAATGAACAGAACAATGTATAAGCATTATCTCTTATCATTTTTGCATCATTAACAGCAGGAGCATAGTTAACACCCTGTATCATGTTAGTGCCTCACGGCCATGGTATGAGCTAGTCGTTTGTCGTGTAACAGCTCTTAAGTAGCCATGATGCATGCATGCAATAATAAAGGAGGCATATTGGTTAAAAAACAACATTGATAAACATATTTATACGACTATAGTAAAGGCCATTAACGGCAGGTATCTAAACAGTTGTTCTGTCTATGTTTCGAATGCAGAGTGTTAAGAACCTTTGCGTGTCAGACAGTGTATAAGCTGCAGTGCTAGTGCTATCAACATTTCAAACGCATTCTAATTATTGGGAATTGCCTGGCATCGTGTATAGTGAAGCTATCTGGTTTTCCAGTATGCAGAGATATGCGACTTTACAGCTTATCATGTAACTGGCAGCTATTATGTATGCGGCAATAGGCAGCGTCGGTCTTTGGCCCCTAGGGGCAGTATAGCATAGACTGGGTTCCTTTAGCATTTTAAGTTAGCATGGTAATGGCAAATTGGCATCGAATAGGCATAGTAAGTAAAAACTGAATGACATTGTAGTGTCCTGTTGCCCAGTCATTAAGGTGTTTCACCAGTTATCGTTCCATGGAACTAGTTTAAGAGTCTCTCCACTGGAGGTGGCGATGTAATGCCTGATGTGAAGCACTGTCCAGCGCGGGGCCAATGGACCCACCCGGTATAACATTGCCGTGGCCTCTTGCAGGCTTGTGTCCGGGTGTATATGCTTGTCTAGCTGGTTAATCAGTGCAGGGCCCCTCCCGCCTCCCCGGTGTGACCAACCCCCCCTTTGTTCCACTCCAGGTCTGCTCCGGCCGGTCGGCCCGGAGAGTAGCAGTGCTGTGGGCACTCAAGGATAGCAGCAGCCCGGCAGACTCCCACCCCTGAAAAGTCCTCGGGCCCCTCGTCCCCTGCACCTCCCCATCACCTTCAGTTCCCCGGTGAAGCCCCAGCTCCGTTGTGCCTCCCCCTTCTCCGGTCACATACTTGTCGCCGGTGTTCGCCTCCCCGGCTACCGGTACGCCGGGGGTCCAGCTCGCCCCGGCTCCACAGGGCTCTCAGAGTTGGGGGCAGGCCTCCCTGAACCACCACCAAATCCAGGGGTTAGAGCCGGCTCCGCGTCGACCTTTCTGCTGCCCAGAGGGGTCCAACTGTGGGATCTGTCCCCCCGGTAGGCCAGGGCGACCCCGCCTGATTCCCAGTAGTGTGTGCGCAGAGTAGCCATCTTGGCGCCACGTGGGAAAGGGCTCCCCAGTGTGTAGGTCCTCCGCCTCCAGTCTCCGGAGTGTTGACTCGTGGGCCGGGATCACCCCCGCCGGCCCGAGGGGGGGGGAAACGGGGCCGGACCCCCTCCTCTCCCTCAGCCATCCGATCTCGTGGCTCCTGCCGTCTCCTTGTGCGGGTATGTCCCATGGGTCGTGCGGCTGTGGCTTAGTGTGTCTCTCCCCGCTCAGGGCTTGTTTTTGCCCCTTCTCCGGATGGGTTTTGGTGCAGTGTTGTGGCGTTTCTTGTAGCGTTTTTTTTTTTTTTTTTTTAATTCTTTATTTTTGTCGTGCAATTGAATACAACAGAGCTTGGAGTGCCACAACAACAGTCTCAAGCGCGAATACAGAGACATAATATAACATGAGTATGGCATGAAAAAGACTTGCACATTTTTAAGTAAGTAATTTTTAAGAGTAAGTTTAAACTATGATTAGGCTTAGTCAGCATATTAGCTAGTCTGTTGATGTCACAGGTCATATAAACATTTAGAGTGAGTGATACTGGCTAATTCTTAGCTGTTATCTCTTACATTAGAGTGAGTTACGCTTGCTTAGTTTAGGCTGTTAACAAGGAACGTATACTAGGGCACAAGTTATAAGCCGTGTGTGTCAAAGTAACAGTAAATAAAATAAATTGATTGGTGCTTGACAGGTTAGCTATGTTAGCGTAGTTATAGTGTATGAACAGTAACTTAGCTGTAAATGCTCTAAATTATGCTGGTACAATATATACATCATGTAAGTAAACTAAAGCTTTGTGAATAGACAATAATCGTGAACTAAGTAGGCTTGTCTTAATTCACAATAACATTACATTTTTAACCAAGGTAAATACTAATACGCTTAATAACCGTGACTGTCATAATGCTAATAGCATGCGGTATAATACATCGTCACAACATTGGTCTACTGGCTGAGACATATCCCGCAAGTTAACCTCAGAGTAGACTGCACGTTTATATTATGCGGTTTGCGCCCTTCTACGTTTAGGCTAAATGTATGCAAGTTACGACAGCTTATTAATAAGTAGGAGCTTAGGGTAAAAACAACAGAGTGATTTCGCTTTAAATGACAGGCAACCATCAGGTTAACTACGTGACTAAACAGGATAAACTGTGTTATTAAGCTGATCATATAGATGTTTGGTGAGCTTTGTAAGCCTATTAGGGGCAATCAAGGGCCAGTAAAGCAATTATGTTAGAGTGTATAACCACCCTAACCTGACACAGTGTTGGCGTTGCTGAACCTTAATTATAAACCTGCTGATGGTCATTTGTATAGTTCTCTTGGCATGTATGTGGGCAAAGAGTGTGAGAAGTCCTGCATGCCAGTCCATATGCGCCTAGCCGATGCCCAGTCTGGGGGCCTTGCCTGCAGCTCTGGGATGAACGTCTATGATGCATTCCTGCCGTGCTCCAGTGCCTCGTACCCATGCTTGTATGTCACGGCGGTGAGTAGCGCGGCTACGGCCCGATCTCCGTGTGTGGCCCGCTTCTGTGAAGACAGGGTAGGACGCAGAGGCGACGGCTCGCCGGGGGCGAGGTAAGTTTGCCCTCCTGCCCCAAGTCGGTATGAGGGTTGTCACCTTTAGCCCACGGACCCAGTCTCCTCTGTGGCCCGAGACTCTTCCGGAGCGGGGGTGGCGGGGGGACATGGTGGTTAGCCGTCGTCTGCGGTGGCCGTCCCTCCTTCTGTGTAGGCGGTGTCTTTGGGGCATGCCCCTGGTGGCTCTCGGCCCAGGTAGGCCGGTACCATGAGGTGCAGGCTTGTCAACTAGTGCTAGGCCCGAGGGGGTCCTCCCCGCTCTCCGGCCCTCGCCCCTCCGCTCCTCCACTCTGTGTTGGAGCGGCACTGTGAGCTGGCAGCTCTCCAGGGTTTCCCAGAGCTTACGGAAATGCTCATTCAGCCGCTGTAGTACACGGTCTACAGAGCTGAGGGCTGCTGTGTGCTGCTCGTGAGCCGTCCCACTCGGCCAGGTCGCAGGCGCCATCTTGGTTCGAAGCTCCATGCTTGGTTAGGCCCCGTTGCAGGTTTAAAGGTAGGTGCCTTGTCGCTTGTTTAAGCAGTCGGGTAAAGACCGGGATAACCCCCGCCGGTCGGGGGGGGGTAGGAGAATGCACAGGTTAGTGGAGCGCGAAGATCGGTCGCTTCTCCCCAGCTCCGGGTCAGCAGGCCGCAGCGGTGGTTCACCGGTCTTTCGCTGTGAAATGTCCCGATTAGGGCGTTATTTGTGTTGCTGGGTCCCCTCTGGGCTATATATCGCTTTTTAATGAGTGAAGTTGCAGGTTAACCGGGGTTAAAACCTCCGAAATTGAAGATTTCTGCAGGAGCTCGGGACACAAGCGTCTGCTCCCCATGCTGGCTAGGCTCCGCCGCTGTGTATATGTTTTAAAACAAAGTCACGCTATTTTGGACATGATGCCGATCTGTTTTCAAGGAAGTGCCGTGCGTTCCAGTGATGTCATCTGCGTTTCCCAGACCCGGAAGTGAGCCGCGGTCGGAAGATAGTGGATTTATCCTATTATTTACTCGTTTATTTAGTTAATATCCTTTTACTTTTCTGTTCTCCTCTACTCCTGGACACTTATGGGTAAGCTACCTAGGTAAACATCTGGGTATAATTATCTACCTTTTATGTTGTCATGGGATATTCTTATTTTTATATATCTTATACTATCCCTAGCTATTTACACAATTATATAGTTGATTTTGTTTTTTAACTGGTGTTTGACATATTAATGTATGTTGAATTTGATACAATGAATGTTCTCTGTGTTTGCTTTGTAACATTTTTCTGATATATGTTTTTTAAAAAAAAAGAAAAAATGTCCTTGGCTGTATCAATTAACAACTTTTGTTAATTAGTTAATTAAATCATGGATTGATTTCCTGTTTGTCATTTGTTTGCTATATAAGCACATTTTTCACCTTGTGGTGTCAGCTTGAAAAAGACCTGTTGGTCGAAACGTTGCTTGGCGTTGCATTTTTCCCAATAAATCTACATACGGCTTTAATTTGGAGTGCCTGTGGTCTTCTCTTTTTCAGGACCCAGACACTGTCCGGGCGGCGGTGCGTGGACCGTGACCCAGTATGCCTGATGTTCAGAGTAGGAGTCACAGTGTGGAGGTGGACAACCAAAAAAGACATACCTGCAAGAAAGGGCAGAAACCTTGGGGAGCTGCCTGCAGGACACTGAAACAAAAGGAATGATGGAAAAAAAACGGGTGTGGCAACATAAAACAAACATTTAAAGGAAACCTGGAGACTGGGAATCCCAGGCATGGATTACAGGAATGAACCAAGAAATCCCAGCAATAAAGAAAACCAGACAGACTAGAAAACCAAAAAAACAAGAAAAACAAAACAAGAATTGTAAAAAGAGTACTGGATACCAGAAGCCAAAGCCAGACATCTCCACAGAACAGAGCAGGATGTGACATAACGCCCCTCTTAAGGAGCAAACTCCGGACGCTCCAAACAGCTCCCAGGCAGAGACCAGGAATGGCGAGTGGATCCTGCAACAAAGTCCTCTTGACTTCCACGGTGGCAAGGATCCCCCGCCGGAGAGGCCTCCTGCATAGCAACCACCAGAAAAGGAGCACTGCCACGAAACAGGAACCAAGCATCACAAGAGAACACCTGACGCGACCACCGTACCGCTTAGCAGATCGACCTCCTCCATGACAAAAATAAGGAAGCCATCTCCAGCAGACTGGTCCAGATACAGGAACTCTTGCATGCCGAGAAACCAACAGGAACTAGAACAAGAAACCAGGAACCAAGCATCACAAGAGAACACCTGAAGCGACCACCGTACCGCTTAGCAGATCGACCTCCTCCACGACAAAAATAAGGAAGCCATCTCCAGCAGACTGGTCCAGATACAGGATCTCTTGCATGCAGAAGAACCAGGCATGACATGACACAGACAGAACAGGAAAGCTGCAAAGTCCACTCCACGAATTCCAAGGGCCTTCGGCCATACTGTCAGGGTAGCGGTCCAGTGCCCGGGACCCAGACACTGTCCAGGCGGCGGTGCAGGACCGGGACCCAGTATGCCTGATGTTCAGAGTAGGAGTCACAGTGTGGAGGTGGATTAGCAGGGTCTGGTGCAGGGTAACCGCACGCCCTCGGGTGTTGAGCACCAGCGTTTTTGTGCAGCCACAACCAGAACCCTGAATCAGCTTATGCGGATACCAGGAACTGGGAGCTTGGAAATTAAGCAGACCTCCCAGGAGCTGAATAGGGAGGCTCTGCAGCAAGATTGTATCCAGTACTAGAAACAAGGCCAGACTAGAGATAGGCACCAAACATGAAAACAAGACAGAACTAATAGAACCAATAACCAGAGAAAGATAGTAAGCTAAACCCAGAACATATACACAAGACATGAGGAAAACATGAACATAACATGGGCATGACTGGATAGGACTGTACATGGACTGGGTATACAAACTAAAACAAGACAAGATAACATAGGCAGAACAAGAGGAGAAATAACTAAGTACTACATATGAAAATCATGGGGATTCCTTGAGGAGCTGCCTGCAGGAACTCTGAAACAAAAGGAATGATGGAAAACAAACAGGTGTGGCAACATAAAACAAACATTTAAAGGAACCTGGAGACTGGGAAATCCAGGGACGGACTATAGGAATGAACCCAGAAATCCCAGCATAAAGAAAACCAGACATAGAATAGAAAACCAAAGAACCAAGAAAAACTAAACAAGAATTGTAATGAGTACTGGATACCAGAAGCCAAAGCCAGACATCTCCACAGAACAAAAATAGGGACACGAGTAAGCGCTAAAAAACCAGAAGGCAGCAACCTGAATATAATCTCAATATAAAAATATTATAAAAACATTATAATGGATAATAAAAGGCAAAATATAAAATATAAAAGCAACAGAAAGGCATATAATTACAGGAAATTAAATAAGTCAAAATCAACATTTAAACCATGTGGTGTCAGAGTTTTAAGTTTATACCCATTCCATTTCTGTTTTACCTAGAATGTTTTTAATATTTCCACCCCTCCATGGGATAGTACATTTTTTTATTCCAATACACTTCAGCAATCTCGGGTCTTTATTATGTTTGATAAAATGTTTGGATACTGTTGCTTTTATATTTTATATTTTGCCTTTTATTATCCATTATAATGTTTTTATAATATTTTTATATTGAGATTATATTCATAGTTCTTACTGTATTTATGCACTTTTTTATCCATCTTTGCTTTTTATCATATTCCCTGGAATAGACCTATGTCTGATGATACTTTTCAGTATATCAGACATAAGAGTCTTTCTACTGTCACGCCGATCACATGCCCTTGTGATCCGACGTTTGTTGCCATCTCCATGACAACGGCCGCAGCCTTGTGCTAGCCGTCGTCTTATCTGTTTATTCCGGTTCCCATGACGACGGCCGCGGCTACACGCGCGCCGTCGTCATGCCAGTATGTGTTTCCCTCCGTCAGACGTCGGCCGCAATTGATTGCGAGCCGACGTCCAACCCTCCTTCCCTGATTTAGACGTCGGCAGCTGCGCAGTGCTTGCCGACGTCTACTAACTACAAGCCCCAGAATCCCATGCAGCCGCTTGCCGGTCACATGACCGCAATACAAATATTTTGAAAAAAGCAATTTCACACTTTTTAACCCTCGTTTTCTAATTTTTAATGTACCACAAGGTTCATTCAGCATACTGTATTATATATTCTATGTAATAAGCCTATTTTTATATGTTAAACCAATACTGCATATTATGGTAATTCTGATTGGTTATCCCTAATTTTGGCGCCAATTTTAATTATTCTAATTATTTGTATTGCTATTTAAACTTTGTAATGCCAGGTATCAGGTTCTCTTTCCATATTGATAAAGCCGTATTGGCGAAACGCGTTTTTTGGATATTTTACTGTGTATTTTAAATATTAAAGATCATTTGGTTACTTTTTATTGGTGCCATTTATCTTTTTAATACACCGTATATTGTTTGCTACCTGGCACCGCTGGACTCCAAGTAATCCCGAGGTGGGGATAATACCACCAGCGCGATTTTCAAGGAGCAGTTGGCCTGCTCCGCCCTTGTGAGTACCATTTTATTCAATTATTTTATCTTTGCATTTTATTCAGTGAGCACTATTGGTTGTCTCTCCCTTCTTTTTATATTTGAACTTTGGATACACCACTTACGGAGGAATTCCCCATATATCCCACAAGCGGGGATTGTACCGCTGTACGCCTTCTATACGGTTATAGAGCAGGTTATAGCTCTTATACATGTGAGTTTTATACCAGCTTTTATTATTATATTTATTTCCTATCAGACATATTGCACTATTTTTTGCTCTCTATTCTTTTTATTTTCCACATACGAGTGAATTTCCAAGGAGAATAAACAACGAGGATTTCCGTTCTGGACCTTACATCTACAAATCCTGCGTACCCTAGAAGATCTGTTTTAGATAAGACTTTCTTCCTTACTTATTTGGACTATTTATTGTCTGTATATTTACTACATTTTGGCGTAGCCTTTCCTTTTATTTCTCTTTTACGTTATCTCCACAGAACAGGATGTGACACACAGTAGCCTGGAGATGAATGATCTACCCTGTGGGATGATACGCACAGTGAAATTTAGGGACCCCAATAAAGATTGGAGACCCTGTCGCATGCAGGTATCGCTCCGAAGGAATAGATCTAGTTCTTCTCTGATGTGGACCAATTTCTCTTGAGGGAAGTTTGCTTGAAAGGATACTGTGTCAAGTGATATACCCAGGAAAACCAATTTGGTAGTGGGGCCTAGTGTTTTGTCAGGGGGACAGAGGGACACACCTAGGGATGTAAAGAGGGCTGTGGTACTAAGGATGCTTCTTGGTGTGTGAGAGCCTGTTTCAATCAATAAGAAATCATCCAAGTAGTGTATGACTGATGAACACCTGACGACATTCAGGAGCAGCCAGCAGAGGGTTTCTGCGAAGATGTTGAAAAGTTTTGGGCTGCTCCTTGAACCTAATATAAGTAGGGTTGCGAAGTAATATTTTCCCCTCCACTTTATGCCATGGATATGCAATAGTGATGGATGTATAGGCAGGAGTTTGAATGCATTTTTTTTTAGAAAGCCTGGCAAATATGCAACAGCCTGCATGTGCTGTAAGTGCAGGTGCCAGCATTAAAATTGTTGCATACTTGAGCCTTGCCGAGGAACACTATGGATCTGCCAAGATTATCCCTTTGACCACTTTCTTGCCTAGTGTTTGAGCTTAAGGTGGGATGGGAAGAGGAGGGATACGCTTCGCAGGGGCACAAGACGGTGGAATGCGAAGTCGGCAGAACAAATGTCGGCAGAACAGCTCTGTGTCCATCTTTACTGAGAGGGTAGTGGATGCATGGAATAGCCTTCCAGCTGAAGTGGTAGAGGTTAACACAGTAAAGGAGTTTAAGCATGCGTGGGATAGGCATAAGGCTATCCTAACTATAAGATAAGGCCAGGGACTAATGAAAGTATTTAGAAAATTGGGCAGACTAGATGGGCCGAATGGTTCTTATCTGCCATCACATTCTATGTTTCTATGTTTCTATGACTCCAGTCTATCCGGATATTAGAGCCAGATGGTGGCCGACACTGACTTGTGGTAGTCGCAAAACGCGAAGCCCCCATTTTTGAGCCCTAAGTCCACCACCTTGTGCATGTAGAGATCTAGATCTTCCCGCCTTTGTGGGTATACAGAGCAGATGACGTCTCTATATATTCCAAAGGCAATTACGAATTGAGGGATAGAAAGTTTTTTGTTGAGACGTGGGTCTCGGGTTTTCAGTATTACTGAAATATCGTCATAGTTGTAAGCTCTATTCTCAAGGATGTCTTGTGAGGCGATAAGGAGGGAAACTAGGTTGACGTCTTTACCATCAAGTATGTCTTTTTTAATGGAGGCTGGGACTGAGTGGGCAGGGGAAATGTGTGGGGTAGTGATGAGGGGTGGAGGGGGGGTGCACTACCTAACATGTTTGGGGGTGCTTGAGGAGGAACTGAAGGGCCAGGTAGGTCATCTGGGGTAGTGATAGCTGTGTCTACTCTGGATAGCCTTTGGTTTAGTGACTGTAGGCCTGACAGAATAGCTGATAAGGTTTCTTGCGTAGTGTCTGTAGTGCCGGTGTGTAGCCTTTGAGAGCTTGTGCCGGGCCTGGGATCACTGAACTGAGCTGTAAGCCTTCCTAGCAGTAGTAGGGAAAGGGATACCTCTATGTCGTAGCTCTGCAGATAGTTTTGGTATAGTCCATGATCTCAGGGACCTGGGGGTGAAAGGGGCTAGGGATACTTTGGGGGACCCGGGTCTAGTGTGCATACTGGGCGTATCTTGGAGGGGCAGGTCATCACCTGGGATTAGTTTTTGTGACATACTTTGAAAAGAGCATCAATTAGTAAAATACAGGGAACATAAATACAAGACCTTCGTAGAACTGGCTTGCTGACTAGTGCCGAAAGGTGAAGGTATTAGCTAACGTTACCTGTTAGTGCCAAGTTGTGGTGAGAGGCTCTATCTATGGTTTGGACTGTGGGGGCTCGTGGCCAGTAGATGTTGTGGTGGGGTGTTGGCCTCTCGGTGACGGTAGAAGAGTCGAATACGTGTGGCCGTGACTTGTGAGGCCCTGACTAAAGCCCTGTAGAAGGGAGTGTGAGGCAGCTATCTATGATTTGGGCCATTGGGCAAACCTCCGTGGTGAGGTGGGGGGGGGGGTTGGCCTCGTGGGACCAATATAATTATTTTGTGCTAGGGGTAGCACCCAACTCTACGAGCCAGTTCTCTAGCCCTAGCGGGGCTTGTCTCTGACTGAGTAATGTAAGCATGCGGATACATACCTGTGAAAAATGAAGGTCAGGGGGGTTAGACAAGTAATATACCCGTAGGTGAAAAGGCAGAAACTAGGTACAGGACTGGTCCAAAACTGGAGTATCCTACGGGTGAGATAGATACAAGTGGGTGTAAGAGTGAAAATAGTAATGGTGAAGACTATGAGTGTGGAAATGACAGACAGTGCATCGAATAGACATACTCTTAGTGGAGATATATGTATGAATACATGCGTGACAGAGGACCTGTACTTTGGTCCATACTAGAGACAAGCCCTTAATTATACAGGGAACTGAACGTAACGACGGAAGGCTGAGTGAGGCCTTGGGAGATTGAGGTAATCGTAATGAGTGTGATTTCAAGTACATGATACTGTATGTCAGGAACAAAGTTGACAATCCGTATTTGTTAAGTAAAACGTATTTGTGAGAATTAAGAGATGCATAAGGTTTAGTAGTGTGAACAGTGGAAAGGGAAAATGAACCCTTTGAATAGGGTGTCTGAATGGGAGCCAAGTTTAACATAGACAGATATGTGACCTAGTTAAGTGACCTATTAAACTGAGTATTGAGATCCTAACCATGATATTAACCTCTCAAAATGAAGAGCGTGCTTACCAAATAAATGAACTATTAGCCGTGACAGAAACTGATAGTGATATAGATACGAAACTCATGAAGTTTAGCATAGTTGTAAAAGTAACCAGAGTGACATAGCAATGGCAATTGAGTTTGGCTATATGGATGGAGCAGGAAGTGGTATAGGTTACCGAATCCCTTAATTAAAAGAGAATTCTAGTTTGAGGATACAAGTGAAAAATGACTAGGTTTCCATATCTACAAGCCGGATTGGGCATTCCTAATATTATTAAATATTATCAGGCATTTATGTTGTCCTATGCTTTGGCAGTACTCGGGTTAGACTCCTTATATATCTGTGCTAATTTGCTGGATACTGAGTACCAGCGCATCAATATTTTTAGGTAGGCCTCCCAATGGGCGAGGCAATTAGATGCTTTCCTAGTACGTTGGGGTGCTACGTACCCATCTGAAATAGGGTACTCGATGCCTAAGTATAATGTCCTGGTCTTCATATATGGTAGTTTTACGTTATTGTTTATATTCATGACTGTTGCGTAGCAGATTGAGAGCGGTTTGGAGGAGTGAACAGGTTGGGCACAGTTCTACCCAAGAATGGGAGGAGTGTATGGTAAGTTTTCCTTAGTTTTCTGGAGGTGAGTATATTTTTGATGCATAAATATGTAAATATTTCTGTTTGGCAGGGAAAGCTCTTCTTGCAAGTGTGGGGATGTTTTCACACCATTGCTATCTAGGAGTTGTTCCATCTTAGTTAATCAATGTTGAATCCAATTATGTAGTGGTAAGTCGTGAGTGAGGGATCTAAGTGTTCAAAGGGGGACTATGAAAAGTAATGTTTCAGAATTTAAGGTGGGGTTGTGCCATAGTAGCCAGGATTTGAGCTAAATCTAGAGTTAGGTAGGCCCTTCCCATTCAGGGTTAGAGATGTCGCCCCTAAACAGGTCAGTCAATGACTCTGTTTGCGCTCAGGCTGACTCCATTGGTAGCCACAGCAGGCATGTGCCTCTCGTCAGGCACTCCAACCCCTGAGCAAGCACCAATGCTATATAGTATAAGCGAATACAGGGGATATCTGTCAAAGGGTAACCAGCTCAGATGTGCTCTGACCCTTGGTGGTTTTCTTCTACATATATGGGCGTTTAGTGTGGTCTGCATACGTCCAAGTAGGTTATTGGGGATAGCTATAGGCAGTGCTCGGAATTGGTAGAGAATATGAGGGAGCGCCATCATTTTAACGGTGTTGACTCTACTATGCCAGGAAACCTCTATGTTTTTCCACTAGTTAAGTAAGTTATGTAGTTTGTGGATAGTAGCTTGTGATTTTGTTTAAAGAGGGTGTGTCTGTTTTTCGTTAGCTTTATGACTAGGTAAGTTAGTGACTGTTCTCTCCAGTCAAAGGAGTATGACGCCTTCAGGGCTTGCAGGGAAGGTTTGGGTATATTGATAGGGAGTGCCTGCATTTTAGAGGCGTTATTCTTTTTTTTTTTTTATATATATAATTCTTTATTTTTGTTGTGCAGTTAGATACATCAGTGCTTGAATTGCCACAACAGCATTCTCAAGTGCAGTTTTTCGAAACATAGTATAACAAGAGTATGGCATGAGTAAGACTTGCACATTCTAAGTAGTTAGTGGTTTAACAACATAGCGGTATAACATAAGCGAGTGTTGAATATATGTCAGTAGATCGATACTAGTAGGCTTGAAAGTAAATTGCTGATTCAAACTGACGGTGACATATTATTATACATAATAGCTTATCAATGGCGTGAGTGGGGAAAACCCCTTGAAAAATTAAAGAGTACAAGGGACATTCCTGGTGTGTGCCATTTGATATAAGGAAAGAAGAGGACAGAAAATCCAAATTGAATACTTTAGCTGAGGGCGAGGTGTAAAGGGCCATGATCATCTTGATGAAGCCACCAGGAAGACCTAGTTTGGAAGTGTCATAGTCATATATTGCCACTTTAAGTGTTCAAACGCTTTTTCAGCGTCGAGAGCTAGGATAATACCGCTTTGTGAACTAGAGTGGACTCAGTCAGTCAAGTCTAAAAAATATCTTGTGTCTTCCCTCACCTGTCTGTTTGGCACAAAGCCGGCTTGTTCGTCCGATATTACGTCGTGCCGCATGGGCTTGAGTCGTGAATCTAATAGTTTGTCATATACTTTCACATCTGAGTTTAAAAGGGAGATCGGACATAATTGGCACCAGATGTAGGTAGTTTGTTAGGTTTGGGAAGAGTTATAATGTAAGCTTCTAACATTTCTGGTGGGATGTTGTCATGTTTTATCTCATTAAAAAGTTGTGTGAGGTGTGGTGACAGATATTGTGCAAGTTTTATGTAGTAGTAATTTGTGAGTCCATCCTGACACGGTGCCTTGTGTTTGGGCAGGGATTTAATTGCATCTCTGACTTCCTCTTCCATGAAGGGAGTTTTCAATGCTTGGAATTGTTGTTGGAAGAATCCCACTATGTCAACCTTGTGCAAAAATGCCTGTATGTGGTCAGGTGTGGGGGTGTATACCATGTCATTCTTTTGTAAGTTGTAAAGGTTCATATAAAATTTAGCAAATACCTCAACTATCATAGTGGGATTGTAAAGGTTTTCTCCGGTGGAGGAAATTATATAAGGGATTTTAGTTTGGAGGTATTTGGTTTTCAGCTTATTGGCTAACAATCTTCCGGCTTTATTGCCAAAGGAGTAATATTTCTGTTTTCTCTGCCTCATCAGTTTTTCAGATTCATGTAGGTTCAGTTCCTGCAATTTGTGTTTAATGGCTGCTATGCGCTTGATTAGGCTGTTTGAGGGGTTCATTTTATTCTGGGTTTGTAAGGTTGATAGGTCTTGGAGACATTGCAAGTGGTCTCTATGTCTCTTTTGCTTGCATTGGGAGCCCAGCTGCAGCACCGCCTTATGGGCTAGCCATTGTGTGGCTAAGGACACGCCAGTGGTATCGTTGTTAGAGTAACAATTGGTTATCGCCTTCCCCAGTGTTGCTACATTGGCCAGTGAGGTCAGCAAGGCCTCATTTAGGCGCCACTTCCCCCTCCCTCTCGCTGGGTAGGGAACCCTCAACGTGATCACCACAGGAGCGTGGTTTGACCATGTTCTTTGGCCAATTTATACATCCAAAAGGTGTGGGAAGGTGTGTTTGTCTACCAGGCACATATCAATTCTCGAATATGTTAAGTGCACCTGTGAGAAATATGAATAATCTTTGGCCGAGGGAAAAAGATTTCTCCACGCGTCATATAGGTCATATGTGTGATACACGCTGGCTCATTCGAAGTGCTGATTTCTGAGGGGCTTTATTTTGTACTCTTTTAGTGTGTCAGGGTATTTATATCGGCAGACATTTTTTGCTATGATAGAAATACAAAGTGTATATTCTGAAGTCACTTTGAACAGACCAGACTCCATTTTGTTATTTTCAAGTTAACAAAAGACACAAGATTTCAATCCCTTCTGTACAACTGACCGCCTTGGCCAGAGCTAATGGAATGTATAGTATAAACAAACCAAGTGATAAGAGACTGTCTAAAATGCTAATGGAATAGAATAAATTCTAAACCCAGACGTAGGTGACAGAGAAGATTAAATAATTAAATTTTACTTTAATTGAACTACTGTATTGAACCTACTGTATTGAAGGGATCATTTTAGTTCACAAACTGTCATATTAGGAATTACTACAGAAAATGGAGACACATAGTCTGAAGAAAACCCCTTGATCTGACAGAAAATATAAAATTATGGCACTACATTGATAAGCCAAAATGACGTCAAAATAGCCACCAGGAAAAGTTAACTCTTTCCTGGATAGGTATGTTTAGTGGGATAAGACTGCCATCTAGAGTCCAAATACTAAAATGGTTATCTAGAAGGGAACCACTCCCCTAGTGTTGCGATTGGTTTATTAGCCAGTGACGAACAGAGAATCTGTTCCTTTAAAAGTTAAGACAAAGGGAAGAGAGAAGGCATTCAAAGATTCAGAGAATCAGGGCAATCAGGCAATCGGCAATCAGAGCAATCAAAGATCAAGGCAAAAGAGTCGGAAGCAGGCTAAGAAAGAAAAGACAGAGAAACATTCATGGACACTAAGCTACCTGAGAACATCTGGTGAGAATATCTATTAACTGGTAAATATACTGGCTTCATTTAATTAATTTAAATTAATTCAAATTTTCTAATAGCATGATATATGACTGGATAAATCACGATAAGATTTCGATATTTAGAAATCTTTGTTAACTAAGAAGTATATATTTATAACCATTTCATACTGCAGATGGAATTGGGATAAGTGTGTATTTCTGTGACATATCACATGTTAGCATATCGTGACATTTATCCAGCTGTATTGATTTGCTATAAAATAAGATTAAATATCTGTTTAGGCAAATTAATAAAAATATCAGCTTATAGAACATATAGATTTCTTCTCATTGGATGAATCCAGGAAATAGTTAATGACTGTTTAAATGTTATTTTATTTAAAATTACATAAGAGCAGATCTTAAATGCCTAGAAGAGGTCTAGCCAGCATTGAAAGGGTTATTCTGTCAGCTAAGTTTTTACGGCCTTACGCTGCATTCTGTCCTCTCTGTGAAACATTCCTTCTCTGTGAAGAAAGTCGTAAATCTTGTCTTGAAGGCTAATGTGTAGATTCTATACTGTATTAACCAGTGGAAGTTTATATTACCATATTGTATTGCATATTCATATTATACTGAATATTCATTGATTATTGTCACGCATGTTGCTCATTATTATTATTTAAATTGTTAAAAATAAAAATGTATCTATTTTTATAAACAATTTGTGATTTTATTTATACGGTATACATTTCACTTACACGATACGATCTTTGGGATCTGAGAATTAAAATAGTGGGTAATTCTCTCTGTTTACTATTATTATCCCATAAATATCCCCACAAGTGTCCAATTGGGGGTCCAGTGTACAGTTGAAGTCCCCACAAATGATAATATGGCCCTCAGCCATTTTAGTTATTTTTTTAATTGAAGCTTCCAGGAAAGTATGTTGGGATTCATTAGGGGCATATAAGGAGGCTATTGTCACCTGAAGTCCATTGAGGGCTCCGACCAGGATCATCAGCCTACCTGCACGATCCATATATTGTTTAGCGGGGGAGAAAATCCAATCTCTATGATAGAGTATTGTAACTGATCACCTGGCACCCCGACTGGGTACCTCCACCAAAGGACCACTTCTTAACTGGACCAGGGGACAAACCACAGCACTTCTTGCCCTCAGTCGTCGTAGCTTGACTGGGGCCCTGGAACTGCCATCTCCCTCCTGGAGCCGAAGGGGAAATTAGCTCTGACACCTCCAGGCACTGGACGACACTCAGTCCTGGGAACTCTGGAACCAGATGAGGAATTAGCTCTAGTCCTTACAAGGACTTTCCCTGTTGACTCTCCTGCAAGCTGGAACAGCAGACACAGGAGCAAATCTTCTTTCCCTCCAATAACTGGACGACACACAGTTTTGGAGTGTAAGCAGGAATCTCTGTTTAATGGTGCACACTGGCCTTTTATACAAGTTTCCCAACAAGGTTGACACCCAGGTGGACCTTGTGGGGCACAGGACACAAAACATGCAAGCCAATAAAAACAGTATAAACATGAACGACACTCCCACATACAGTACACAATCCCTCCCCTCTGCCTGTGATACAATTAAAGTAGGTAATACAATAACCCAGTTATCCACAGGCAGAAAAACACACAATTTCCACAAAGTACAGAAAACACCCCAAAACATAACATAACCCCATGAATACATCCCCTGATAGCCCTGATCTGGTTGAGCAACATATCCAAAAATCCCTCAGATCAGAGCAGGGATTCAGGAAATCCTTGGAAGTCTCTTTTGACCGACCGCACACATGATTTTATGCCCAAAATAGTTCCAGAGAATCAGGGCTTGCAGACGGTCCAGTTCGGTAGTTTGCATACGAACAAACAAATTAACAAACTACCAAACGGAGTCAATAGTCTTACCCTGGAGCTTTCATCTAGAAAAATGATCTCACCAAACAGTGCCTTTCTAAGCTGAATAGAAACGAACGCAGGCGATGATGGAAGTCCAGCGGTGTTCGGGAGTTTCTGTATCCGATTTCAGTTCCATGAGATTCTTTCCCAAACACCGCTTCCTGCGTTCATGTGAACAAGATGGCTGCCACCTCGTGGTTGTTCATAGGAATCGCGACCACCCAGATGAACAATTAGATCACTGCGGTGAGAAACGTTTCAAGTTGTTAATAGGTGTTAACAAGCTCCAGGGTGTTCGCTGTCCGTGCGGTTGTACGGTTAATGAACCATATAGTCCCAATTGCATGAACAGAGCCTGCTTATATTAACCAGTTCTGTTGCAGTGGCCATAGTCACAGGGTAAAAGGCTGACAAGTAGTCCCCACCAAGAACTCACTTGAAAAGGGGAGTTTGTCACAAGTATTGAGACCCCTTTGGATTTATTGGGGACTAAGGCATGATATGCAACATGGTATTTTATGGATTTAAATTGTGGTGGATTTCTTTGACAGAAATGGGTTCTTGGATGCATATTATGGCTGCTTCCCAGGTATGCATGTCCCTTATGGACAGCCTTATTTTGTGCGGGCTGTTAAGTCCTTTTGCATTAATAGAAAATACTTTTAGGTGGTTATTCAGATCCAGTGATATGCATCTGTTCCCTTGTGGCGAAGCATATGTTAGCCCCTAAAGTAATCCGTTCTAGTATCCTAACTATTGGGTATGGGGGGACTCATGGGAAAGGAGGTAGAGTGGCTGGATAAGGTGGCCTCGCCAACTCTTGCATTCCTGCAGTGTTATATCCTGAATGAGTAGTGAGAATGTGGTTTCAAGGTGTATTAACCCTGTGGGCAACCATAGGATGAGCATTATACTCCCATAAAAAGAAAGAAAACATAAGTTACTACAAGAGCAAGTAAAACATACAAAAAAACATGTATATACACAACACTCTCTATGTAGAGTGGAACCGTTAGCCAAAGTGAGGGATCTCACTGCACAGGTTGCCGTCCCATCCTTGGCTAAGGGGGAGTGAGCACGAATAACTTTGATAGGAACCCAAATGGTGATAGTTTTAAAGAGTAGTTCGACACCCATTGATACCGACATCGTTATTGTGCGCCCATTTGCTAAGTGTTAAGTGGTAATCTAATAGTCAATAACATGACACTTCTTACATGCAGTGCATAGGAAGGGTTGTGGACAATAGACAATAGACTCAACTTGTGTATGGCTAGAAAAAAAAATGTTTTGGTCAATTGAATGTGCTGTATGGTATCTAGTCTTGCTTAAAGAGGGTCGGGGTCTAACAATGTTGCATCTACCTCCTGATATGGTGCGACATTATCTTCCCGTTATTATGGTGATATTAGGGCTTTCTATCAAGATGCCCTAGATGGGCTTTTGATGGATTAGAGGGGAAATCGCTCTAGCGATCCCCCAGATGCAAGCAATGGCCTCGGCAACTAAACTTAAACTTAAGTGGTAATAACGTAAGTAGTAACATAAATTTAAAGACATGAATTGTTAAACAGTCAGCGATACAATACTATCGTTACCCCTACAAGCCAAGATCAATCATCCACAGTCAAGCTATTCCTGAGGATGGAGAATCACTCGGCTGTGATTAGTTTGGAGTTCTTGTTTCAGTTTCATTGATCAAATTATGAAGGAGAGTTACTTAAACTTGTGAGGTGAAGTTGCCATTTTCTATTCAGCCGGCAATCTCCGGCACTTGCGCTCAAAGTTGCTGACAGTCCCCAGTCATGCAGCTTTCTGAAGTCATCATCCGGTTCTTCCACAAAATGAGTTCTGCCTTCTTTCCACACTAGGAGCTTTGTAGGGTAGCCCCATTTGTAGTGAATGTTGTGATTTCGCAAGATTTTCATTTAGCAGAGGGCGGTGCTGAGGTTTCGTAGAAGGAGGCTGTGGGGTCTAGTAGAAGAGGGCTCCGGGGTTCAGTAGAGGGGGTGCAGGTATTCTGTAGATTTCTTGCAGTCCACATAAACTTAAACCTTGTTTATTTGGCCCATGTTAGCCTTTAAGTTTGATATGTTTGCTTTTTGCTAACATTTTCATTGCTGCAAGAAGCAGGGGGTAGATATATATCTGTATCACTAAAACACACACAAATAAATAAAGTAAAAGGGGCGTTAGGGTTCTAAAGACTTCTACAGTTGTACTCAAAATTATTCAACCCCCATTGAAAATAAGGTTTATTGTCAAACATCACAGACTTTCAGCTGTTTGCAATGAACAAGTGAAACAAAAGCAATTGAAATAGCTCAACACAACAAAAGCTTCAAGTGCTTTTCCCAAATTTAGCTGAAAACGCAACTTATAAAGACATCTCCAGTCTCAAAAGTATTCCACTCCTTCATGGCAAGCATCTTTAGTACTTAGTAGAGCACCATTTTGCTGTTATGAGTTGCAATACTCTGGGTGTGCAATACTCTGGGTGTGAAAGGATAAGTGCGCTAGTTGCATCTGGTGTGAAATAGGGACAACCATGAGCAATGTTTTAAGTTGGGTTTTAAAGCTTTTAGAAACATTTCGGGATAATTGTCACATCGTGTGACCGAAGCATTCTGTTCTATTTGTTTTTATTGGTTTTATACTATTTGTATGCAATTTTTACTACAGTGGCACACTACATCATTTTTTTCTGCTCTTGTCCTCCAGCCAAATGTGAACTGATGTAGGTCCCTGGATAGGTTGATGAGAAGAGCCTGGATATTATTAGCATTAAGTTTAAAATATGAAAATACCCCCTAGTCAGACAGCAAGTGAGAGCGAGACTCTAACTCTAGTATTCTATTTTTTTAATGCACAACGCCCTTCTTTAAAACCTGCAAATAAAAAGTTAAACTTACTTGAAATCCAGTTGAACCAGCAGGCACATTGCATGACTTTATCCTTCTTGCATATTTGCAAGACTTTTCAGAAACGTTTAAGCATAACTCCATGGTTATTTCTTTTGTCCATATGTGGAGGCTAGAGGGACAATGGGTTGATTGGACCAGGAGTTCCCAAACTGGTGCCCCAGACGTGCTATGATTATAGCACCGGTGAAACATAACTGCTGAACAAGGGCCTGGTTGGGTGCCGTGGTCCTATAAGACCGCGACTGGGACACTGTAATGTCGGCAGGCTGGGTGGAAGTGACAGCCGGTGCAAGAGGGAGAGGACCAGACCCCTTTGCTCCCACCAGCCAGAAGGACTCCAAGCCACTTTCCTGGACATACAAGGTAAGCTGGAGATATAAAAGATATTTTGTCTGTCAGGGTGTGTGTGTGTGTGTGTGTCAGGGTGTGCGTATGTGTGTGTGCGTATATGTCAGTGTGCTTCTGTGTGTGTTGGTGTGTATATGTCAGTGTGCTTCTGTGTGAGTGTGTGTGTGAATGTGTGTGTGTGCACATCTGTGTATTTGTGTGTGTGCGTGCACATCTGTGTGTCTGTGTGTGTGCGCGCGCACATCTGTGTGTCTGTGTGTGCGCACACATTTGTGTGTCTGTGTGTGCACACACATCTGTGTGTCAGGATGTGCATCTGTGTACCAGGGTGTGTGTTTTTATGTCAGTGTGTGTGTCTGAGTCATGGTTTGTGCATGTATCAATGTTTGTGTGTGTCAGGGTGTGTGTGTTTATGTTGGTGTATGCATGTGTTAAGGTGTGTGTCAGTGTGTTATGTGTCTGTGTATGTGTCAGTGTCTATATGAATTTGTGTGTATGTGTTGGTGTATTTATATGTATCTGTGGGTTAATGTGCATGTATATCTGTGTAAGTATGTATGTGATAGTGTATGTGCATACATCCAAGCAGTCAAACACCAGCACAACATACAAACACACTCTTGCAATCTAACACAAATATTACATAAAAACACCCCCTTCACTCAAACACAAATACTTCACACAAATGTACATCCGCATTTAAAAGTGGACATAACATACAAACACACCCCTGCAATCAAACACAAATATTACATACAAGTACACCCCTTATTAAAACACTAAAACTAAATACAAGCACCCCATCAAACATTAACACTATACATTACACTATAGCGCTAGTAAATGGCGCAGCACTGTACAGATATACAACCTAGAAATTTTTACTTGGGGTGCCTTGAAAAAATATTCAAATATTAAGGGTGCCTTGGACCTAAAAAGTTTGGGAACCACTGGACTAACCGATTTTGGTTTTGCCATGCACTACCTATCAAAATGTTCCCATTTAAAACACTGAAGCATAATTTTATAGCATAGGCTCCTAGGGATATCCTCCTGAAGTTTGTTTGGGACTTGGATAGGGGAGTTATAATGGAGGCGATCTATAGGGACATGTCCCGCCAAACCAATGAATGGAGACAGTCATTCCAACAGGTCACTCAACTACTCTGTGACCACAAAAAACCTGTAAGTGGGTCTCCTGATGGCTATTTGTGAGGAAAGGAGGCAAGACCTACCCTATCACCAACGTTTTAGAGGCATCCTTTCAGCTCCTTGACCTGGGGCTACTGTCTGGATCCATCCCAGCCTGGGGCTGCTCTGGATCCAACCCTTCGTGGTTCGTAAACCGGATTAGACCATTTGTACCCAGAATGGTGGGACGATGTCAAGAGACCAACCGCCCTGAGTAATGTATCCGATTATTGCTTGTGTACCCCATGCTAGTGCACGCTGCTCAATAGTTATGCTGTTTGATTTATTTTAGTTTTTACTGTTTTGTTTCTTTATTCAACCTGGCTCTGTAGGCTCACATTAAGCCCGTAGTATCCAGCTGACTACCCCATGCATGTCTCTAGCAAATGTCTTACCGGCAGATTTAACATGACATGTTTTTTAGCTAACTATTCACTCCGTTATATCACTTCTAGTTGAGACAGTTTAACCTCAGTTTGTGCTTTTATTTTATAAAATGCTGCAGAATCATCTGCATACTAACAGTCTCTCACACAGCAAATGCCAAGCAGGAAGAACACAGACAGCACAAAGTGATAACCCCTCCTACAGCTCTAATATCATCAATAGGATTGGTCTACAGAAGACATAGAAGGGTGAGAACTTTGCAAATAACCCTTCAAAGTCCAGCACGCAAAGCCTAAACCTGAAAATATATACTCTATAAAAAATATATATATAAACAACTCATGCACCCCAATGCTAAATTTAACCCAACTCTAGCCTGAAACACTATATTCCTAAACAGCCCTTACATTACAACTTTAATCCCTCTCAAGCTGTTAATCTTTTTAACACTAAACACCCTATGACATTAACCCCATTATAACCTTAACCCCCCCTTCTCCCCCTCCCCTTTACCCTACCCATGTTTAACAATGTGTAACCATCCTTCTCTTTCAGTTGGTGACTCTGGTTCTTGTTCTTGGTTGTATAATATATAATTTGGCATTTCTACTTGAGTTTCTCAATTATCCTTTTATTGTCTGTTTAATTTCAGCATTTATTTGCCCACAGTTTTCTTATATATTGGACCGAGAGACAGGAAGATAGATTGTTAAGCTCCTGCACAAAACTGTTATATACATTAAAAGTAGTATTAAAACACCAGTGATCCCTAGGCAGGGGTGCCTAATTACGGCCTATTTCCTCGATATCCATTTTCAGTTCAAAGTTAGAGAAAAAGAAGTAGATATGGCAGGGCTTCCACAGTCTATGGTTTCTTTGTAGAAACAAATGTTATCAAAAGGCTGCTTTGCAGTAATAGTGGTCTCTAACAAAGGTTCTTACAAACTCCTATCTAAATACTTCCTTACCTTGTAGGAAATTGTCGACCAGTGTGGGAAAAAGCCTGTTTGTGTCCATAGGTAATTTTTATATTCCTCACAAACACGCCATCTTTGCTTATTTATCATCTCCAGCCATTTTACTCATCTCCGGAGAAACCTGGCAACAGAGGAATGTTGATGGTGGCCAAATGTTCACTTGACTCATTGGAATAATATATGCTCCAAATAGAAAGTGGGCAATGGTTAGTCCTCTGCAAAACTGTAACAGTGCCCCACATTTTCAACTTTTTAATCTCAATCCTTGTTGCATAGTAAAGCGATTGTTCATTTGTGGGATAAACCCCGGTTAATGAGACCCTGAGTTTATCTAATTGTTAATACAGTTTTGTATATACCTAATAATGAAAACACTGCTTTTACCATGCAAAATAATTAATAAGAAAACTAGGAAAATATAGTGGTAGCATCTAATTATTGCATAGTCAATTTAGGTCATGACTCTCCTAGACAGATGGTTTTAGGTAATGCTGAAATGTTCTGTAATCATGCACTAAGAAAGCAAACAAAAATATAACTCATATTTTTATTACAGCCAACCATGCAGTTTTCCTACTTAATTTCATTAGCATTTATGTTTCTGAGATCATTTTACTGAACTGCGAGTTTTTATTATTCATTTTCTATGCCCATGCAGAGAAAGCAGTTTTGCGAATGGTTTATTTTGTTTTGAGCATGTTGCTTCATAAATAATTGTTAATGGGGTTTTGCCTAAAAAATGGACATCAGTGGCTGAGAGCCATTCTGCTTGCTCTTCCCAACTAGCATAATACAAAGATTACAAACGAGCAAAAAATTACAGCTTCTCGTTTTTACTAAATGCTGGGTTTGTAAATGCTGAACTCAGCATCCTTCTCCCTGGTTGTTACTAAATCCAGCGTATAAAATATTTCCACATTACCAAGTTCCCGTTTCATCTCGAATGCTGACAAGCTTGTTGACACAACACCGAGGAAAGTTGCACTCATACATAAGTACTGTCCACTCATTTATTTCCACAATTCACAAACTGTAAAACCACATTTGTGAAATCCCAATACATGCCAAACCTTGCAAAAAAAAAAACAAGAGGGGGCGGGGCGCACCGCCGAGCTGGACAATCGCATTCACGTCCAGCTCCTGCTGAGCACACCTAATTAAACACCAAAAACATAGTAAACGACCCAAGAACAAACCAAAAGCATGGGTGTTTGGTGACACGGAGACACCGGATCCAGGGAGAGGCTGGCCCACGGAGCTGCAGTCCCCTGGAGGCGCAGCCCTCGACGACAGAGTGGGGGCCTTAGCCGGCGGTGAGAGGGGTGGACGGCCGCTGCCCCTCTATCCTGCCTAAAGGTGCCGACTTGGAAGCTGAGACCCGGGTGGACCTGGCCCCGTTCCCCCCCCTATGGACCGGCGGGGGTTATCCCGGTCCCCCACCTGTGCATTCAAGGCCCGACAACAAGGCCACCCTGCTCGAGCGCCAGAACACACCACCCAAAATGGCGGATGCCATGTGTGCCGAGATCGGCGGAGGTGACTGCTCCATGACGGTGAACGGAGCGACTAATAAAGCCTCCAAGAAAGAGCCCAGGAGGCAGAAAGAGTCCAGGCCCACCATACCAAGCACCGCAGCCCTGCGCACGACTACTCACCCGCCAACACCTCGGGCCAGACCACAGGCACATAACGGAGGAGGCCTAGCCAGACCCATAACGGCGGCCGCACGGGTTCCCGACGCACACCACTTATCTATACCAGCGACTGCCATCCACACGTTACCAAACGTCCTCCAAGCACACTCCCTAAGAGACACTCACCTCAGAGAAAGCACTCCTGGCTTCTTGGGGAGAAAGCCCCTGGGACACTCACAAGGCACACAGAAACACCACTGGAGCAGCACCGCCAGAACAGCGACGGACACCCGCACCTGGTCGTACCGACATGGTGGATTGGGCATCGGCTGTGCATAGGCCCGCGACTACTAACAAGGCCTCGGACCTACCAAGTCACAGACCCCTGGAGCATACATCGACTTAAGAACTCTAGACCAACCAGGGTGACAAGCGACTACTATAATACTTGTAGAATATAATTACTTGATAATGTGTCTATGCCTTGATCTTTTAAGCATAATATAGTGTTTAACGTGTATATAAGCATGCCTTCACTCACTTCTCTTACTCGTGTACCCATGCTCAGATAGACGTGTAATCTTGTATAGGATAATAGTCAATCCCTTACTTTGAAACCCCTCATGTGATAATATTACTACTATACCTACAGAATTGCATGTTATGTTCTCTGTTAACTTCTGCGACCTGTAACTAGATGTATATGTTTAGCTTGTTGATATCTACACTTCAAAAAAATTGTGCCACCACCTTAATACCATATATGTATACTGCTAGGATATTATTGTGCTTGCTTATGCTGATATGGTACTGCAAGCTCTTTTGTTATCTTGTGCACAACAAAAAAAAAAAAAACAATACAGTTCATTAAAATATATTTAATTAAAATGTGAAACAAACAGGTCTCTCTCACTTCCTCTTTTCATTCCCTGTTGCTTTTCATTCACAGTTTTAGTAACATTCACTTGGTTAATCGGTGAATATTGCAATAATTTTACCTTCTATTAAAAAATAAAAACTAATTTTGAAATAGAAAATCTGAGAAGAAGTAAAGCTTTTCAAGTAAGTTTATGACTTGCAGTATTTTATACAGTTAGATTCAGGACACAAAGGAGAGCACTACAGGAAGCGAAAACGGTATGGGGCGAGGGTGGGGGCCAGCTGCCTTACGCATTTCACACTCAGTGCTAGCTAAGACTCATGTAGCCTCCCTACACACTACACTCTTGTAAAATAAGTCTAAACACTTTAGCTACCCTTATTGCACAGTGTGTTTAATTTAGAATTCGGTATTGTCTACTCTGTTGATTGCTTAATGGAGCCTGCAGTAGCTTCCTGTGTGTGTGAGAGCTCAATTAACAGTGCAGGATTTTTTTCTAAAGTTAACATACTGGGCTTTAAGAACAGATTTAAAATAAAAAAAATGTTCATGTAGGCTGTGTGAGTCACAGCAAGGGAGCTGTGGCTAGGGCTGTATGAACAGAAACAAAAGTGATTTAACTCTTAAATGGCAGAAACGGCGTGATTGATAAACCCAAAACAGCTCACCAAAATTAAAGTTGTTTTATTGCTTAATGCTTATCATTGTGCCATGGAATGCCACTTCATTTTGTGAAGATTAGAAATGCCATACATTTGTTCTATCATGCTGTTGCAATGAACATGGCAACCCACATATATTTTATTAAACCCAGAGTGTAAGAAAAGAGTAGTGAATTGTCCTGGCTCCATGCTGGGTATAAGGAAGTAATGAAGAATCTAGCTCAGTGGTTGGTTGTTGTTTTTTCTTGAAGTGGCCATTGTACATTTTCGCAGTTTGCAGGCCAATTATTTCCTTCAGGACTTAAATCATAAATAATTGCAGAGCAAGCAATTTGGCCTTGAATTGGGGCTCTTTGGTAATGTTCCTATTTAATTTGATTCAGGTTTCATTCTTCAATTAACCTGAATAACATTTTATTACTTACAGTTTTTGAAGGTTCTCCTTTTATACCTGCTTTCACCAAAAATTGTACCATCCTCGCTTTTGCACATAGCTTGTACTTCAGTAAATTTTAATTGAGCTTTCATTCATGTGCCCTGCAATTGACATAATTATATTTGTCTCCAGTCCTTTGAGTTTGCCTAGCGGTTGGTTGCAACAAGTGATTTTTATTTATTTATTGTGATTGCAAAGCTTACTTTTCCCTGCATCACATTAGGAGTTGTTTTCCAAGTCTGAATTGTGTACATTGCCTTTTTATTTACCTGATAAAGCAGTTTTGAACATTTTGTAACAATTTCCCAAGAAGACAAATTATACCCCAATAAAGAAATAGAGTTTTATTACTTTTAATATTGCAAACTTTAACATAGAACAGGTAGGAAATATATAATCAACCATGACAGGTGCATTCTGTTTTGAGGTATATAGAGAGGGATCTCTTAAAGGACTTTAGGCTTGATGAAGATTTTAAAGTGTGCGGGAGGTCGTTCAATAATTGCGGTGCTCTGTAGGAAAATGAGGATCGGGCTGCTTTCTTTTGTATTGAGGTAGACTAAGTGCTGGAGATCCAAGATTATTGAATGCGGCTAGAGCAATAGCCCCAATATTTTGGAGACACTCTTGTATGCTACCACTGTCGAGATGGGTTGGAGAGGTGGAAGACACCTTGAAACAGTCACTGTAAAAGCTAGAGTACAATATAACCAATATTGGTTGGACTTGCTCTTCTCAGTACCAAGCTTCGCCGTGAAATTATTTATTTATAAAATATTTTGCCAGTAGGGAAACATTGAGATTTCTCTTGTTTTCAAGTATGTCCTGGGTCCACGAAACATTTCATTGTTACAAAAAAATACAATATACAAACAATATATATGTACATACACACATATACACATTTAATACATAACAGGCAATAAATATATTCAACCATGAGAGGAGCATTCTGTGCTGAGGTATATTGCCATAGATATCTTGAAAGATTTTAGATTAAATGAAGATTTGACTGTGTCCCTGAGGTTATTGCATAATTGCGGTGCTCTGTAGGAAAAGAAGGATTGGGCTAAATTAACTAAACTAAATAAAGTGCTGATACTGGATTGGAGGTTATAGGAGGTGGGAACAGCCGGTTAGAGTATTCTGCTCAGGTAGGGTGGGAGCTTCCCTGAAAAGCTCTTAAACACAAGGCTGGAAAGATGAAGGGTGCGTCTGGATTCCATCGACAGCCAGTTTAGTTTTTTAGCATGTCACAATGGTGGGTCCTGTAATTACATTGTAGCACAAAGCGGCAGAGTTATACAATGTATTACGTTTATTAAGGTGGGTTTGCGGTGCAGGTGCATATACTACATCCTCATAATCAGTGATTGGCATCAGCATTTGCTGTACAATCCTTTCCTTTAGGCAGGATTTCATAGAAAGAGACACATGGCAGGTCTGCATTATTGGTCCTTAAAGTAGCTTAACAGTAAGGATTGTCAAAGAACGAATCAAGATCAAGGGCAGTAGAAAATAAAATAAAGGGAATGGACAAGTCATTGGTCAGGTGCACAGATATTCGGATAAACTAGCCAAGGTAAAAAAACATATCTGAACTGCAAGGAAATGCAATATTTATTCAGCAAGAACCACAACATCCCTGTGTGCTAAAATGTTTGTAAGCACAGCGAGGGCTTCATCATCACCAATGACACCATATGTGACCTGAGAAACTGCTATGCTTACATATGGGTTAATCCAGCCTCTAGTGGCTGTCTCCCTGACAGCCACTAGAGGCTCTTCTGCAATTCTCACTGTGATTTTCACAGTGAGAAGATGCCAGCATCCATAGGAAAGCATTGAGAATGCTTTCCTATGGACTGAAAGAATGCGCGCGCGGCTCTTGCCGCGCATGCGCATTCAGTTGATGATGTCGGAAGGAGGAGGAGAGTTGCCAGTGCAGAGGGAGCCCGGCACTGGAGAAAGGTAAGCCTTTAACCCCTTCCTCCCCCTTCAGCCCAGCGGGAGGGAGGCCATGAGGGTGGGTGGGACCTATTAACACTATAGTGCCAGGAAAACGAGTTTGTTTTCCTGGCACTATAGTGGTCCTATAAACACATTGTATGTTTGTAATGCTTTGGAAAGTCATTTTTCACAGGATTGGAGACTAGGACAGACCATTAACTGTCCTTTACCTGTTATTAATATTAGTTATAGAGCACCAGCAAATTGCATAGCATTTTATCATTTTTAAAAAGTATATATAAATAGCAAATAAAACTAAAACTATTCTATTTACATTAATACATAATTATTTTTTTTTTATTCAGAACAGTTTTACAACATCAAATACATAGGATGTAGGAAAAGGAATTAAGGATATGCACTTTACCGCCACACAGTGTTTAGCACCAATCTGCTGGTAATTTTTTTGTAGATTAAAGTTTATTAAAGTTTTTCAGAGAAGTCAAATAAAGCAAACCTGTACAATGTGAGACTTACAGCTCCCTTGTGTGAACCATATGTAAAGGATTCACAGGTGACAGTGAGGGAGGGGGTGACTAGTGAGAGTAAGGGAGGGGGTGACTAGGGAGGGAGGTAAGGGGTGACAGAGTGAGGGGGTGACTAATGACTAGTGAGAGTAAGGGCGGGGTGACAAGGGAGGGGGTGACTAGGAACAGAGTGAGGGAGGGGTGACTTGTGACAGAGTGAAGGAGGGGGTGACTAGTGACAGAGTGAGGGAGGGGTGACTAGTGAGAGTAAGGGCAGGGGTGACAAGGGAGGGGTGACTAGGGAGGTAGGGGTGACAAGTGACAGAGTGAGGGAGGGGTGACAAGTGACAGTGAGGGAGGGGGTGACACCGTGAGGAAGGGGGTGACTAGAGACAAAGTAAGGGAGAGGGTGACTAGGGATGGAGGGGTGACTAGTGTCACAGTGAAGGAGGGGTGACTAGTGACAGAGTGAGGGACGGGGTGAAAGTGAGGGAGGGGGTGACTAGTGGCAGAGTGAGAGAGGGGGTGAATAGTGAGAGTAAGGGAGGGGGTGACGAGGGAGTGACAGAGTGACTCCCCATTTTCCCCTTATTTCCTACCTCTCTCTCTGCTCCATCTGGTCTCTCCCGGGCTGCTGCTCCTTCCCCTCGCTGGCTGTGAGAGGTCTGTGTGAGAGGAGTAAACAGGAAGTGATGTCACTTCCAAACCCCGCCTCTCCCCATCACACAGAGCGCTGTGTGGGGCAGAAATAAGGAGACCTGGCAGAGAGCAGGTGAAGCTGTCAGGTCTCATTTGAGGGTGAGGGGGGCTGAGGTACAGAGCAGTAGGTTGCTGTGGCCCTGCGCTGCATCGGGGCCCCTCAACCTATTGTTTTTTTTTTGCCGTTCCAGTTGGAGATATCTCTGAGCTCTCCAGCTGGAGCATTGCTGTGCGGCCGAGTCCCTGGCTGTCTCGGGGCCTCGGGGCCTCGGTCCATGACCGATGTGCTTGAATGGTCAGTCCGTCCCTGCACAGGTCCCAGCAGTAACATGGGCAAAATCGTAATCTGCTGTTATTTTATGCCTTTTATATAATCTCAAAGGAGTGCAAACAGAAAAACATTCTCTATGCTTGTACTTTATGATTAAAAAAAAAATATTGGGGGGCATGAGTCACCTTCCAGATTTTTTGCTGCTAGTGTTCTGGATCTGCCAAGAGCCTTAAATCCTTGTATTTCACTAAAACTTGGGAGGGATAATTATGTAATATCTTCAGTACCAAGATTCCTGTGGGCTTCAGTTTTCTTGGCTTCCAATTAGGACCATAAATCACTGGAAAGGATCTGTAAGTAAACAAAAGTATTATTATTATTATTGACATTTATTTAGCGTCAACTTATTCTGCAGCGCTTTAAAATATTATAAAGGTGGAAATTTAAGAATAAATTAGACAATTACAAAATGTTACAAGAACTATTGGTTGAAAAAAAATCTAAAAATCTAGAAGTGGGGTATAAAGTCAACAGAAAAAAATAGCATGGCAAAGAGCAACTTAGCGACAGGGTGGGAAAGTAGCAGAAGGTGAGAGTAGAGTGTGACCCTCTAAGAGAGTGCGAGAGATAGGTTTATTAAATTATTATTTATAAAGCGCCAACAAATTCCTGTTTAATAATTGGACTAAGGCTAAAAGAAATATTTGAAACAAATTAGTTTTAAATTATGTTTTTTGAAGGAATGGAGACTGTGTAAGAGTCTACATCCTGTTCCAAATTATTATGCAAATTCTATTTAAGTGTCACAAAGATTAAATGTTTTGTTTTTCAGTTTAAGTCATGGATAGCATTGTGTCTCACTGCTCTTCTGATCACTGAAAACAATCTAGGACGCCTGTGATAATTAGATTGCCAGGTGAGCACAATTTAAGGAAAAACTACTAAAGGACACATTATTAAGCAGAGCACTATTTTCATGCAATATGAGGAAGAAAAAGGATCTTTCTGCTGCCGAAAAGAGTGAAATAGTTCAATGCCTTGGACGAGGTATAAAAACATTAGATATTTCACGAAAACGTAAGCGTGATCATCGCACTATTAAGAGATTTGTGGCTGATTCAGAGCACAGACGGGTTCGTGCAGATAAAGGCACATTGAGGAAGATTTCTGCTAGATCCATGCATCGGATAAAGAGAGCAGCTGCTAAAATACCATTACATAGCAGCAAACAGATATTTGAAGCTGCTGGTGCCTCTGGAGTCCCACGGACATCAAGATGTAGAGTGCTCCAGAGTCTTGCAACTGTGCATAAACCTTCTATTCGGCCACCAATAACCAATGCTCACAAGCAGAAACGGCTGCATTGGGCAGAAAAATACATGAAGACTAATTTTCAAACAGTCCTGTTCACTGATGAGTGCCGTGCAACCCTGGATGGTCCAGATGGACGGAGTAGTGGATGTTTGGTGGACGGCCACCCTGTTCCAACAAGGCTGCGATGTCAGCAAGGCGGTGGTGGAGTCATGTTTTGGGCCAGAATCATGGGAAGAGAGCTGGTCGGCCCCTTTAGGGTTCTCGAAGGTGTAAAGATGACCTCTGCAAAGTATGTGGAGTTTCTGCCTGACCACTTTCTTCTCAGGTACAGAAGGAAGAACTATGCTTTCCGTAATAAAATCATCTTCATGCATTACAATGCACCATCTAATGCAAAGAATACCTCTGCATCAATGTCTGCTATGGGGATAAAAGGAGAGAAAGTCATGGTGTGGCCTCCATCCTCCCCTGACCTCACTCCTATTGAGAACCTTTGGAGCATCCTCAAGCAAAAGATCTATGAGGGTGGGAGGCAGTTTACATCCAAACAGCAGCTCTGGGAAGCTATTCTGACATCTTGCAAACAAATTCAAGCAGAAACTGTCCAGAAACTAACAAGTTCAATGGATGCAAGACTTGTGAAGCTGCTATCAAAAAAGGGGTCCTATGTTAAAATGTAACGTGATCTGTTAAAATGTTTAAAAAGTTGTTATAAGTTTGATTGTAATAGCTTTTGATTTCAGTAAATATGTTGCAAACACAACAAATGACAATTTTCAATTCTTTACAACCTATAAAGTGTTTTGAAACTTACTGTGCGTAATAATTTGGAACTGTGCATTGTAAGTTTATGTTTTAAAAAAATACTGTTATCGTTAGGAGGTTTGTTCAATAAAATTTGAGTTGTACTCTTAATAGTTGATAACATGAGAATTATGCTGACTGTTATTTACATTTATTTAATTATTTAGGTAAATTAGAAAAATATAATTTGCATAATAATTTGGAACAGGGTGTAATGGAGCAGGGAAGGGAGTTCTATAGGAATGCTGCAGCCCTAGAGAAATCTTGAACAACTACAAACAGAGGATAGAAGCAGGTCTTTGGCACAAGGTAGAGGCCTGGACTGGACATACTTGAGTATTAGTTAAGATAGATAGGAGCAGCGTTACGTAGAGATTTCCTTTTTTTTTTAAATTCTTTATTTTGGTTGTGCAGATGATCACAAGATATGGACAGATGCCACAACAGCGTGTTGCAAGGATTACAGATATTAGACAGTGGCATAGAAATTCGCATTTTTTTTTAAATATAGATAACTTGCGTAACTAAACATTTGATTTGTCAGAGTGGTGATTAAATGAACGATGTTCATCAGGTTAGAGTACAAGAAGAAACTGCACACATAGCTAGTGTGATGACTAAGACATTCGAGTTGTATGCACATTCTATGTGTATGGGTGTACGGGTCAAACAACGATTGTTAAGGTACATGCTATATAAAATGATGTCAAGTGTGGATTTCTCCACACTGCTTGAGAGTAACCACCAGGGGGCAGAGAGTCACTGAGCTTGTCGGGCACAGCACATGTGTGTGCTTAGGCATTTTTCTTTGCAGTTCTGCAGTAATAAAATCAATAATAGTAAAAGCAAAAAAAAACAAAACAAGGAGATGCTAAACAAAATAATATGCAGTGCTATAATGAGTATATACTGTTAGCAGCCGCTTTGTTACTCTTGCAGCAGTGCTGAGTCGGCTGGCGTCCTGGCCATGATCAAGTCCCCTGTGTTACCCGCCGGTTGCTTGAGGGCTGAGGTACTTGGTGGTCAGGAGTGTATTCGGTCTAGTGTTTCTGCTGGCATCAGCCTAGGGTGCAAGATGAAGCCTGCGTGCTGTGTCCGCTACTCCTCTTTGTGTGGGTGTAGTGAGAGTCCAAATAGGGTGCCCTCGGGACCGCCGGTTGCAGTGAGAGGTGTTGTCTCCAATGCTGCAGACGGGAGCTTGTTCTCTGGCTTGTAATGGTCGCGGCGGCCATCTTTGATTTTGCCGTGCAGTCTCCATTTGATCCGTTCACCGCTCGGTTGGTAGAGGTGGTCTCTGCCCCTCCGGTGAGGTCCGGGATAAGCCCCCCGGCCCACAGAGGGGTGAGAACGGGGACCTCAGTAGGTGTGAGAGAGGTCCCCCTGGACTAAGCACAGGAGATCGGCCGCTTCTCCCGCCAGAGCCTCACGACAGGCCGCAGTCCCAACTGCCCAGCATACATCGCTGCTGCAGGACGGGGGCCATCCCATCGCTCAGGAGCCGAGGTGCCCCACGTCCATCCAGCTTGGCTAAGCAAATACCAGAATTTTAAATTGAGCCTTATATTTTATGTGAAGCCTGTGTAAGGACTGGCAGAAAGGGGAAGCGTGGGTAGGACAGGAAGATGATTTATTATAGACAATGTGTAAGACCAACAAGAAGCAAATTGCAATAGTCAAGGCAAAAGAGGATAGTGGCATGGACCAGCACTTTAGTCATATTCAGCGTTAGATAGCGGCAGATGCGAGCAATGTTTTTGAGATGAAAGTAGCCGGATTTGGCAATTCACTGGACATGAGGGGCGAAGGAAATGTTGGAGTCGATGAGAACAATAGGCAGCCAGCTTGTGAGGTAGAGGTTACTCTACACATACTCTAGGAGACCATAAATTATTCTGAAGAGGGTTTTGGGGGACTTCGTAAATGATTGAAGACTAGGGGAAAGTCTGATGGAAGTAGGGAGGGTGTTCCAAAGAAGTGGAGTCTCCCGCGAGAAGTCCAGCAAGTGTGAGCTGGCAGCATGGGTGGGAGCAGCAGACAGGAGAAGGTCACAAGCAGAGTAGACCAAGTTTTACAAACTAGGAATAGCTCATAAAAGTTATATAAATAAGTTTAAAGGTAACTTTTTAACTAAACTACTTGTAGAGCACCCTAATAATAACAATAATGGATGGAGATTATCAAGATTACTTGTAGCGTCTATTCCAGCAAAATAAAAATAAAAAAAATTATCTGCCAGTGTACATTATCCATTTATTCTCTGTCAGAATTCCTGAGGCAGATTTGGAAAGTGCAACACAAACACATATACAATGCTTTTGCATTGAATCTCTCCTGTCAAATGTAATCATGATCTAGCTCTGTGTATTGCAGAGATTATATGGTAATTGCTATTGATGTAAATGGTAATCTTTATGCAATACGTACAACACAATTTGATGAACCCTACTCTTTAATGCAGACGTTTTACTTCCATGTGTGGATGACCTTGATTCACCATAGTTCTCTATTTAACCATTTAGACTTTACTGAAACAGTTTGTTCCAATTATCCTCAAAATTACACAATTTAGGGGCATTGTTTGGACTTTGAAGGCAATGGACGCCTGATTCCTGAGCTCTGGCGAACACACTGCAAGCCGCTCATTTATTTGATAAGATTTTACTCTTCCCCTAAGGGTGTTAATGGAGGGGATACATGAAATCATTTCAGAGCAGAGGCAAGCAAAGAGAGTACTCGGTGACTAATATGAGGGCCATCGGGGGTCATGATAACGCTGCCTCTGACCACTTGGTCACTTGGTCACCACTTGGATCCAGGTGCTGGGCATGCACACATACAGCTAAACTGGAAAATTGGGTGGAAGCTGTGGTTGTAGCCCATCAGGCACATCATGCTCATAGGACTGCCAGGAGAGATGGTGAACCGCCTCGGGATTTTATAGTTTTATCAAAACACCAACAGGGATGGTATTTATACGGAGATGAAGGAGGGTTGAGGCCTCCTCTTAGGGGAAATCCCTTTCCATCTTCCAAGATGAATCCCCACTCATTCTCTAGAAGCGCAGGGCATGGAAGCCTTATGCAGATCTTGTTCAATCCTATATTATCCTTTTAAAATGTTTTAAAAGTTTGCAGCTTCCCTTGGCATCTCATACTAGACAACTTTACTAATCATCCTCATCCACCGAATGCCTTAACACCTCTGTCAAGGAATCTGCATGCTGCTGAGAAAAGAATCCGCACATGCTGGCTAACCTACATGGGAGCTCGCTCTCCTCCAGCATTTGGAACTGAAAACGATTTTGAGAACTGTGCTTTCCGAGGCTTATGAAAAAGTTTCACTCTTTTGTTTGTTGATTCACCCTGTTGGACTCTGACCCAATCCTCGGGATGAAAATATAATTTTGCCTCTTTATAAATCGCTGGTAAGACCACACCTTGAGTATGCTGTGCAATTTTGGGCTCCTGTTCTAAAGAAAGATATCATGGCACTAGAAAAAGTGCAGAGACTAGCTACAAAATTGAAAAAGGAATGGAGCATTTTAGCTACGAAGAACGGTTAAAAATGTTTCATCTCTTTAGTTTGGAAAAACAGCGCCTCTGAGGGGATATGATAACATTATACAAATATATTCGGGGCCAGTACAAACCATTATCTGGAAATCTACTCATAAACAGGTCTATACATAGGACACAGGGCTGGTGCTTTCTATAGGCAAACTAGTCAATTGCCTAGGGCGATGTGTGGGAGGGGGCGCCCGCAGTAATACAGTCTAAATCCCCATGAGATTCTGCTGCCAGTGTTTACTCACGGTGAACAGAGACCCCGCCTCGGCATGTGATAGCACTGCCGGTGCCCTCCCCTCACTACTGCAGCCCTCCTCCTTAGTTCAGCCAGATAAATTGCTTTCATCAAAGCATAGGGGTTACAATCATAACCCCCGCCTCTGACGCCCACAAACCCTTAACTCTGCCCCTCTCGCAACTAATCCCGCCTTTCCTTGCCCTACACATACTAACACCAACCACCTTCCTCTAATCCCTCCTCCCTAGTCCATGCCTCTTGAAGTCTTTTGAAGAGGAGGGCAGTGGGAGTCAGAAAGTTCCTGTTCATTGTGGGAGAAAGACTGGAAGCGTGACACAGAACAGGTACCAGACTGACTGACTGACTGTGCTGCTTCCAAAGCCCCTAGCAGCTTGCTGTGTGTGTGTGTGTGTGTGTATGTGTATGTGTGAGGCAGTGTGGGTGTGTATGTATGAGGCAGTGTGTGTGTGTGTGTGTGTATGCATAGGCTGTTGCAGTATTTTGTACTGTGTGTGACTGTCAGGGAATGTGTAGTTTGTGTGTGTATGGGTCAGTGTGTGCCAGTGTGTTTGTGTATGGATCAGTGTTAGTGTTCAGTGTGAGCGTGAGTGTGTGTGTGTGAGTGTTTGTGTCAGTCTGCAGTATTAGGCAGAGTGAAGTGTATGCATTAGGCAGTGTGTATATGTATTAGAAAGAGTTTGTGAGTATGATGCAGTTTTTATGTTTTCATGTATGTATGTATGTATTTGTATATTTCTGTGTGCGTGTATTAGGCATTTTGTTTGCATGTATGTATAAGGCACTTTCTCTGTGTGTGTGTTTATATGTAAGGCTATTTTTGGGAGTGTGGAGTGTGAGAGAGGAATACTCCACACACAAAGTATTTCAATTTGATGAAGTGCTTTATGTCTGAAGTTTGTCATTTTCTCGACAGTTTATAGAAGGGCTGATTTCAATAAAAATTGGACCCTTTATACTTGGGGTCAAAACACCTCCCTGTCTGTCACACAGCTAAGAAGGTCTTCTTCCACTTCCTTTAGCTCCACAGAATTACAAGATGAGGCAAATGTGTCAACTAGTGTGTACCTGCCTTCTCCTCTTCTAAATGTGTTGAACTAGGAAAACATGGGAAAGCTGTGATCGAGTGCGCATGCGCACAACTGCAGTCCCAGAACAGAGGCTTCTCAGTGAGAAGCCTCTGATTGATGGCTTGCAGAAAAACATATTATTTTTTCTTTGCTGGTGTGTGTGTGTGTGTGTGTGTGTAAAGAAATTGTTAAAAGAAATCAGTGGAATGTTTCCTTTTGGAGTTTAGTGAATGAACTTGTGGAACTATCTCATGAGGGGTGGCAAAATGAATCTTTGCCTAGGGTGGCAGAATTCCTTGCACCGGCCCTGACAGGACACGAGGTCACGCATTTAGGCTGGAAGAAAGGAGATTTAATCTAAGGCAAATAAAAGTTGTTTTTTTTACAGTAAGAACTATAAGGATGTGTAATTCTCTACTTGAAGAGGTTGTTTTATCAGAGTTCATACAGGTATTTAAATAGCAATTGGATAAATACTTCCAAAAACATAACATACAGGGATATAATTTCTAATTAGTGGGGTAATAGCTGCTTGATCCAAGGAGATATCTGACTGCCATTTTGGGGTCAAGAATTAATTTTTTCCTAGTCTGTTGCAAAATTGGAAGCGCTTTTTTTTGCCTTCTTTTGGATCAACAGCAAAAACATATGTGAGGAAGGCTGAACTTGATGGAAGCAAGTCTCTTTTCAGCTATGTACCGTATATACTCGAGTATATGCCGACCCGAATATAAGCCGAGGCCCCTAATTTTACCCCAAAAACTGGGAAAACGTATTGACTCGAGTATAAGACTAGGGTGGGAAATGCAGCAGCTACTGGTAAATTTCTAAATAAAATTAGATCCTAAAAAAATTATATTAATTGAATATTTATTTACAGTGCGTGTATATAATGAATGCAGCGTGTGTGTGTATGAATGCAGTGTGTGTGTATGAGTGCAGTGTGTGTGTGTGTGTGTGTGTGATGCAGAGCCTTGGTGGGAGGTGGGCATTTTTATTATTATTTTTTAAATTATTATTTTAATATTATATTTTTTTTTGTTATATTATTAATATTTTTTTTTATTTTTTATTTTTTATTATTATTTTATTATTATTTATATATTTTTTCATCCTCCCTCCCTGCTTGATACATGGCAGGGAGGGGGGCTCTCACTCCCTGGTGGTCCAGTGGCATTGGCAGTTCAGTGGAGGGGGGCTGGCAGGAAGCACTTACCTCTCCTGCAGCTCCTGTCAGCTCCCTTCTCCTCCGCGCCAGTCCGGTCAGCTCCTTCTGCAAGTCCCAGTGTAAGTCTCGCGGCCGCGCTATGACCCCTCGGCTCTCGTGAGACTTACACCGGGAGCTGACAGGGGAGCTGACCGGACTGGCGCGGAGGAGGAGGGAGCTGACAGGAGCTGCAGGAAAGGTAAGTAAAAGCTTCCTGCCAGCCCCCTGTCTGTATTATGGCAATGTAAGTTGCCATAATACAGACAGTGACTCAAGTATAAGCCGAGTTGGGGTTTTTCAGCACAAAAAATGTGCCGAAAAACTTGACTTATACTCGAGTAAATACGGTAACTATGTAACTTACTGTAGATCTCTTGGTCGCAAGAAAAATTTGTTTATAAAAAACTCAAAATCTACAAATAAATACATTTCTTAAAACCATATCATAAGCATTGTATGCCTAGGCTAAGGGAAATATGACAAATACCCATGTAGCAGGTTTCAAAATGTTAATCACAGTGGTAAATGTTTTCAATCAAAAAGTGAACACCTTAGGATCATGAAACTCTAAGCACAACTACAGGAAATTGGCCTAGGTTTTAAAGTATGGAGACTCCTGAGACACTGACATACTGGCTGCAATCAGTGTATCTCGGTAGAAATTTCAAATGGTTGCCAAAGTAGTTTGCCTAAATGTGAAGGGATTAACCCCTTAAGGACCAAACTTCTGGAATAAAAGGGAATTATGACGTGTCAGACATGTCATGTGTCCTTAAGGGGTTAAAGGGATTAAATTCTCCTCATAAACAATGACTATTGCTTATAGAACTTAAGAGATCACAAGCAGATGCCACCTTCATCCAAGAAATGCACCTGCCCAGGGTGAAACAGATTCCCCTGACTGATCAGAGCCTGGGGCAGAGAAAATGTTTACATTTGAAATAACAGCATCTATATCAATAACAAACATCTAGCTAATCCAAGGGGTACAAGTTATGGAAATGGGCTGCTAAGGGGTACTCATACACATACAGGTTATCATATTAAAATCTGTCCTTATCTTATTACTCAGGGCACTTTTATGGCAAAGCATTACATTCTGGTGGGACAGCACCAGTGGTGGAACTGGTCGATCTAAAAGGCCCGGCCGCCCTGCCGACCCCTGCGACCGAGGTGCCTGCCAGCATTGGGGAGCAACCACCGGGGCAGCATTGAAGGGGTCATTCAAGTGGCCAATGCTCTTGGGGCCACCAGATGGCAATGAATTTCCTGGGGCCCTATCAGCGCTATGGTGCTTTAAGAGCACAACTGGACCCCAATGATGACGTGAGAGCGCTGGGAGGAAGCAGTCACTTCCTCCCAGCTAACATGGCCGCGCAGGAGGAGGACACTGGGGAGGAGAGGAGGGAGTCAGAGTGGGAGCTAAAGGCAGTGTGTTAATGTCTGTGTAAATTAATGGCTATGTGTGTGTGTTTGTGTATCTGTTTGTCTGTATGGGTGTATGTATGTATGTAATGTGTGTGTAATGTGTGTCACATTTTATATCTGTATGTGTGTCATTCTGTGTACCTTAATGTTTGTCATTAAGTGTGTCTGTATCTGCATGCATGTCTATATGTGTGTGTCTGTATGTGTATCTGTTTGTCTGCATATGTCTGTATGTGTATGTTTGTCTGTATGTGTATCTGTATGTCTGTAGTATGTGTCTGTATGTGTATCTGTTTGTTTGCATGTGTGTCACAGTATGTAACTATGACTCTGTATGTGTGTCACTGTTTATATCTGTATGCGTATCATTCTGTGTATCTAAATGTTTGTCATTAAGTGTGTCTGTGTATCTGAAAGCGTGTCTATATAGGTGTCTGCATGTGTATCTGTTTGTCTGCAAATGTCTGTTTGTGTATCTGTTTGTCTGCATGTGTGTCCTGCTATGTATCTGTATGCGTGTCATTCTGTGTACGTGTATCTGCATGTGTGTCAGTGTGTGTCTGTGTATCTGTATGTGTGTCAGTGTTTGTATCTGTAGACGTGTCCTTCTATGTATCTGAATGTGTGTCATTCTGTGTGTCTTAGTACAAGCATGTGTGTCCGTGTATGTATCTGTATGTGTTATATTATACAAATGGAGTGGCGAGGTGGGGAGGTGGGGGGGCAATTTTCGCACCGTGGCCCTGTGTTTTCTAGTTACGCCTCTGGACAGCACATAGCAAAAGTGCCAAAAAAATCCTTGGTCACTAAGGGTTAATTAATGGGCATCCCCATCAATAGTGGAGGTAGATACTTTTTTTTCCCCTCTACACAGCTTCCAGCAGCAATCTGTCACTTTTTGATGCATTTTATTATTATTTCTATTATTTATAAAATATTTTACCAGGAAAGATACATTGAGATTTCTCTCGTTTTCAAGTATGTCCTGGGTCCACAAATCATTGCATTGTACAGTGTACAATAAAATACAAAAACAATATTAATATACAATATATACAAAATTTAACATGAACAGGTAGGAAATATATAATCAACCATGACAGGTGCATTTTGTTTTGAGGTATGTAGAGAGGGATCTCTTAAAGGACTTTAAGCTTAGGGAAGATTTGAAAGTGTGCGGGAGGTCGTTCCACAATTGCGATGCTCTGTAGGAGGAGGAGGATCAGGCTGCTTTTTTTTTGTATTGAGGTAGACTAAGTAAAGTGTTGGTACTGGATCGGAGGTTATAGGAAGTGGGAACAGCTGGGGAAAGCATTGTGTTCAGGTAGGGTGGGAGTTTCCCAGAAAAGCTCTTAAAAGAAAGATGAAGGGTGCATCTGGATTCCAGCGACAGCCAGTTTAGTTATTTTAGCATGTCACAATGGTGGGTCCTGTAATTACATTGTAGCACAAATTGGCAGAACGAGTTATACAATGTGTTGAGTTTATTAATGTGGGATTGCGATGCAGATGCATATACTACATCCCCATAATCAATGATTGGCATCAGCATTTGCTGTACAATCTTTTCCTTTACTGTAGGGCTTAGGCAGGATTTGTTTCTGTACAGGGCACCTAGTTTTCGATAAAGTTTAGATGCAAGCTTTTCTATGTGCAGGCCAAAAGATAGATTGGGGTCTAACATCATACCCAAGTATTTGAAAGAGTGGACTGCGGTCAGTGTGCCATTTGAATTTGTTTTGATGGATAGGTGGGAATTGTGTAATTTGTGTAATTTAGGTACTGTTCCAAAGATCATTGTGACAGTTTTGTCAGTGTTCAGGAACAGTTTGTTTTTTGCGATCCACTTTTCTACCTCTGTAAACTGGTCTTGGAGCACAGCCTCAAGCTGCGGTAGATCGGAATTGCTTGCATAGATTACCGTGTCATCTGCGTACATGTGTACATTTGAGGATTTGCAGACATTAGGCAGATCATTTATAAATAATGTAAATAGTGGGGGCCGAGAATGGAACCTTGGGGAACACCACACGTGACTGGGAGAGGGAGGGAGTCGCTGTCAGAAATGGACACATATTGTGAGCGATCTGTTACATACGATTGAAACCAGTTTAGCGAATGATCACCAATATCTGAGTTTTTGAGTTTGTGCAGTAGAATGTCGTGGTCTACTGTGTCAAAGGCCTTAGCAAAATCAAGGAAAATAGCTCCAGTTAGGTCTCCTTGTTCCATGCCAGTTTGGATGTCATTGCAAACTTTTAAGAGGGCAGTTGTAGTGGAGTGATTCTGGCGAAAGCCCGATTGATCAGGGGTCAGATAGTTTGATTGTTGGTAATACTCACATAGATGCGTATGGACACATTTTTCTAAGATTTTTGACAATACCGGGAACAATGATATAGGGCGATAGTTAGAAACCAAAGTAGTGTCACCACTTTTAAGGATAGGCACTACTCTCGCAGTCTTCCAAAGTTTGGGTATGTATCCAAACACCAAGGATTCGTTAATTAGAGTTGCGACGGGTTTAGCAATTGCCAGCGCACTGAGCTTCAACAGCATTGCTGGGATTTGGTCAGGTCCGGACTGGTTTTTCATTTTTAGATTATTAAGATGTTTTTCAATGACACTAACAGGTACAGGTCTAAAAATGAACTTGTCTATATTGGGACTTTGCAAATTTAGTGAGACCTGATCCACATTTGTAGTTTCAGGATGCGTGCCATTTATTAGCTTGGCAATCAGGGAAGTAGAGCATACGACAAAAAATTGTTAAAGGCATTTGCTACATCTAAGGGAAGTTGCAGGGTTTGGTTATCCACTTTGACAGTGGAGGTTTGGGAGTGAATTGGGGGAGTTTGTAGTTTATTTATAACTTTCCAAAAGTTTCTAGGGTTTGAGATGTTATTGTTCAGATTTTCATAGAAATATTGGGCCTTGGCCAATTTTGTTTGTTTTGTGCATATATTTCTCCATTGTCTATACGCACAGTGATCATTCATAGAGCCAGTACGCTTAAACTTTGACCACAAAGAATCCCGAAACTGGTACATTTGGATGAGGTTAGCTGTGATCCAGTTCATACATGGGTTCACACAAATCATAACTAAGGGCACTGCATCAAAATCTTACTTGTTCAACATTGTTCTCCTAGGACAGAGAAAAAATGTGAGATTGTGAGATTCTAAATATACTCCCCTTCCCCCTCCTTCCGAGGAGTCAAACCGTTTTATGAATGGTTTGATTTCTTCGAGGTGATTCATTTATCTTACCTTTGTAAACCTCTGCTGTTATTTCACAGTTATATCTGCACAGTTATTTCTGAATATCCAAGCATAATATATAATTGCCCAATATCACTCCACGCATTTCTGTTTGATTTTGTTTTTCCATAAAGATATATGTGAATGTCAACAATAAGATTCTTTAAAAGCTACTTTTTCCAAATAATCAAAACATGTTATTGTTTTGTGTAAAACATAAGATGGAAGGAATTAAACTATTTTAAAAGATCACACTCATCTCTTGTGTGTGTGTATATATATATCGTTGTTTTAATGTCTCACAAATGTGATTGCTCAAAACAGTGATGTTGAATTTGTCATGACATTAGGGCTGTGTAAAAGAGCTTGGAGGAAACTTTGCTAAGCACTATTGACCAAATGTAGTCAATGCTCATATTAAGATGACTATTTGGGTAATAGGAGTATGAACTACAATAGATTAAAAGATCTAAGAGAAACTACGTACCTTCAAGTGTCCCTATTTAGGAGGGACAATCCATATTTTGTATCCAAATCCATGTGTCCTTTGTGTCTATCCTAATTTCCCTCTTTTCTAGGAGCTCTGTATTGTTGGTGTATCTGAATGTATATTGCTCCACAGCAATATTACTCATAATAATGTGTTTTTAAATTACAATAAATGTGTTTAGAATCAGTCTGTTTAAATAATATACATTGTTCTTTTTCTAAAACACATATTAGTTGCATACATTATTTGTAAGTCACCTAAAACAGCCCTGCCCCAGGCCACACCCCCGTAAATTGTGCCCCTTGTTTGCTCATTTGAAATGTTGGCAGGTATGATTATTGGATAAGTACATGCAGGGGCTTTTTGCACAGGCCCAACACTTGGTGGGAAGTCTTTTACATTATTTGATTTGTTAAGTTAAATTATTTTTTGTCAGTCTTTAATTGTCTGTGCGTAGACATACAAACATGCTTGTGTCAGCAGAAACAAGCCAACATGAACAATGCAAAACAAAAGATGAATACACCACTGACAACCCACTCACTATCACAATTTGGCACTGCTGATGGTAAAAATAAAGAGGAAGCAAATAATGAAAAGAAAGAAACAGTCATTGCAGACCTTGAAAATGTAGTGTACAAAAAAAAAGCTTTTAAATGTAAGGTGGCTTCAATCAATGCCAAAGGTGCACCAAAGATGAACTGGCTGTCTGTCCTAGGGGATTCGGGAAGGTAAGATGCTCACTTGAGTGAGGTAGGGCTAAACTCCAGCTCCAGAACTGATCAAAGGCCCACATCTCTGAGCCACGTGCTCCGGTACTCAAAGAGTCCAAGACTTTCCCGGACAGGAGAAGGACAAAGCTCTTGATAGTCTGTTGCAGTGAGTGGCACTAGGTCTTCCACCCATGTGGCCGATGCACCGGGTATTACCCCGAACGGTCTTCAGCCTAGGCTAGCCAGTGTTGGAAGGCACACATGTGCACTTATGCACAGCACCTGTAGGAGTCACAGTTGTCGTCCTATTTATGCTGTTGTACTCTGCTTCTTGTTGGGGAGGCGGTGTTGCCTGAACACGAGCCTCAAGTTGTGCCCAGAAGTGGTCGAAGATCACTGACAGCCATTCTAGCATTAGGTCAGTTGAGACATGCTGCATTGGCTCATGCCCATTAGGTGAGGAGACATCCTTTATGAAAAGTGATTTACCGTAGCTGCGGTCAATACTTGTGCAGTAGCAGCTTCCCGATAGTGGCTGAGGTGTGTTGGGCAGGTCACTGTGGGGACCCGGGATAACCAATACGGTTATAGGAACTCAAGGCTAAGAAGCACATAAGAAAGTAGACACTGATTCCAGGAAGCGAACATTGATTTATTTGCAGCTGCAAATGTCTCAGTCAAACAAGAGTCTTGGAATACCCGACTGAGCACACGTTTACAAGAGAACATAGAATATACAGTCTATCACACATATAATGTATTCCATACGCATACAGAGAATACAGAAATGACATCCAATTATTAAACTAAAACTTATCTCTTACATATGTTATCTAATAGTGGGCGTTCCTGACATTCCACAAATGTGCCCTAGTCCAAGATAGTTGCACAGTAGTTTTAACCATGTGAGTACTGAACTGTACTTAAACATCCTGTAGCTTCTACCACAATACCAATCCAGAAGGGGGGACACGACACTCGGCCAATGCTCAGCGCACAAGGTTCCACAAAGGAGGTCGCCTGCACCTCTTAGCCGGGACCACTCTAGGCCGCAACAACACAGGGCTGGAACTCCACTGCCTAGAGTCACAATAATGCACCGACAGGTTCCCAATATATCTCTGGCATGGCTTTAAAGGTGTAGTGGTCGTTTGCCCCACAGTATTAGCAGTTGTTCTGAGTTATGGTAAATTAGTGGAGGAGCCCTCTGATAATACTATTGCTCACCGTGGTAGCCAAGCCTTGTCCCTGGTAGGGTAAATCTTAAAGGACACTATAGGCACCCAGACCACTTCATCTCATTGAATTGGTCTTAGTGCAGTGGCCCTGTCCCTTAACCCTGCAATGCAAAATACTGCCGGTTTAGTGAAACTGCAATATTTACATTGCAGGGTTAAGGCTGCCTCTTGTGCAGGGGTGAGGAACCTTTGGCCCTCCAGATGTTCTGTACTACATTTCCCACAATGCTCTTACAGCCATAATGCTGGCAAAGCATCAAGGGAAATGTAGTACAACATCTGCGATCAGCTGCGACCGCGGTAGTTCCGCCAGTGAGTGTTAGGAATACAGTTTTGAATTCCTAACATTATAGTGTTCCTTTAATTGTAACTGTGTTCTGTCCTTCAGCTCTTGTCCATGTCCTTGCTGCAAACACTTGTTTTTTTGGCAGGTGTGGAATTTGAGTTGTAGTTGGTCTAAGCAACCCATGACTGTACATTATGAGAATAATCACACATTGAAAGTTAATTCCACTAATTGGATAGGCTGCTTATTGAGCCATTTAGCTAGATCAAATGCCTTAAAGGCTTGTTTTGTCATTGTCGTTCTCCTTCATAATTTGTTGTGGGATTGGCCCCTTTTTACATTCAAACATGATTTTACGTGAATGAATTGTATAGCAGCCTTTCGCGGTATATATAGTAAGGTAAACTGCAAGCTTCTTTATCTCCTACTGTTTTACTCACATAAATCACATATTAGGCCTAGACCAGTTGGTGGTCCCTTGTTTTATGATTAGCATGCAAAATAAATGTTTCTTTTATGCAACTCACAAAAGTGCTAATTAGTAATACAGTTATTCATGTGTGTGGAACATGCGATGAATGGTATGAAGTTACATTATGCTTAGTAATATCAGGGGTAAATGCTGAACTCTCATCACTGATTATTTACTAGAAGTGCTCTCCTGCTTATACTAATTATTTCTTCAGATTTCTGACTGCTACAGTATTTATTTGTGTAAATGCTACATATAGTGACAAAAATACATAAAAGGTAGTTTGGATATAATGTTTATTTCATGTAAAGGTATCAGTTTGACACATTTATTTTCCTATAGCCAACTACTGCCCACTTTTGATAAGGTTAGTAAAAAAATATATAGCACTACAACTGAAGAAACATTAAAAGTGTGAGGAACACGGGGTTATTTGCCAAAGTGAGAATTGCCAAGAATAAAGAGTGACTTTCAAAATTAAGTCCAAAATAGCACAAATAAAAACAGAATTATCATGATTTTCTTTTCTCCTAAATTGGCTATATTGGCCTTAATTTTAAATTCACTTTTAATTCTGTAATTCTGACAGTTATCCATTTTGTAAATAACTCCAAGAAATTAAAACACGAGGAAGGCAGGGGAAATAGGTCAAATTATAATATGCCATTTTCCATAGATATGAATGATGCATATGATAAGTGATTTTTCAGATAAGATATGTAGTTTTCCTTGTGTTATATTCCTTGCTTTCTTAACGTGACAATATATCATATTTTGTCAGTTTAAATAATATATAGTAGATAATTATGTATAGCATAGAATTTTCCACTATGAAGTTACTATACATTGAAGTTAAAATTCACCCACCTTCATAAATGTGGATTGAAAAACTATTTTTCATGTAAGTAGTAAACTTTAATCTACATATTGTGTTTGTTAAAGATCATAAACCACGCTGGTTTGCATTGGAGTGCACTTGTATTAAAATGCAAGGCATTCTTGGATCACACTCTGGATATTTGAGGTTCTCATAGATACACTCACTATACGTGCCTATAGCTATGGCTTGATTCATCATAAGGCAATCAAGGCTTTGCCTTTTAAGCGGCAGACTGTAAATGGGCGGAATTTGCCCCAGATGCTGGCATTTCTTTATGCGTCCATTTCTCTTTTTTTTTACTGGTACCAGGTAAAGCAGGAACATTAACCTGGCCACTCACTATAGATGGGTGGTACCATTCATAGAATAGGACAAGGGCAGTGGCATTTTCATCCTAGAGAGTGCAGCGTTTGTAGTGGGCAGGTAGATGTGACATTGTATCCCCTTCTTTTCCCCATTAGGCCCTGCTCACTAAGAGAGTACCAGCATGGGATATGGTACCCCCTCCCCAGGCCACTATTCAGACTCCTAGTAGTACTGATTATATGATACCTGGGTGACCCCCAGTTGTACGTGGAAGCCACTGTGTAACTACATACGCATAGACTGCTATTCGGTGAACCGTTTCTGGTGGAACTGAAAAAACACGTTGGCCTATTCACTACACTGAACAAGGCCCAATCATCCATTAGACAAGTCTTCCGGAACCCACAAACAACTCGAGGTGTTTTTGGCAGGGCTGGTCGGCAGTGGGGTCGGGCCACAAGCCGCTTCTGGCCATCCGGCCCCAGACGTCCATATGCTCCACAACAGTTTTTCCCATCCGCAAGCGCCTCCTTCACAAGGGGATCCTTCCGTACAAGGGGCACTCGAGGCAGAGGACGAGGACGATTCAACTCAGGTGAGCATGAATTGTCTTCCATTATGTCACTCAAGTATAACTGCTGGCAGACTGTGACTTTTTCCACAGGAGTGGGAATGCATCTCCACAGACGCATGGATCCTCCAGACTGTGCGAGGGTACGTGATAGAGTTTGCCCGTACACCAATTCAGACTACGCGACCACCGCCTCTTCGGGCGACAAAGAGCCATATACGCCTCATAGACAAGGAGATACGAGCTCTGTTCGCAAAGGGAGCAGTGGAATTCGCCCCAGACGAACAAGGTTACTCCAGCAACATGTTCGTCGTCAGAAAAAAGATGGGAGACTACCGTCCGGTCATCAATTTACGAGAACTCAATGGATTTGTGGCTTATCGCCAATTCAAAATGGAAGGTATTCACCTTCTGAGAGCTTACTGAACACCACGACTGAATTCGATCTCAAACGAGAGGTATCATTCCCTTTCTGGAATCATTGGGGTTTGTAGTGAACAGAGAAAAATCAGCGTTGACTCCATCCAGAATAGTTCAATTCCTCGGGTTCGAGATAGACTCCAACTCTTGCGTACTACGTCTCCCCACATCGAACGATAGCGGCCATTCGGAAGGAAATTCGACGGATACCTCTCCGACTACTAGCAAAGATAGTAGGGCTGCTCTCCTCATCAATACAGGCGATTTTTCCAGGCCCGCTCCACTACCGGGCCATGCTGAGATTGAAAGCTCAACACCTACGACCACTGGATTCCTGTCTCCGCAGAAGCACGGACGGAACTTCGATGGCGGCTACTTCACATGGAAGCCTGGAACGGCAAGGCCATTTTTGGGTATTGGAGTCGGACGCGAGCCTTTGGGGCTGGGGAGCTCACTGCACCCACGCATCCACAGGAGGTCCAAGAGGAACAGGGTCTCCACATCAACTGTCTGGAACTGATTGCGGGATCATTTGCGATTCGCAGTGTAGCCAAGGACATGTCGAACTGCTGCATCCTTCTACGCATGGACAATATTTCCGCGGTCCAATACATAAATCGCTTGGGAGGAGCCCGATCAAGAGCCTTGACAGAGGCGACAAGGGACATCTATCAATTCTGTATCCCCTGCAACATTACGATCAAGGCGGAATATTTACCGGGAATCAACAATCTCACGGCGGATTGGTTTTCCCGACACTGGCAAGACGGCAGCGACTGGCGAATGGGAGGGAAGGGAGGGAAAATACTCGCCTCCTGTCATTATTAAGATTATAGGTACACTACATTAGCAAAATCTCAGTAGTGAAGGACCTCAGGGGCCCTTTGGTTGTGGACCTGTTTGCGTCTCGGACGAACACGCAGTTACCAAGATATTACAGCTGTCTTCCAGACCCTCAATGCGAGGTGATAGATGCCTTTCTACAACCGTGGCCTCTGAAGGGAGCGTACGCATTCCCACCATTCTCGATGATAGCGTGAGTAATCCATCGCATCAGAACGAACAAGGTTTCGATGATTCTCGTCACACCGTTGTGGAAAAGTCAGGCGTGGTTTCCGGATTTATTGGCTCTAACACAAGACCATCCTCTACTTCTTCCATCGTTTCCCTTCTTACTGACAGATTCGAAAGGGGAACCACATCCACTAGTGGTACAGGGGAATCTGGAATTTGTGGTCTGGAATCTTTCAGGGGAGCCTGGTCCGTTGAGGGACTATCGCAACCGGCTAAAGACCTGTTATGGGATTCATGGGCACCGGGTACCCGGAGTTACTTATCAGCATGGAATTCATGGAACCGCTGGTGTGTGGGAAGGAATTATGATCCCTTTACAGCACCTATCACCACGGTGGTAAACTTTTTGTCCCACCTTTTCACGGAAGGAAGATCCTATCGTTCCATCAATGTGTCATGCTCTGCGATTTCGGCGGCACACTTTCCAGTACAAGGCTCTCCGGTCGGTCAGGACCCTTTGGTATGTCGCCTGCTACGAGGTATCAAATTGACCAGACCACCGGCACCTAAGTATAAATGTTTATGGGACGTAGAGGTGGTCCTCCGTTTTCTTCGGAATTGGCCGGACAACTCAGATTTGTCTCTGCGCCAGCTGTCGGCCAAACTCACCTTGCGTCTATGTTTAGTATCCTTTCGACGAGTTTCGGACGTGCGAGCGTTCGACGTGGACGGTTTCTCGATTTCACCAGAAGGAGTTACCTTCACGGTGTCTCGTAGAACTAAAACTAATTCAGCATTTGTATCGTACCCTTTTTTCCCTACGGTTCCCCGTTTATGTGTAGTTTCCACACTTACTCGATGTCATGCCTTAATTATGATATCCTCTTACTTCCTGGTTCCACGGAGCTTAGCCACACCTCTTTATGACACGGTCTGCCTATTTAATCTGACCGCACCAGCTGATCGAGGCTGGATTATTGAACTACGTTCCGTACTCACGAACCGGCTACAACATCGTTGTGAAAGCCCTCTGTTACCGGACCGGACTGGAAGACTTGAAGTTCCCTTCGCCTTTCCTCATCCACGACTAAAGCTGAACTCTCACCATTCAGGATAAACCGCCTCTGAGGAGATCTCGGGAACCAGTGTTCTATGTGCCGGAAGCTAAGTAAAACCTCTGTGATAAGCGTTGCATCTCAAAGCTGTTATTTCCTGTCTCCAAAGTCCTTCGTTAAAACAACCTCGTTACAGCTAACTTCAACTCATACTTTGTCTCAGTTAGCTGCATCTGTCTTACTTCAGTTTAAGACTATAGAACAGCTATTGTAACTTCTTATCACCTAATTAATTACTACTTCTAAAGGACTCTATCTGATTCAGTTATCGTTTACTACTTAAAGCTACAGTGCATATAATTGTGGACTTCAGTTATCGTTTACTACTTAAAGCTACAGTGCATATAATTGTGGACTTCAGTTATCGTTTACTACTTAAAGCTACAGTGCCTATAATTGTGGACTTCAGTTATCGTTTATTACTTAAAGCTACAGTACCTGTAAATTGGAATTAAAGTCAATACCTTTTACTTTTTATAATAAATATTCAAACTATAAGAAATCTGCAGTTGTGTTCCTTCATAACAAATGTTTAGACGTGACACTCGATATGTAGAGGCCACTGCAAACCTTAGAGCTTCTAGTAGTGGACAATTGCTGGTGTCTTATACCAAACCCTACAAGCCGGTTACCACTACTACTCTGGCTAGATGGGTTCGTTGGATCTTATCCTTAGCAGGAGTGGAGACGTGTTTCGGGGCTCACTCGGTTCGGGGCACGGCTGCTTCGCGAGCGTTCTCAGCAGGAGCTTCTCTAGCTGATATCTTACGTTCAGCAGACTGGACACGAGAAAACACTTTCCGGTTATTTTATTTTCGTCAGACCACGCACGCATCTTTCTCGTTATTACCTCAGCTTTAAAAATGCAAAATAGGAAGCCTCCTGTCATGTGATAAAATTGTAGATTTTGCTAATGTAGTGTACCTATAATCTTAATAATGACAGGAGGCGAGTATTTTCCCTCCCTTCCCTCCCGTTTCTATGGGTTATCTTATTTCACCGTTTCGTTTTGCTCAATTATAACTTGTATAGTTTATCTATATTATATAAGAATATGATGTTTTATGGTAATATACGAGTACTTAGTGATATTATTGTTTAATGCTAGTATATAAACGATAGGTTATTATTTGTATAGAATATGGATATATATAGTATCACTGATATCATGTAGACATAAGTCTTTTTCCATCCTCTTACACTTTTCTGTTTTTTCAGTGTGATTGCCGTTATTGGCTCCGGATTGGACACATTGGATATTGGATCTTACGGATCAAGTTTCATTTCCAATCTTCATTATTGTTGGACTAAATTGAAGTTGGGACCTCCATGGAGCAAGTTTGAATTGTTATATTATTACGAACTTTGTTTTTTTCCCCTGACATTATGTGGACTAGTTTCGCACCAAAGAAAGAGGAAGTCATGTGACAGTCAGGGCTTTATATATGGATATGATGCATGTTATGATTGGTTAAAAGTTTAATGATTGACTTGTGCTGCTGGAGGCATAAGAAAAGAAAGTTATGCAAAATACTCGCCTCCTGTCATTATTAAAATTAAGATTATAGGTATACTACGTTAGCATAATCTACAATTTTAGTTACCCAATCAGAAAAATCAATAAGATTAGTTTGGCATGATGTCCCTGAAGTAAACCCATGTTGTCTCTGATCTTGAAATCCATGTGGTTTTAGATGTTCAACAATCCTATCCTTTAACATGGTTTCCATCACTTTCCCCACTACTGAAGTAAGGCTTACTGGCCTATAGTTGCCCGACTCCTCCCCATTACCTTTCTTGTGAATGGGCACAACATTGGCTAACTTCCAATCTTCTGAGACTACTCCTGTTTCAATGATTGGTTAAATAAATCTGTTGATGGTTTTGCTAGTACACCACTAAGCTCTTTTAATAGCTTTGGGTGTATTCCATCAGGCCCCATTGCCTTATTTGTCTTTACTTTTGACAGTTGAAATAGAACCTCTTCCTCTGTAAACTCACGTGTAATAAATGACTCATTGACTCATTTATCCTTTTTCTTAACTGAGGTCCCTTTCCTTCATTTTCATCTGTAAATACCGAACAAAAATATTAATTGAGGCAGTCAGCTAGACCTTTATCCTCTTCTACATACCTTCTTTTGTTTTTATTCTAACTAATCCTTGTTTTGCTTTTCTTTTTTCATGTATGTACAGTTTATACTCGAGTGTAAGTCGACCCGAATATAAGTCGAGACCCCTAATTTTACCCCCAAAAACTGGGAAAACTTATTGACTCGAGTATAAGACTAGGGTGGGAAATGCAGCAGCTACTGGTAAATTTCTAAATAAAATTATATCCCCCAAAAATTACATTAATTGAATATTTATTTACAGTGTGTGTATATAATGAATGCAGTGTGTGTGTGTATATAATGCAGTGTGTTTGTATGAGTGCAGTGTGTGTGTGTGTGTGTGTGATGCAGAGTGTGTTTGTGTGATGCAGAGCCTTGGTGGGGGGTGGGCATTTTTTTTATATTATTATTATTATTTTAATATCATTATTATTATTTTTATATTATTAATATTTTATTTTAATTTTATTATTACATTTTTATTTATTTTGATTTTTTTCGCCCCCCCTCCCTGCTTGTTAGCAGGCCAGGGAGCGGGGCTCTCATTCCCTGGTGGTCCAGTGGATGGGCTGTGCAGTGGGGGAGGGGGCTGGCAGAGAGTTGTAACTTACCTTTACAGCAGCTCCTGTCAGCTCCCTTCTCTCTCCTCCGGTCCGGTCAGCTCCCCTGTAAGTGGCAGTCTCTTGCGGCTCTCGCGAGACATACAGGGGGAGCTGACCGGACCGGAGGAGAGAGAAGGGAGCTGACAGGAGCTGCAGGAAAGGTAAGTTACAGCTCTCTGCCAGCCCCCAACAGGACCGCCAGGCTTGTAATGAGCCCGGCGTTCCTTGTCTGTATTATGGCAATGTAAGTTGCCATAATACAGACATTGACTCGAGTATAAGTCGAGTTGGGGTTTTTCAGCACAAAAAATGTGCCGAAAAACTCAACTTATACTCGAGTATATACGGTATCTAAAAAAAGTTTTGTTACCCTTTTTTACTGACTGTGCTATTTTCTCTTCTGTGTGTGATTTGGAAGCTCTTATGACTTGCTTAGCCTCTTTCTGCCTAATCTTATAGATCATTCTGTCTTCCTCACTCTGGGTTTTTTTATAATTACTAAATGATAACTTTTAGTTTTTTTACTATTTTGGCCACATCTGCGGAGTACCACAGTGGTTTCTTGAATTTTTTGCTTATACTGACAAGCTTAATGCAATTTTCTATATTTACAATAGGTGTGGAATATGTGGCGCTGAATAATAAATGTGAACAATAAATTGTAGCTGCTGTATACACTCTATGGGTACTCCTCACAACCCACCATACAAAGATAATCACCAAGATACAGAAAAAGACTTCAGGCCCAATGGGTGTTGCCACCCCTTGGGTCTTCTATCTTTAAGAGTGCAGCGCTGTATTGAATGTGAGAACACAGTGAATTACTTGTGATTCAAAGACAATTATCCTTTATATTCTCCAATGTAGTGTACATACAAAAGAAAACAAAAATATATACAGATAATTGTGCAGTATATTAAATACTGTAGTGAAGACTTAAGTGAGTAACAGATATATCTACACTCACATTTTTTAGAGCCTTTTCAAGTAAATTAGGCTCTAAACTTCCGCACGTCTGTGTCTTTAAAGGTAGATCACAAGACTCCTCTCTCCAAGGTAAAGTGTGTATTTTCATCTCCACAGCGTATATAAAAGACAGAATTATCAAACTAAGTGTAGCATCCTTTGTAATATCTCCGTATATTTAGATAATAGGTTAAAGTGCTCACCTTGTTTAGAGCCTTTTGGTAACTGGCTCTAAGTATGTAGGACTAGTGTCAATTTGTGGGGTGACACTGCCCCTTCCATGGAATCACTGGTGCTGGATACAGTGGATTGTACAAAATAAAGGAATTTATTACAGAATATATAAAATCAGTGTAACGGATCGCCTGGCACCCCGACTTGGTACCTCCGTTAATGGATGCTCCTAGTGCTTCCTGAGGACTCCAAGCACTCTGGCAGACACCATAATCACCGAATCCGAGAAACCTTTAAATTCTCCCAAGCGTATGAATGCTGTAGACCATTGAATAGGAACCATACGAATAGGCTTGTACTCCTAGCAGTCAACTGGAACAGCATACAATAAATCCTTCCCCCAATAATGAGACGACACATCACTTTGAGGGTAAAACAGGAACTCTTGACTGGCTCATCCAGCCTGGCTTTTATTTCCAACTCACACATACAGGCCACACCCAGGGGGAGGCATAAAAGAACCAATGACATAGATGTTACCTCCCACACATCCCCTCCCCTTAGTGTGACACATAATCCCATTATGCATACAGCGTAAAATATACTTTTACACAACTTTCATAACTTTAAAACCATACATCACATTCACATAAAAATACATATCCACAATCAATCCATTCAGGGGAACAACATATTAAAAAATGGCATGAATCCGACCAGGGGTTCAAAAGTTACTAAAAGTATCTTTTGTTCCTTTCTAGCTGGCAGAAAAACATCCCCACAATGCACCCTGGTTTCCTCCCTTCTGCCCTGGAGTTAATTGGAGAAGTAATCCAATTACCCAGGACTAAAGGCAGACTCCATTAACCACATGGTTGCAAAACAACATAAAACACTTTAAAATACATAAAGTCACATTTACACATAACACACAGACATTTCACCTATCCCCAGATAGCTGGGATCTGCACGCACAAAACTACCGAATAGCGCGCAGATCCTACTCACACAGTACAATTGCCATGGAGCTAAAGTCTTTCCCATAGTCTTTCATTATATGAATAGGCTCCATGGTATGGCTATCTGGGGTATCACATTCCCATAAAGTCTGGTCCATAGTCCAAAGGCAAGAGGCGGGCAATCAGCCCCCTCCAAGGACACGTGGCGAGGTCGGTTTCGCCACACTTCTCCCCTTTACCCCCCAGACTAACAGGGTATCTGACCTCCTGCCGGTCAGTGCCCTGGTTAGTCCAGCAACCCACCCATGAAGCACAAACAGCAGTACCTCCCACCCACAATAACTGGTTACTACACCTGGGTAGAGGAGAACTTTGTCCAGGTCCAGGTGCCTCACCACGGCTGTGTGGGGGACTGGTAGTCTGCCTTGGTGGGTTGCTGAGTGGGCAGAGACCAGCGGTACTCTGCCCTGGTGCCAGCGCTACCACTGAAGTAGCCTGATTGGAGCCTGGTTGTGGGAGGGGGAGACCGACCGTCTCCCCTCTGGGTACACAGCTCTGCTGCTGGAGACAGACTGTCTCCCCTTTGGCTAAACAGCCCTGTCGTGGGGGGGCAGGACCGACCGTCCCTACCCCCTGTGCTGGAAGTGCAGAGACCACTGTCCCATCTGCACAGGTGTGGGGCTTACAGTCTCCCCCTGGTACATTAAGCTGCTGCTGGGGAGAGGTGGTAACCAGCTCCTCTCCCATTAGAACACTCTGCCGCTGGGGAATGGAGACTGGGCTCTCTATTCCCTGTACATTAATGATCCGCTGCTGGGGAGAGGTGGTAACAATATCCTCTCCCATACATACTTCCCGTCTCTGTGGAGGGAGACCGACTGTCTCTCCTCCCAGCACAGAGTCCTGCTGAGGGGGAAAGGGGGCTGGGCTCTCCATTCCCTGCTGGATACTCTGCCGCTGGGGAATGGAGACTGGGCTCCCAATTCCCAACAAATCACACTGCCGCTGGGGAGGGAGGACGGCCCCTTCAGCTCCCTGTAACTTGGGCGCAGAGACCACGGTCCCATCTGCGCTGGTGTGGGGCTTACTGTCTCCCCTTGGTGTGCTAAGCTGCCGCTACAAGCCGGTTACCACTACTACTCTGGCTAGATGGGTTTGTTGGATCTTATCCTTAGCAGGAGTGGAGACGTGTTTCGGGGCTCACTCGGTTCGGGGCACGGCTGCTTCGCGAGCGTTCTCAGCAGGAGCTTCTCTAGCTGATATCTTACGTTCAGCAGACTGGACACGAGAAAACACTTTCCGGTTATTTTATTTTCGTCAGACCACGCACGCATCTTTCTCGTTATTACCTCAGCTTTAAAAATGCAAAATAGGAAGCCTCCTGTCATGTGATAAAATTGTAGATTTTGCTAATGTAGTGTACCTATAATCTTAATAATGACAGGAGGCGAGTATTTTCCCTCCCTTCCCTCCCGTTTCTATGGGTTATCTTATTTCACCGTTTCGTTTTGCTCAATTATAACTTGTATAGTTTATCTATATTATATAAGAATATGATGTTTTATGGTAATATACGAGTACTTAGTGATATTATTGTTTAATGCTAGTATATAAACGATAGGTTATTATTTGTATAGAATATGGATATATATAGTATCACTGATATCATGTAGACATAAGTCTTTTTCCATCCTCTTACACTTTTCTGTTTTTTCAGTGTGATTGCCGTTATTGGCTCCGGATTGGACACATTGGATATTGGATCTTACGGATCAAGTTTCATTTCCAATCTTCATTATTGTTGGACTAAATTGAAGTTGGGACCTCCATGGAGCAAGTTTGAATTGTTATATTATTACGAACTTTGTTTTTTTCCCCTGACATTATGTGGACTAGTTTCGCACCAAAGAAAGAGGAAGTCATGTGACAGTCAGGGCTTTATATATGGATATGATGCATGTTATGATTGGTTAAAAGTTTAATGATTGACTTGTGCTGCTGGAGGCATAAGAAAAGAAAGTTATGCAAAATACTCGCCTCCTGTCATTATTAAAATTAAGATTATAGGTATACTACGTTAGCATAATCTACAATTTTAGTTACCCAATCAGAAAAATCAATAAGATTAGTTTGGCATGATGTCCCTGAAGTAAACCCATGTTGTCTCTGATCTTGAAATCCATGTGGTTTTAGATGTTCAACAATCCTATCCTTTAACATGGTTTCCATCACTTTCCCCACTACTGAAGTAAGGCTTACTGGCCTATAGTTGCCCGACTCCTCCCCATTACCTTTCTTGTGAATGGGCACAACATTGGCTAACTTCCAATCTTCTGAGACTACTCCTGTTTCAATGATTGGTTAAATAAATCTGTTGATGGTTTTGCTAGTACACCACTAAGCTCTTTTAATAGCTTTGGGTGTATTCCATCAGGCCCCATTGCCTTATTTGTCTTTACTTTTGACAGTTGAAATAGAACCTCTTCCTCTGTAAACTCACGTGTAATAAATGACTCATTGACTCATTTATCCTTTTTCTTAACTGAGGTCCCTTTCCTTCATTTTCATCTGTAAATACCGAACAAAAATATTAATTGAGGCAGTCAGCTAGACCTTTATCCTCTTCTACATACCTTCTTTTGTTTTTATTCTAACTAATCCTTGTTTTGCTTTTCTTTTTTCATGTATGTACAGTTTATACTCGAGTGTAAGTCGACCCGAATATAAGTCGAGACCCCTAATTTTACCCCCAAAAACTGGGAAAACTTATTGACTCGAGTATAAGACTAGGGTGGGAAATGCAGCAGCTACTGGTAAATTTCTAAATAAAATTATATCCCCCAAAAATTACATTAATTGAATATTTATTTACAGTGTGTGTATATAATGAATGCAGTGTGTGTGTGTATATAATGCAGTGTGTTTGTATGAGTGCAGTGTGTGTGTGTGTGTGTGTGATGCAGAGTGTGTTTGTGTGATGCAGAGCCTTGGTGGGGGGTGGGCATTTTTTTTATATTATTATTATTATTTTAATATCATTATTATTATTTTTATATTATTAATATTTTATTTTAATTTTATTATTACATTTTTATTTATTTTGATTTTTTTCGCCCCCCCTCCCTGCTTGTTAGCAGGCCAGGGAGCGGGGCTCTCATTCCCTGGTGGTCCAGTGGATGGGCTGTGCAGTGGGGGAGGGGGCTGGCAGAGAGTTGTAACTTACCTTTACAGCAGCTCCTGTCAGCTCCCTTCTCTCTCCTCCGGTCCGGTCAGCTCCCCTGTAAGTGGCAGTCTCTTGCGGCTCTCGCGAGACATACAGGGGGAGCTGACCGGATCGGAGGAGAGAGAAGGGAGCTGACAGGAGCTGCAGGAAAGGTAAGTTACAGCTCTCTGCCAGCCCCCAACAGGACCGCCAGGCTTGTAATGAGCCCGGCGTTCCTTGTCTGTATTATGGCAATGTAAGTTGCCATAATACAGACATTGACTCGAGTATAAGTCGAGTTGGGGTTTTTCAGCACAAAAAATGTGCCGAAAAACTCAACTTATACTCGAGTATATACGGTATCTAAAAAAAGTTTTGTTACCCTTTTTTACTGACTGTGCTATTTTCTCTTCTGTGTGTGATTTGGAAGCTCTTATGACTTGCTTAGCCTCTTTCTGCCTAATCTTATAGATCATTCTGTCTTCCTCACTCTGGGTTTTTTTATAATTACTAAATGATAACTTTTAGTTTTTTTACTATTTTGGCCACATCTGCGGAGTACCACAGTGGTTTCTTGAATTTTTTGCTTATACTGACAAGCTTAATGCAATTTTCTATATTTACAATAGGTGTGGAATATGTGGCGCTGAATAATAAATGTGAACAATAAATTGTAGCTGCTGTATACACTCTATGTGTACTCCTCACAACCCACCATACAAAGATAATCACCAAGATACAGAAAAAGACTTCAGGCCCAATGGGTGTTGCCACCCCTTGGGTCTTCTATCTTTAAGAGTGCAGCGCTGTATTGAATGTGAGAACACAGTGAATTACTTGTGATTCAAAGACAATTATCCTTTATATTCTCCAATGTAGTGTACATACAAAAGAAAACAAAAATATATACAGATAATTGTGCAGTATATTAAATACTGTAGTGAAGACTTAAGTGAGTAACAGATATATCTACACTCACATTTTTTAGAGCCTTTTCAAGTAAATTAGGCTCTAAACTTCCGCACGTCTGTGTCTTTAAAGGTAGATCACAAGACTCCTCTCTCCAAGGTAAAGTGTGTATTTTCATCTCCACAGCGTATATAAAAGACAGAATTATCAAACTAAGTGTAGCATCCTTTGTAATATCTCCGTATATTTAGATAATAGGTTAAAGTGCTCACCTTGTTTAGAGCCTTTTGGTAACTGGCTCTAAGTATGTAGGACTAGTGTCAATTTGTGGGGTGACACTGCCCCTTCCATGGAATCACTGGTGCTGGATACAGTGGATTGTATAAAATAAAGGAATTTATTACAGAATATATAAAATCAGTGTAACGGATCGCCTGGCACCCCGACTTGGTACCTCCGTTAATGGATGCTCCTAGTGCTTCCTGAGGACTCCAAGCACTCTGGCAGACACCATAATCACCGAATCCGAGAAACCTTTAAATTCTCCCAAGCGTATGAATGCTGTAGACCATTGAATAGGAACCATACGAATAGGCTTGTACTCCTAGCAGTCAACTGGAACAGCATACAATAAATCCTTCCCCCAATAATGAGACGACACATCACTTTGAGGGTAAAACAGGAACTCTTGACTGGCTCATCCAGCCTGGCTTTTATTTCCAACTCACACATACAGGCCACACCCAGGGGGAGGCATAAAAGAACCAATGACATAGATGTTACCTCCCACACATCCCCTCCCCTTAGTGTGACACATAATCCCATTATGCATACAGCGTAAAATATACTTTTACACAACTTTCATAACTTTAAAACCATACATCACATTCACATAAAAATACATATCCACAATCAATCCATTCAGGGGAACAACATATTAAAAAATGGCATGAATCCGACCAGGGGTTCAAAAGTTACTAAAAGTATCTTTTGTTCCTTTCTAGCTGGCAGAAAAACATCCCCACAATGCACCCTGGTTTCCTCCCTTCTGCCCTGGAGTTAATTGGAGAAGTAATCCAATTACCCAGGACTAAAGGCAGACTCCATTAACCACATGGTTGCAAAACAACATAAAACACTTTAAAATACATAAAGTCACATTTACACATAACACACAGACATTTCACCTATCCCCAGATAGCTGGGATCTGCACGCACAAAACTACCGAATAGCGCGCAGATCCTACTCACACAGTACAATTGCCATGGAGCTAAAGTCTTTCCCATAGTCTTTCATTATATGAATAGGCTCCATGGTATGGCTATCTGGGGTATCACATTCCCATAAAGTCTGGTCCATAGTCCAAAGGCAAGAGGCGGGCAATCAGCCCCCTCCAAGGACACGTGGCGAGGTCGGTTTCGCCACACTTCTCCCCTTTACCCCCCAGACTAACAGGGTATCTGACCTCCTGCCGGTCAGTGCCCTGGTTAGTCCAGCAACCCACCCATGAAGCACAAACAGCAGTACCTCCCACCCACAATAACTGGTTACTACACCTGGGTAGAGGAGAACTTTGTCCAGGTCCAGGTGCCTCACCACGGCTGTGTGGGGGACTGGTAGTCTGCCTTGGTGGGTTGCTGAGTGGGCAGAGACCAGCGGTACTCTGCCCTGGTGCCAGCGCTACCACTGAAGTAGCCTGATTGGAGCCTGGTTGTGGGAGGGGGAGACCGACCGTCTCCCCTCTGGGTACACAGCTCTGCTGCTGGAGACAGACTGTCTCCCCTTTGGCTAAACAGCCCTGTCGTGGGGGGGGCAGGACCGACCGTCCCTACCCCCTGTGCTGGAAGTGCAGAGACCACTGTCCAATCTGCACAGGTGTGGGGCTTACAGTCTCCCCCTGGTACATTACGCTGCCGCTGGGGAGAGGTGGTAACCAGCTCCTCTCCCATTAGAACACTCTGCCGCTGGGGAATGGAGACTGGGCTCTCTATTCCCTGTACATTAATGATCCGCTGCTGGGGAGAGGTGGTAACAATATCCTCTCCCATACATACTTCCCGTCTCTGTGGAGGGAGACCGACTGTCTCTCCTCCCAGCACAGAGTCCTGCTGAGGGGGAAAGGGGGCTGGGCTCTCCATTCCCTGCTGGATACTCTGCCGCTGGGGAATGGAGACTGGGCTCCCAATTCCCAACAAATCACACTGCCGCTGGGGAGGGAGGACGGCCCCTTCAGCTCCCTGTAACTTGGGCGCAGAGACCACGGTCCCATCTGCGCTGGTGTGGGGCTTACTGTCTCCCCTTGGTGTGCTAAGCTGCCGCTGGGGAGAGGGGGTAACAAACTCCTCTCCCTTACACACTTTCAGCCGCTGGGGAGCAGGGCTGACCCTCTGTACTCCCTGTAGGCAGGGCGCAGAGACCACGGTCCCATCTGCGCTGGTGGGGGGCTTACTTTCTCCCCTTGGTGAGCTGTGCTGCCGCTGGGGAGAGGGAATAACAAACTCCTCTCCCTTACACACCTTCAACCGCTGGGGAGAGGGGATAACAGGGGGGATAACAGACTGCCGCTGAGGAGCAAGAACGGCACCTTCAGCTCCCTGTAACGCACACTGCCGCTGGGGATCTGGGCCGACTGCCCAGCATCCCTGTAGGGCCGGTAGAGAGACCGCAGTCCCATCTCCACCTGCCATCTGTGGGTCTTCCCAGGACCAATCCGTGAGGCCCCTCAACATTTGTGAGTAAGGGCCACCTGCTTCCCCACCTGGCAACTCTGGCTGCTGCTGGGGATCTGGGCCGGCTGCCCAGCATCCCGGTGGAGAGACCTTGGTCCCATCTCTACCTGCCTGTTGTGGTTCCTCACAGGACCAGTCTATGAGGACCCCCACTTCGGGTTCCTCCCGCCGCCTCAGGGAAAGACGGCTAACCTCCTCGGATGCAGCCTCTACTCGGCTGCTGTAACGCTCCTGCTGCTGAGCATACTTCCTCTCTTTCGCCAACCGGAATTCTCGGTCCAGCCTTGTGTTTCGCTCGGCCATGACCTGGTTCCAGATCACCCGGCGTGTCTCCATGGGTATATCATCCCCATACTCGGCCACTCGCTGCCTCACCTCGGCCAGCCAATCATCTCCAGAGCCAGAACCTTCCATACTAGTCTGCTCCCAGGGGCGCTGCACGACTGCTAGCGTTGCCCTCAATTTGTAAATCCAAACGTACTGTGTCTCCGAGCTGCTTTACCTCGCACTAGGACGCCATCCCACCGCTGCCACCAATGTAACGGATCGCCTGGCACCCCGACTTGGTACCTCCGTTAATGGATGCTCCTAGTGCTTCCTGAGGACTCCAAGCACTCTGGCAGACACCATAATCACCGAATCCGAGAAACCTTTAAATTCTCCCAAGCGTATGAATGCTGTAGACCATTGAATAGGAACCATACGAATAGGCTTGTACTCCTAGCAGTCAACTGGAACAGCATACAATAAATCCTTCCCCCAATAATGAGACGACACATCACTTTGAGGGTAAAACAGGAACTCTGGACTGGCTCATCCAGCCTGGCTTTTATTTCCAACTCACACATACAGGCCACACCCAGGGGGAGGCATAAAAGAACCAATGACATAGATGTTACCTCCCACACATCCCCTCCCCTTAGTGTGACACATAATCCCATTATGCATACAGTGTAAAATATACTTTTACACAACTTTCATAACTTTAAAACCATACATCACATTCACATAAAAATACATATCCACAATCAATCCATTCAGGGGAACAACATATTAAAAAATGGCATGAATCCGACCAGGGGTTCAAAAGTTACTAAAAGTATCTTTTGTTCCTTTCTAGCTGGCAGAAAAACATCCCCACAATGCACCCTGGTTTCCTCCCTTCTGCCCTGGAGTTAATTGGAGAAGTAATCCAATTACCCAGGACTAAAGGCAGACTCCATTAACCACATGGTTGCAAAACAACATAAAACACTTTAAAATACATAAAGTCACATTTACACATAACACACAGACATTTCACCTATCCCCAGATAGCTGGGATCTGCACGCACAAAACTACCGAATAGCGCGCAGATCCTACTCACACAGTACAATTGCCATGGAGCTAAAGTCTTTCCCATAGTCTTTAATTATATGAATAGGCTCCATGGTATGGCTATCTGGGGTATCACATTCCCATAAAGTCTGGTCCATAGTCCAAAGGCAAGAGGCGGGCAATCAGCCCCCTCCAAGGACACGTGGCGAGGTCGGTTTCGCCACAATCAGTATAAAAGTATGTTTCTAGAAAATAAAAAGTAAATAAGAACAAAGTATTTGCAAGTATTAGTGGTTTAAGAAAAAATAGTGAGTCCACTTTAAAAGCCAAAACGCGTTTCGCCGGTAAAAACGGCTTCCTCAGTCAGCTTGTGAATGTCCTCTTGGTATTCTGTGTTTTAAGCGTCCAAAATCCAGCCTAAAATGTCTTCCTCCAAAAATTCCTTTGTGTCACGTGATGCGGCTAGAAAGCCGTTGCGTCACTTCCGGGTTTTCGGCACTACAAGGTCCATAGTGCTTTGCGCTCAGCGCGTCACTTCCGGTTTTAGTCCGGTTGTTTGTGGGGAAATATAGTCTGCAATAGGCGATTATCAAGTTCATATTGGAGCCTACTTAGGCTCATATACAGTTACAATGTAAATAAAAGAAAGAAATGTATAGTTAAATGTTATTTTATGTGGCTTATATTTTAAAATATGCATCTTTATATAGTCCTGCTTATACATTCATATTTCTCCACACATATTCTAATTTTCTGGTAAAAAAACAACTTCAATTTTGTTCAAACCAATAAATATTATTAATTATGCAATTGATCTCTATTTAAAGCAATAGTGTCTCTTATATAGAAAACATGCAGATCTTGGATACAGTGGGAAAAAGGGTGGCTTGTATTTAGAGTGTGCATTTTATATAAAATCCTATTTGTGCAAACATATTCCACCATATACATATTGATTTATTTATTTATTTCAGGAGCTGTAACTGCTGTTTATTCTAGTTAGTAAAAATATATGGAATTTGCATACAATGAGTACATTTAGTTGCTCATTATTCAAAATAGTAGTGTCTCATGTATAGAAGTGTCGGATCCCGCGGGTGGCTGCGAGGGGAGGCTGCACTCCGCTCGCAGTACTCACCCTCCAGCCGTCCGCGGTCCCCTCCTCCTCCTCGTGGGCTCGGCGACTGGCATCCTTCCAGCCTCGGATGCCGCCCGCGTCTTCCTCCACGTCCCCCAGCGGCAGCATGCATGACGTTGCACGCTGGGAGACCACCCAATATATTACACGCCGGGGTCAGTCACCTGACCCGGCGTTAAAGGCACAGTGCCTCAATCACAGTGGGAGGTTTAGATATCTCCCACGTGTGATTGTTAATTCTGATTGGAAATTATCCAATCAGAATTAACCTTATGGTTTATATATTTACCTTTCCTGTGCCTCCCTGCCCTGTTGTGGTCTTTGCTTGCTAGTATTGCTACTGAACTTGTGTTTCTGGTTACGTACTCTCTGGCTTGTTAATCTGACTTTGTGACTTTCTCCTACCCTTTGTTTCTCGTTATTCTGTCTTCTTGTTCCCCTTACTCGGCTTGTCTCCTGACTATTCTTTGTGTGCTTAGCCCGGCCACTCTAAGGTCCGGTACTGCACCTTTTCTGTGTGTGTGTGTGTGTGTGTGTGTGTTAGCGTGTTGGGTTCCCCGAATTGTGACATTACAACAGGGCCATAATGGAACCTGCTGACATACCACAGCTCCTAGTTAATCAAGAGGTTAGAATGGATGGCTTGGACCACCGTATGGATCAGTTTGCTCAAGCTTTGCAAACCATACTGGCTCATACTGCACACTTGCAGCCTGCCATTCAGGAGGCGGCTGCTGCTGCGCCCGAACCCATTCCCACTCCAGTACCCGTTCCTGCTCATGTAGTTCATATTGTTTTGGATCAAAGAAAACTTTGATTATTTGTCTATCTACACCTTCCAAATTGATTGATGAATGCGTGCACGCTTTCCCTAGAAGTAATTCACACCGGAGACAAAGTTTCTGATCAGTGAAATACTAAGGAATGCTTTTATTCCCCAAAGTGGGGGGGGGGGCTCCTTCTTAAAGCAAAAATACGTCACAGTTTAACATACAGTATCCATTCAACAATTGGTTAACATTCTAAAAGGGTCTTGTCTAAACCCACCCTACAGGATGTGATGTCATCATTACAGAGCTCTTCCCCCCATATTCCAGCTCCGGCATGGATACATGAAGAAAGGGGAAGTGAGTAATTTCTTTGTTACTTTAACAGTGATTCTCCATTTTGTTGCACGTGGAATTGGCACAAAGGAAGTGGGGGAGGAGTTAGCAAAAGAAGCTAACTGTTAACACAAGAATGTGTAACAGAATGTGTAACAAGAAACTTGCAGAGGAAATAGTGACTGAACCATAAAGGGGAAGGGAATATTTACTCTAGCAGCCAGTTTTAACATAGTGAACACAGAATAAATAGACATTAGTAAATAGCTATTTTGGTTTAATTCTTCTGTCCATAACAGTCCCCCCTTAAAATGGCTATTTTACTAATAACTACTATCTCTAACTCTAATACTGTCCCTATAGAAAAATAACAAAAGGCTATCTTGCACATCTGTCTGAACAGGCCTCGAATGCTTCACTGCGCGGGTAACCCATAGCAGCTTGTCCACTACTTCTCCCGTGACAGACTTCTGCCCGTAGAGACAGACGCTATCCCTGATAGAGGAAGTAGCTATTGATTTAGTGCGGTGGGACTGTAAGGGTGTATGTGGTGTATCACGGTCTATGTCATCAATCTCTTGGTGAAGGAAGCTCGGGGTGGTCTGGTCGATTGTCTGATCAACTGTCTTTTGTAGGCATTTCTTAAGACAAGGTAATACACAACAAACAAGAAGAGCAAGGATGATTATCGTTATTAAAATGGCAACACCTATTTGGGCCAGAGCACCTTGCCATCCAGACATCCATCCAAACCATCTTTCCCATGGATCTGTGGCCCCAGAATTCCTTTTCAGTTCATTGGATAAACTTTTTAACTTTTCTATTGCCAACGTTACCTTACCATTAGGGCCTGTATTATCTGGGATATAGGTACAGCAAGTCATGGTGTCTGGGAGTATTTTACATACTCCCCCTTTCTCTGCCAGAATCATGTCTAAGGCCATTCTATTCTGGAAGGTCATCTGGGAAGTAGCTTGTAATTGTTCCGCCAAACCCTGGAGGGCATCTCTTGTATAATTTACAAAACGTTGTTGGTTATAATAGATGTAATTAATCCAATTTAAATTTTTATTGGCCGTGATGATTGGGAAAATAGATTCAAACCCTGCGGACACTTCATCTCTTGCTTTAAATTCATTTGGCACCCCCCTTGGCACTCCTATGGTATCTATATAAATATGGGGATCAAAACTGCCTTTTACAGGAGTATTCCTCTTTATTCTAGAGTATTGGTGTAACGTACCTGGGGTATCTTGGTGTCCGTCAGAGATTATGTGTATAGGCATAATTACCTTAGCTAGAGCACATTCTCCCCACCATACGCCTTCCAATCTGGTTCTAATCTGCATATCCCCACAAATCCAATATATGTCTCCAAGGGATCTTATGTGTTGTTGGATAAAGGCAACTGGAATTGGGCTATATGTGGCACAGTACTTACCAGTGAAATTACCAAAGAATTGGCCTACCCCATCATATATACCATAACAAGTGTAGTTCCCTGGATATATGGTGATACCTTTATCTGGCTTGACATCTTTAAGGACAATTGGGTATTCCTTTATCCATGATTCACATTCCGTCCGGTTGGTTTTAAGTATAGTATAGAGACTTAGGAAACACATCTCTATCTCCGGAGGTATGTTCAAAGGGACAGTACCTAAGTGAGGCCTCGCTCCTCCACAGACATAGCAGTTAGATCTGTTGTGTTTGTTAGTATTATATTTCATCCACTCAAGCCATAAGTTAGTGTCAGAGAAACCCGTCTCTACAGCCATAGTGTCCTCATACGTGGGGTTAGCTATAGCTATCATCTCTTTTAGAGTTTTGATATGTGGCTTAAGAGGATTAATAGTCATGTGTGTGGCTCCTACCCATTCAGGTGAGTCATACATGTCCCGTAAGTAAAAGGTCCCCTGTTTGTTGTATGAACCTCCTCCCTTCCAGTACATTCCCATTACATATTGCCCAGCATCTCCAGGACTGGGGTGTTCTATGTTTAAAGCTAGTTTCATAGGTGTCGCCCCCCCCTGGTTTCCTGAACGTCATTCTTTTCAGTAAGGACTCCCCATTTTTATCTAATCTGTCTAAGGCACTTTGTGGTCTATAGCCCCAGGCTGGCCCTGTATTCTACCCTGCTGCCTTCCATAAACTACACTCATATCCCCAGTAGTCATTAGTCACACATATGTATGGGTCCTTAATGTTAGGTATATCTTTGTACACTGTTGACAACAATGCTGGTGGAAAAGTACAGTTTACGATATCACAATAATCAAATGCAAATGTGGCTACCCGTGTACTAGAGGAATTGTACCAAAATGTATAAACATGATTGTCTTTGGTTATAGTGACTTGTTGGGCCTTTATCAGACCTAGCAGCAAGAACAAATACACAAAATTCATGTTATAACAGGATCTGCTTCCTCTGGAACTGGAACTTTCTTGCAGGGTGAAGCGTGTATCCAAGAGTTCTTTCCGGCCAATTTAACTGAGGTAGTCGTGGTTAGAAGGACTTGGAACGGACCATCATATCTGGGTTCAAGGGTATGTTTTCTCACGAACTTCTTAACCAGAACCCAATCACCAGGGAGCAACTTGTGTGTGCCTGTATCAGACTCTGGATCTGGAATGGAAGAAAACACTTGGGCATGTATCTTGTTTAAAACTTGGGAAAGAGCAGTCACATAATTAACCATAACATCTGATTGCAGTTGGAGTTGTTGAGGAAAGTAACAACCTAACCTAGGGGCTGAACCAAACAAAATCTCATAGGGAGACAGGTTAAACTTCCCTCTTGGTGTGTACCTGACACTAAATAGAGCTATGGGGAGACTCTCTGGCCAGGGTAGGTTAGTTTCTTGGGCCATCTTAAGCATTCTGGCTTTTAAGGTGCCATTCATGCGTTCTACCTTACCACTACTTTGTGGGTGATAGGGTGTGTGAAATGCAAGGGTCACCCCTAGTGCTGCCCAGACTTCCTTAGTTACTAGTGCTGTAAAAGCCGGGCCCTGGTCACTTTCAATCACTTCAGGAACTCCATATCTACAGACAATTTCAGTGAGAAACCGCTTGGCAGTGGTCTTGGTGGTCATATTAGTAACCAGGAAAGCTTCTGGCCATCCTGAAAACATGTCCACCATAAGTAGGGCATATTCATACCGGCCACTATTTGGCATCTGAATGTGGTCAATTTGGACTCTCTGGAATGGGTAGTGTGGCTTCGCCAGATGTTTGGGGAAAACTTTCTCCAATTTTCCCGGATTGCACTTGGCACAGATAGCACAAGACTTACAGTAGTTTTTAGTCAGAGTGGTAATACCTGGTGCTTCAAAATATTTAACAATTAAAGAGTTCATGAGGGTCTTAGACAAGTGCGCTGCTCCGTGGGCCCACTGAACCACAGACGGATACATACATTTAGGTAGACAAAATTTGAGATTGCTAGTATATACTCCATCCTGTAGGGTTGCTCCTTTCTGTTTCCAGCTTTGCTTTTCTTCAGGACTTACAGCTGCTTGCTGTTCTTTCAAAAACTTGAGGTCCGTAGGTAAGGTTTGCATGGGAAAAATAGGAATTTCCTCACCGGACACTTTTCTGTCCACTTCCCTTGATTGACATGCAGCATCTTTGGTGGCTTGGTCAGCTTTATGATTGCCACATGTTTCTTCCGAATTCCGTCTTCCATGGGCCTTTACTTTCAGTATGGCCACCTCTTGAGGAAGGAGTAAAGCATCCATCAATTCCTTGATAGCTGTACCATGTTTAACTGGTGTACCGGTTGCTGTTAGAAAACCTCTTGTTTTCCATATTAATCCAAAATCATGTGCTACGCCCCGGGCATATCTTGAATCGGTGTAAATATTAACACGCTTCCCTTCAAACATTTGGCATGCTACAGTGAGGGCTTTTAGTTCAGCTTCTTGAGCAGACATAGACGGAGGAAGTGGGGATGCTTGAAGTACCTGATCTACTGTGGTCACTGCAAATCCAGTGTGGTATCTTCCTTGTTCATCTGCAAATCTGGAGCCATCCACAAACAGTGTGCAGTCAGGATCTAGCAAAGCCGTTTCATGTACTGTAGGAAGATGGGCTGTTTCCATCTTCATCTGTTCAAAACAGTCAAGGGGGACATCTGGGTCGGAATCTATGGGAGGGGCATCTTCACATTCTTCTGTGTGATATTGTGGGTAACCAGTAGTCTTACAATTCAAAGTTCGTTTGGTAACACCTTCTGTGGAAAGTTGGTCTTGATCTGTTGCACTCCATGCTTTGACTAATGGACCAAGTTCCTTCCATGAGATATTTGGAGATTTAGTAATAGAGACATGAGGAACTGCCATCTCCCAATGGTGGTACATATGAGTCACTTCTGTGGGTAATTGGACTAAAACTACAGTGTTACCTTTTGTATCACAGTATATGTCTGTCAAAGTGAGAGGTACTTCAATCAATTGAAACAGTTCTTCTTCATACTGAGGGTCAGGCCCCGACACGTCTCTGAACCACAAAGTACAATGCCATAGAGGAGATGGCTGTTCATCGTGTGGTACTGTGGGCATATGGACATCCAGATCAAGGAAGGCATCAGGATCTATGTTCAGACTGTACCAATAGTGGTACTCCCCCCTTGGGAAGTGGCAGAAGAGTGGCAGGATTCAAAGTGTAACATCGCTGTAAAGAGACATTATCGGGTAACATTAAAGTTGTTTGGAGACGAAGATGCCTTTGAGTAGAGAAATGTTTACGTTGAACTTGGTTCAGTATCGCAGAAATATCATGGGGAGCGAGAATGGTTAGCTTGTGACCAAGGATTATGTCACATGTCTTGTCCAGCAGAGCACTTGCTGCAAATACAGCCCGAAGACAGGAGGGTCCTCCCCTGGCCACAGGATCCAACTGGCAGGAGTAATACCCTATTGGACGCTGACGAGACCCATGAGACTGAGTGAGAACACCAGATGCATGACCCATCTTTTCGTAGACAAAGAGCTTGAAGGGCTTCTCGTAATTGGGAAGGCCCAGAGCAGGAGCAGTAACAACAGCACGTCGTAATGCGAAGAAGCCGGTAAGGGCTTCAGGAGATAAAGCAAATGGTTCAGTTTTGAGGGCATCGTAGAGCGGCTGCATCAGTGTAGAGGCTTCAGGAATCCAGGCTCTGCAGTAAGAGATAAGACCCAGGAAGGCATGGAGGGACTTATGAGCCGATGGAGGGCATAGTGATGTAATACCCCGCACTCTGTCTCTAGTAAGGTGCCGGGTGCCATGAGAAAGACAATGCCCCAAAAAAATCACCAATGGGCGGCACCACTGCAACTTCTTCTTAGATGCTTTACAACCTTGGGCGGCCAGGAAACAGAGGAAATCTTCAGAGGCACATTCTGCAGTCGGGAGATCGTCAGCACAGAGAAGGAGATCGTCCACGTATTGCAGGAGGACCACGTCTGTGTGAGATTTCTGCCATGGTTCCAGGATGTATGCCATGGCTCTTGCAAACTGGCTTCGGGAATTTTGTGCTCCCTGGGGCATTACAGTCCAGGTGTATTGTTGGCGGTCATGAGTAAATGCGAACAGGTATTGGCAAGAGGGATGCAAAGGCACGCTGAAGAAGGCATTTGCCAAATCCACCACTGTGAAGAATTTAGCTGACGGAGGGACCTGGGATAGAAGAGTATGAGGATTTGGAACAATGGGGGTTTCCAAGATGGTAACATCATTGACTGCTCTGAGGTCTTGAACTAGTACTTGTCCGGCTCACCCTTTTTGGTCTTTTTCTTAACAGGAAACAAAGGAGTATTACAAGGCGATACACATTTAACCAGAGCACCCGCAACCAGCAGAGTTTCAACTTGTTTGGAGATAGAAAGGGACTGAGCAGGTGTCAATGGATATTGTGGTCTTCTGGGCGGACTTGCACCTTGGAGCAACTGCACAAGTATCGGAGGAACTTTAAGACGTCCAATATCATTGGGACCAGTGACCACAGTTGCACAGGAACTCTGTCAAGGGCACTGGGGGAATTATCTGGGACCCTTGCATTCCCATGGGGTGACTCCATGTGGAGTAGGAGGGGTAAAGAACAAAGGGCTGAGGTATAATCACTGGAGAGAGGGGTCAATAACTGAACCTTACCATCTGGAGTAAAGGAGATGGAGGCTTGCAAGCGGGACAGGACATCAGCCCCAAACAAATTAAGAGGACAAGAGGAAGACACTACAAAACGAGTAAGGAGATCTGGGAAAGTACCCACCCGTAAGGGCTTAGTTAATGGGTTGCTACGAGGGGTTCCATCAACACCTATACAGGAAACATCTATATTAGAGAGAAAGGAATCGTCAGGCAGGTCACATGCTCTAAGTACGCTACGGGCTGCGCCTGTGTCAACTAAGAAGGTGGTTGGGCAGCCTTCCACAAGTAGGACCACTGTAGCTAGGGGCCCCCCTTTATCCCCTGTATATACTGCCATGACAGGGGCATTGGACACAGGTTTGCCTGTTACCTATTGGACAAGATCAAGATGAGACTGGTCCGGACCAGAGTATGTACGTGTAGGTGTAGTTGTGTAGTATGGTTGTTTAGCATGCTGTGCAGGACGTCGGTGTCTAGGCATAGGACGGGTAGAGGGCAGATAATTGGCTGAGGCTAGGTCATTAGGACAATAAGTAGCATAGTTAGCATAATTGGAACCATGTGTCGGATAACCCAGCGCTTGGGCAGGAGGATAACCGGCCACATGATACGGTGGCCGTAGAGCATGTGTGCGCTGCCTAGGTGCATGCAGACTCGGACACTCATTCCTAAAATGTCCTAGTTGCCTACAGTGATAACACGTTTTGAGTGGTGGTCCTGGGGCCCGAGCTGTGAAAGGGTCCAGAGGTGATGGAATAGGGTACCCGCCAGGGGCAAGATGAGTTGCAGGGTCAGATAAGGAAAACATTAAAGGATTGGATTTCTTTTGCAGGGGCAATTGGATTGACTCCAGGCCTTTAGCAACCAGGAGGAGAGTATCCAGGGGAATAATCCTGAATTCGGGACGGGACTGGACCAGGCCTTTCCTTATGGGTTCCTTAAGGCCTGCAACGAAAGCAGCTGACAGCATCTGTGTGTGGGACTTATTACATGTGTTGAAACCCAGATCAGAAAAGGTTTGAGTTAACCTAGAATGAAATCTTTCAACTGTTTCTGATTTTTCTTGAACAATATCAGCAATAGAAATAGCCTGATCAGTCAACTTATCTTGAGCCCATGCACGGAGTTGTTCACAAAATGTTGGTAGGGGAATGTTGGTAGGGGACGTTACCATCATGGAAGGGATGGGTGTGTTAGAAACAGGAAATGGTGTCAGTGAAAGGGCAGAAGATTCCAAAGGAGAAGTAAGGGCGGAAGTTATAGGGAGAAGTGAAAGGAATTGGGCGTGGACAGAAGCAACAGGAGCCGAAAGAGAGGGTGTAAGCTGCAGAGATGGGCAAGAGAGGAGGAGGCAGGGAAACAGGAAGGGAAGGGGTGACTGGGACTTGGAGTGGAGAAGGAGTGGGGGTTGGAAAATAACATGAACCATCTGCTTTAAGAACAGGGTACAAGGCAGCAGGGGCTGGAGAGAGGGAGCTAGCATGAATGGGCTGTGGGGGTGCTCCAGAGGCAGGTTGGGCCACCTCCCTTTTAGGCCAGGCTTTATCATATGGAGGAGGGCTGGAAACGCCTGCAACAGATTCAACAAAACAACCTTTTTCATGATATACAAAGACTTTTTTTCCCCTCTAGGTCTATCTCCTCCTCAATCCACCCCTCCTTCTTAATTACACAAGCAACCCTATACAATGCATCTGCTGCTTTCTTCAACCCATGATCCACCAAGATCCCATGTTTGTCGTTTAAAAGTTTTCTCCAGTCTTCCGCCTGCAATCTGCCACTGGGGGACATTGTACTACCACACAGTTTAATAATTTTCCTAAGTTTGGCCACAGCTAAGTCCCCAGCTCTTTCCTTTACAAGATCACAGGCTAACCGACCACGGGAAGGGTTAACATGAGTCTGACCCATTGATAAACTACAGTAGAACTGGATAGAGAGAAACAGGGAAAAGATACGGCAAGCAGACCCTTGACCAAAATAGAGTGGAGATAGTGGAGAGTGTGAGTGAGAGAGACAGAGAGAGAGAGTCTGAATGAGAGAGAGACTGAAAGAGAGAGAGAGAGAGAGAGAGACTTACAGAGAGAGAGACTGAGAGAGAGACTTAGAGAGAGACTTAAAGAGAGAGACTGAGAGAGAGACTTAAAGAGAGAGACAGAGAGAGAGAGAGAGAGAGAGAGAGAGATTGAGAGACTGAAAGAGAGAGAAAGAGACTGAAAGAGAGAGAGAGAGGGTCTGAATGAGAGAGAGAGAGAGACTTAAAGAGAGAGAGAGGGACTGAGAGAGAGAGAGACTGAAAGAGAGAGACTGAGAGAGAGAGAGAGAGAGAGAGAGAGAGAGGGACTGAGAGAGAGAGGGGGACTGAAAGAGAGAATGAGGGACTGAAAGAGAAAGAGACAGAGAGAAAGAGACTGAAAGAGAGAGAGAGAGAGAGAGAGAGAGAAACTAGCAAGAAACTTGCATAAAGCGTCACACCACGTTCTAGCAGAACACAGAAAACAACCAGAGTGATGCAAAAAAAAAAAAAAAACTAAAGTCTGGCAGCACAGACTCCAAGGAATGGAGGGGGGAGGAAGGGGCAGAAGGGGGGGGGAGTGAAGCAGAGTTGCAAGCAGCACACAGTATTTAGCCATGTGAGTGCCTAAGCACAGCTCTCCTGAAGACAAAAGATAGAATAGGAGAACTACAGGACACAGAATATATAACAAGTAACATATACCCCCAAAAAACCCAGTATACATGCAAAAGCACAATATATATGCCAAAGCACACAAATTCTTTAAAATAAATGCTAGCTGAAAATAAACTCCTTAAAATAAACTCAGTACATACACACATAGAAACTCACACTCAAGCACACATACAACAACTTAACTCTTTGTTTGTTGTTTTTATTATTTCAACAAACTAAAACCAATTACGCCAGTTTTGTATTTCCCAAAACCGAACTTAAAATAAAAACAATAGAAGAAACTCCAGGATTTAATATTAAAATATTTATATAATCCGGCCAAAAACGCCAGGTTTTAACACCCCGACCTCAAATAAAAATAAAGCCAGGATTTAAAATTAATATAATCTGGCCACAAACGCCAGGTTTTAACACCCGACCTCAAATAATCAAAAGAAAGTAAAACAGATTCTCAAACAGACACTTTCACACATAAAAACTCAAACTCTGGATTTATTTAGGCTGTAGAATAGACAAGTGACAGGGTTTATATAGTTCTATAAGGGGACTTATGGGTACATATATACCTGTCTGACGTCATTCACATGAAGCCGAAGTGAAGGCACGGAGAATAAACAAAATCCAAAGAAAGGAAAATGTAGGTAAGTAACTCATTTGCCATATCCAGAGGTGATCAGTCACCTTTTCCAATCTCTGGTAGTCCTTTTGTTCTCCCGTCTTGTAATGTATATACGGCTTTTCAAGTGAATTAACTACCCTTTAGTCCCTGTTCGGGCGCCAAATTGTTTTGGATCAAAGAAAACTTTGATTATTTGTCTATCTATACCTTCCAAATTGATTGATGAATGCGTGCACGCTTTCCCTAGAAGTAATTCACACCGGAGACAAAGTTTCTGATCAGTGAAATACTAAGGAATGCTTTTATTCCCCAAAGTGGGGGGGGCTCCTTCTTAAAGCAAAAATACGTCACAGTTTAACATACAGTATCCATTCAACAATTGGTTAACATTCTAAAAGGGTCTTGTCTAAACCCACCCTACAGGATGTGATGTCATCATTACAGAGCTCTTCCCCCCATATTCCAGCTCCGGCTTGGATACATGAAGAAAGGGGAAGTGAGTAGTTTCTTTGTTACTTTAACAGTGATTCTCCATTTTGTTGCACGTGGAATTGGCACAAAGGAAGTGGGGGAGGAGTTAGCAAAGGAAGCTAACTGTTAACACAAGAATGTGTAACAGAATGAGTAACAAGAAACTTGCAGAGGAAATAGTGACTGAACCATAAAGGGGGAAGGGAATATTTACTCTAGCAGCCAGTTTTAACATAGTGAACACAGAATAAATAGACATTAGTAAATAGCTATTTTGGTTTAATTCTTCTGTCCATAACAATATGACGCCGCCACAGCGCTACAGCGGTGACCCAGCATTGTGTCGTGGTTTCCTCAACCAAATCGACATCCATTTGGTGATGAATCCACGTTCCTATCCCACTGACAGATCTAAAATTGCCTTTTTGATAAACCACTTGTCCGGGAGAGCTTTAGCATGGGCCAACCCCATGTGGGAGAATACATCTCCTATGTCCTTTGCAGATTTTCTGACAGCTTTCAAACGCACGTTTGATCAACCCGGTAGGGTTGCTTCTGCTGGCAAAGCTCTGCTTAGGGTCCGACAGGGTAACAGATCTGTAGCGGATTACACTATCGAATTCCGCACTCTAGCAGCTGAAGTGGTTTGGAATAATGACGCCCTCCTAACAGCAGGGAAACTGCAGCACCTAAGGCCTAGAGAGGGGTCGGCCTCGGGTGTTATGACTTTGTCCCCTCATGTGTCCATCTCCAGACCGTTTATCACGGTTTCTCTTTTAGTCAATAAAACCACTATAACAACCAAAGCCTTGATCGATTCAGGTGTGGCAGACAACCTTATGGATGAGAACTTTGCCAAAACCGCAGCCCTGACTTTGATCCGAAAGGCCACACCCTTGGCCGTTGAGGCCATAGATGGTAGACCACTTGAGAAACCTCTGGTGACCCATGAAACCCAGGAAATAGTTATGTCTGTGAGTGGTTTGCACAAGGAAAGGTTAACCTTCCAAATAATTGACTCTCCTACTGCCTCCATCGTTCTGGGTTTTCCCTGGTTAGTTAAACACAACCCTGTACTTGATTGGGGTTGTTTAGATATACTCTCCTGGGGGGAATCTTGTCAATGAGACTGTATGGTTCATGTACGTCCTGTTTGTTTACTCAACGTGCCCACGGCTAAACCACTTTCTGTTTCTGTCCCTTCTGTATATGCAGACCTTGCCTTGGTTTTTGAAAAAATGGAGGCAGATAAGCTACCTCCACATCGTGAGTATGACTGTGCCATAAACCTGTTACCGGGTACTATGCCTGCTAGGGTCAAGGTCTACCCTCTTTCTGAGAAAGAAAACCAGATCATGGAGGAGTACATACGGGAATCCCTAAGTAAAGGTTTTATTAGAAGGTCCTCCTCCCCTGCTGGTGCTGGTTTCTTCTTTGTGGCAGTGAAGGAGGGCGATTTGAGGCCATGTATAGACCACAGGGGTCTGAACAATATAACTATTAAAAACACCTACCCTATCCCCCTCATCACTGAGTTGTTTGATCGTGTTAAAGGTTCTAAGTTCTTCACTAAATTAGACCTCAGGGGGGCTTATAACCTTGTCCGTACAAAGGAGAATGACAAGTGGAAGACAGCGTTCAATACGCGCAGTGGGCATTACGAATATCTGGTCATGCCTTTTGGACTGTGTAATGCTCCTGCTGTGTTTCAGGACCTCATAAATGATGTCCTTAGGGATCTACTGCATGTCTGTGCCGTGGTGTACCTTGACGACATACTTGTGTATTCTCCTGATTTGAAGTCACACCATAACCATGTTAGGATGGTGCTCAAAAAGTTATTACACAACGGACTCTATTGTAAGTTAGAAAAATGTTTATTCGATCAGACCTCTGCAATTCCTTGGATATATAATTACTGAACAGGGTTTCAGTATGGATCCTGCTAAATTGGAAGCCATACTGTCCTGGCCACTTCCCCAAGGACTGAAGGCTATCCAGCGTTTTATAGGATTGGCTAACTATTATAGGAAATTTATAAAAAACTTTTCACCACTTATCTCTCCTATAACGAAGCTGACTAAAAAAGGTCTACACCCTAGGGTTTGGACTCCTGAAGCCCTTAAGGCCTTCGAAACTCTCAAGAAGGCATTTGCCTCTGCTCCAGTGCTGCACCACCCTAATCCTTCTCTTCCCTTTGTTATGGAAGTAGACGCTTCTGAGTCGGGTGTGGGAGCAGTACTGTCACAGAGGTTGTCGTATGACAAACCCCTCCATCCCTGTTGTTATTTTTCTAAAAGGTTGTCTGATCCAGAAAAGAATTACGATGTTGGGAACAGGGAACTATTAGCTATTGTGTTAGCTTTTAAGGAATGGAGGTACTTATTAGAGGGTTCTAGACACAAAATTATGGTTATAACAGATCATAAGAACCTCTCCTATCCTATATAGCTGATGCTAGAAGGTTATCTGCCCGGCAGGCTAGATGGTCTCTATTTCTTTCACGCTTCCAATACGTTATTGCCGTGGTTGCCGTAATGCCAAAGCTGACGCTATCTCTCGACAGCATGAACCGTTAGAATTTGTTAACCCGACTCCTGTACCTATTGTACCTGCGTCTCAGATAATAGCTGCTACCCGTTTGGTTGTTTTGTCTCCTTTCCTTGATAGTATTAAGACATACCAAACCCAAGCACCCCCTGAGACGCCGGTTGGTAAACTATACGTGAAAGCAAATGACTGAAAAAAGTTGTTAACTTTATTTCACACCGGCAAAAATGCTGGTCATCCGGGGGTTACCAAAACCTATAAGGGCCTCCTTCAACAGTTCTGGAGGCCTTGACTTAAGCGAGACGTAGTGGATTTTGTACAGGCTTGTCGGGTCTGTACGCAGTGAAGGTCCCCTAATGTGAGACCTCAGGGTCTACTGATGCCTCTATCTATACCCAAGAAACCATGGACCCACTTATCCATGGATTTCATTGTAGACCTTCCTCTTTCTGATGGTCAGACAGTGATATTGACTGTGATGGATAGGTTCTCTAAAATGGCGCACTTTATTCCGCTTAAGAAACTGCCTTCTGCGGTTCAGCTAGCTCAGGTGTTTACCAAAGAAGTGTTCCGCTTGCATGGGGTACCTCAGGATATCGTATCTGACAGGGGCCCTCAATTTGTCTCTCGGTTTTGGAGGGGCTTTTGTGCTGAGATGGGAGTTTCCTTGTCGTTCACTTCCTCCTATCACCCGCAATCTAATGGTGCAGCCGAACGTGCTAATCAGTCTGTGGAATTGTATTTGCGCTGCTTCACAAATGGGCACCAGGACGACTGGTCCCATCTCCTTCCGTGGGCTGAATTTGCCAGGAATACGGTGTCTCATTCGTCTACTGGCTTAAGTCCTTTTGAGGTTGCTTATGGGTTTCGGCCTTCTGTCCTTCCCGGTGTGTTCTCCGACAAGGGAATGCCCGTCTTGGACCAGCACCTCGCCTCTTTGAGGAAGATGTCCATGTTGCGTTGTCTCGTTCAGCAGCTGCTCAGAAGAAGTTTGCTGATCGCCGTAGGGTTGCAGCCCCTTCTTATGTTCCGGGTGATAGGGTATGGTTGTCCTCCAGGAACCTCCGTCTCAAGGTTCCCTCGATGAAATTTGCTCCCAGATTTCTTGGCCCCTACAAGGTGTTACGTAGGGTTAACCCCATTTCCTACTCCCTTGACCTGCCTCCTTCCATGCGTATTCCGAACACGTTTCACGTCTCGCTTTTGAAGCCCTTGCTGTGTAACCAGTTCTCTCGTCCCCTCGGGCGGCCCATTTCCCCTTGCGCTGTCCCTAGTGACATGTTCGAGGTGGCTGCCCTTCTTGACTCTCGTGTTTCTAGGGGTCGGCTGCAATATCTGGTGGATTGGAAGGGGTACGGTCCTGAGGAGTGGTCTTGGGTTTCGAGCTCTGATCTGCACGCTCCCTCTTTGGTCCGTTCCTTTCATGCCCGGTTTCCGTTGAAGCCTTCTGCTTCCCGCCATCCGGGCGGTCTTCGAGGGGGGGGTAATGTTGGGATCCCACGGGCGGCTGCGAGGGGAGGCTGCACTCCGCTCGCAGAACTCACCCTCCAGCCGTCCGCGGTCCCCTCCTCCTCGTGGGCTCGGCGACCGGCATCCTTCCAGCCTCGGATGCCGCCCGCGTCTTCCTCCACGTCCCCCAGCGGCAGCATGCATGACGCTGCACGCTGGGAGACCGCCCGATATATTACACGCTGGGGTCAGTCACCTGACCCGGCGTTAAAGGCACAGTGCCTCAATCACAGTGGGAGGTTTAGATATCTCCCACGTGTGATTGTTAATTCTGATTGGAAATTATCCAATCAGAATTAACCTTATGGTTTATATACTTACCTTTCCTGTGCCTCCCTGCCCTGTTGTGGTCTTTGCTTGCTAGTATTGCTACTGAACTTTTCTGGTTACGTACTCTCTGGCTTGTTAATCTGACTTTGTGACTTTCTCCTACCCTTTGACCTCGGCTTGTTTCTCGTTATTCTGTCTTCTGGTTCCCCTTACTCGGCTTGTCTCCTGACTATTCTTTGTGTGCTTAGCCCGGCCACTCTAAGGTCCGGTACTGCACCTTTTCTGTGTGTGTGTGTGTGTTAGCGTGTTGGGTTCCCCGAATCGTGACAAGAAGAGCATGCAGAAAAATAGACCCAGTGAAAAAAGGATGTTGGTGATTGGTATATTATAAATATGTATATATAGTCTGATTCATAAAAAATGGCATAACTCAAAGTCTGCATTTAGACCTGTAGGGGCTAGAGTGTTGAGATTAAAAATCCATTTCGTTTCAATTCTTCCTAATTTTCTAATTTCATCTTCCCCTCGCCAGTTAAGTGTGATTTTCTGGATTGCCATAAATTCTAGAAATTGGGGATCTTTATCGTGTATTAAATTGAAGGGTTCTGAAACACTGTGTTTATCGTATCTTTTTTTGATGTTTCTAATATGTTCGTTTATTCGTGTTTGTAAGGGACGTTTTGTTCTGCCTACATAGAATAAATTACAAGAACATTTTAAAACGTATATAACCCTTTTAGAAAAGCACGTAATCATTTGGCATATTTTGTATTTCTTTTCTCCTTTTGAGTCATAAAATTCTGTAACGTACCTTTTTGTGCTTTTTGTACTTCTACAGGCTAAACATTGCTCGCAGCCAAAAAAAACCTCTTTCTGAAAGAAGGGGGTGAGTGTATTTTCTTTAATGTGGTTGTGTATTAGTTTTTGTTTTAGGTTAGGGGCTCCTCTATATACTAATTTCAGTCCCTCTGGTAATACAGAGTGCAGCATAGGATCGTTCCTTAGCATGGGCCAATGTTTATTTATTATTTGTTTTATTTTATGGCTCTCTTGGTTAAAATTACAAATAAATGGCAAACTCTTATTAATATTACTACTTTTAGGTTTATATTTCAACAGTGAGGATCTTTCCATGGTCTTTACTTCTTTAATGGTGTTTATGAGAGAGGTTTCTTCATACCCCTTTTCCATGAAATCTTGTTTGATTTTAATGGCCTGAATCTTAAAAGTGCTTTGGTCTGTGAAGTTTCTTCGAACTCTCATAAGTTGTGCTTTAGGTATGTTTTTTAACCAGGGAGAAAAATGACAACTATTTAAGTAGATGTAATTATTTACGTCTACTGGTTTAAAAAAAGTTTTGGTTTTGATATTGTTGTCTTCGTCTAAAAAATTAACACTTTCTTTACTTTATTCTGTGGTTAATATCACTCCCCAGTCATTTGTGTTTAAAAAGGTTAAAAATGTATTTGAAAGATCCACTGAACCATTCCAGACTAAAAAAATATCGTCTATGTACCGCTTATAGGAGACGAGGTTCGCTCCCCATTCTAGATTGTTATCTATAAATTGTGTTTCCCAATAGGCCAAGAATAGATTTGCGTAGCTTGGAGCGAACCTCGTCTCCATAGCGGTACCGACTTTCTGTAAAAAGAATTCATTATTAAACCAAAAATATTTGTTATGAAGGATAAGGTCCATAATAAAACTTATCTGTTCTTCTGGATAGGTGTTATCCTTTTTGAGAAAAAATTCTACTGCTTCTAGACCTTTCGTGTGTGAGATGATAGTGTAAAGGGAACTAACATCAGCTGTTACTAGGATATAGTTGGGTTCCCATTGAATATGTTGTAATGTTTGTATGATGTTTAATGTGTCTTTGAGGTAGTTGGGAGTTTGTTGAACCAAAGGTTGTAGACACTTGTCCAGGTATTCCGATAGCCTACTGGATACAGAATCTATCCCTGAGACTATCAGTCTACCTGGAGGGTTGGTTAAATGTTTATGGATTTTGGGGAGGTGGTAGAAGACTGGGATTTTTGGTTTACTGATATTAATGTACCTATATTCCTTTTCGTTTAGTATTTCTGTTTCTTTTCCTTTGCTAAGTAGATTATCAAATTTATTTTTTATGCTGATTGTTGGGTCTCCATTCAATTTGTGATATGAAACGGTGTCTTCTACTAATCTAAGTCCCTCTTTGAGGTAATCCTCTGTTTTCATAATGACAATCCCTCCCCCTTTATCCACTGGTTTTATAACTTTCTTTTTATCTTTCTGTAGTGCTTTTAAGGCTAGCCATTCTTCTTTGCTTAAATTCATTTATTTCTTATTTCTAGGTTTTATTTTATTTATATCTTGCATTACTGATTTTGCAAAGGTGATCATTTCTTTGGATATGAAGCTGTTCGGGAAAAAGGTGGATTTTGCTTTAACCCCTTCAGGACGGGTGACGGACGAGGTCCGTCATCCAGGGAATACCCTTAACGACGGGTGACGGACCTCGTCCGTCACGCGGTAAAATTAACCCCAGATCGCCGCAATCGCGGCGATCGTGGGGTTAATGGTGCTCCCGGTCTGCCTCTGTATTAGAGGCAGACCGGGAGCAATTTATTTTTTATGCTGATTGTTGGGTCTCCATTCAATTTGTGATATGAAACGGTGTCTTCTACTAATCTAAGTCCCTCTTTGAGGTAATCCTCTGTTTTCATAATGTATTAGAGGTATTTTCTGTATTAGAGGCAGACCGGGAGCACCGGATCGGGCTGCCCCAGCACATGTACCCGCTCTGACAGCATGTCAGAGCGAGCACATGTGCTGTGTATACTTACCTTCCGCCTCCCTGCACTTCCGGGTTCACTGTGAAGTGCAGGGAGACGGATCAGTGCTGATCCTGCCCCCTAGTGTAAAAAAAAACAAAACGTAAATTTAAAATCCCACCCCCCTTTACCCATTTTAATAAAAAATTAACCCCTTCCCTGCCAATTGATCACTGACTACAGTGATCAATTGGCAGGGATTACATTTTAATATGATTTGATTTTTTTTTTAACCCCCTCAGGGGTTAAATTTATTTTATTAATTAATTTAAATATTTTAAAATTATAAATTTAGCTAGCTGGGGAGGTTGGAAGTTAGTGGGGAATTGGGGGATTTAGTGTTAGGCTAAGTAGGGGTTAACGTTAAAAAAAGTTTTAAAATAAGCTTTAAAAAGTTAAAAGTTAAAAAAAAGTTTTAATAACGTTTAAGTAAAAAATTAAAAAAAATAAACCCTTTACCCAGTCCAAATAAAAATTAACCCCTTCCCTGCCAGTCGATCACTGCCTACAGTGATCAAAATACAGATCACGGTATTATACTGTGATCTAATTTTTTTTAACCCCTGACGATTATCTTTTATTTATTTTTTAACCCTCAGGGGTTAAAATTTAATTAACTAATTTAAATATTCTATAATTAAATATTTTGCTAGCTGGGGTGGGTGGGAGTTATGGGAAAATGGGGAATGTACTGTTAGTGCTGCTTACTGCTAGTTAGGGGTTAACGGTAAAAAAAAAACGCTTAGAAAAATGTTAAATCTGTAAAAAAAAGTTTTACGAAAGTTTAAGAAACTTTAAAAAAATTAATAAGCATAACAAAAGTTTAAAAAATAGTTTTAAAAAGTAAAAAAAATTTTAAAAAGTTAAAAAATACATTTAATAACGCTCATTACCACTACACCTGGTACAAGCTAGCGGAAAAATGATCCCACGCTAAGGTTCAAAATATGCCTTTTGAAATACCCTGGGATGTCTTCTTTAAGAAATGGTATGGCTCTATGGGGTATTTGGATTATATAGCCTGGTAAAATACTCTAAAATGGGACATGGGCACAGCGTAAAAATGTAAAGTTTGAAAAAAAATGGAATGGCTGTGTCCCAAATGTGCCCCTCCGATGTCCACATATACCTGGCAAAGGTACATACGGGAGTATTTTTGTACTCAGCCGACATAGCTGAGCAACATATAAAGTATTATACAGTCGTAGTACACATAAGTATAGTTATAAAGAGAGCGCAAGTTGAAAATAAACGGCCGACGTAACAAGTCAATAGCCAATCAAGATAATATAATAAATGTAGTACCTCAGGTACTCAAACAATAATAGCTGCTAAAACAGAAAAATAATTTTCCCAATTCTAAAAAATAAATATGCATATAAGTTTCAGCGCTTAGTGAATAATCCCCTTAAAATTAAAAAAGGTGCATTTATATGCCAAAATAGAAAAGTCATATAACAAAGTATCCAAAAAATATGGAAAAAGTAATATGTATACAGTTCTGTATACAGAACTGTATACATATTACTTTTTCCATATTTTTTGGATACTTTGTTATATGACTTTTCTATTTTGGCATATAAATGCACCTTGCTTAGTGAATAATCCCCTTAAAATTAAAAAAGGTGCATTTATATGCCAAAATAGAAAAGTCATATAACAAAGTATCAAAAAAATATAGAAAAAGTAATATGTATACAGTTCTGTATACAGAACTGTATACATATTACTTTTTCCATATTTTTTGGATACTTTGTTATATGACTTTTCTATTTTGGCATATAAATGCACCTTTTTTAATTTTAAGGGGATTATTCACTAAGCGCTGAAACTTATATGCATATTTGTAGTACACATAAGGTTTGCAAAATATACTGTGCAAACTCACTTTGTGTGTCAAAAAGGCAGAAAAAACGCTTATTACCACTACACCTGGTACAAGCTAGCGGAAAAATTATCCCACGCTAAGGTTCAAAATATGCCTTTTGAAATACCCTGGGGTGTCTACTTTAAGAAATGGTAGGCCTTTGTGGGGTAGTTTGAATTTAAAACCTGCGAAGATGCTTGGAAATTGCACATAGGCCCAGCGTCAAAATCCAAAGTTCTGTAAAAACTGATATGGCTTGGTCTCCAATATGGTACTGTAGCTTCACAAAATAGTGCCAAAGACATTCATTGGGGATGTCTTTTTACTCAGAAGACTTAGCAGAGCATAATTTGGAGGTTTTGAACTTAGTGGCACATATGAAATATACAAAATGCCCAGCAAAAATGCAATCCGTATGTAAAAAAAATGCCCCAAATTATTATTTACCACATACTTTGGCATGTAATGGTAAAAAATGGGGGCATGTTAAGGCACAATATGCACAATTATGAGATACCCTGGAGTGTCTACTTTTACAAATGGTAGGCCTTTGTGGTTTTTTTTTGAACAGTCAAACTGTTATAATACCCCAAATGGAAGCATAGGCTCATTAAATCCGTCTCTCAAAATTCTACTGTGAATACTGACAAGGACAGCTTCCCAAAATAGTGCCAAAGACATACAATGGGGGTACCGTTGTACTCAGCAGAAGTAACTGAACACATAATAAAACTTTGTACAGGAATAGCACACACCAACTTTACAAAATACACATGAGAAGTTCTTTGTTATAAGTATGTGTGCGAAAACCCCCAAAAAACACAATTTTACTCCAATATTTAGCAGAGGTTGGCGGTAAAATGGCTACGTAGAAAGTGTCAAAACAACCTTAGGTAAATAGCCTGTGGTGTCTACTTTATATAAATATATACTTTTGTGTGGCAATTTTGTTTTCTTTTATGGCTATTAAGCTTACAAGACAAACATACCAAATTCTAAAATTTATGTAAATATATGTTACATCAAATTAAAGCCCTTTCTGTCCTTTAAAAAAACGGTATATAATATGCGTCGGTGCAATAAATTAGTAAAATGCAAATTGCAGTTGAACACAAACAGCAAAAAAATGCAAAAAATGCTTGTGTCATTAAGTGAAAGACAAGCTTCTGAAGCTCTGTCCTTAAGGGGTTAAGGTCTGTGTGTATATATTTAGAGTTACTAATTGGATTAATTGGTTGGTCTATTCTCATAAAACACATTTTTAGGCATAATTGTCTTTTATATCTATTGAGGTCTATAAATATGTCGAACTTATTTAGTGGTTGTGTGGGTACAAATTTCAGTCCTTTGTTGAGGATTCTTTGTTGTGCCTGTGGTATAGGGTCACCTGTTAAGTTGAAAATAATGGATTTGGTCTGAGTGATTGCTTTGTTTATCTTCCTGAGTGTCTTACCTCCCCGAGTTCCTCTCCCCTTAAATTCCTTTGTCTTTGGGGGGGGGCGGGGAGGGGGGAGGGAGGGTGTAGAGGTGAGGAAATATCTTGAGGGGATTGTGTTACTTTGAATTTGCCTTTCTGGCGTCCCTCCTGAAAAAAAATCATCCTTCTCATGTCTGTCTGTTAAAATTTCAAATCTGCCTGAAGTGGTGGCATAGTTTTAATGCAATTTTCTGTTGCCTTCAGTAGTGCAACTTTTAAATAATCCCATTTCTCTTGGACTCCATTTAAATTGCTCCAGTCTGATAATGACTCCTTTACACATATTCTAAGTTTAGAAAAGTCTGTTTTTCTAAAGTCTAAAACTTTTGTTTTTGTGTGGTGTGACTCAGTCACTGTTCTTATATTAAACCACACTGACTGATGATCACTGGATCCTAAAATTTCACCTACAGTAATATCTGATCTCCATTTGTTAACACTAAATCTAGTATGGCCTCTTTACGAGTTGGCTCCTCAACGACTTGTTTTAGAGACAATGCCAGTAGGGAGTTTAGAATATGTGTGCTCCTGGCACAAGCAGCTTTTTTTATTCCAGTTCACATCAGGAAGATTAAAGTCACCCATGATGATAACTTCCCCCTTCATTGTCATTTTAGCTATTTCCTCAACTAGTAGATTATCTAACTCTTCAATTTGTCCCGAGGGCCTATAAATCACACCTACACGAGTTACTGTGTGATTACCAAATTCTAACGTAACCCAAACGGACTCTATGTTCGCCTCACTAACTTTTATTAGGCTAGATTTTATGCTATCCTTCACATACAGGACCACCCCTCCCCCTTCCTTGCCTTCCCTGTCTTTTCTATATAAAGAGTACCCTGGTATTGCTATGTCCCAGTCATTTTTCTCATTATACCATGTCTCAGTAACAGCGACTAAATCCACACTATCAGTTGCCATTATTGCCACAAGTTCATGGATCTTATTCCCTAAACTGCGAGCATTTGTAGACATGACTCTAAGCTTATAATTTTTTAACACACTTGCTACAGGCACCTTCTGTCCTTGTTTTGGGGGACAATTGGATTGATGTATTATCGCCCTTTTGCCCCCCCCCCCCCCCATGCTAGTTTAAATACATCCTAGCAAAACCTCTGAACTGCTCACTGAGAACATTTGTTCCCTTTTGAGAAAGATGCAAACCATATTTTTTGTACAGTTTATTTCCATTCCAAACAGAGTTACCATGAGAAATAAAGCCAAATCCTTGCTCCCGACACCATTCACCAAGCCACAAGTGAAAGTCCCTAATACGCATCTGCCTGTCGTTCTAAGTGTTATGCACAGGCAGAACTTCAGAGAATGACAGTGTGGAAGCAACCGGACTTATATCATTGGCAAAAACACTAAAAACTTCCTTAACCTCTGAAACCTCATTGCAAGCCAAGTCATTTGCCCCTAGATGGACAAGTACATACAATTCCCCTTCCTGCTTTGCTCGCTTAACAATATTACAGATACGTCTCCTGTCTCTGTGAACAGTAGCTCCGGGAAAACACCTCACAAGACCACCATTGTCCATCTCCACACCTCTTATGATGGAATCCCGAACAACAACTGCTTTCTATGAGGCCTCATCATAGTCTCCAAGCCTGTCTCCACAACACTACTAGCCTCAGAGCCTGAGCCTGTCTCCACAACACCACTAGCCTCAGTGCCTCTCTCCACAACACCACTAGCCTCAGTGCCTCTCCCCACAACACCACTAGCCTCAGTGCCTCTCCCCACAACACCACTAGCCTCAGTGCCTCTCTCCACAACACCACTAGCCTCAGTGCCTCTCCCCACAACACCACTAGCCTCAGTGCCTCTCCCCACACCACCACTAGCCTCAGTGCCTCTCTCCACAACACCACTAGCCTCAGTGCCTCTCTACACAACACCACTAGCCTCAGTGCCTCTCTCCACAACACCACTAGCCTCAGTGCCTCTCCCCACAACACCACTAGCCTCAGTGCCTCTCCCCACAAAACACCACTACCCTCAGTGCCTCTCTCCACAACACCACTAGCCTCAGTGCCTCTCTCCACAACACCACTAGCCTCAGTGCCTCTCCCCACAACACCACTAGCCTCAGTGCCTCTCCCCACAACACCACTACCCTCAGTGCCTCTCTCCACAACACCACTAGCCTCAGTGCCTCTCTCCACAACACCACTAGCCTCAGTGCCTCTCTCCACAACACCACTAGCCTCAGTGCCTCTCTCCACAACACCACTAGCCTCAGTGCCTCTCTCCACAACACCACTAGCCTCAGTGCCTCTCTCCACAACACCACTAGCCTCAGTGCCTCTCTCCACAACACCACTAGCCTCAGTGCCTCTCTCCACAACACCACTAGCCTCAGTGCCTCTCTCCACAACACCACTAGCCTCAGTGCCTCTCTCCACAACACCACTAGCCTCAGTGCCTCTCTCCACAACACCACTAGCCTCAGTGCCTCTCTCCACAACACCACTACCCTCAGTGCCTCTCTCCACAACACCACTACCCTCAGTGCCTCTCTCCACAACACCACTACCCTCAGTGCCTCTCTCCACAACACCACTACCCTCAGTGCCTCTCTCCACAACACCACTACCCTCAGTGCCTCTCTCCACAACACCACTAGCCTCAGTGCCTCTCTCCACAACACCACTAGCCTCAGTGCCTCTCTCCACAACACCACTAGCCTCAGTGCCTCTCTCCACAACACCACTAGCCTCAGTGCCTCTCTCCACAACACCACTAGCCTCAGTGCCTCTCTCCACAACACCACTAGCCTCAGTGCCTCTCTCCACAACACCACTAGCCTCAGTGCCTCTCTCCACAACACCACTAGCCTCAGTGCCTCTCTCCACAACACCACTAGCCTCAGTGCCTCTCTCCACAACACCACTAGCCTCAGTGCCTCTCTCCACAACACCACTAGCCTCAGTGCCTCTCTCCACAACACCACTAGCCTCAGTGCCTCTCTCCACAACACCACTACCCTCAGTGCCTCTCTCCACAACACCACTACCCTCAGTGCCTCTCTCCACAACACCACTACCCTCAGTGCCTCTCTCCACAACACCACTACCCTCAGTGCCTCTCTCCACAACACCACTACCCTCAGTGCCTCTCTCCACAACACCACTACCCTCAGTGCCTCTCTCCACAACACCACTACCCTCAGTGCCTCTCTCCACAACACCACTACCCTCAGCGCCTCTCTCCACAACACCACTACCCTCAGTGCCTCTCTCCACAACACCACTACCCTCAGTGCCTCTCTCCACAACACCACTACCCTCAGTGCCTCTCTCCATAACACCATTACACTCTGAAAGTGCAGAACATTAATTATGTAGAGCAACAGACTGTGCAATATGCCTTTTATCCACAACTCCAAGTCTACCAGATCCTACAGTAATCCATCTGCCATTCCTAGTATGTCTCTGCGGCAGTGGCTTTGCAGCAGTTCCAGCCTGAGTTTGTTTACCAGATAATTTACAAATCTCAGACTTCAAAAATACAATCTCCTGCCGCAAGATAGAGAACTGTCTACAGATTAGACAACAACCAAACCTCCAAAAAGTGGAACGTGAAACAAATGCATAGCAACTATTACACTGAACTAAGTCTGCCATTCCAATGAGGTGAATAATTTAAAACAAATCTTAACTTTTTATTTATCCTCCTGAATACCTCAGATTACCTCCAGTTTATCTCCAGAATATCTCCAACCACACACTTAGAAGCAGCACCTAGATGAAGTAGCCAAGCTAATGACAACAACCCTTATATAACTCCTAAAATCACCACCCACAAGGAATGCCACCTGGGTAGGCCTCTGCTTATTTGCAAACAATAGCTAATTAAACAGCAATTGATAGCAAGTAGCTAACTAATCAAATCAAATGCCTTATAATTACCAACAGGAAATCAAACCTTGTTCAATCAGTAACCTTTTCCTACAGATGAATCTTACCTGTAACAGTTGAAAAGAAAACTCTTAGCACAACTCTTAGACAGTTGAAGCTTCTGTAAAACTCTCCAGAATATCTCCAACCACACACTTAGTAGCAACACTTAGATGAAGCAACCAAGCTATATTGGTTGCTGCATACTGACCCATGCAGACTGACAGTGATGCACACATACACACACAGAGTGTGAGGAACTGACTCTGCTGGGTTTCGAACCCTGGTTTACATGCTGCTAAACCTCTTCCTTACCACTACACCACCCTGCCTTTTGCAAATGTACCTGAGATCTGGTAACCTTGACTCTATAAGCATTGGTATCAGTGACAAGTCTCTTCAGCTGTGTCTGGTTATGTGTCTGGTTCTTGGCCTATAAAAGCCACTTCCTGTCTCTGTACCTTTGCCAGATTATTGTGGTTCCTGTACTCTCTAATCAAGCTTGTTCCTGTTTCTCCTACCTGTTGCTGATTTTGGACCGTTTTGACTTTGCTGCTTCTCCTTCCCACTGACCTCGGCTTGCCTCACTACGATTATCATCTCTCTGTTCCAGTCTCCCATCTCTGCTTAAGACCAGAAGGCCACTCAAGGCTCAGGGGCTCAACCACCTGGGTAACGAGTGGCTACCTCTGGCAGAAAACATTGCTGATCTGGCTACTGGACTCCAAAACTTTGTAACATCAATATCATTACACAGAGACCCATTCAGACTGACACACACGCAGAGACCCATGCAGGCCGACACACACACGCAGAGACCCATGCAGGCCGACACACACACGCAAAGACCCATGCAGGCCGACACACACACGCAGAGACCCATGCAGGCCCGACACACACACGCAGAGACCCATGCAGGCTGACACACACACACACAGACCCATGCAAACTGACACATTCTCTGAAACACACACATCCCTTAATTTCATATATCATTTTGCTTCCTGGCATCCTGTTACTCCCTGTATCAACCCCACTTTCTGCTGTGTAGGTATTATGCGCACCCGGTGAAGGGTCTCCTGGGACAGATACTCTCTGCTGCCCTGCCCCACTTACTTCATCTGACATGTTCCCATATCCACGGTAGGGGGCGGGAGCGCCTGCGCGCAATGGGATCAAGTGCAGGCTGCAGCCAGGCTCTGGCCAGAAGGTAGTGTAGTACTGTGTGAGTAATGGCAGCACCGCTGGCACCTGGCTGCCATCCTCAATTTTACCATGCGTTACTGGGTCTGTCTGGGTGGTCCAGTCGCCCGGACAGGCCCAGACACAATTATAGCTGCAGGTTTGCCAGAGGCGCCCCTAGGGAACTGGCGTCCTAGACCACCGCCTGGGTCGCTTAACAGAAGCGCCGGAACTGGTTTTAAGCACCAGTGGTATTGTGCATTAGGTATTCTTATACCAATCACCCTAGCCTGTTTTTACGCTTGCCTCATATAGATTCTCAGACTAGCATTTGTAACGGACCTAGCTGATATTCTAATTTATACTCGTGTTTTTTTATATACAAAAAAATAGATTGTTTACTTATTCAGAATATTGTAAATTGTTTACCACGCTTGTGTTTCTGATTAGTCTTTCTGTGCTAAAATATCATTAAAGGGACACTATAGTCACCAGAACAACTACAGCTTATTGAATTTGTTCTGGTGAGTAGAATCATTACCTTCAGGCTTTTTGCTGTAAACACCGTCTTTTCAGAGAAAATGCAGTGTTTACATTACAGCCTAGTGATAACTTCACTGGCCACTCCTCAGATGGCTGTTAGAGATCCTTCCTGGGTCATGGCTGCCTAAAATGCATCCAAACAATCAGTATTGCCTCCTTCTGCATGCAGACACTGAACTTTCCTCAGAGATTCATTGATTCAATTCATCTCTATGAGGAGATGCTGATTGGCCAGTGCTGTGTTTGAATCATGCTGGCTCTGCCCCTGATCTGCCTCCTTGTCAGTCTCAGCCAATCCTATGGGGAAGCATTGTGATTGGATCAGGCTACCACTTCTGATAATATCAGCAGATGTCCACTAGCCCTTGCCCTTTGAGGAACCATGTAAATATTTTATCCTGGCCCTCCAAACCCTGAGATTGCATACTCCTGGCCTAAAGCTTCTATCAGCCATTGGACACGGGACTGCATTGCAATCGCCTCTTACCCCAGTGGACGAACTACATCTCCCATCATCACCCAGAATGTTCTATCAACGGTCGTAGGAGCATAAATGTTAAAAATGCATTACATTAGATCCCAGCTGTCTAGTAAAAAGACTATCTCCACTCTGAATCCCTGAATATATTCACCACCTGAAATGAGCATTGTTTATGTAATAATATTGCAACACCATTATGTTTGCGTAGGGAACTGGAGGTGTATGCTTGAGTAAATGTTCCCTGCTTTTCTTCTGCCTTTAGGTTCTCCTACTCATCCTCTGCCCCAGGTTCTCCGTGCTTCTTCCTCTACCCCAGGCTCTTCCTGCTTCTCCTCTGCCCCTGCTCCTCCTTTGCCCCGCCCCCAGGCACCCCCTGTGTCTCCTCTGCTCCAGGCTCCTCCTGCTTCTCCTGTGCACCAGGCTCTCTCTTCTTCTCCTCTGCCCCAGGCTCCCTATTCTTCCTCAGCCCCAGGCTCCCCTGCTTCTCCAAGCTCCCCATGTTTCTCACAGTGCAGTTAGACACACATACAGTTGCACACTGATAGACACACTGGCACGCATACAGATGTACAAACAGATACAAACACTGCCGCCACACATGCAGACACACATACAGAAACACTGGCACACATACACACTGATACAAACTGACAAACATACAGGTACAGTCACACATATACACATACTGACACAGACATATACACACACATGTACAGTCAGACACAAACACTGACACACATGCTGGTACAGACACACAGATGCAAATACTAAAACACACAGTTGCACAGACACACAGATGCAAACACTGACACGTGCAGATACACAGATACAGTTTCTGTGTGTCTTTGCATCTGCATGTGTATCAGACACAAATACACACACTGACACGCATATAGATGTAGACACACAGATCCAAACATTGTCACAGATAAAGATACACACACTGACACACATGCAGATACATAAACACACAGAAAAACACTGATGCATGCAGATGCACAGACACACATACTGACATACATGCAGATCCACATACACACTGACACGCATACAGATCCACATATACACACACACTGACATGCATACAGATGTACAGACACACTTATACAAACCCTGCCAAACATGCAGACACAGACGGAAACACTGACACACTGATACACAGATATACACACTGATACACATGCAGACACACAGATCCAAACATTGACACACACTAACACACATAGTTGCACAGACACACTGATACACATACTGACATACATGCAGATACACATATACAAAAACTGACACGCATACAGATTCACAGATATACACATTGACACACATATACAAGCATTACATACAAACACCCAAAACAAAGATACAGGTGAAACATTTAGTCTCATACCTTATGGCAGCTGGAGGGTGGTTTCTTCTGGCTGGAGCGGTTTGGAGTTAGCAGGCAGACAGAGCCAAGGGGTCTGTTAGAGGCAGGGTTACTTTATAGGGGCAGTGTTTAGCCAAAGGGGCGGTGTTATGCAGGCAGAGGCGGGGATGGGTCAGCAAGGTGGTGGAGTTATGTGGGCAGAGGCTGGATTATGCAGGAAGAGGCTGGGCAAGTAGGGCGGCATTGAGATATTGTGCGCGGGTGGAGGCAGGCACTGACAGCACAGCTTGTGGCTCTCCCTCCCTCTCCTTCCGCATGGCAGAGTCCCGCCCAGCTCTACCTGCACATTACAAGGGCAGCACACCACCGGGCCCCTCATGGCACATTTCCATCAGGTGGCCCTAAGTGCATGGGCCACCCAATGGCCCTTTACCCAGGTTCCCAGCCCGTGTGGTGTGGCTACACTGCTGCCATTACTAATTTCTATTTGCGTACCCCAGAGGCACTGAATTGTACCCCTGGGGGTATGTGTACCACGGGTTGGGAATCACTGCTATAAGTTTATCAAACTTTTGTTAAACAAAAAAAAGATAAAAAAAATAACACCCTTACAACAAAAAAATATTACCCTTTGTGCAAGACAAAAATCGATACGTTTTTGATTTAGGGAAAAACAGGGACAAAGCATACCACTACACAATGATTACACTGATCTTAAGTGTAAAGCTTATTGTCTTGAGCAAAAAAAAAAAAAACAACTCTTTTTTTACTAATCCTGTTCAGCTGTGCGTGAGAAAATAAGATGAGAAACGAAACTGTGATGTTTCTTGCTATTAAAAAAGACGATAAACATTTTTAGGGCTTGTTTTTTTCTTTGTAGTTTGTACAAGAGGTGTTGCAGCATGAAGAATCTGTTGTGTTATGTTGTAAGGAGATCAGAAGGCAAGGATGAGGCAGGTGAGATGATGTCATGAACCTTTTGTCCGTCTGATGCATACAAGAGTATAATTTTCATATCTCCTTGGACTACCATCAAATCAAGACAATTATCTCAATTCTCAACAGAACAGTTTCAAGGTGGTTTTTAATAATAATGTAAATAATAGAGCAACCATAAATTTGCCAAGGGAGAAACAGCATAAATACGCAGGACTCAAGTTACTAGTAAACTGTGGTTTATTGATGGAAGGAAGAAAAAAAAACAACAAAAAAAAAATGTGTTTTTTTTTACACAAATTATCTTTGCATTCTAGTTACTGTATGTTGTCAAATATGTAGAGCTACATATTGAAAGCTCAACATTCCAGTTGTAGTGTGTTTACCCCCACAATGGATGCATTGAGACCACAGTGCAAGCCAATTGATTAGAAAAAATATACCACTTCTGTGAAAACTGCTGTAGCGTTCCATATGCTACTCACTCAAGACAAGTCTGGAAAAGAAAAAAAAAGAAAAAGAAAGGAGAAAACATTAGCCTGGCTTTAGAAGAAACAATAATAATATTCAAAGATTCAATATAGACAACATTTCTTAAAGGAACACTAAGCACCATAACCACTGCCACATGCAGAAGTGGTTATCGGTACAGACGAGACCTTGTACACCCGAGAGTCGTCAAAAGTTTTAAACACTAAACTGGGGTCTGCAGGTCACCTCCTCTATGACAGGTGGAAGTTCTTTGCACTGAGCAAAGCCCAGTGTTACAGGGCTTAGCTCATTGGCTGAGGGCAATCTGGCATTATCAGACAATTTGACTTTCCTACATGGCAGGGATGAACGCAGATGAGCTAATAAAGGATTTTCAGAATTTCCATGGAGGAAGTGACCTGCACACCCAAGTTAAGAAGTTCGGAAACATTATGGCTACATCCTCAAGAGAGGTGTCATTGCACCTGTAGCACCATAACCACTAAGGTGTGCTCTAGTTTAAGGTGCTTGGAGTGTTCCAGTAAGGAGATGGTAGAGTTTTGATTACTGTGTAATTATTTGCATAGTTTTATACAAGGTTTCTCAATGATGTCTGCCAGGTAGGAGTCTAACTTACACGTACAATCAATTAAATACATAATAAAAATAAAAAACAAACACATGCCTCTGGTGAAAACCAAGTCTAACAAGATGATAGAATTTCTTTTTTCCAAGCATTGAATGTTTTATCACACTTTTTTTTTTTTTTTTTTTTTTTTAAACAGATTGCATTTTTCTGACTGAGGAGGAGGAGCAGCAAGTCTATATATACACATACGGCAGAAGTAAACTAACAAAGGGTGTCTTCAAATGAATGACTTTTTGGGCTTAGTCGATCTAACATTTTTCACCTAACAGTCAGTTCCGTGCTCGAGGTGGTTGATAAAATTGCTGAGTGGGTCTAGTAGATCTTCTTGGCTGACCATCCCCTCCTCTTCGAAAATCAAGTGAATCTCCAAACTCTCCTTCTTCTTCCTGGTTTGAAATAAATTGAAACAAAATTAAGCCATATGTACCACTATGTCCAAATAACATCAACACCATTCTTAATAAGTTATCCTCTAAATCTATTGAAATGGTAGTTAACAGATTAGACAGCATATGATGTCACATTTATATTTGAAAAGGAGGACACATCTTTCAGAGAGAATTAAATATTTAAGGCAAAAGTTGCTGAACTAGAAGCATAGCTGACAAGATTTAGTTTTTCTTTCAATTATGCTAATTTTGCATTAAATAAGAAATTGACTTAGTTTTTTTTTCCCTTTAATGGATCGTCCTAAATATGTTTTTAAACCCTGTACCGGAAAGGGGAGGACATTACAGTAAGGGCAGGTGTCCCAGTGCTGCCTGATATTAGTAAGATTACAGTCCCTCACAACTACTAATTCAGTTGCAGTTTGGTGGAAGGTAGCGCTTGGGAGTGTAACTCCCACTAATTTTTGGAAAGACAAGGATATGTATGTCTGGATCTGCTCAAAATTAGTGCCTCCAGACTGCATGAATAGGCATAGTATTAACTGTTCATTACAGTGAATAATTGCATGTGAATTACGCTTGAACAGACATAGTGTCAAATTCCAAGTTTTGTTTATGTTTTATTTTGATCAAAACAGGAACATTTGGCTCAGTCCTTAACCCCTTAAGACCGGAGGGCGTACTATTACGTCCTTTTTAAAGCTACTCTAAACGCCGCAGGGCGTAATAGTACGCCCTCCGTATTTTTTTTTACTTACCCGGTCCCGGTCACGCCGGCGATCGCGGTTGGGGGGACTCCCAGGGAGCCCCCCCGCGGCAGATCTTCCTCCTCCGGTCCCCCCGGCCATGTGAGAGTGAGGTCCTTGCGAGGACCTCACAATCACATGGCCGGGATAGCTGGCTGCAGCAATGCCAGCAGGGGGACTAACTGTAATGACAGTTAGTCCCCCTGCTGTCTGAAAATCAAATAAAAATAACTTAAAATAAGTGTAAAAAAAAAATATATATATACTTAGATCATATATATATAATATATATATATATATGATCTAAGTATATATATATACACACAAACACATACCATGTCTAGGTGTATTTTAATATTAATATATATATAATTATATATATATATATATTAATATCAAATTACACGTAGACTGATACTGATTAAATATATATATAATTATTGTTATATATATATATAATAAAAAAAATGTAAATACGTAAAAAAAAAAAAAAATGTAAAATAAAATATTAAAAAATATATAGATGTGTTTTATTTTGTTCTAACTGTATTGTGATATTAATATATATATATTTATATCAAAATACACGTAGAACGAAATAATATATATATCTATATACATAAATATATACGTATATATCACTATATATACTTATATAAATAAAAATATTTAAAAAAAATTATATATATACGTATATATACACGTATATATATATATATATATATATATATATACACATATATTAATTCTACACATATATTTATGTAATAATTTTACATAATTAGGTATCCTAATTAATTACAATTAGCGGGACCTGCCTCACAACCCATGCTGAAAGTATAGGGAATTTAATTTGCTAGCACTATATTTAACCCTATAACTTTCCAAGACACCATAAAACCTGTACATGGGGGGTACTGTTTTACTCGGGAGACTTCGCTGAACACAAATATTAGTGTTTCAAAACAGTAAAATGTATTACAACGATGATATCGCCAGTAAAAGTGAAGTTTTTTGCATTTTTCACGCACAAACAGCACTTACACGGACGTTATTATTGCTGCAATACTTTTTACTGTTTTGAAACACAAATATTTGTGTTCAGCGAAGTCTCCTGAGTACAACAGTACCCCTCATGTACAGGTTTTATGGTGTTTTCAAAAACTACAGTGTCAAATATAAGGCTTGTGTTTTATTTTTTTTTCACATTAAAATTCGCCAGATTGCTTACGTTGCCTTTATGACCCTTTGGTAGCCCAAGAATGAAAATTACCCCTATTATGGCATACTATTTGCAATAGTAGACAACCCAAGGTATTGCAAATGGGGTATGTCCAGTCTTTTTTAGTAGCCACTTAGTCACAAACACTGGCCAAAATTTGTGTTTTTTTGCATTTTTCACACACAAACAAATACTAACGCTAACTTTGGCCAGTGTTTGTGACCAAATGGCTACTAAAAAAGACTGGACATACCCCATTTGCAATACCTTGGGTCGTCTACTATTGCAAATGGTATGCCATTATGGATGTAAATTTATTTCCTGGGCTACTATACAGTCTCAAAGGCAACGTAACCAATCTTGCGAATTTCAATTTCAAATGTAACACGCTATATTTGACCCTGTATCTTCCCAAAACACCATAAAACCTGTACATAGGGGGTACCGTTTTACACGTGAGACTTTGCTGAACACAAATATGTATATTTTATTGCAGTAAAAGCAAACAGTATTATGACATTGACAGTTAATGCCATGTAGAACTAAAAAAATAAAAATAAATCGTATTTTCTCCCATTTTTTTCACATTAAATTATGTTTCATAGCTAAATATTTGATATTAAATGAAAGCCCTGTTTCCCCTGAATAAAATGATATATAATAAGGGGGGGGTGCATATAATATGAAAGAGGTGAATTACGGTTGGACAGACATATAGCGCAAATGCCAGGTTTTGTTTACATTTTGTTTCGTTCACAACTTGTACATTTGGCTGCGGTGTTAAGGGGTCTGTAAGCTCACCTGCCACGTCAAAACAAAACCTTTTAAGAGAACCCAGTTATTTAAATGTGCATAGGGATTTGGGATAGATTGCAGGTAACTATTTGTGGTTTCAGTTCTTTGTATTTGGGCTGATGAATACTGTAGCCATTACTGCTGCCCAGGAGTAGTGGGAGTATAAGCGCAAGGCGCACATTTTATTTGTGTTTGTGTGTGTAATAACAAAATAAAATAAATAACAAAACAAACATTCTTAGTAAATGGGGCTACTATGATTCCCGATCGGTTATAGACTTGCATTGGACCACAATCAATCTTGATTTTATAAAGATTTTACCATTTTAGTGCTGCCAAACATGGATTTAAGAGACATAAAATGCTACCGCAACGCTTTTTATAATAAGAACATATTAGAATAATTAACATGCTATGCTCTTATTGCTAAGTATTTAATTTGATTCTTTCAAATTCATTAAGTATAATGAGGCAGCCTCTTTCTCTAATTACTTAATATTAAAAGGTTTATTTTGAAAAATGCTCACACATAATACTAGATATAACAACATGAGCACTGTTAATTAAAATGCAGGAGGTAGGCTAATTAAGGAACATCTAGCAGCAAGTCATAATTTACTTTGGGGAGCTTGAGCACAGAAGACAAAAAATACACGATGACACAAACATGCCATATCAGCTAGCGATTAATTTTAGATCTATTTAAATGTGACAATCTGTCAGCCAGCATTCTGTATCTCAATATTAATACACAAACATTTCTTCAATTAATAATTTTCCTATATACCAATGATGAGCAGAAAATCAACACAGAATACTGTATCAAACAGCACTGACACTTATCTGGAGAGAAGGGGGATTCCAAGACCTTTTGATGAGACATTAAAGAATATATTTTCCGTGTAAGCTTCTAATTGAATAGCATGTCACCACAATAAAATATAAATGTTAAATGTAAAAATGTTTGTCACAGCCATAATTGCAATTAATGATTGAGATGTACAGTAGCACTTTAAAAAAACAAAACAAAAAAAAAACACTTAAAAAATTATAGCAAAATGACCAGGTGAGTGGTTTCTGAATTACTTCTAGAACAATTTTTTGGGGGAAACTTGGTTTGTGTGTTTGATGTCCACTTGGAAAAACCCCATTGTTTAAGCAAGATGACGGAACAAGCTAATGCCAGCTTTGTGTTGCCTACCATACTGCTAGTTGTATTGAATTCAGCATCCACAGGCTCTACCTTTTACATCTCATTTAAAACATGGAAAACAGTTAGGAGATAGGGCATGGTAAGCTAAGGTATTGTTAACCTTCAGGCCACTGGTAACCTTTTAAATATAGTACATGTTAAAACTCATTTGAAAGGGCTAAGCAATAAGCGATGTTAAGGAACACTGATTTTTATCCAAAATGTCAAAAGGCATGTATGAATTTTGGTTATGCTACTTGTTTGGCTAAAATACGTTTATTTTAGGCATAATAGCTCTTACCAGTAGATGAAGAGCAAACAGTTGAAGGATAGCGACCATTCTATAACTGTAAATAAATGAAGAAGAACTACTTCTGCTGGGACGGTAATTGGACAAAGTTTGCAAGTGAGAATAAAGGTGGGGTGCCACCTTGATAAGCACCACTGCCATTGCACAAATTAAGGAGCCTATTCTGATTGGCTCTATGCAGTGTGAGTGTGTGTATACAACATTATTTGAGTTACATTTTTGGGTGGCTATTGCCTGCACTATTGTTTCTTTATTTGTAATTTTACTTGTATCTACTGTCCCTTCCACTTATTGGCAAGGGGGTAAGACACTATTCTATATACATAGTGCTCTACTTCTGTGTTATATGTTTGTGAACCTGTAACATACGTTGAATATATACTGTTTGATGAGGGAACCAAGGTACCCTTCACAAGTGTTTAGAGCTACTTTGATTATTTTTTTACAATTGTTGCACACTACTCGTTTGGATCATGTTTGAGTTTCACCTAAGCCCTCAAGTCTAGAGCCGTCACTGTATACATCACACAATATTAGTAAGGAATAACATATAAAAAAAGAAGAGGGGGAGGAATTAAAACACATTTTCTACTCAGGGTTACATTTAATAACTCGTACACTAAGCATGATTAAAGAAAACCAACACAAAATGGATCCACTAAATTAGTCCTGATTATTAAATTGTCCAATAGGTCTAGGATTTCAATAATTTTTTTGAAGTTGGAATACAAATTCTGCAAGGAGTAAATTATGGTTTTAAAGCTAAACATTGCATAATTTGGCAAGCTGAGATTACAACTTTTACAATATTCGTAGAATCCAGGGGGGGGGGCGACACTTTTAGATTTGGGGGGTGGGGGCACAATGACATGTTTGAATTTGATGCTACTGAGCATGATCGCTCAACAGTGGTATATCAACTCAAAGGCCCACTAATTGTTGTCCCAACTGATAAAGGGGACACTCAGGTTATAAAAGATGCCCAAAACCCCAAAATCACCCATTTTTTTTACATTATTTTTTAAAATTCTGCCAGTTGGGGGCAGATTCAGAAATACCGTGGCTGAGCGAGATCACTCCGTCACAGTTTTTCAAAGGATTTCAATGGATAGGAGCAATGCTCACTTTGAGCGCTGCACATATCTCATCTTTCAGTTTGGGACAATTAACTGTAGTCCCAGCTGATAGAGGGAACACATAGGTGTCCAAATATACTTGGGGTTCTTTGGTAACAGCAGGGATTTAACCCCTGCTGGTACTTTGACTGCATGACGGTCTTTGCCTTCAAGGGGCATTAAAGCCCTGCACTGCATGGTGGCATAAAAAGTCATGTGGTCGTTAAGGTTCTTAATGTGAAGTTGTATGCAGAGTTACTGGATAACTAGAGGTAATGTTTAAAAAAAAAACAACAAAAAAAAAAAAACGATTGCACTGTAAAATGCATGCCGATAGCCATCCTAGAAATTCACTGGAATATTGATGAATGCATATCACCATTGGTTTTTATTAGTCTAAGTGAATGGATGTCAAAAAAACGTGTTGTAAGGGTGCTCATATTCTGATAATCTAAATTATTCCCTAAGATGATATAGATAATGAAAAACCAGAAACTTAACAATGCCCATGAAAGTTAGGTTTTAATTTGGACAATCTGAGAGCACAAGTGCATATAATGCACTTATCTATGGTAAGGCAGTGTGTTAGGAAGCTAAAGTAAGAGGGAACATCTTGAACCATGTGAGTGCAAATAACAAAAAGGAACACAAACACCCAAGATATGTTCTCAGTTGCTATTGTTTGTACACACGTTCTTATTACTCAGAATAAAGCTTAACCCTTAAGGGCAGATGCAATTCTACACATTCTGATAAAAACAGAAACTGGAATTTGACTATATGTCTGTTCAACCATAATTTTTTTTAGTTCTGCGTGGTATTTTAAGGTCATAAGACTGTTAGCTGTTACTATAATAATATACACATATTTCTATTCAGTGATGTCTCACGAGCACAACAGTGCCCCCCCATATCCAGGTTTTATGGGGTTTTGGTAAGTTACAGGGTCGCATATATAGCATTTTAATGTTTATACATATTAAAATTTGCCATATTGCTTATGTTCCCTTTGAGACCGCATGGTAGCTCAGGAATGAGAATTACTCCCATCATGGCAAACCATTTGCAAAAGTAGACAACCCAGGGTATTGCAAATGGGGTATATGTCTAGTCTTTTGTTTCCACAAACACATGCCAAAGATTGCGTTCATATTGGTTTTTGCATTTTTCACAAATGCCATGATAGGTTTCATTGTTTTGAAACACTAATATTTGTAATCAGCGAAGTCTCCTGAGTAAAACAGACCCCCACGTTTTATGATGTCTTCAAAAGTTACAGGGTTAAATATAGGGTTGCAAATTAAATTCTATGAACTTTCTGCCTGGGTTGTCAGGCAGGTCCTTGAAAATGTAATAAAATTACTTAATTAGGTAAAATGATTTTATATATATATATATATATATATATATACACACACACACACACACACACACACACACATTATATATATATATATATATATATATATATATACATATACACACATATATAAATATATGACTTCGCAATCACATGGCCCAGGAGGGGCGCATCAGTCACAGGGACAGTGGCGTATCTACCACAGTATCACTCCTGGAGGCCTGGCCGCAGCCATGACCCCAGCGGCCATGGGCCGCATGGATACCTCCCGGGTGTCAGGAGGGAAGAGCTGTGTGGTGGAGGTGATGGTAGCACAGTTGGAGACTTGGAGGAAGGGAGACACAGGAATAACAACACTTGAGGGAGGAAAGACCAGTCCAGTCATCCAGTTAGAAATAGCAGAGAGTCAGTCAGAGACACTAGTCAAGAGGGGCTGGGAGAGATAGGAGAGGACAGATAGATTTGCATGTCATCCGCATAGAAATGATATTGGAAGCCAAAGGAGCTAATGAGTTTACCAAGGGAGGCAGTATAGATAGAGAACAGTAGGGGACACCAACAGAGAGGAGTTGAGGAGAAGAAGCACAGCCAGAGAAAGAAACAATGAAAGAGCGCTGGGAGAGGTAGGAGGAGCAAAAGGAGAGAGCAATATCTTGTAGACCGATATTGTGGCTGATGAGAAGAAGCTGTTGATGATCAACAGTGTCAAAAGCCGCAAAAAGGTCAAGGAGAATTAGGATCGAGTAGTGACCACGAAATTTTGCAGCGAGTAGATCATTTCCACAGAGTGCCGTTTCCACACAGTGCTTAGCGCGTAAAAAAACAGACTGAAGCGGATCTAGCAGAGAGTTGGACACGAGGAAGTCTCCCAATCTCGCATACACAACTCTTTCAAGGATCTTGTATGTAAAAGGCAGTAGTGAGATAGGACGGTAGTTGGACGGGGAGTTAGGGTCAAGGTTGGGCTTTTTTAGAATTGGGGTTACAGCTGCATGTTTGAAGGGTGATGGAAATATGCCAGAGGAGAGAGAGAGAGAGAGATTGAGAATTTTAGTGAGAGGTAGGGAAAGAGAAGAAGACCGAGTACAGATAAGATGTGAGGGAATTGGATCTAGGGAGCAGGAGGTGGGGCTGGAGGACTGGAGCAGAGCAGTAACCTCTTTCGCTGTAGCGGGTGCGAATGAACATGGAACAGCAGAGGTAGTGAGGTTAGGGGAAGTATTGTAAGGGGAAGAATAAAGATAAGAGTAACAGTGCCACTATAAGCACATGGAAATGTGCCTGTGATAAATATATGTAAACTTCCTAACTTGATGCATACAGCAACTAACATTTCTTAAAACGGTTACGGTGAATTTTAAAGAGTGTTAAAGTACAAAACTTTAAGATACTTTAAGAAAGCAATGAGAAATGAAAATATGTAATTTTGGATTATAGAATTTCAGAGTAAATTATAAAGGACAAGATAATACGGGTTAACCATACACATTTTAGAACTCGAGATACACAAAAGGCTAAAGAAATTGGTCACCTTGGTAAACGTAATACTTACAATGTTTAACAATAGTATTCCTTCACTTGCTCTAACATTAATAATAGAATTCATCTGTCACGGTATGTTCTTCAATAATAGTTTATTTTGTAAACCCTTTATTATTTCTGCCACGTATGTTAATTCTTACAGGGACAGAAGATATTTTCCACAGTTCTTGGAAGTTATTGATCAACAGCATTCGGTAAACCACACGTGTGTCTTTGGAAGGTGTTAATGGTGTGCAATTTGTGGGAATTGAAAGACAATTTGTTTCTATAAGTACTAAGCACTACCGAGTCAGGTAATGTGTTAATTACATGCAGGCAGAAGAGGGATTGAACGGCTTATGTCATTAAGTTTCACAATCCTTTAAAGTGGTTGTTTTTTCCCTGCATGGAAGCATGATCCAAATTCAACAGCAAAATGTCAACTGCTTCCTCTTTGCAATTCGTTAACACCAATTCCCAATCCTCCTGTCAATAAGTTCAGTGGATTGAGTTCCGATATCAAGAATTAAAGGACAACTGCCACCTAAAAATATGTTGTAATATAATTATCATTTCATCAAGCATTCAAAGGAAATAAGTATGTGCAAAAAAAACAAACAGGATCCTTCAGCCATATGGATGCACCTTGGGTCAGACATTTAGTTTATGTGGTCTTTCCTGCTTCAGCCATTGCCCTGTGCAGTTTATTAAACGAGGGAGACTTGCAGATGTCAGAAAAGCATAAAAGAGCAAATCTTACTAATCACCCGTACACATCTATTTACGGACCACGTTGGAGCTGATATTCTACAAATAGTCAAATTGATGTTACTGCACTGTGCAGGAAGTGAAGCAGGGAGGGTCATATACACTGCTGGATTCAAACACTGTCTGACTAAAGGGGCATTTATATATTTGGCTGAAGGATCCTGTTATACACTAAAGGTTGGGATGAGTTTCTAATTTATTTTTTTTTATATCTATACTTCATTTAAAAATGTAAGGATTATTATATTAAAACTTTTTTGAGGTGACATTTGTCCTTTAAGTCACACAAACCCCCTCTCTTCCACCAACCCCCCCCCCCCCACACACACACACACACTTAATCTTACACAATGGCCACAGAACTCCATCATACATTGGAGGGTTATATTTAACCCCTTAAGGACCAAACTTCTGGAATAAAACCTCTCTTTCCCCCAGAGAGCAGGAACAGGAACAAGTGATTATACCCTGGGGAATATAGTGATTATAGCAATCCCCAGAGTGTAGTTCTCCAATCCCCCAAATATGAGCCGAAACATCATGAAGGTACAAGATGATCTGATTTTAATGACCACACACTAGCTTTTATGCAAGTCCCCATGCAAGGGGACATCCCACAGGGTGGGACACAGTACAACCAATCATTTACAGGAAAACCGTAAAACACACCCAGCACCAACATGCAATCCCTCCCTTCTGCCTGTGATATAATTACTGAACACAATGGGTTAATGTAATTTATCACAGGCAGGAAAAATACACTTTTAATACATATACTGTAACTTAAATCCCCCCAGTAGATAAAATGTTAGCTGGGAGTCCTTTATGACAGACCGCAAGCACATTTTCCTGCCCAAAACAGTTCCATAGATTTGGGCTGTGCGGTCGGTCTATTTTACACAGAAAAATGACTAAGTCCCATTTGAATGCACGAACGGGGCCGTTCGTGCATTTAGCTTAGTATAGCAGTGAGTTCAAACTGTTGAACGGGACTTAGTCTCTGCAGCTGAAAACGGAGTGTAGGAGAAGGTAAGGGTCAGCGGTGTTCGTTGAAATGTGTAGCCGATTTCAGTTCCATGGATTTGGCTACACATACCGCTGACCTCGTTCGAATGAACAAAGATGGCCGCCGCCACGTGGTCGTTTGTCGAATGGCGGCCACTTCGGCTGCATCCGAAGTGCCAATTTAAAGCTGCAGAACTGCTCCAATACAATTTAAAGGTGCAGCAAGTCTTTTAAAATTCAATCTGCTAAAATAGTCTTTAACAGGCAATATCTTCCAGGGACCATAGTCTTAAAGGGGCATTGTTCCCAAAAGTCACAGTATGTCCACAGATGGTTCTTAAATGGCCAGCAGCAGCACAACACAAATCCATTATGCCCAAATCTTGTATTTAAAGGGCCAAACCTCCCAGGGACTATAATCACATGGCAAGAGGCTGGCAAGGAGTCCTCTCCAGGCACAAGTGGCGAGGTTAATTTCGCCACATCTAGTATATACGGTACTTAAAAAATGCAAGTTTTGATAAGGCTTACAATAACCTTACAACAGCTTACAACAAACTTCCTGTACAACAATTATTTTAAATAAAAAATAAAAATCAACAGTAGAAACTGCATTTATATAGCTCTTGCATTTGGTCAATGAATATTAAGTACCGTATATTTTTTTTTTATAAGCTTAATTTTAAGAGAACCTATAGTCCCGAAAGTATAAATAGACTTTTTTTTTCAGGACTACTCTGTTCACCCTTTTTAAATAAAGGACCAAATTCCACTTGGTTCTTCAGGAGGAAGCACCTCTACAAGTCTATTTAACCTAGCAATGTAAACATTCAGTTTCTGCAAAAATGCCATATTTTACATTGTTAGGTTAAAATGACAGAACCACTGCATCCAGACCACTTCTAGGTGACTTTAATGGTTGTCTAAGCATAAAACACTGCTAGTAAACATGGGTAATGTGCCTTAAGATTGTAAAATAATGTAACTACAAAAATGGTGTAAACATTATGAGTGTAGAATATTCTATCCATTTTTATATATGCATATGAAATTCAAGATAGGGATTATTTGACAAGGTGCTTTGCACACCAGTGTCCCTTTATATTATTATAAAATGAAAGCAGAAAATAATAATAATAATAATAATAATGACAAAATGTCTGCTAAGGAGAACTGTGGCTAGAAACTGCGTGTGAATTACATAAATTAGGGCAAATTGATTTTCCAGTTTACACTTTCCCGATTACAGCGCAACACAAATTAATATTGATCAGTGAAGCCAATCTGTGCTAAAGTAAATTAAATGAAACATAAAGCAAGAGACTATTTGAACAACAAAATTAACACAGGGTACTAAGTTACATATTTTTATACCAATGATAAATTTGTATTATATTTTATGCAATATACTTCCACAGAAAAAATATATACTTTCAAATAAAGTGTTCAATTTTTTTTCAACATTCCTACAAAAAACAGCAGTAAAGAAACTCTTCATTTCAGTGTAAAATGGAGGGTAATATACGGGAAAAACAAAAAGGCACGTCTAAGGGAGTCCGGTCGTGCTCTGGGGCCCTTTTGGGGTACAGGGAAGCGTGAATACTTTATCTAAACAGATTTTGCTGCAGATCAGCAGAAAATGACCTGACCCTTTGCTGGGGTGTTCTGGCAGACCCCATTATCCTCCTGCCTGGCAGCCTTGGGAGGAAGTGATGTCAAATCTCTCCCAGAGCTCTAAGGATGCCACACAGGAGTGAATGAAGTCTTCTGCACAGCTTGATCCCCACTGGACACCAGTGAAATCGTGGTCCTGCAGCAAAATAAGTGGTAGGAAAACAGTATTTTTCTTTAGATATTTGTATCTTAATGTATGCGGAAGGGTGTATCTGTGTGTGCCCATCTAGTAGTGTGTGTCTGGAAGTGTTGCACTGTACAGTTATGGTCTGGGAGTGTGTCTGTAGGCAGGACAGCCAATACATTTTTAAAGGGGGCCACCTTGATTTTGATGGCAACCTTGGTGATGCACAGGGACAGTATTAGTAACAGGAAATGTATGTATACAGAAAATTGGAGATATTTAAATTTTGTGGTAAATGGTCCTTTTCTTTTAATTTTTAGTAATTTAGTAATGCAGACATAACATTGGGGGGTTGGACTATAAGTCACATACATTTCACTTGTTTTAGCATATATTACTATCTCTCAGATACAGTCCATACATTTGTATTATCAACCAGTCTTAAAGGGACACACCACAGCTTACTAAAGTGCTTTATGTGTCTGGAGCCTGTCATATCTGTTACAGTCTGTACAAATGACATTTTGAGTAGAAATCATACTTGTATATTTGGGAGCAGAAACACCTCCCTGGCTGTCAGACATAGTTTCAATTTTATGTGGTACTAGAAACTGTTTCTCTTGCTATAGTTGTTTTTCTGTCTTTAATAAATATAGCTTTTTGCTTATACTGGTATTTGGTTAGGGTTTTATGCTACTCTCCTCATTTATGTTTTATGTATTGACTTTCCCTCAGTGTGTCACTCTGTGTTTCTTTTTGGTAAGTGGCATTATAACATAATTTACTAGAGTCCTTTTATTACGGTATTTATCAATTTAACCTTTTACGATTTCTGTACCCCTCATCCCCTTGTTGGTGTGTTCTCTTTATTGATATATGTTCTTATTGTTCCTTATATGAGGGACTTTATAAATCATGCTGCTGTTGTCAATGTTTTGATGATGGGGTTTTCTACTGCTCAATATCTTAGTGCTGTATAACGTAAATAATAAACATTTACATTTTAACAGATATGCTCAAATACTCCCCAAATATTTAGTTATTGGTTTGTCATTTGTCAAGTAATTCTCACCTTTTTAGGAGGGCTTTTTTGTATGTGTCACTTTTTTATTTTCTGATCTTTTTATGAAATCTTCTTTGTTACCTGTCAATGGTTACGGCATGATAAACTGCCCTCCGGGAATCCCTTTACATGAGGAACCTAGTCCACCAACCTAGATGTGATTACGATCAAGAGTGGTCTAGTGTTACAGTACAAGGTATGGAGTGCACCTGTCATAATCATGTGGCTGATATCAACTTGGTTTGCTTTGTGCCTCATGAAAGCAGTCAAAAAGGAATTGGCACTATAACAGGCACTGCGGCCACTGAGTCAACAGGGAAAAGTTGCAAGTGTTCTTACATTTTAGTACCACAAGCTAGTACTATAATAATTATATATATATAAAAAAAAAAAAAGTAAATAAAAGAAAATCAACAGTTGAGCACATGAAGCTACTTGCCCATGCTCGGCCCCAACTGTATCTAATATGTATTTTTTTTACAACGTGCAGCATATTAACAGTAAATTCAAAATTACTGCACTTATAATGCAAAGAGAATATAAAATCACATCTAAACTGGAAAACAGCTATGTTGTCATGTTACATCTCAAAGCGAACATTTATATTTGAAAGTAGTATCTGCAATGACATTGACTTTATTTCCCACATACCCATGCCTCTGCTTGAATAGGTCGAATGTTGTCCAGTAGTACCTCCTCATAGTTTCCATAATCACTAAATTTAACAACTGCTGTGGTTCCAGATGAATGGAGGGCTTGAACTTCAGCTCGATAGAACTGGAAAAAAGGTAAAGAATTACATAGATATTCAAATCTAAGCTATTTAGACAAACTAAAAAGATTTAATGTTGAGATACCCAAATTAACAGAAGATCATCCTAATACCTGTGAATTGGTGAATTTTGTGCATAGATTGCTGTTCCGAATTATATTAAATGTACACAATTTTATTTTATTGGTTTGTCTTTTACAGAAATGCAGGAGAGGTATTTTTTTTAAAACTATATGGCATCCCTTTTATTACAAAGATTTAGGAAGGGTCTGAACTTTTAGAATAGAAATATCATGTGCAGTAAAGGTTATAAATAAATACAAATCAAAAAATGTTTGAGGATTTGTAGCAACGCGCCTTCATAAAAATGACAAATAATGTAAATATACACCCAGATGTATTAGTTTGTGAGCTTAGCATCATAAGCTCCATGCAATTACCTAGCGTGAATAGTAGTGAAAAAAGAAAAGTAAAAACACAAAACAAAATAAAAATGCTCCAGTATAAATGATTTTCTGGCATAATGTGCAGAATGGAATACTCATATTATTGTGATTATGCATTATCAAAGTGAAGCTACCAATCAACTGTTGCTCGTTTTTAATTAAAACCAATAGAGTATGTCATGTACTTCAAACAATTCTTGTGCAGTGTTGCCTGTAAGTACATGCCCACTTGTTGTGATATATAAACTCCAATAATGCTCTGCCAGTATCACAGCTGCCAGGCTTGATATTACACAATGGCTGAGGACCTACATTGGTGCTCTATAAATACAAACTTTCCATTATTAAATGGGTATATGTGATGATACATTAAAGACTAATATAGTGTTACATGTTGTGACTTTTTAGAAGCCTTGGTATCAGCTACAAATTAATTTACCCCCTTTATAATGTTTTTGTGCTAATTATTTAAGCCTTCAAATATGTCTCATCCTCAGAGCATGTGTACGTAAATAGAAAACAATATCTCAACTGAAATCTAATGGTGGGAGGGCGAAACTAAATTGGCCTCTTAACACTTGCAACAAATAAGTCCATAGAACTCCACCTCCCCTCATGCTTTACAAAGAAAAAAAGAAAGCAAAATCTATTTGGTATATTATAATAATGATACTGGTAAATTGCTGTATACATATTGTTTGGCCAATTTATTTTCAAACCCCTGCTCAGTAAATTAACCCGAATTTTAAAAACTCTTTAGAAAACATTTTTTGCTCTGTGTTTAAATAGGTGTTCTTAAAGAATTTCAGTGGTCATTTTTATCATTTGGAGCCTGCTTTAAGACTTTTTCATTAAAATCATGCAGTCCTACCTCTCCATAGAGCAGTGGTAGGATTTACAGGCGGATTTTATTTTTCTGCACTTTTGTAGATTAGACCATGTACATGAACTAGCATTGCAAGATCAACTTATCTCTATGGTAGTTTTGCTAAAGACTCCGTATTGGATGAGACGTGCACACTGTTCAATAGGATATTCGTGCACCTTTTCTGAGATGATTTTTAAGCAAGGCAGTCTATAGCATATCAATTTGTGTCTGTATGTGGTTATAATACCCATCCACATATAGTGGTATAATTACCGTATAGTAATGTATTGTACCATGTACATTATACCTTACACATAAAATACATTCTGTACTGTATGTCACAGGGTTCTTTCTCCTCGGTTATTAGAATGCATGAATAGAATTTCTTATTTCATTTTACAACACCATAAATCAATTGATACATGCATTTGGGAAATGGCAGCCATTTTAAAGAGGTCCAAGTCCTTCTGATGCAGTTACCTAGTCACATCCCTAGGAAACAGAACAAAATGCAGGCCCTGTCTTTTTAGACTACCAGGATCAAACAACCAAACGCAAAGTCAATATTTATTGCCAAAACATCTATTAGAGCACACACACAAGGTTATTTACTGAAGTTCAGAATTTAAAGTGAATTTCAAGTTTAATACCAGAGTAGCCAAACAAAGCATAACTGACAGATAATTTTTCACGTACTGCTATTTTAGGATTGCATTTAAAATGCACTTTATTTTATTTAAAATTCACTTTAGAGAATAACCATATCTGAAAATTGAAGAGATAGGAAATTAGGCGTTTTTTTCAAAAATGCACCCAAATTGTGACATGGTTCAGTGTTTAGCCTCTCAGCATCATATCCAAACATAAAACACCGGGGGAGAACTAGTCCACAGTAAATCATGACAGACACAACAAGATGTTTTCTAATAGAACAATTATTAAACTTTACCACAAGAATAGATCCGATATATATATATATTTTTTTATTATTATAATTTTTTTTTTTATTGTACCAAAACTGGGGAGCCTGGCCACTTGCCCCTATGCACAAACTCCTTTATAAATAGCCACTTGTCTTTTGTGATTTAGGCCAAGGCTAGGGACAGGGAAGGATTAAATGGACACTGTAGGCACCCATGCCACTTCAGCTTATTGAAGTGGTCTGGGTGCAAACTCCCATCACCCTTAACCCTAGAGCGGTAATTATTGCAGTTTTTATAAACTGCAAAATTTACCTGCTAGGGTTAACTCCTCCTCTAGCGGCTGTCTACCATACAGCCACTAGAGGGACTTTTGGTCGCCTAAACGACGCTGAACGTCCTCACGCTATACAAGAGTACTTCCTGCGTCACCGGAATCCCCATAGGAAAGCATTGAATGCTTTCCTATGGGGAAATCCTAATGCGAATTTGGCCATTGCCGCGCATACGCATTAGATCTCCCCTGCTGGCGGCAGTGACACCCTCTCACTTCCTTCCAGACATAGAGAGCTCCAAGCAGGGATGGAGAGAGGGGCAGCAGTGAGGTGTGAGCCTCAGCTCCAAGCAAGTCATCCTCCTGCAGAAAAAAGGTAACCTAACAGGAGGGTGACTGCAAATATAAACATTATAACCTGTGTATGTATCTCTGTGTCAAGGTGTGCATGTGTCATTGTGTGTCAGTGTGTATCTGAATGTGTATGTGCCAGTGCGTGTATCTGTATGTCAAGGTGTGTTTGTGTGTCACTGTGTATCTGTGTGATAATGGGTGTATCTGTCTGTGCACCTGTATGTATGTGCCAGTTATATTGTACCACTGATGCTACCATTTTAAATACTGCCCAACTAAAAATCACTGTTCAGTAGACATATCTCTAAAGAAAAACATGCATTAATGCATTTTTTTCATTAATACTGTTGTCTGAAATGGATGGAGGTTTAACAAGGTTAATTAATGAAAGTTCCAATTTCTACTAATAATTGCACTTTTTGTAATATTTTAAAAAAAATAAGAGTCTTCAAAGCACTTCAGCATGCTGGAATTTCCCTTTAATGAATATATAAGTTTAATATTGTGTCTTCTGTACACACACTCACTCTCTCTCTCTCTCTCTCTCTCTCTCTCTGGCCCAAAGACTTCTATATATCTATAGGCATGGCTTGTTCTGTCCTGTATTAGTTGTGATTTTGATCTAATTAAGCACTTCAGGGATGTTGAATTTGTATTGACCGACGCTCGGGACATGCAGTTCTGGGCACCAGGCAGTTTGTTTGGGGGCAAGCAGCAGGGAGGACAGTGTTTGGTGCACAGCTCTACATTTCCATTAGTTGCAGACCTCGGTAGATGCTAAATCTGTGGTTTTGGTGCTCTTTAGTGAGTTAGAGCACAGCCGCCTGAACTCCCAGCACGCTCACTGACACAGTAAGTGCCAGAACCAAAAGGAGCAATATACACACACATACATACATACACACACACTCTCTCACTCACTATGGGAGAGGTCAGAGGGTGAGACATTAAACTTCCAATTTTTGCAAATTAAAACTATTTTTCTCAGATTGCGCTACAACTTTAGTCCACTGGACAAGTAGATTTCTTAATTTCCTCATACACATACATTCTATATTCCATATACATGCACATACACAAACATACATGTATCACATAATTGTAAGGTGCAGCTACATCCTTATATTTTATAAAATGTATACATTCCCCCTGCTTACGGGGTGCTTGATCTACTTTTGTGTTTTGCTTGGATATGGATGACATGAAGCCTTGAGAAGAGATGATTGCAGCACTGCTTGGAAGGCCTGAAAAGACCTGTCAAAATCAGAACTTTCAGGCTAATCGCAGAGAGTTCCTAGTAGTGATTCAACACAACTTAAATTTATGGACATAAAAAAAAACTGCTCACAATGGAGCATTTTTAACAGCCACTAAAAATGAATTACAAAGTATTGTCAGGTTCAACCACGAAGTCAAGTAATAAGTAGAAATTAAAGAGGAGTTACATTAATAAACGTAGTCACATATTCTTGAGTGCTATTTGGTGTATACACATAACTAAAAAGTAGAAACGATATGACCTTGCACACAGTTATTATTTTAATTAGGGATCGACCATTATTTTTCCACAGCTGATGTAAATACAGATTATCTGTGGCCTTTGGAGCTGACTGCTGGTAACTGGTTCCAATATTCTGTACATTTAAAGCTTCGAAAATGCAATACAATTTCTGCACAAATCTAGCATTAAATAAACATGCTTACAGCAATCACACTCCTACCACTCTCAGGCAATCAATACATGCTGGGAGCAGTGAGTGCTGTTACGAATAGTGTGATCACTCGCAGTCAGACCAGTATGTTACAGTAGATTATTCACTGTCTCGCCTCCCTGCCTTCAGCTAAACTCCTTACGCAGGGTGACATATGGTTGCGCTGTAGCGCCTTATTGGGTGGCAGCTGGAATTTCCAGATGTTGAAGACTGCGAGGGGCATATGCAGAATATTGGCTGTAATAATCGGCTGAATCAATCAACGGCCTATCCCTAATTTTTACTTGTATAAAGTTTGGAGTTTTATTTTTTTGCGGGACACTCCAGAGATTTACTCCTTAATTTGGAGGAATGCATGGGTCTACCTATTGTGTTAATATGGGTGTGTAAACTATATTATACAGCTTCTTTAAATAGTGTGAGTTTTATTGATGGCTTTACATCATACCATAACTCATAGATGGTTTAACATATGGCTGCAGTAACTTATCAAGCACACATGTGCCTAAATAAGCAGGTCTGAATGTTACATTTGGAGTTTTGTGATACTATGTTTCCACTTGCAAACCAAAGACATTCATGCAAAATTCAATAGTTTTGATTTATACAGATAATGAAGTGCTAGCTTCACATAACCAAATATTGTAGCCTCACCTTATTATCCTCCCAGTAAAGTGCCAAGCACTCATCACCTGGTCTCCAACTGAAGGCAGGATACACCGGTTCCACTATTCGTTCTGGTTTTATAGGACCAGACCTTTTTTTAGAGTTACTGTTGTAAGAAAACACCTTGCTTCTATCATCATGTGCAGTATTAAAATTTGATCCTATAGGCTTTATTGGTCCCATCCGTCTTCCTTTTTGATCTGCCTCTCCATTTGGTAAGTCATTAGCACCATCTTTTATTGATGAAGTCTGATAACTGGATGAATCCATATTGACAGTTTTCTCATTTGGTATATTGTTGAATGTTTCACTGTTACCTGTCCGTGGTCGTCGTTCAATATAAAACTCAAAGTTATATCTTTGGTCTTCTCTTTTACCACGTTTTTGAGAATTATCTACATTATTCGGATTGCCGTTTCCTTCTCTCAGCTCAGTGGGGCTAACTTTCACCACCTTACCTTGCATAGTAAAATCTCTTTTTTTAAAAGAACTGTCATTTTGATAACTAGAGGATGGGTGTGAAAAATCTTTCACTCTATCATTTCTTGGAAACCCCCTCTCACATTTATTCCTATCTTCTACCCACTGTTCTGGCATGGAAGGATTTAATTTCTCCGGACCTCGACTTCTTGGTGGTCCGTTACCTTCATACTGTCTAGTTGCTTGAACATCCTTTTGAAATCGAGGAGGTTTCTCATTCCTTGGGGTTCTTGTATCATTTCTGTTAAATTGTCGAGATTGATTAAAATCCTTTACTCCATTCTGCTCTATATTTGGAACTCTGTGTTGTCCGTGGCTCTGAGGTTGACTCTGTGGTTTGTTGTCTAGAAAGTCAAGAACAAGAATAAAAATATCAGACTTGAAAAATGTTGGCAGGTTAGGTGTTGTGAATATAAAGTATTTTTCAAAATGTATGAAGACCGCAAGTGATATTATGATATACTGTGAGAAAATGCACTTTCTGGAAATAATGAAATACCCCAGTAAGGTTTAAGTGTTTTAGCACACCTTTAAACATTGTAAGAAGAAATACTTTAGTCAATACATATTGATCTACCTTAAATATGTTGTCTTTTTTGCCTGTTAAATACTGGATTGGCCATCAGAAGTTTTTGTAGTAATAAAGGAGGGATGCATTTAAATCAATTTGCTTGTCAAACTGATTCATGAAAATAAACAACAATCTCGTTAAAGTTAAAAACATCAAGATGATTAAAACAAATACATTACAAGCTATGCCTAGAACATTCTATAAACAAACTATCAAAATCGGAGACGAATGCATATAAGACATCCAACAAATTAATTAAAAGGTGGAAAATCCAGGTAACAGAATGCCACCTCCCAAAACTAGCCTCAAATTACTAAGAAATACAGGAGTTAACATGGTAAAGATGCACCCAGACTTACAACTATTTTGCATAGGAGAGCTCAAAAGTACAATATGTATAAATTAAACGGTGCAATCCTTAGTAAATACTCCCCTGAGTATCAATTCAAAATTACTATCCAAATAATAAGATTAAATGTCACCAATAATACTTATTCAGTTTTGTTTTACAAAACAATGCAACATATACATACACAACACACATTAAAAGAAACACAACAAAGTGACAAGGCTAGAGAATAAACAACACAATATTCACAGTTGAAACCAGTAGCTGTCACAAAAACAATCCTTAAAGGGTTAATCCAATCCTTTTGGGTGGAACACTTTTCTGTGTAATGTGTTTTATTGGGAACCATGATTTGCAGTAAACAAACAAAAAAAAAAAACATTATTAACTGTGCAATGGAGGGATGTGGTGGATGTAGAGAGCACAGAATTGACAAAGGCAGCACAAATCACATGTGCTGGGGGTGAAACTAGTCCCACCACACAATTCAAAATACATTGGTATGTGCATTGTTTCAAGAAGAAATATTGCACAAACTTACTCCTGCCACCATAACCACTGCAAGTCACTGAAGTACACTTGGTGGTTGGAGTATGCCTTTAATATTGTGACATGCTTCGGTGCCTTTCTCAAAGACAAGATGCTGAGAATTCTGGTAACAGAATAATACCACAACATAAAAATAGCTTCAAACAGGAAATACAGGAGTAGATATGTTAAGGTTGTACCCATAAAATGATAATGAAATAAGTTGAACATGGGGGCAGGGCCTGGACCTCATGGCAGCTGGTTCTGCTTCGGGAGAGTCCTGAGCATGATTTGCATTAATAGCAGTTTACCCAATTCCCAGCACACCAGACCGACCTCTAGCGTGACTTACCTATCTCAGGAGCCAGCCGATGTGCCTTGTACTGAGCTGTTCCAGCGCCTTCTTGGCAATTATTGTGGTTCCAGCGTAGGCCCAGTGGGATCGTCGGGCGGGTGAGGGCGGCCGATCTCATTCTGTGCTACGCTGGGCCCACACAGGGATATATTGCAACCCCACCCCTTCCCTCCGGACCGGTGGGGGTTATTCCGATCCTCACTGGCTCAACTTACATAACAGCGTCTCCATAAATCGCAGTACCTATATACATTACGACCACTACTTGTCCTGCAAGATGGCGACCGTGCCTGCCCCTTGTGAAGCACAGCCATTGCTGCCCAGGAGAGAAGAATGACTGCCTTGCACATCTCTAAGAAGACTGGATGACATTTTTGATAGTTTCTGGGTCTCACTGGAGGCACGCCAAGCAGCTGCACCCCTGTCTCAACAAGTGGATGGACGAGTGGGAGCCTGGAGACGAGTGGTCTCTTTCGGACAAACAATCCGGTCAAGCATGAGATTCAGCAGCATCTAGTCTTCCTGGGTAAAAGGCCATCAGGGGCAAGTCCCCAATGCATCGTCCACAAGGACGATGTCATACCATCTGGGCCTTCTGTCGCCCCCGTATGGGGAAGTACTTGGACCCTATGCGCCCCAGAGTCCATGGAGTAAAGATGCTGGCCAGATTGCAGTGTGGTCCCAGAGCAGAGTGGCACAGGAGATGGCTCAAGACCAGTGATGGCTAACCTTGACACCATAAATTGTTTCTGGACTACATTTCCCATGATGCTCCGCTAGCTTTTAGAATGTAGTCCAGAAACAATTTATGGTGTCAAGGTTAGCCATAACTGAGCTATATGTTGACGAATGCAGCTCACCGTCTGAGGCTGCTTACCCCAACTGAATTGATGCAGCTGAATTGCTCAGATATTATCCTTTGACTTTTATGCCTACATGCTATGACATTGTATATTAACCCAGTGGTATCTATTGGGTACCAACTACATGATCAAGCTTGTTGTTTATTTTTAGTTACATTTTTATTTTTCCTGATGTACTAACTATTTCAAGTGAAGTCAGACATCTCAGCTAGTTAACAATAATATGATTATATGACTTACTTCCTGTTAATCTCTATAGTCATTCACTCTCCATTTACTCCATTTAGTGTACACAATCTATATCACTCCTAATACAGCAGCTACTTAAATATGCACTATACCTCTCGTCTTACACCTTTGATAAAAAAATGTTTTAAAAAGTGCTAATGTTTATGTACATTTACTATGTTTGGTTACGCAATCCTTTGCTACCCATTTCGTGTATATTGTGCAATCTATGTTATTAACATGCACAACAAAAAAATTATTTAAAAAAATAAGTAAATAAAAAAAAACATTAAAGCATGTTGTGTGTGTGTCTCTCAATGAGCCTGTGTATCAATGAGCTTGTGTGCTTGTGTCAGTGAGATTATCTGTGTCTGTAAAAAAATAAATTATACAGTAAGCATGCCCACATGCTGTAGCAGACCCTACCTCCAATTTCGTATACTTTGCCCCTGTTTGCGTATTTTTCCCTTTTTGCGTTCGGGATGTATTATATATGTACGCCATAAATTAGTCTCCCGAACGAGGACCAACATTAGAACATTCACATCAGCAACTTAAGTGCGAAACCACTAGGGAAGTATTAAATGAATGCTTCCCCGGGGTGGCTGCCATTTCGTATAACCGAATGCACGTGGTTGACCAAAGAATGGAGGCCATCTTGTCTCCCGAATGTGGGCAGCGGCACTTGGTCGTCGAGTGCCTGTTCTACTTTCCAACCACCGATGTTCGGGAGATATGAACTACCGAACTGGGGGAGCACTCGTATCCTGAAACTAAGAGATTCCATTGCATGGTGTTCGCACAGAAACCCGAACAGAGACCGACCACGAAACCCATTTCTCCGGAACTGTTTTGGGCTAGTGCCTTGTGCCCAGCCAGTCAAAATTGTGATATTTGAATATGTTATACATTCAGATCATGGCTATCCGGGGATATGACTTTTGTGGGGTTCCTAGTTATCATGGCGGCACTGTATATTTTGGATAGATTTTCTGTATCTGAGAGATTACTGAATTATAAGTTTTTCCCACTTAATTATCTCTCAGGCACAGAGGATCTTGGGATTGAAACCCCCGTGTTATTGTATTAGAGACCCCATGTAGGGGTCTGTGCATAAAAACCGTGTGTTGCCAGAATAAAGATCACTTTATTCAAGTTTGACTCTTAGAACTATGTTTCGTCGAGTTACTGGGGGGAATGGATGTCTGTGTATTCTAATGGTTCCAGAGTGGCTGAAAGAAGGATTTAACGGAGGTAACCAGTCTGACACACACAAATAGGCTCACTGACACACAGACACAAACTTCATACAAACTGACACTCACACAAGGTTACTACAGAAAAACTCATTGGTATACAAACTCAAACTTACTACAGACAAGTTTACTGTAACACACACACACGCTCCCTACAGACAAGCTCACTGACACACACACTAACTCAGAAAAGCTCACTGACACACACGCTCCCTACAAAAAAAGCTCACTGACACACGCTCACTACAGACAAGCTCACTTACACACACATGCTTCCTACAGAAATGCTCACTGACACACACGCTCACTGCAGAAAAGCTCACTGACACACATGCTCACTACAGACAAGCTCACTGACACACACACACACGCTCACTACAGACAAGCTCACTGATACACACATACAAACTTACAGAAAAGCTCACCGCCAAACTTGCTTACGACAGACACACTCATTGAAACACACACACAAGCTAACTGATACACATGCCAACTACAAACTCACTGACACACACATGCTCACTTACAGACAAGCTGACTGATACACACACATACAAGCTCACTCACTAGCAGACAAACTTACCTACCTGTCACAGAAGGTTGTGTAAGACTGGAGTCGAATTCTCCGTTTTCTGGGTGGAGCATAGAGGCACCGAATTGCAGGGATTCAGAAGGGAGGCTCACAGTGCACTCTCTGGCTACCTGGCAGCCTAAATGCGGCCTCACCAGCAACAAGCACCTCCCTCCAGGCCCCAGCACCTCCCTCCTTCTTTCCCATGGGTGACACAGTCCAAGGGAAAATTATTTAAAAGGCACATTGGGGCTTTCCTGGCATTCTGGTGTGCCAATCCAGCCCTGCCTGTGGGGACGGGGGAAGTTGCCCCTCCCTGCCAGGCAAGAATTGCCTCCCTAGGTAACAATCCATTTTGCTGCCCCCTCAAGAATGCAACTACATTCTTTTAGAGGTTTATTCACTAAATGCTGAATTGCAAAGAAGAGATATTTAGAGAAGGAGATGCACTGGGTATTAAAGGGACACTATAGGCATCCAGATTTCTTCAGCTCATTGAGTGCAGTGTCCCTACTGCACTTGGAGCTGCATGTAAAAAAATTTTTGAAAGAAACTGCAATGTTTACATTGCAGCACTAAGTCTGCCTTCAGTGGCTGTCTGGGTGCGCTTCCTGAATGTTAACAGACTTTTGGTCAGGTAACGGACGCTGGACGTCCTCACGCTCGGCATGAGGACATCAAGCATCAGCTATTTCCCCATAGGAAAGCATTGATTCAATGCTTTCCTATGGAGAGAGCCAATGCACGTGGCACTCACCGTGCATGCGCATTAGCATGCCTTCGTCAGTAACGGTGGAGGCGTAGCCACAACCTAGCGCCGAGGCCCATTAGTGCACTTTATTCACTACGGTGGGGGGGGGGGGGGGGGGAGGAGCGAGTGGGGGTGAAGCAGAGGGAGCTATTGTGCCAGGAGCACAGCTTCGTATTCCTAGCACTATAGTATCCCTTTAAGTGAGAAATTTAGAGAACGGAAAAGGCCTGGGGAGACATTTATGGAAAGGATAGAGAGACTGTTGAGATATTTAGGAAACCGAGACTGGGAGCCATTTTCTGAGAGAGAAACAGTGAACAGACATTTAGGGAAAGAGACACAATGCCCAATATAAACACACTCATCCAGTATATGCATTAATTTATACACACTATCTAATAAATCCATCCATCCATTCATACTGCCTATTACATACATTAACCAATTGTACACAGTCCAATACAAAAATAGAGGAAAAGGGTAAGTGGAGCAGCACCTTCAAGCCTGCAGGAAAGCCTTTTTGTTCCTGGTGGGGGGAGCAGGAGAGCCGTGCATTGTGAGCACAGTCTGCTTCCAGCTCCTTTCACAGTGTTTCCTTTGTTTACAGACAGGGGGCAGCTGGGATACCAAGTGATGTTCCGGCTTCCCCTGCCAACAGGCTGGCACTCTAGGCGAATGCCTTATTCGCCTAATGGCAGTACCGGCCCTGCTCCCTGCAGACGTCCATGGTCAGGGCAGCTGGCAATTCTCTTTGAGTACAGAAAGTAAAACTGTTTAAAAAACAAGATAAACTATTCTGATCAAGACTGATATGGAGCTCCTCATAGAAAATGTGATGATAATAGTCAACAGTAATCCTGATGAATGTAAATTTCCCTAATCAAATCTAAGGCCAAGACAATTGTTATTCACAATTTCCTGTTAATATGTGGTGACAGTGTGTGTTGCATTTCTTGAATAACTCCAAATTGTAAGGAAAAACAAACATGAATATATTCATGCAGTTACAGATGGTATTGTTAAAATCTGAAAAAAAAAAATAAAAAATTGTCTTCTTCTGTAAAGTTGGCAACTAAACGTGTAAACAGACTTTGTAAAATAAAAAAAATAAAAAAACAATGATAATTATTATAGTTTTGTTTTAAAAGCTAAACAAAAACACACACAAAAAAAACATTCTCAACACCAAAGGCAAATTTATTATTCCTTATATCTATCGGTAATGCTTTCCTTTTCCTATAACAAAATTATTCAGTCCTAAAAGAAATAATTCCGTCAAGTAAACAGACACCGGGAAGGGCAGTTTCCATGTTTGTTCCAGGGAAAATCATAGTATTACTTGATTTGTGGATCCAGTCTGTTTTTAGCTTGTGTCAAAATTAGTACCCCTTGGTAACAGATTAGTTGTTTGCATCCTGTGCTGTAGACAGTGCTTTCAAAATTCATTTATTCAAAATAATTTAAGAAAAAAGTGAAAGTTGAACAAACACATACCAGAAACATGGCAGTGGAACTAAGTAGTTAAGCTACATGTAAGTGTTGTAAGCCCTTTCATCAGCATTATAGCTTTGCTTTTTCAAACACATTCATGGTGTTAATTGCTTATATCAATATTTGGTATAAATGGAAAAGAAAAAGTTGCTTATTTATTAAATTTTTTAAAGAAAAGTGAGGTACCGGTAATTATTTTATGAAGGTATCATCTAACCACAAAAGATACGTTATGCAGTCTCTCTCATATATATATATATATATATATATATATATATATATATATATATGTATACATACATATATATATATATATATATATATATATATATATATATATATATATATATATATGGGAAGGCTGAGCAGCTAGTTAAAGCCTGTAATTGTGGGAGGAGTTACCCGGCCTATAAACACAGACCCCCCCTTCCTCTGGGCTGAGACTGCCTGATTCAGTACAAATCCATCTACCCCCGGTTCAAAGGTCATCAACACAAACTGCCTAAACCCCAAACAAGCTGGTCTGGCCTAGTGTGGCCCACGCAAGTATTCATTTTACCTCCCTCTAATAAAAAAAAAAAAACAGCCGCCTCCTTCGAAGCTCATGGGGCACTACCGCGTCCGGCCCAGCCGTGGCTTTTCCTGTTGCTGTCTGCACGTTTATTACAACAAAACCATAAATTTGTTCATTTAGCCCGCGTTGGGCCACGCGGTCACTGACATTCAACATGTATTCGCCCCATGTTCAGCCTTTCACTAACTAGGGAGGCATTCACAGTTCAGTCCGTATTCACGGCCCTCATCTAAATGTTATTTTTACACTTCAAGTCAAGACATGCCACAAACTAGGTCCATCACTTGGGTGTCACCAATAACATACTAAATTGCAACCGGTCAATTCAAATAATAAACCCAACATCCAGGGGTTGTTACTATTACCCAATTTAATGGTACTCATTATATCTTCCGCAGACCCAAGGGTTGAACAAATTATACTGATGATGCATTAGCCCACTGAGCTATCTCAAATATTTTCAACATTTATTAAACATGTAACTTATTAGGCCCTCATTTGGCCACCCTGCATCTAGATATAGTTATGTTGGGCCTTCATTTGGCCTTCACTATCATAAGAAAAACCTACTACGATCAGTGCCATGTTAATCAAGTGTCTCCTCATTATGATCTCTAATTAACAGTCCTACTACAGGTCAAGTAGGTTATATAAACGTTATGATATGGAGCAGGTCTGCAATTTTGCATTTCTGTGTAAAATGCAACTGCTCCACAGCTCAGCAACCATTAAGCAACCCACATCATACACCCGATAATTCTCATACTGCCCTTAAATGGCTACCCTGCTACTCATGATTAAGAATGAGCTCTCTCGGCCTTCTACTCCAATACCTTGACACACGGATCTCACTAGGCCTTCACTTACTTAAGCTTCATACGCATCCCTACTACTGTCCATATGCAATTCACAGTCCATTTCTACAACTTTGGTACAATTAACCTACATTTGTTCATACCAAATTCATTACTTTACATACACCCTATTATACACCCGGCAGCTCGAGACTCATATTTGGTAAAATTGGCCTTCCGCTGCAACACTGCTACAAGCGGCCCTCACTAGGCCTTCACTCCATATATTACATATGGCCCTCTGTGGGAAATCCAATACGACAATTTCTGCCACACATTTGTGAAATCACATACAACATTTCCAGCTTTACAAGTGTCAACTACAACCCTGTCATACTATGGTTCACTATTCCACTCAGCCTTGCTATGCCCATGCAATTCCTTTACGACCTTCTCTCTGCACTCCTGAGAACCCAGAACCCCTCATTACACATTTAACCATATTCAGGCCTCATCGGTCTGTCACGGTTTTACCTAAGCCTTGTATAATCCACAACTCCTGTCACAGGCACTTACTAGATCTTACATATGTTGCTTCCTGCTAGTAAACTAAAGATGTTCCGATCTTTCTCATACATACTTCAGGTCCTTCTTGTGGAAGGACGCACAGTGGGAACTCATAATTAAGACACAGCACTACTAGGTATCTCTTTCAAATCCATATTGACAATCATAAGCTCTATTATCTAGGTTTCTACTATCCCTACTTATCATCCTGTTAATGTTTTAATCCTTAACCACAACATAGGAACTTTATACCCTTACCTCAATAAGCACCATACTGGACATATTTCCATTAACGTTCCCATTGTGTCTTTAGGTTCTTCTCTATGATATTCCTTTCTCAAGCTCAACCACAGACTAGTTGGGCAAGATTTGTACGTTCCAACATACTTTCTATCAATTCATTATCTTTCTATTCCCCTACATTACTAAGGGATAGATCAACTGACTGTAAAGGGTATTGGTGTGTGCCATATTATTGTATATTTGTAATTCAGTCATGCATTGTCATGCGGAGGTATTCGCCCATCAGGTTTTAGATAGGGCCTCACATGTCATGGCCACTCCTTTAAATTTCTTACTTGTCACTGAGAGGCCAACATTCCCGCCACATCATTCAGTGGCCTCAGTCCCTCTGCCAATTCATATCCATAACCTCTTAGAGCTACTTGGCAATTAGTAGGGCCTCACCTTTCCTCATTTAGATAATTTTACGCCCTTCAGCACTATGCAAGCCGCCAGTTGTTATACTATCACCTATATGACTGTCACATTTACTCTACATGTAGATGTTGCATACCTCAGAACTAGTAAGATATTTCAATCCAGGCTCCTCAGCCAAACCCTTCATCCCACCTAGACCATGCACTCCAGCCATAACCCAGGATACCCCAGGCTTCAGTTCATGGTGATCTTGTACGATTCCACTTTCACCACAAACTCCGACATAAAGGCGTGCCATTCCCTTCTTTGGCTCGGAAAAACTGTGCTGTGTAGACTCAGGTTTTTAGCTTTGGGTTCACCTACCTTGTGTTGGCACCCAAGCTGGAAACACAGACAGCATGACAGGGATATAGGCCAGATGAACAACTGTTGACAGTAGTGATGTTTGGAATCTCATGACTTTGGACATCTTACCCTCCCATGTAGTACCCTACGTCATGCTCTTTACTTCCAGCCCTCAGTGTTACACCGCCAGTTGCTATCCAGCACGTTTCCTTGTCTAGTGTTATTATTTTTACAGTAAGTTCCCCTGTCCTTTGGAAGGGCATAGCTACGAAATATGTCAGTAGATCAAAGCTAAGGAACACAGACAGTGCAATCTGACCGTTCCGTATTCGTACTTGCCTTTTGTCACTAAGAGGCGTCTCACTCAACACTCACAATTGCCATCCTCTAGTTGAGTTTCTAATTACAGGTTTCACAGTAGGTTTCCGCACAGGCGTCATTTTACATCGATCAGGTATTAGGGTTTGTCCTAACCTCCTTTCTACTAGTAAAGACTCATTCAACTTAATTACTATTAGTGTAGGTATTGGTGGATTAGGCGCTCACTATATATATTTGGGTGGTGTGGCAGCAATAACCAGTACAAGGAACCCCAACCTTGTAGTAAATGGATGTGGAAAAAGAAAAAGAAGGAAACCGCGCCCTTAGTGTAGATACGTAAAAATATACAAATATACGTACACAATGGTAATATCAAGGGGTCTTCTTATACAATTGACCTCAAAGAAAACATAAAATATAGAAACATTAATAGTGTGGTATGTCAGATATAGTGGGTGGATAAATAGTGGTAAGTGATCCACACTCACATGGCCCAGAGCTAACTCAGAGCTCAGCTGTTAACACGCCTGGACGGAACAATCCCCGTCTATGGATGTGTGGCTTTCTTTCGCGATCTCAGATGGGCGATATATGAAAAAATAAGAGAACTCCAAATAGTGCAGAGTGTATATATATAAAATATGTGAATAGGTAATAAAGTATCGTACTCACATTTGCTAGAGCAGAACTTGCTCTAGTCTTAAGGGCATAGGTGGTATAATCCCCACCAAGGAACAGGTTGATGATCAATTGACCTAAAAAAAAACATAAAACATAAAAGCAATGATAGTGTAGTAATTTGAATATAGTGGGTGGATAGTAGGTAATAAGTAATCCACACTCACATGGCCCAGAGCTAACTTAGAGCTCAGCTGTTAATACGCCTGGACGGAATAATCCCCGCCTAAGGATATGTAGTTGTCCTCACAGTCTCAGATGGGATTTGCTAGAGTAGAACTTGCTCTAGTCTTAATAGCTTGGGTGGTATGGTCCCCACCAAGGAACAGGTTGGTAGCCAGGAATAAAAATGATAAAAAATCCCAGTATAATAAAAAGGATAATTTATTAACAAAAAATATATATTATAAGTAAGTAAAAAAATATGTATATAGTCTCTAGTAGTCCACTTTACGCGTTTCGCCTGTAAAAAGGCTTCCTCAGAAGTGTGGATAATGTCCTGGTACCAGACGTTTATATAGGAGTCCTAATAGTGATGATTGCTTCCTGCTTTGTGCAATTGATGCTTCCTGTAACCACTGGTGAACCGCACACGTCATACCGGAAGTGACGCCGCGCAATATGTTCGTGGTGATATCCGTGTTCCATATATGGAACACATACAAGACTATAATAGTGATGCTGTGTTCCATTCAGTTGGATAAGGTCCATATGAATAAAGTAAATCTTACTGCTGGATTTTTCGTTAGGTCTTTCGGATACATCTAACGTAACTTCCGGTATCGGCCCGGAAGTGACGCGATGTCAGGGACCATGATGGTATTATGCGTTCCACTGGTGGAACGCAAATGTTGCCGGAACTGTTCCGGTTCCACTGGTGGAACGCAAATGTTGCCGGAACTGTTCCGGTTTGTATTCTCGTTGGGAGGGGCGATCCTCAGGGTAGTAATCTCGATAGAGAGGAAAAATTAATATGCAGCTTATCAATGGAATACCAAATAATATATATACACATCTAGGAATATATGTGTAAACAGGGAAAGAGTCTATTAGCCCATAAAAAGTGCAACATTGTATATACAGGGAAATAAACCCAAGTGGGTGGTGTAATAAATAATAGTGTATGTTGGAATTATACACTCAGATTAGAGACATCATAGGAACTAAACAATATGTGAAAAATATACAGAAAAACGACAAATATAGAAACTAAGTAAAATGACAGATGAAAAAGTCAATATGTTAAAAAAAGGGGGCTTTACAGATCTATAAGCCATATTTACAACTGAAACATGAGTAAGACATGATACAATAAAATGCCATTAAAAAGAAAAAATGCAAAATACATAAAAAACATATATAAAGCATGCAGCACTAGTGGTTACAAATAAGAGGATGGGGAGACTGATAAAAAGAATGGAATAGATAAATTGTAAGTAAAAAATATATTTGAAAAAACTAATTAAAAAAGGGTTTATAAAAAATTGTATAAATCAAATTCTATATTTAATCCGTTAGGATGGAGGGTGTCTATATTGAAAACCCACTCCATCTCTTTTTGGCCTATTTTTCGAATCAGGTCTCCACCTCTCCAGTGATTTGTCACTGTGGCTATCCCCATGAATGTAAGATGCTTTGGATCATTATTGTGTATACAAAAGTGGGATGACACTGAATGGTTAGTGTAATTCTTTTCAATGTTTCTGCAGTGTTCTGCTATACGAGTTTTTAGTGCTCTTATTGTGCGTCCAATGTACTGGAGCCCGCATGGACATTCTAATAAATAAATGACATTCTTGCTCTCGCAGGTAATAGTTTCCTTTATTGTGTAAATTTTACCCGTGTTATTAGATTTAAATGTAGTCCTTTTTTTATCTGTAGTCTTGTTTTTTTTTACAAGCTGCACAGCTGTTACATCTGTAAAAACCTTTACCTAAGGATAAAAAAATTTCTTTGATAAGATTAGGTTTGGCGTCCCTAGTAAAAAATTTTGTAAGGTGCATTTTTAAATTTGGTGCGCCTCTAAAAATAATTTTTGGTCTTTCTGGGATTATATCTTTTAAAATTGGATCTTCTTTTAGAAGGTGCCAGTGTTTATTCATAATCTTCTTCAGATGTCTATTTTTGTCGTTATAGTCTAATATTATAGGAAGTGTAAAATCTGTTTTTTGGGATTGTAGTGCTTTTTCTTTATGTATGAGGTCTTTTTGACTGATTTCAAGGTTTTGTGATATGGTAGATTCTATTAATTGTTTATTATATCCTTTATTAATCAGACTATTTATACAATTTGATTTATACAATTTTTTATAAACCCTTTTTTAATTAGTTTTTTCAAATATATTTTTTACTTACAATTTATCTATTCCATTCTTTTTATCAGTCTCCCCATCCTCTTATTTGTAACCACTAGTGCTGCATGCTTTATATATGTTTATGTATTTTGCATTTTTTCTTTTTAATGGCATTTTATTGTATCATGTCTTACTCATGTTTCAGTTGTAAATATGGCTTATAGATCTGTAAAGCCCCCTTTTTTTAACATATTGACTTTTTCATCTGTCATTTTACTTAGTTTCTATATTTGTCGTTTTTCTGTATATTTTTCACATATTGTTTAGTTCCTATGATGTCTCTAATCTGAGTGTATAATTCCAACATACACTATTATTTATTACACCACCCACTTGGGTTTATTTCCCTGTATATACAATGTTGCACTTTTTATGGGCTAATAGACTCTTTCCCTGTTTACACATATATTCCTAGATGTGTATATATATTATTTGGTATTCCATTGATAAGCTGCATATTAATTTTTCCTCTCTATCGAGATTACTACCCTGAGGATCGCCCCTCCCAACGAGAATACAAACCGGAACAGTTCCGG